>NW_026137951.1:4624125-5253834 GCF_019393585.1 Leptopilina boulardi | reverse complement strand
TAACCACTTGAGCGTCATGGCGTTCCAACTGGCGTCGTGCGTGGCAGTGACAGAAGCGTCAAAATGCATAAATGGCGTTCCTACTTGAATTCAATTTGTAAAGTCTGTAGACATAATTAACTAACTATAACTTTCTTTTTATATTTTTTGAGATTAAGCAAGACGTATGTGACACGAAAAAATTATTTTTTTAAACATTCAAACAGTTTTTTCGAAATTTAAAGTCGACAATTTTTGGTACTTTTTTGCGAATGGCGTTCTAACATTTACTCAATAAAATTATATTCCTGCTTCCAAAAACTGTGCAAAACACCCAAATCTTGTTACTCGGGGATTTTCGGGATCGCTGAACATGAATTTGATGCCAAATTGACAATTTGACAGTTGACAGCTGTCAATTCAACTGTCAACTTCTATAAAAAACAATTATTTTTTATGAAAATAACTATATAAGGGTTTTCGGGGTCGCTAATTACGAATATGAGATCAAATTGACAATTTGACAGTTGACAGCTGTCAATTAAACTGTCAACTTCTATAAAAGACAATTATTTATTATGAAAATAACTGTATAAAGGTTTTTGGGGTCACTGATTACGAATATGAGATCAAATTGACAATTTGACAGTTGACAGCTGTCAATTCAACTGTCAACTTCTATAAAAGACAATTATTTATTATGAAAATAACTGTATAAAGGTTTTTGGGGTCGCTGATTACGAATATCAGATCAAATTGACAATTTGACAGTTGACAGTTAAATTGACAGCTGTCAATTATCAAATTTTCAATTTGAACACATATTCGTATTCAGCGACCTCGAAAACCCTTATACTATTATTTTCATTAAAATTAATCACTTTTTATAAATTTGACAGTTGATTTGACAGCTGTCGAATTGTCAATTTGATCTCATATTCGTAATCAGCGACCCCAAAAACCTTTATACAGTTATTTTCATAAAAAATAATTCTCTTTTATAGAAGTTGACAGTTGAATTGACAGCTGTCAACTGTCAAATTGTCAATTTGATCTCATATTTGTAATCAGTGACCCCAAAAACCCTTATACAGTTATTTTCATAAAAAATAATTGTCTTTTATAGAAGTTGACAGTTTAATTGACAGCTGTCAACTGTCAAATTGTCAATTTGATCTCATATTCGTAATCAGCGACCCCGAAAACCCTTATATAGTTATTTTCATAAAAAATAATTGTTTTTTATAGAAGTTGACAGTTGAATTGACAGCTGTCAACTGTCAAATTGTCAATTTGATCTCATATTCGAAATCAGCGACCCCGAAAACCCTTATATAGTTATTTTCATAAAAAATAATTGTTTTTTTTATAGAAGTTGACAGTCGAATTGACAGCTGTCAACTGTCAAATTGTCAAATTGGCATCAAATTCATGTTCAGCGATCCCGAAAATCCCCGAGTAACAAGATTTGGGTGTTTTGCACAGTTTTTGGAAGCAGAAATATAATTTTATTGAGTAAATGTTAGAACGCCATTCGCAAAAAAGTACCAAAAATTGTCGACTTTAAATTTCGAAAAAACTGTTTGAATGTTTAAAAAAATAATTTTTTCGTGTCACATACGTCTTGCTTAATCTAAAAAAATATAAAAAGTAAGTTCTAGTTAGTTAATTATGTCTACAGACTTTACAAATTGAATTCAAGTAGGAACGCCATTTATGCATTTTTGACGCTTCTGTCACTGCCACGCACGACGCCAGTTGGAACGCCATGACGCTCAAGTGGTTAATGAAATACAGTCATTTATCAGCTGATAAATTATTTTTCGTTCGTTTAATTTTAATTATTATTTTATTCTTTTGTCAGTTTATAAATCGTACGGATATCACTTACTCAGACTAATCGTTTCGCCTTCAGAGAAGGTGACTGTGAAGAACATTTCATCCATTCGTATTTGTACCTCCATATCTTTGTTTGAATCTAGATCCAATGCTCTTCTGCATCTTTCGAGCACTTCCTTCACTATCGATGGCATCGTTATTTCACAATTTATATCCGATCTTAATATTTTCCAAAAAGGCACCTGATAAATTGTTTCACAAAAACGTGTTTAAGATGGCTACCGCGTCGAAGAAAATCGAACCGAGCACGCCGCGATCACATTTTACAATTCGTGCACTATCTTTCAATTTTATAAAACACAGGGCAGTGGAAACGTGCCTGGGCCCATAACCTGAAGAGATATTAGTTATTTAGAGGTCGGAAAAACAATCAGTACCCAACAATTAAATACAAAAGGAACTGTCGTTTATTTGTTCAAAGACGAAGCTCTTTACAAGTCGTACGATCGTACTAAAGTGAGGAGGGAGGCAGAGAGTCGCGCTTAGTCGGAGAAGAAGGAAATGACTACTAGAGTCAAACGAGTAACATAATAAAAGAAGCGCCAATATTTGAATACTCCAACACATTGAATAAAAATTACAATTTTTGTGTGTGCGTAAAAAAAATAAAAATGTTAAAAAGTTATTATTTCACAAACAAATTTTTGAGTCGATAACATTTTTTCAAAATAGTGTATAATTGGATAAATAAAAATTTTACTGTTATAAAATTTTTGGGGCGATTTCACCTTCCCATAGGGTAAGACTCCGTCAGAAATATCGCGATTTGCAAGTGGTCTTTCGATTTCTCTGAAACTGGGGGAAGTAATAGTTTTAGGTGAAATAGTTTAAAGTTTTGAAGGATTTTACTAAATTTTCAAAATTGTGCCCGCTACGCCATTTTGAAAATCAGTGCATTATTTTTTGAAAACTATAATTCCAAAACTGTCAAACGGATTTTGATAAAAATTACAGACGATGTAGCTAAATATATGTAGTTTAATTTAATATTATATAAAAAAAATATTCAAAATTTCCACCAAAAAATGTCAAAAAAATTTTTTGAATCGTTACTCGAACGGAACTGATTTTTGAGTTTCTTGAAAACAAGTAAAATATTCCTTAGAATTTCACCTTTCATTTAAAAAAAAGGAAATGATGGAGACTTGAATAGTTTCAGAGATACTGCACTTTTTGTGAAGGCGCGCACAAGTTTAGCTCTAGAGCCGAGCCGTTCAGAGTCACACATTATAGTAAAAACGATTCAAAAATTTTGTTTGACTCTTTTTAGGTCAAAATTCAAAAAAAAATTTCAACTATATAACATTTCGAAAGGAAACGAACCTACCTTTGTTACTAAAAACAGGAGGGAAGTTTTGGATGTTACTATCTGTTCGAGGTTATTGTGGAATATCCTAGAAGTACCAATTGGTCTTCATTTGTGAAGACCTTAGAGACTCCATGAAATGCTTTCCTACGCGGAAAGACGGTTGCACCTATAATCTCGGTGTACGAAGTGACAGGTTAAAACAAACTGTAGATTATCGAGAAAGAAAGTGCTTGGCACGGGATTTTGCCGTGCACCTTTTAATATACTGCTTTACCATGGTTTCAAGTGAATACACAGGGATTATGGGTGCAACCTTCTTTCCATGTACCAGTTATGGTACGGCAGAGGAGTTGGAACTTGCAGCAAATTTTCTGCAGGATTCAATTATTTCCGCTTTTGAGAGAAACTGTAACCCAAAAAGACTTGAAACTAGGAGGAAAACTACTTGAAGGAATGCTGAGTTGGAAAGTCTTAGGGGTAAGGTGAGAAAGTTGCTGCATAAAGCAAAGAAAAATAGGAATCAACAGGAATGGGCTTTGTACCATAACGCTTGTAATTCCTATAAAAAAGAGATAGACAAGACTAGAGCATCCGGCTGGAGGAGCTTTTGTGAAGGAATTGAGAAGATACCAGAATCATCTAGACTTCATAAAATTGTAGCCAGAGATGCCACAGCTAAGCTATCTTCAATTAAGCTACCTAACTGACGTTTCGCCCGTGACAGAGCTGAGTATCTGAGGCATCTTGTGGGAATTAATTTCCCAGACTTCAGAGAATCAGTGCAGAGCAATAGGAATCCACGTACATCTCGTCCTGGGCGAGAACACTGGAAACTTGCATCCGACATTGTGACTCTGGAAAAGATTGATTGGGCTTTAGGCCTGTTAAAGCCATTTAAGGCACCAGGGGGAGACGGCATATACCCGGTTCTCTTACAAAAAAGACTGCGGTATGTTCGTTTACCTTTGGTTAAAATCATGAGAGCAAGTATAGCTCTAGGTTACACTCCTGAAGCATGGAAAATGACCAGAGTAATGTTTAGGCCGAAGGCTGGGCGTGCTGGTTATACAGCAGCCAAAGACTTCAGACCGATCAGTTTAACCTCCTTCATCCTTAAGATGTTAGAGAAACTGATAGATACTTTTATCAGACAGGAATGTCTGACGTATCAACCATTACATCCGGGACAGCACGCGTATAGAGCAGGCTGTTCTGTAGAAGCAGCCCTTCATTCAGCGATTAGCAGAATTGAGGAAGAGTTACACTCAGGGGGGTATGCGGTGGGCATTTTTCTAGATATAGAGGGTGCTTTCCCTAACACCTGTAGTCAAGCAATATGCAATGCGGATAAAAGATGTGGCAAACCAAATTCACTGATTAGGTGGATTAAAGGTATGCTCCATAATAGAGCCCTGGAAGCAGAGTACGGACAGGCCAAAATAAATCGCCTAGTTTCCTATGGTTGCCCACAAGGCGGAGTTTTATCTCCGCTATTGTGGAGCTTGGTGGCAGACGAGTTATTAGTACAACTCAACGGTCAGGGATTTTATACGCAAAGCTATGCGTACGACTTCCTGCTTTTTGTAAGAGCTCTCTCGTTAGATACCCAATGGGCACGGTCGTCCACTGGATGTCCCAAGGACATCTTTTTCGGAACGTTCTTGGGACATTGTTAAAAACTCGTTCTAAAGATATCCTTAGGACATCCCAAAAATGTCCCTAAAAAGGCATCCTGTAGATGTCAAAAAGAATGAAATAATGACATCCAAAACAAGTTCTGCCTGGCCTAGAGCAGTTAAGAAGAAACCTTAAAGATATTTTTGAAAATTATTGAAAAAATTTGATTCTTTTCAGTACATTTTTTAGACATATTGAGGATATAACAAAGAAGTCTGTTGAACATTTTTTTGACATGTTTAGTACATTCTCAGAACATAATCCTTTTTCTGCGAATTAGCCCCTAAGGATCAATATATATGACCAGTAATCGTGATATACTTTTTTTGTGTATTTGGATCTTCAAGAGCACTTCGGTGTTGTGGGTCGTTTGGCGTTTAAGACTTAATACCCTTTACATTACGCGCTCTTTAGCCTATGAAGTATACATAATTTCAACGTAATATTCATTTTGGTTATCAAAGATTTTGGAACATTTTAATACATTACTTAGCCATTTTCAGCATATTTTTGATACATTCTCAGGACATATTTGGAACATTCTCAGGATATGGTTGGAACATTTTTAAGATACTCTGAGAACATTTTTTGATATTTCAGGGATATTTTTAGGACATGCTGGGGACCTTCTGAAGACGTATTTAATACATTTTGGGGACAATTTCAGGACATTCTTAAGACGTTTTTTGACATTTCGGGGATATTTTTAGGAAATTCTGGGGACTTTCTATAGTCGTAATAAAGACATTTTTGGGACAATTTTAGGACATTCTTATGACTGTTCTGGGGAAGACATAGAATATACTTTGGGCGTCTTTAAGTCGTCTTTTTTATGTCTTTGGAACATTGACGCAATGTCCTAGGACAATTTGGAACGTTCTAAAGTCATCCTAAAGATATCTTGGTGCCCACTGGGTAAGGTCATTGTTTTCAAAAATAATTTTTTTTCTCTTAGACAGATCTAGGATATTTTAGTAGATATACTGTGCCGGTTCTACGCCAAGAAACCTGTAACCGACACTTACCGACACTGAAAAAAAATTGGTTCAAATCCGTGCTAAATAAGAAAAAAAAATAAAAAACCAAATACAGAACGATTTTTTCGCTGTTTTTTTTAATGAACGTTCCCCACCCCTCTCCTTTGAAAAAAATTTTTTTTCAACAAAAATTGTGAAACTTATAATTATAAGTATAAGTAAAATAAATAGGTGTTAGTGAAAAGTTTATGTTATATTTAGAGGATTAATGGTAAGTATAGAAAAGATTTTTAAATTTATTTTTAACAAAAAAATTTTTTTTCATAAATTGCATAATTATTTGCAATTGAGATTTTAATTTAAGACGTTATATTATTTGATATAAAAAATATTGCTTATTATTTTTTCTAAGAATAAAATAATGTAAATAATTTTTTTTATTAAATATTAGATGTGAAAAACACCACCTGAGAATTTTGTTTATTTAATGCGCAAATTCTATGGTGTATAAATTTCGCTTAGTAATTCATTCTAAGAAAAATAATTTAAGGAAGTTCATCCCTTCAAGCGGTACTCATTATATTCGGGGTTTTCTGTAAGTTTATTACCAATAGTTACAGTCCATAAAAGTTGAGCTCCACTGGCCGACTCACACATAGAGTAACGTATGTATGTACATAGTGTTACACCATCTCACTGTCCGAGAATTGAGATTTGGCAACCGCGCATCTGTGTGATCAAGGTCATAAAGAAGAACACGACTGTCGTAAGAATTTCATTGGTAGTGCAAAAGCTATGGAATCGGATGCTGGAGCAGCATTAATTAACAACAGTTCAATTTTACAAGAGGTAGGACTGAAGGTGCGAGTAGTGATTGGCGACGATGATAGTAGTACAATGTGTGCAGTAAAAAAAGGAAATTTTGAAACTGTACACAAGCTTTCGGATAAAAATCACTTAAGTAAAAATTTTGGTAAAGATTTATACGAACTATCTAATTCTTGTAAAGAGTTAAAACGAAAAGGTGTTATCGATCACTTAAAAAAATGTTTTTCATATGCCGTCGCACAAAATAGGGGAAAGAGCAAAGAGTTGGCTAATGTTTTACGCAGTATTCCTGACCATGTATTCGGAAATCACAAGAATTGTGGCGACTGGTGTTCACGCGGTGATAAATCACAAGATCAGACAATTA
This sequence comes from Leptopilina boulardi, assembly GCF_019393585.1. Classification (NCBI taxonomy): domain Eukaryota; kingdom Metazoa; phylum Arthropoda; class Insecta; order Hymenoptera; family Figitidae; genus Leptopilina; species Leptopilina boulardi. The sequence goes on along the minus strand of NW_026137951.1, from coordinate 5,246,798 downwards.
TACTGACAGGAGATACTTTGAAAAAAAAATTAAAAGATGTTTTTTGTAAATATGCTGATAACTCCAGTAAATTCTGCGTAGCTGCATCAAGCCAAAGGAATGAAAGCGTTAATAATATAATTGCACATAAATTGCCAAAAAATATTTGCTACAGCAAAAGTGCTTCAGCTGATTGCAGAGTGGCTAGTGCAGTTTCTGCCAAAAATGATGGAGAGTCAAGTCTGTTAGATATTACTAATAATCTCAATATTAAGCCCGGTACATTCACGAAGTCGTATGTCTCAAAAGCAGATAAAATTAAAAAATTGCGAGTCGAGAGAGCTGTAGATTTAAGCCGAAAATTGCGTAGAAAAGAATTATTAAAGGAAAGAGAAAAATTAAGACAGTCTAATGAGAGAAAGGAGGGGACAAAATATAGGTCAAATTGTGCAATTGCTTTAAAAAATGATGCAAACGAGATGAAATTTACTGGTGAAAAGTCACATTCCGTTGTTTATTTCGATTTAGAAACATCAGGGTTAGCTAAAACAGATGAAATTTTACAAATTGGAGCAATATTTGAAAATTTTCAATTTTGCGAGTACATAACACCGACTAAAAACATATCCCATTCTGCATCACAAATAACTGGGTTGACTACAAAAAAAGGGCATTTATTCAAAGATAATAAAGAAATATTGACTGTCAATTTGAAAGATGCACTATTGTCATTTCATCAATTTCTGTGTTTATCAGGTAAACCGGTATTACTTGTAGCACATAATGCTAAGTTCGATGCTTCTCACTTAATCGGAGCTATTACTAATTGCAATTTACAACAGCAATTTAGTAATGTCATTGGATTTACGGACAGTATTGCTGTTTTGAAAAAGCATTTTCCTGACAGAAAAGGTGCAGGTATGTTTAAATTGGGGACACTAGCTGAAGATCTTTTAGAATTGACATCAGACACGAGTTTTCATGACGCATTATTTGACGTTGAAGTTTTGAAGAAATTAATAGATTCCATCGATAAGGAAAATGAACTGTTGCATTTCAGGAAAAATTATGATACTTATTTACAAGAACATTTGGATTGTAATAAATTAAAAGAAAATTTGGACAGCTTGGTTCCTTTCAAAAGTATTGTATCGCAATCTTTAATAAAAAAATGGCTAGAGCATCCTTAACTGTGGATAGTTTAAAAGAATGCTATAGACAGAAAGGCGAGGAAGCATTATTGCATATATTATCGGAAAAATTAGAAGATGGTAAGCCTAGAATTACCAACAACAAAAAGTCTCAGTATAAAATTATTAATAAGATTAAAAATTCTTAAGTTGATTAAAAAGGGATTTGAGGTAAGTTGCGATAAGCATTAGTTTATGGAGTATGTGTTTCATTGTAAAGAGAAAAATTTGTTTCAAACTAGGAAATTTATGTTTTTTTGACGTTTTTTTATATTAAAATATTTTTAAAAGAGTTACGGAAGTTATAAATAATACCTATATCTACATAAATGATTTACCGAATTGTGTAAGTAAAATATGTAAAAAAAAGAGTTACCAAAGTTACCTCGATCACTATATCGAGATAAATAAATAAAATATTTTCATTTTTGTAATAAATAAATTAAATTACATTGCTTCTTATTTACTTAAAATTTACCCCAACCTCTAGATTTTCTTGTAAAATTTTGTTACTTTCAATTTATTATTATACATTTATCAATCAGTGAATTTTCTAAAAAATGAATTTAATTATTTAAAATATTTACAAGAAAATTAATTGTAAATTATAATTTTAAATATTTTAAAAAATATTCATATTTTTTAATAATGATAACAAAAAGATATTCAATTTAATAAAACACTTAAATAATTATTAATAATTTTTTAATAATAAACTCTGAAATTTATCAACAATAACTGGTTTTAATTTTGTAAGAAATTAAAACACTTTATATTTATTTCTTTTAATAAAAAAATTTAATTTTTTAAATACTTTTCATTTTAATTAATAATTCAATTACTTAATATTATTTTTCTACAAAATATACGTTTTATTTGTAAAAATTATATCACCTCAAATATCCGTCATTTTTAATTCTTTATTTAAAATATTTTATTTATATTCAATATGATTTAAATTTATTTGTAAAAAATAATTATTACTTTCTGTCTTAAAAATAACGTCGATAAACATGATAAATCGACAAAATGTAATGAATATGTTAGACAAACACATTGCATTCGTTCAAAAAGCGCGCTATGTAGCGCGGACCAATCACGTCCCTCTGCGCTGTTCGAGATTCAAGCGTTCGAGTTCGACTCATCGAATCTCTCTAGAGACTTCAAGCGCTGTTGCCACTTCTTTCTTTCTCTCTTTTAAATACGGAAAAAAAGTTCAAAAGTGGGCAACTTTGATTAACATTTTCTTCAAAACCAAACGGGCAAAAAATTTCATATTTTTTTAAAAGCTGTAAAAACTCATAATTTAAAACATATTAGTTTTTTAAAAAAATCTGTAGAACGGTTTTTTTTAATCAATAAAAACATGGTGATTTTTCAAGTTTTTTCACTGTTCCCATGTAAAACTTCAAACTTTATCAATTTTTATCTTGAAGACGAAACGGTAAAATTCAATAAAATTTTACAAATGATTTACATTTACAAATGATTTTACAAAAGATGAATAGAAATTGAGGATTATAAAAGGCGAAAGTTTTTATATAATGAAATTATTTCCATTTTGATAATCAGTTTGGAAACACTTTTTTAAAATAAGTTTTACTTTTTAAATTGAACCAAGTGATTTTGTTAAAGTTAACTTATTTGTTTAAGAAATTAAACATTCGTTTAGTAAAAGAAGAAGAAGTTAATATTCTTAATTATACAAAAGCTGATTTTTTTTCTATTGAATTAAAATTTTTCTTCAAGAATATTTGATACATTCTTTGAAAAAATATATATTGAAAATGTCTATGAAAAAAATAAAATTGCTTGTGCGTTTTATGCAAGAGGCCTATAGTTTAATAAAGGAAAAAAAGAAGAATATAAGCTCTCTGGAATGTGAACAGTGGTTAAAATTTGGAAAAATGAATATTCGTTTAACGAAGAAATTTATGAAGAAAAAGGATGAAATATTATCTGTGAATGAAAAATTGAGTTTAGCTTCATGTTTAGCTCTTTTAAAAGCTTTCACTATGAAAATAGATCAATTAAAGAAAAAAGGTGGTAGTTTATCATATCTACATGTGAAGAGAATCAAATGGCAAGATGTAGAGACTGCGTTTGAATATCGTATAAAAACAGGTTTAGTAATAAATTTTATTCATAAAGATTGTAAACATTTTTTAGAGGATTCAAAGTCATTGATTATTAAAAATATTAAAAAGAGTTTAAGTAATCATCCCAATTTAAAGGTAAATACAATTTTTTATGGAAAGTTTCTAACTTTAAAAGAAGGAGAAATGGTTTCTGATGTAAAACATATGACTACAAAAAATGAAATCATTTCACCTGCAACAGATTTAAATGAATGGTATAATGAAAATGTGATAAATAAATTATTGGTAGAAATTGAAGAATTTCAAGAAAGAGATTCAGGATGGTCTTAAATTGAAATAATTAATTTAGTAGTAAATATAAATCGATATGATGCATTTGGAGTAGGTTTTTCAACTTACATTGATTTACCGAAATATATTAAACAGAAAAAAGCTATTATTAATATTGAGAATAATGATTTATATTGTTTTCTTTGGTGCATAACAGCAGCGTTATATCCTACAACATCTACACATCCATATCGAATTAGTTCATATCCACATTTTAGTAATGTCTTAAAATATGATAATATTGACTTTCCTATTAGTTTTGATGGAATAAGAAAATTTGAAAAAATGAATAAATTAAGTATTAACATTTATTGTGAAGATTTAGAAGGTAAAAATAGAGACATTGTTCCAGTATATTTAAGTCAAGAAAAATCTGATTTACCTGTAATTCATCTTTTTATGATAGAAAACAATCTTATTGATATTAATGATGATGATTATATTGGAAATGATATTAATATTAATATAAAAAATTCAATATATCATTTTACCTTAATAAAAAATCTATCAAGACTAGTAGGTTCAAACATTTCAAGACATGAGCATCATATTTTAATATGTGATAGATGTTTATGTCACTTTGTTACAGAAATTTCATTTAAACAACATAGATTAGCTTGTAAAAAAATGAATAATTGTAGATTATTTTTAGCAAATGCAAATAATAAAATACTTAAATTTCAAAATCATCGTTTTAAAGATAATGTTCCTTTTGTTTTATACGCTGATATTGAATGTCTTTTAGAATCACTGGATGAAACTAATAATCTTGATACATCTGTTTATCAAAGGCATGTTCGTATGAGTGTAGCATATTATTTACAATGTAGTTTTAATGAGTCACTTTGTAAAACAAATTTTTATCGTGGTCAAGATTGTATACAGTGGTTTGTAAATGAATTAAAATCATTAGCTGAATCATTAGATACAGAATGCTTTAAAAATATTATACCAATGGAATCACTTACAGATCAACAAAAATTAGACTTTCAAACAGCTAAATTTTGTCATATTTGTGAAAAACAATTTGAAGAAAATGACATTAAACACCGTGATCATTGCCATTTCACAGGTAAATATCGCGGGGCTGCTCATCAAAGCTGTAATTTAAACTATAAGATTTTTTATATCATTCCAGTTGTTTTCCATAATTTATCTGGTTACGATTCTCATTTTATTATTAAAGCTTTAGCAATAATGTTTAAAGGAAAGATTAGTTTATTACCTATAAATAAATTCATTCATTTAAAAACAGATGTTTTTTTGCTCGCAGATATTTTTGAAAATTTTAGAAAAGCTTGTATATCCACCTATAGTTTGTACATTACTACACTGCTCCTGGACTTGTCTTTGACGCAATGTTAAAAAATTATATTGATCTAAATACAGAATTACGCAAAAAATCGAATAATGAATTTGAAAAAAATTTCTATAAACTTATGAATAATTCTGTATTTGGAAAAACTATGGAAAATGTTAGAAAACATAAAGATGTTCGGTTAATTACCAAATGGGATGGTAGGTACGGTGCGAAGACTTTAATTGGTAAACCATATTTTCATAGTTGTATTATTTTTGAAAAGGATATGGTTATTATTGAATTAAATAAATTAAAAATTAATTTTAATAAACCTATTTACATGGGTTTTTCTATTTTAGATATTTCCAAAATAATAATTTACGATTTTCATTACAATAATATTAAAAAGAATTTTAAACAACAAGCAAAATTACTCTACACAGACACCGATAGTTTAATATATGATTTAAATGTTCACGATTTCTACCAATATATAAAAAGAGATATCATGAAATTTGACACCTCTGACTACCCTCCGAATAATGTATATGGAATACCTTTATGTAATAAAAAAGTATTAGGTTTAATGAAAGATGAAACATGTGGAAAAATAATAGAAGAATTTATTGGTTTACGCTCAAAATTATATGCATTTAAAATTTTTGATGAAAATGATGAGAAAAAGAAAGCTAAAGGTGTAAAAAAAGCTACATTAAAAACAATAAAGATGGATGATTTTAATCAGTCTCTATATAATCAACAGAATCATATTAAGATAAAATTTTTAAGTCAGAGTCGTAAACATAAAGTTTATACTTTGAAACAAAATAAAGTTGTCCTTAGTTGGGAAGACGATAAGAGGCAATTGATTCAAAGAACAACAGATACATTTCCTTGGGGCTACAACCACTCTTAAAATTATTTAAATAAAACTTATCACAAAAAATCGTCTCGATGCTTCCGGAGAATTATTAAATCAACAATTATAGGAACCATAGACATAACAAACATATATATATATATATATATATATATATATATATATTGCTTCCTCATGGAGGAAGTATTGTTTTCGCGAAATTTTTCGAACTCATTTTTTTGACATATCTTTATGTTTTTTGACCTCAGGAATCCAAAAATGACATTTTTAGAAAATGTCATTCCGTATGTGTGTGTGTGTGTGTGTATATACATTACATTTTCATAAATATCTCAAATTCTATAAGAGCTTTAGGGCTGAATTTTTTTTAAATTGTAGATCTCACTTGGGGACATAAAATGAGAAAACTTTGGGACAAATTAATACATATTAACTATATTTTTTTTGACTTTTAAAATTTTTGAAAAATCGTTTTTTGCCCATAACTTGAAACACATGTTTTGAAAGTTGGGATGTTTTTACTTAATTTTGTAGAGTTTTTTAAGACGCATTTTTTGAGCTATTGACGAACAATCTGCTATCATTTTATCCAAAGTTATTGACATTTTAAAAATCATAAAAAATCGTTTTTTGCTTATAACTTTAAAAAAATGTTATGACACCTACAGTTTTCTTAGTCTCATTTTGTAGAGATTTTCAAGACGCATCTTTTGACCTATTAACGAACAGTTTACGATTATTTTATCCAAAGTTATTGACATTTTAAAAATCATAAAAAATCGTTTTTTGCTCATAACTTTAAAAAAATGTTATGACACCTACAGTTTTTTTAGTTTCATTTTGTAGAGATTTTCAAGACGCATCTTTTGACCTATTAACGAACATTTTACGATTACTTTATCCAAAGTTATTGACATTTTAAAAATAAATAATATTGATAAAAACCTGTTTGCATAAATATAAATAAAAAATCGTAAACTGATCGCAAAATAACTCCATGAGGAAGCAAAGTGTTCATGGAATGAACACAAAAATACATACTTCAACTTGGCAGCGGTTTTGTATATATATGTTATATATATTATATATACATATAATTATAACCCTAATGTGTCTCAAAGCATTAGGTTAGTTATTCATCAGCTTTTAAAGAATAAGGATTATGTGATGTGACAAAAATTCTTTTTAGTAAGTTTTATTTTTTAAACATTTTTGTTCTTTTTATGTATTTTGAACATAAGGACAAAATTGTCTAACAAGAAAAAAAATGATTGTTATAATAGAATTTAAATTTTTTTAATTACAGTTCTTAAAAAATTTAATTGGAAAAAAAATGGAACATGTGACAAATTACGTGCAAATTCAACCGCAAATCACTGTACCATTCGATTGGTATTATTATTCACAGGACAATTTAATTCCCTTTTTAAATTCAGCAATAGACACTGACGTGGCACAATTTTTTATAAACAAAAATCTATTTTTTTACGTAAATAAAATCCTTAGTCACTACGATTGCCGAGGACTGCCGCAATTTCTCAGGTCATGGTCGAAATATTTGTTTATTAAAAATTTGTTATTAATTTACTTGAATTTCCCTATATGTAACGTGCCGAGCCAAATTCAAAAGCAGAGAAGTTTCCCGGTTCCGGTTCAGCTGTTTGGAATTAGTCATTGCACATACGCAGTTTCATCACATCCGTCCTCACACAAAAAGGAAGCTACAACATTCGTCAACACTACATCGAAAAACCCGCTATATTTTATATTCGACTTCAAAAAAATTAATCTCACAAAAGAACCCCTCGGAATATATTTGATTCCGTAAATCTCTAAATTTATTTAGAATTCCGAAGGAATATTCTAGAGATTAATATGAAAACTAGTTTCTTTGTCATTTCCCTTGTACAATAAGAGACACCTTATGCTCAGGCCCGAGTTTTCCCTTGTTATATTACCAACATTTTAATTATCGATTTTTTTAAAAATCAATATTAAACATATGTTTTCAATAAAAATTGAATTACTCGGAGGTGACGACAGGAAATAAAGAATAATAAAACGAAAACAGAATTGGAAGCATGAATCTACAACCGAAAATATACCCCTGAGTCACTATTTTCCACCGTAGTTACGCTCCTATCCTGGCGGATTAATACAAGACCGAAAAGTAGACCCCGGTGCGGGTGAGCGGAGAGGGGACGAACGAAGAAGCGTGCCGGCAATTAGGACCTTAATAGCTCTCTTTCAATTTGGTGGTCATCGGCAGTAGTCGTGTTGTATTTGTTATTTTGATTGAATTTTCTTTGATAAAAGTAAAAGTGTATTAAATCGACGTTGAGTTGGATATTCGACAGCAACAAAATGTAAGTCACGTCATAATATTCCCTTTTCCTTTTATTTATTTTTTTTTTGTAAACTATAGTAAGTGGTTCAGCCGGCCTCGTGGTTGAGTGAGAATATTGTTTGTGATTCTACAATGTTTTAAAGTATTAATATAAATTTAATTCTTTTCATTTTAACATAATTTTTTTTGGTTAATTATTTATTATTTCAAAATAAAAGAAGAATGACTTTTCTCATTCAACCACGTGACCATAATTTTATAATATTATGTCAATTATTTAAAATTAAAGATGTTTTGATAGTTTTTCTTTCTTTTATTATCGTAGTGTTCGATCTACGATAATTCTGATTCCTTTTATAGTAAAGTTGTCTTGCGATAAATTCTTCCCATCATTAGTGTTTAATTATCGTAGTGTGTGATCTACGATAATTTCGTCCCATCATCATAAAATTGTCTTATGATAATATTTCCCAAATTTTTGATATCGTAATGTTCGATTTGCGATAATTGAAATTATTCTTTTATTAATTTTTACCCTCCTTTTTTTGTTGTTTTATGTTAATATCTTTATTAGAATATATTAATTTTGTGATTTGCTGACCACGTGTTCGTGAGTTTTTGACCTGAGAAATTGTTATTGAAGAGCGCCATTTCTTTTCTTTATTATAATAATTATTGTGATTATTGTAAAATTTTTCTTTAGTGTTGCGTTACTATATGTCGCGATAAATTTGATATTGATCATATTTAAAATGGCTCTTAGGATAAATCTATGATCGTTGAATGTCGGGATATTTGAAAATTTTGTAAAAAGAAATGAAATCTTTTCTTTTAATAAATTGTTATTTATCTTGTTTTAAGTGTAATTTGTGACTTTCTCGAACCCCCCTCCTCGGTCTAAGCTAGCGGCAATTATCCCGAAATTAATGATGGTCTTTAATCTGATAATTGAATTTTAGATAAATTTGCTATATTTTTTTTGTCTTGTTTTTATTCTATAATTTTACTTTTATTGGAATTTAGTTCTATTTGTGTTATAGAATATTATCTTTTTTTTATTTTTTTGAGATTTGTCCCAAGAAAGGACTGGCGCCCAACAAATTAATTTTTTTTTGATTGAAGAACCATATTAATTTTCGGATATTAATTGTAAGGACTAAAAGACTTTGGCTTTTATTGTTTATTATTATTTTATTGTTTATTATTATTTTATTTTATATTATTATTTTAATGTTTGTTTATTGTCATTCTAGCTCTTGATAAAAATTCTCTGTAATTATTTATTAACTTGTAATTGTTTATTAATATTTATTTTTTTTGTAAACTCCAAATTTTATTTTATTATTATTATTTATTTTTTTTATAAAGGAAAAAGTCCGTTACAAATTTTGGCGCCCAACGTGGGGCAATGCCGAAGTAGAAAGTCACATTTTCTTAAAATAATTATGTCATTTTTTTACTATTTCAACGATTATGGAATTCTTTAGATGGTTTTCTCTGGTCAAGAATTTACTATAAAATATGTCTAATAAATTTTAATTTCAGGATTCCTTGAGAGTTTATATTTTTGTGTTATGTTTTGAAAATTTATTTTATAATTGATTTCTTTGTTCCCATTGTGTTTGCTGATAAGCAGTCCCATGTTTACAATTAATATTGAAATAATAGCTTTTAATAATACTTTTATATCTGCGCTGAAATAAAATTTTATTTTATTTAATTTAAAAATTATTTTTTTTAATTTGTTTAAACTTTTAAAACGCGGATTAAATAATTTATTTTTAATTTTTTTTACTCGAAGCAAATAATTTTTTTTAGAATTCAAAATGAATCAATATGGAAGATCTTGGATAGACAATTTAAATTCAAGAGAATTAGAAATTGAACTGACGAATAGAGGATTACCAATACCAGGTACGGCTGATGAAAGAAGACGACGCTTACGTCATTATGAGCGTACTTCTCGAAATATAGGAGAAAACATACCCGAAGAAACACAGGATGTTTCTGATTTTAATTTACCCCCTAACCCGAGTTTGACCGGCGATCAAACAATAATTCCAAATTTAAATGCGCCTCTTGAACAAAATATTAGTATGTCTACTGCGTCAGCTTTAAGCCCCGATACTCAAAATAATCAATCTTTAAACGATGTTCGCAACAATCAAGCAGATGGTGCTGCTTCTGTTGCTGCTCAGGAAAATAGAGTTCTACGAGAAATAAACCTCAATATCAATGATGATATTCAACGAAACCAAAGTTTAGGTGCCATCCCTCGACAACCAACCGCGAATAATAATAATGTTCAGGTTAGCAATTGTGATCCGCAAAGGACTTTAAATTCTGTACATCGCGTTCATGCAGATTCAACTATTCAAAATCGAACCGTTCTCGCGAATAGACAAACCGATTCTAATACACCCCCACCCGTATACGAGTCACTACCACCGACGCAACATTATTCAGAACGTTTTCGACAAGATGAAGTTTATTATTATCAGCGTCCTTCACAGTCTTATAGAAATAATGATAATATTCGATTACAAAGAAATTTGGACACTCGTATGAATGAATCATTACATCGAAATTATTATGATCGTCCTCTAGTTTATAATGAGTATAATAGAATTCGAGATCCAATATTAAATAGAGAAACGAAATTAACAAATGATTTTGAAAGAAATTTTAGTAGAATGTCCATTCGAGAAGCGGGAAATAGGAGAGCGGGCAATTATCAAAACGATCTAAGAAATGAAAATACAACTCCCCCTCAAAATTTAAATCGAGAAATCGATGAACGACCTCGAGTTCAATTTAATTATGACATCCCATTCAATCAAGAAAGACCTTTAAGTAGAAGTCATGAGCAGTTTAACCCTAACTATCAAGAACCTTTCAATCGTCGTAATCGCTTGAATCCTACAGCTCAGGCATATGAAATAATGCGAAAATGGGATCTGAAATTCTCAGGAGCGCGCAGGGAAGATCCTGACGTGTTTATAAAAAGAATAATAAAAGGAAGAACAATGATTTTTGTAGAAGACGAAGATCTTCTAAACCTTCTGCCATTTTTCCTCACAGGAATTGCCGCTAGATGGTATGACGTATATAGGAATCGTTGGTTTTATTTTGAAGATTTTGCGAGAGATTTCAGAAATCGGTTCAGTGATCCTGATTTTCAGTTCGAGTTGATGCAGGATATATTCCGAAGAACACAAGGAGAACAAGAACCCGTTGCAGATTATTTTAACATGCATGCTTGTCATGTTCGACAGGTTATTACCGAGATTGACCGAATATGAGGAAATCAATTTCGCTCACAGAAACCTGTTACCCCGTTTACACCTTATTATTCCTCGCACAAATATACGAGACTTCGCACACTTTGAACAAATAGCAGTTGCTGCTGAAAAATCGTTCCGCGTTGCTCGATCATATTCAGCACCCCCAAAACCCGAGAGTTGTTTACTCCCTGACCTTGCATATAGAGGATCGAATGTGAAACTTCAACCAAAAAGGACAAACGAAACGAGAACGAGAAGAGAATATCTTAAAGAAATGGAGGAAGATTCTGAAGAAGAAGAAGAAGGAAGTGAGTTAGAAGAATTACTAATGGTCAAACAGTCCCCTAAAAATTCGAAAACCTCAACAAATAACTCCATAAAAGATAAAAATAAATCTTTTGAATCAATAACAATAAACCCTAAAGAAAAATCAAAGAAAGAGTCTTCATCAAAAGAAGAATCAGATTCTAAAGATATTCCCAATAAACAAGTTAAAATCACATGTTGGAACTGTGACCAATTGGGACACCGCCATCAAGATTGTACAGAAGCTAAAAATATAATTTGTTATGCATGTGGTAAGAAAGATATAATCAAACCTAAATGTCCCAATTGCTCGGGAAAAGATTAAATGGATCGTTAAAAGAGGTCGGAACGGTCCAGAAAATATCAAAACGATCTCAGGAATCAAAAATTAAAAATAAACCTGGAAATGTCCCAGAAGAACAAATTTTAACCTGGAAATGTCCCAGAAGAACAAATTAAACCTGGATATGTCCCAGAAGAACAAATTAAACCTGGATATGTCCCAGAAGAACAAGATAAACCTGGTAATGTCCCAGAAGAACAAGATAAACCTGGAAATGTCCCAGAATAACAAGATAAACCTGGAAATGTCCCAGAAGAACAAATTAAACCTGGATATGTCCCAGAAGAACAAATTAAACCTGGAGATGTCCCGGAGGAACAAACCACATATACATATGTCTCAGAAGAACAAAATAAACCTAAAGAAGTCCCAGCAGAGCTAAATAAACCTGGAGATACCATTTATCGTTTATTAGAAAGAAAAGAAATAAAAATACCTAAGAGAAAAAGATCTACAATTAATAAAATCGAAATAAAGTGTTTGAATTGGAAACTGATATATCTGAAATTAATGGAGTGTATAGTCCAAAAGATCTTGATATTTTTATTTATTGTGAATCTAATCGTTATTATATTGATGAAAAGGATATCGAGAAAATTAAGAATAGTAGGAACTTTATTCTTAAAAATAATGTCATTTCAGAAACTAATTCATTACAAGAGAGTAGGCCTCTTAAAAATAACCTTTGCAATAGCGATTCTTTCGAAAATAAATCACAGGATAAAGGAACTATTGTAAATGATTTTGTTTATAAAATATCTGACAGTTGTTTCAATTTAGCAGATTTAAACTATCCTTTTTCGGCACCTACACGTCCCGAAACCTTGCTATATGTCACTGTTCTTGTGAATGATCACGCCCTAAAAGCTCTAATAGATTGTGGAGCGTCGAGAACTTTTATAGGCCCTCTATGTTTAGAGATGTTAAAAGAATTAAACTTTCCAGTCACAGAAAAGGTCGGTAAGGTTCAGTTAGCAAATGGTAAGTTGTTAACAGTGTCAAAAGAGATAGTATTGCCCGTGGAACTAAATGGAAAATCGAAACCTTTGAAAGTACGCGTGTTAGATTCTTTAACAGAACCTTTGGTTCTCGGATTAGATTTTCTTAAATATTACAAAATCCAAGCTGACTTTACAACCCGTACTTGGAGCTATAAAGGTAAATCTAAGAAAGTCTATAATTTTGAATCTAGAGAGCAGGTTTTGGAAAACTGTGCCGGATTGATGGAACTCAATGCCTCTCAAAGAGGAACATTAGAAAAATTCCTGAAAGAAAATCTGCCGGAAATTCCTGATAAACCTGGCCTTACAAGTTTAACAATGCATGTAATAGATGTTGGTGATAATAAACCAGTCAAACAACGATGTTATATTGTTTCACCGAAGGTCCTAGAAGCCACTGTTTCAGAACTCGAACAAATGTTAGCCGATAAAGTTATTGAACCCTCGCAAAGTGATTGGTCAAATCCGATAGTTATTGTTAAGAAACCTAACGGAGAATATAGATTTTGTCTAGATTTTCGAGTCCTTAATTCCCTTACTGTAAAAGACACTTATCCTCTGCCTCAGATGGACGCCATCTTGAGTAAATTAAGGAAAGCTCGTTATATCTCAAAAATTGATCTCCACAAAGGATTTTGGCAAATACCTCTTTCGGAGGAAAGTAAAGCCAAAACAGCCTTTGCTATTCCTGGTCGTGGATTGTTTCAATTCAATAGGATGCCTTTTGGTTTAACAAATGCCCCTGCTACATTTCAACGCTTGATAGATAAACTAATTGACGCTAAAATGGAACCCTATTGTTTCACTTACCTAGACGACATAATAATAGTGACAGAAACTTTTGAGGAACATCTTGTCTGGCTGAAAGAAGTCCTAGACAGATTAAAAACAGCTGGTTTGAAAATCAACCCGAACAAATGTGAGTTTGTTGTCCCACAAGTACGATATCTTGGGTTTATAGTAAATGAGAGAGGTTTATTAGTCGATCCTGATAAGATCGCTCCTATTCAAGATTATCCTGCCCCTAGAAACGTAAAAGAACTTCGTCGCTTCCTCGGAATGTCCGGTTGGTACCGCAGATTCATTCCCCAATATGCAACTATAGCATCTCCACTTAATAAATTATTAGGTAAAAAGCAACATTGGCAATGGACGGAAAACCAACAAGATGCCTTTGAAAATATTCGAAAATATCTCGCGGTTGCCCCTGTTCTTTCCAGACCTGACTTTAACCATCCCTTCGAACTTCAAACAGATGCCAGTGAAGTAGGTCTTGGCGCAGTATTGACACAAAAGATAAATGGGATTGAACATGTCATCTCATACGCGAGTAGAACCTTATCAGCAGCCGAACAACATTATACTACAACAGAAAAAGAGTGCCTTGCCGTTATCTGGTCCATTCAGAAATTTAGAGCATACCTTGAGGGCTATCATTTTACCGTGATAACCGATCATAGCAGTCTTAGATGGCTCCATAATCTAAAAAATCCTACCGGTCGATTAGCAAGATGGGCTCTAGGCTTACTTGAATACGATTTTGTAATCATACATCGCAAAGGAGCACTGCATCATGTCCCCGATGCCCTTTCACGAATTCCTATAACACATACTGATGACGAAAAAGTTATTCCTGAGGAAACACTTTACAAAATTGAAGAGACTGATAATTCTTGGTATACTCGACGTTATCTTTCGGTAACAGAGTTTCCCGGACGTTTCCCTAATTGGAAGATTTCCGACGGCAAATTATATTATCACCGTCCCGACCCTGTTATTTCAACCTTGGTTGAAGACTTAAATGCTTGGAAATTAGTCCCAACTGAAAAAGAAAGTCAACAGATTTTACAAAATGCACATGATGACCCTAAGTCAGGACATTTAGGTACCCAAAAGACATACATAAGGATAGCCACCGATTACTATTGACCCGGATGCTATCGTGAAGTCGCGAAATATGTTCGGTTCTGTGAAATCTGCCAGTCCTGTAAAGTTGATCAGTCGGTACCCGCAGGCCTTATGGGTCAAAGGATAATAGAGCAGCCTTGGTCTGTCGTAGCAGCCGACATCATGGGGCCATTTCCCCCGAGTCGTGCTGGATTCAAGTATATCCTTGTTCTTCAATATCTTTTCACGAAGTGGATTGAGGTTAAATCTCTCAGGAATGCCACAGGAAAATTAATCTCAGACTTTCTACGGGATACAATTCTCAATCGCTGGGGTACTCCAAAAGTACTGCTAACCGATAATGGAACTGAATTCATCAACAACGTCCTTCGCTCTCTAGCTCAAGAATACGGAATTTACCATTCAACAACGCCACCCTATCATCCACAGGCAAACCCAGTAGAACGAGTCAACCGAATTTTAAAAACAATGCTAATCTCGTTTATATCAGATGATCACCGTGACTGGGACAAATATTTAGGAGAATTCCGATTTGTCTATAATACAGCTATTCACGATTCCCTTAAAGTTTCCCCTGCCTTCCTTAATTTCGGCCGTCATCCAATACCAATGCATGAGTCACGAAACAAATCAACAGAGTCCCCTGATATTAATCAACCAGATCCTAGTTTATGGGAAGAGAGAATGAAAAAGCTCCAAATAATGAAAGACTGGGTGATAGAAAATATGGATAAAGCTTACCAAAAACAATCCCGATATTATGATCAACATCATCGTCTTGTAAAATATTCCGTGGGAGACTTAGTTCTCACTCGCTGTCGAGTGTTGTCCTCGAAAGTTAAAAATATTACCTCTAAATTAAGTCCTAAATTTGTTGGACCCTATAAAGTTTCTAAAATACGTTCCCCAAATGTTGTTGAATTAAGTGATTTGTCCCTTAAACCAATGGGTAAATTCCATATTAAAGACATTAAACCTTTTCTATGTACTAATTATGATTCTGATTCGTAGATTTGGCTGTTTCGTGGTGCCCTGACCTCGATATCATGGATTCATTGGAATCTCAAGATGTCATAGCCCTGAAGGAAATGATTGATGACCTACATGTCCAGCTCAATAAATGTAGAGAGAGGGAGAAACAATTCCCTAGTCTTCTACGGGAGGCTTCAGATTGCGTGACGGAAAGAGAGACAGAAGTCGGAAACTATTACTGCGTGTCAACGAGTTAGAACGCACATTGGAAGAATATCGGCAACCTGCCGATTTGAATTTATCATGGACCGAAGACGACATAGACCGTAACTTCAGACAACCTAGCTGGCAGTATATGAAACCCTATATAAAAATTCTTGAAAGGATTGATGAGTTGTACCCCGGTTTGACCCATGCCCTAAAATCTGCTGCTACAGCAGAACAAAAATATTATTACGAACAAAACGTAATAGTGGCAGAGACTGTAGTCCGATCCTATTTCAGTCAAACTCCAGGAGGTCCACCCATCGTTGAAAAGAATCATGTCGAGGTCCAGACAGAAATCCCCTTTCCTGTAGAACTGACCCAGGAACCCGTAACTTCAACTAACCAACTTCCTGTAGAACTGTCCCAGGAACCCTCTATTTCGTCCGACATAGTAGATGTTATAAATATCGATGATGAAATAGATATCGAATCAAACTCCAGTTGTTCCTTTAGCATTATCCCAGAATCCGATAAAATTGCCGATTCTTCCATTAATAGTACTTTCACTATTATCCCTGATGTGCAAATTTCAATGTCCATGGAAGAAAACTCAGAAAATATCGACGTAGAAGACGCGTCGACTATCTCTGAAGACAGAATTATAGACCCCGTAATGGATTTCTCCTTAGATTCAGATTTTGAAGAACCATCTTCTATCAATACTGACCAAATTGAATTCCCGAATGATGTCGACCTCGAGAATTCACAAAATATCCCCAACGACCAATCACAAGATATCCTTGTCCTAGATGAGGAATCTTCACTATTTGTTGACCCTGACGTAGAATTCTTAATTAATACTGATTCCCAAAAATCACAAACAATTCCTACTCCACCCGATACTAATAACAACTCAAACCCCTCGTTAAATAGACCCAGACCTTTAACTTACTTAGAAAGACCTCACCCAATATTAAAGGAAAATTTTGTCAGTCCTAGACCCAAGTCCACACAAAGAAAACCCTTACGCCGTCTTCTGTCACCTCCCCGTGAAAGACACTCGTCACAATCCCCAAAGTCACAACCCAATCGTTCTCAGTCGCCGAGAAACATTCGATTCCCAGAAAAGTCCGAAAAACCAAACCCATATAAAAATCGTGAACGACGTGGATTCTCAGAAATCACCAAAACTCTCCCTTCGCTACTAAACTTAAAAGTGAAACAGCCCCAGAATGTTTCAAAAGACCTAATTAACTGGCTTCGCCGTAGCCCCCGTCCTGGCTGTTGGAATTGTGATAGTCGTAATCATCGCCATAAGAATTGTCCCTATTATTGTCCCCCAGATCGAAATTTTTGCCGTCAGTGTGGAAATGTCAAACCAAGATTCGAGGAATGTCAAGGATGTCAAATGTCCAAACAATTAAAAAATCAAACCCCTCGTCGTTGATAAAATTGTCAAAAATATATATTTACAAGAAACTATTATAATAGAGATTTAATTCTTTTTATTAAAATGTAAGCTATATTTTTCTATTAATAAATAGATAATTAAATTTGTATAATCACAAAGTATAATTAATTTTGTAGCTAGTTAACCTTACCCCTATAAAGAATTTATTTCAGCGCAATTCAAATCAAGATGTTTAAAAAAAAAAGATTATTTCATAATTTAATTTTAACTATATTCAAAGTAAAATTCGGCTTTTCTCTTTCTTATATCATATATAGTTCTTTAGATTTTATTTTATTGGAAATTTAAAAATACTCTCAAGGAATCCTCACAAGTGAAATCGGTCATCAGCTTTTAAAGAATAAGGATTATGTGATGTGACAAAACTTCTTTTTAGTAAGTTTTATTTTTCAAACATTTTTGTTCTTTTTATGTATTTTAGACATAAGGACAAAATTGTCTAACAAGAAAAAAAATGATTGTTATAATAGAATTTAAATTTTTTTAATTACAGTTCTTAAAAAATTTAATTGGAAAAAAATGGAACATGTGACAAATTACGTGCAAATTCAACCGCAAATCACTGTACCATTCGATTGGTATTATTATTCACAGGACAATTTAATTCCCTTTTTAAATTCAGCAATAGACACTGACGTGGCACAATTTTTTATAAACAAAAATCTATTTTTTTACGTAAATAAAATCCTTAGTCACTACGATTGCCGAGGACTGCCGCAATTTCTCAGGTCATGGTCGAAATATTTGTTTATTAAAAATTTATTATTAATTTACTTGAATTTCCCTATATGTAACGTGCCGAGCCAAATTCAAAAGCAGAGAAGTTTCCCGGTTCCGGTTCAGCTGTTTGGAATTAGTCATTGCACATACGCAGTTTCATCACATCCGTCCTCACACAAAAAGGAAGCTACAACATTCGTCAACACTACATCGAAAAACCCGCTATATTTTATATTCGACTTCAAAAAAATTAATCTCACAAAAGAACCCCTCGGAATATATTTGATTCCGTAAATCTCTAAATTTATTTAGAATTCCGAAGGAATATTCTAGAGATTAATATGAAAAATAGTTTCTTTGTCATTTCCCTTGTACAATAAGAGACACCTTATGCTCAGGCCCGAGTTTTCCCTTGTTATATTACCAACATTTTAATTATCGATTTTTTTAAAAATCAATATTAAACATATGTTTTCAATAAAAATTGAATTACTCGGAGGTGACGACAGGAAATAAAGAATAATAAAACGAAAACAGAATTGGAAGCATGAATCTACAACCGAAAATATACCCCTGAGTCACTATTTTCCACCGTAGTTACGCTCCTATCCTGGCGGATTAATACAAGACCGAAAAGTAGACCCCGGTGCGGGTGAGCGGAGAGGGGACGAACGAAGAAGCGTGCCGGCAATTAGGACCTTAATAGCTCTCTTTCAATTTGGTGGTCATCGGCAGTAGTCGTGTTGTATTTGTTATTTTGATTGAATTTTCTTTGATAAAAGTAAAAGTGTATTAAATCGACGTTGAGTTGGATATTCGACAGCAACAAAATGTAAGTCACGTCATAATATTCCCTTTTCCTTTTATTTATTTTTTTTTTGTAAACTATAGTAAGTGGTTCAGCCGGCCTCGTGGTTGAGTGAGAATATTGTTTGTGATTCTACAATGTTTTAAAGTATTATTATAAATTTAATTCTTTTCATTTTAACATAATTTTTTTTGGTTAATTATTTATTATTTCAAAATAAAAGAAGAATGACTTTTCTCATTCAACCACGTGACCATAATTTTATAATATTATGTCAATTATTTAAAATTAAAGTTGTTTTGATAGTTTTTCTTTCTTTTATTATCGTAGTGTTCGATCTACGATAATTCTGATTCCTTTTATAGTAAAGTTGTCTTGCGATAAATTCTTCCCATCATTAGTGTTTAATTATCGTAGTGTGTGATCTACGATAATTTCGTCCCATTATCATAAAATTGTCTTATGATAATATTTCCCAAATTTTTGATATCGTAATGTTCGATTTGCGATAATTGAAATTATTCTTTTATTAATTTTTACCCTTCTTTTTTTGTTGTTTTATGTTAATATCTTTATTAGAATATATTAATTTTGTGATTTGCTGACCACGTGTTCGTGAGTTTTTGACCTGAGAAATTGTTATTGAAGAGCGCCATTTCTTTTCTTTATTATAATAATTATTGTGATTATTGTAAAATTTTTCTTTACTGTTGCGTTACTATATGTCGCGATAAATTTGATATAGATCATATTTAAAATGGCTCTTAGGATAAGTCTATGATCGTTGAATGTCGGGATATTTGAAAATTTTGTGAAATCGAAATGAAATCTTTTCTTTTAATTAATTGTTATTTATCTTGTTTTAAGTGTAATTTGTGACTTTCTCGAACCCCCCTCCTCGGTCTAAGCTAGCGGCAATTATCCCGAAATTAATGATGGTCTTTAATCTGATAATTGAATTTTAGATAAATTTGCTATATTTTTTTTTGTCTTGTTTTTATTCTATAATTTTACTTTTATTGGAATTTAGTTCTATTTGTGTTATAGAATATTATCTTTTTTTTTATTTTTTTGAGATTTGTCCCAAGAAAGGAGTGGCGCCCAACAAATTAATTTTTTTTTGATTGAAGAACCATATTAATTTCCGGATATTAATTGTAAGGACTAAAAGACTTTGGCTTTTATTGTTTAATATTATTTTATTGTTTATTATTATTTTATTGTTTATTATTATTTTATTGTTTATTATTATTTTATTGTTTATTATTATTTTATTGTTTATTATTATTTTAATGTTTGTTTATTGTCATTCTAGCTCTTGATAAAAATTCTCTGTAATTATTTATTAACGTGTAATTGTTTATTAATATTTATTTTTTTTGTAAACTCCAAATTTTATTTTATTATTATTATTTATTTTTTTTATAAAGGAATAAGTCCGTTACAACACATATTGTGATACATTTTTGGAAACACATATTGAACCAGACATTGAAGTGAAATTGGGTAACACAACAGCAAAATTATTTACTATTAATGGACAGTATTATTTTATTAACACCAATATTGAAGACATTCATGATCATACAACAGTGCAACCATCAATTTTAATACCAATCGAATGGTACGAAGAAGAACGTTTTGACTTTACCATTACCTGTTTAAATTTCACCATAGACAAATATTTGCAAAAATGCATGGAAGATGTCCAAGTGCCTCGAGTAGTTTTAAAAATAAATGATGTGCCGGGAGTTTTAAATGTGATAAATAATCAATATGTTTTTACTAAAGATGAAAATTTGTAAAAAAAGTATTTTAAATAATCTATTCTTAATATTCTTAATAATTGTAAAAAAAAGTATTTTAAATAATCTATTCTTATTATTCATAATAATTGTAAAAAAAGGTATTTTAAATGTGACGTCCCAAGCTTTTAAAAGTTTTTTTTGATAATATATATATA
Source organism: Leptopilina boulardi (assembly GCF_019393585.1). Classification (NCBI taxonomy): domain Eukaryota; kingdom Metazoa; phylum Arthropoda; class Insecta; order Hymenoptera; family Figitidae; genus Leptopilina; species Leptopilina boulardi. Next base: position 5,225,690 of record NW_026137951.1, on the reverse strand, counting down.
TATGTAATTATATTATTAATATTTCTTTTTCTTTGAATAACATTCGTTACTTCGTGAATATTGAACAGAGGGGTCAGAGAGAAACCTTTTTTTTTATTAGTTTTTATATTTCTTATTTTATTTACCAATAAATTGCGCGTTAGGATTTTATACTAATGGAAATTCAAAATGTAACCTAAACTTTAATTTCTTCTCGAAAAGAATAGCATTTATTTATACAAATTGTACTTAATCTTTTCTTGAATCTTTTTTTTTCTATTGTTAAATTTAATCTATTGTTCCGTACATTACACTACAGTAATTTATTTTTATTAATATTATACTTAGGCATACTGTAAATTTTTATATTCATCCGATACGTAAAAGAATTTTATAATGTTTATCTACAGAAAGAAACCTTTTTCGTTCGTCGCTTGTACTATTTATTTTTTTTCTTAAACTGTATCTACAATAATAAAACACTTTCAATGAAGGTGTAGTCATGGGATTATCTTTCGTTGATGGCTAATACAAAAAAAAATCTCAAACTAAAATTACAATAGAGCAATATTGAGTGTCGCTGTTTTGGAACCCAGGCGAAGTCTTATCAGACTTTATATTACTCTACAAATTGTCATAATGGACAACAATAAATCAGATGAAAAACTTAAGCCCAAAGTCTAAAGACACAGCACGTTCGGATCTCGAAGGAGTTCAGGTAGCGTGGCTGTGTAGTCAAGTACATTGATTTCGACCACTTAATTTTAGCAAATAGTGGGCGTTAGAAAATGGGCCTAATTTTCCATCTCTACCTTCACAAGGTACCTAATAATTCGCTGGAAAACTAAAATTGGGAGGGTACATTATCCCTTCCATTAAACATAGGAACTTGTGCTTAGGGTCCTACGAACTTCGTCACTCAGTCTTCGCTAATTTTTAATCAGTTCTATTTTTTTCTCTTCAACCAGGGCTCACTCTTAGGACTTGAGTCTTTTGGATTGATACCTCATACTTAGGTCTTGAGGCAATATTAGAGTTAAATTCGTTTTTTTTATATATAAGTGTAATCATCAACGAAGGAGTTCCCTAGGGCTACTAATTCTGTTGATATCAACTATAACATCTTGTCTTTACATTGAACGAAAAGGGGAGTAAGTCAATTTAAATTATCTAAATTTCTATTTCTTCTTAATAAACTATCGATTGTAACTTATAATCATTTGGCATTTCACCTTTTTTTCCTTTCTATCCTCTAACCATAATAAACCACTGACAATACTAATATCACCATTTAACCTCAATCTCTTTATTGCTTTTCTTTTTTTTTATCAAGTAGATGAGATATATAACAACGTAAGGTGAGACCTCTCTTAAATTAGTGTATTCCTAAGTACCTACCAGCCGCTCGGTAGGAACTATAATAATTAAACATTCATAACGAATTAACCTTTAGTGAATTCGTAACAGTGAAAAAAACTTGGTGACAGCGGTGGGATATGCTTTACAACTTACCTTGTCATATATATCTCTCTAATTGTATCTTCTCTCAAACATATACATATTCTCAGTCTTTTTATCATTTTCTGTACTTTGCAATTACTTACTAAATCTTTTCTTATTTCTATTTGTTTTGTGCTACATTATCTATATTATTACTGTGTTTAATTTGTGGTGCGCGTCAATTGTGTTCGAAATTCGTGTCGCGAGTGTTCTAACTGATTCTTCCTTTTTTTATATACATATACATAACGTAATTAATAAAATTTTGCAATGGATAGGTTACCGGCAGCAATGAGCGCGGCTTTCGCGAGTTTTACGAATTTCTTCTCCCTTCAATCTGCTTATGCAGCAATTCCTATTTTTGACGGGGACAACCCCGATCTCAGAGATTTTATTCAGACAATCGAGACCGCCCATGCGACAGTTCCCACGGTCGATGAAAAAACCTTTGTTTCGGGAGTGATGCCAAAAATTGTCGGTAAAGCGCGAGAATGTATCGATGCAGGACAAACCTTCTCTACTATCGAGAGCCTCGCAGACCACCTACGAGCACATATTTGCACTGAAAGCCATTCAATCCAGCATTTTATGCGTGAACTACAACTTGCAAAAATCGGTCGAGACGAAACAATTTCGGATTTTGGGCGACGGATTAAACGACTACTATGCGGGGCTAAAGCAGCTATAAAAATAACATATCGAGATTCGGCGGAAATGGAGCAGAAAGCAAAGATAGATCTAGTGAACGATAGCGCACTCGAAGCCTTTGTCATGGGATTGCGAGGAAATTTAGAATTTCGAGTTTCGGATCGGAAACCCGTGACTTTAAGTAAAGCCATCACTTATGCAATCGAAGAACAAAAACGGCTCGATGAAATGTCAGAGAAGCACGGTTGTCATTTACGCGATTTTCCCAATTCCTGTTTTCAAACTCCAGCTGCTTTCCGTCCAGGGCCAGTCGAAAACCAACCATTTTTAGCTCAACGACAACCAAATACAAATTATCAGCAAAATAGATTTGGTCAACCGCGCGATAATCGCACTGAAGCCGTCGCGTTTACATCCGGTCAAAGGGGAACCTCTTATCTTTCTCCAATATGCCCAAACTGTTGTTTCGATCAGGAAAATCTAATTTTTCAGCCCACTGTTGAAAATGGTTTTGAAAATCCAAGACCTGTTGAATCTCATACGAATAATACAACCCCAATTTTGCTGACTCGATCTAATTCTAGTACAAAGGATTCTAATCCTTCCCCTATACCTGCTACTGAACAAACCTAGCATTTAAACGCGATAGCCGTTCGCCGGATTCCCCGAGTGAGCGTGAACTGTGTCTCAACCTCAAACCAAATATATCTCGATCAAAATCGATTTGTGACCGTGGAAACAATGCGAAAGGCGTTCACGAGGAACGATGCCCAGAAATAATTGTTGAATCACCTAATTTCGAATTAGGAAAAGGAAGATTGTTAGTCGACACAGGATCTAATATAAATTTAATATGGATTAATTCTCTACATCCTAAAACTTACATTGACACATCTGACTTACGGTTGATAACAGGAGTAACTTTCGCGCAATTTGCTACTTTAGGATCCGCTAAAATAAAGATGTTCGGTCGCGATATTACGTTTCATGTAACTAGAGATAAACTTTCCGTCAAAGGTGATGGAATTCTTGGGATTGAATTCTTACGCGAAACACGAGCAGAAATTTCTTTCCACCACAATACAATTGTAACTGAGTGCCAACCATTGCGACCGATCCCATTTATTAAATCAAACAACTCTTTTAATGCAAATCTTGATCAACGAGTATTACGCATACAAGCCCGTAGTAAGGAAGTGATTGCTATTCCTGTCATTAACAATAAAATAACCGAGGGTTATTTGCCGTTACTCGACGCGGGTGAAGGGCTCTTTATAGGAAATGCGGCCGTATCTGTGAATAATGGACAGTGTCTCGTAATGGCCATAAACACTAGCGAATCAGAAATTTGCGTCCAAATTCACCCACAGGAAATCATACCCTGCGATATAGATCCTTCAGAAGCTTCAGAACCAGATGAATTTCTTTCTAATTCCCCCACAATAGAAAAATTGTCGGAAACCGAAAGAATAAATCTTATTAAAAGTAAAATATCTACCGAACACCTTAACACGGAACAAATTGATCACATTTATCGAATAATTAATGAATTTCCAGAACTGTTTTATCTTCCTGAAGACGAACTACCTGGGACAAATCTTGTACAACACGACATCCCTACCATTGACGACATTCCCGTTATCCACAAACAGTACCGTTATCCGCCCGTGCATAAACAAGAAGTTAGAAGACAATTAGAAAATTTGTTAACGGCCAAGGTTATCAAAAATTCATCGTCACCCTATAATTCACCATTGTGGATTGTCCCCAAAAAACGCGATGCTCAGGGAAATCGACAATGGAGAATGGTAATAGACTATCGCGCGCTCAACGAGAAAACGATCGGTGATAGGTACCCGCTTCCGAACATCTCTGAAATTCTCGAAAACGTGGGCGGTGCGAAATTTTTTTCTGTCTTCGATTTGGCCTCCGGATTCCACCAGATTCCAATGAATCCGAAGGACAGCCCAAAAACTGCTTTCTCGTCATTTGATGGACATTATGAATTTTTGCGTATGCCATTCGGGTTGACAGGAGCCCCAAGTTCATTCCAAAGACTAATGAATAAGGTGCTTTGTGGAATGAATGGAGTGGAGTTGTTCGTTTACCTCGACGATATCGTCGTGCATGCATCCTCCTTACAGGAGCACGGAGTCAAAGTTCGCAAACTTTTTACGCGATTTACCGAAGCTAGACTCAGATTACAACCCGAAAAGTGCGTGTTCCTTTCAACAAAAGCGTGTTATCTTCGACACATAATCTCGGAGGACGTTGTACGACATGACCCACGACTTTTAAAATCCATCCTCGAATTTCCTACCCCCGTAAATGAAAAGAAGGTACGTGAATTTCTCATAATCGCTAATTATTATCGCCGATTTATTTCGAATTTTGCAAATCGTGCCAAACCTTTAACAAATCTGTTAAATAAAAATCAGATTTTTAAATGGGCAGAGGAACAGGAGCGTAGTTTTTCTGACCTTAAAGATGCCCTAAGTCACGACCCTGTACTACAATGTGTGCAATGGGATAAACCTTTCATCCTAACAACCGATGCATCCGATTACGCGATAGGAGCAGTATTGAGTCAGGAAAAGTTGGCGAAGATCGCCCCGTGGCGTATGCTTCAAGGTCACTGAACGACGCGGAAAAAAATTATTCAGTATCAGAAAAAGAAAGTCTCGCAGTCGTAGATTTCACTAAATATTTCCGTCATTTTCTTCTTGGAAGAAAATTCAAAATTGTTACCGATCACCAGGTATTGATCTGGCTACATCGAGTTAAAGATCCGTCGTCGCGGTTAATGAGGTGGAAACTTCGTCTAGCAGATTACGATTATGAAATTCAATACCGGCCGGGAAAAACATTACAAAATGCAGACGCGTTATCTCGCAACCCTGTGAACGAGAGTGTTGCCCCGATCCTTATGATTAAGGGTAATCAACCTCGGAAACAACCTCGAGCAGCCAGAAATCCTACTCAAAACGAATCTCGCGCATCGTCCAACTCAGCACGTAAAGCTGTCACTACAACAGGGTTATATACGGACTCGTTTTCAGATGAGGGTGACATTGATTCCGACGATGACATTGTCCCCCCAAACAAAAATTTTAACGACAGTACTGACAGAACACATGATCACGATCCACTTTTCCCACGCATTGAAGGAATACCTTACAACGACGATCCAATTTGGATCTTACCAAACAGACAAGAAGCGATTTTCTTCGCGGAGAAGGCATTCGCAAATGTAATTTGAACAAAGGTCAAGTGGTGGTGTCTACTTCGGGAAAAATTAAAACATTTAGCGTCGTCGTCAAGGAAAATTTTTTTGACAAAATAATCTACTCGAACATTACGCGCGCATTGCATTCTTTAAAAACAGCCCTCGAAGGTACTAACAGTAACTCGGTACGAATTGCATGTATATCGGCGGAGTTAGACGGAATTTCGTTAAGCTCATTGACAAAAATAATTAAAGAGGTTTTCAACGAGAGCGCTATTAAAATAACTATGTGTACCGGAGAAATAACCGAACCTCCTGAAGAACAAAGAAAAATTATTATTCGCGAATTTCATTCTAGTCTTATGGGTGGGCATAAGGGCTGTACGAAAACTTATAGACGAATACGAGAACTATATTGTTGGCCTGATATGAAACGTGAAATTGAAACCGCGATACGTCATTGTGGTAGTTGCCAAAAACAAAAGTTAGTCCGGATTAAAACTAGACAACCTATGATCATAACGGACACGCCCACGGAACCATTTTATAAGGTAGCATTAGATACCGTCGGGCCCCTCCCTATCACGAATAATGGTAACAAATACATTCTGACCATGCAGGATTGTTTCTCAAAATATTGTATCGCTGCGCCTATGCATAATAAAAGTGCGCAACACGTAGCTGACGTATTTGCAAGATATTTGATTGCTCAGTTTGGAACCCCGAAAATAATTCTTACGGATTTACCCTCCTTTTTTTGTTGTTTTATGTTAATTCCTTTATTAGAATATATTAATTTTGTGATTTGCTGACCACGTGTTCGTGAGTTTTTGACCTGAGAAATTGTTATTGAAGAGCGCCATTTCTTTTCTTTATTATAATAATTATTGTGATTATTGTAAAATTTTTCTTTACTGTTGCGTTACTATATGTCGCGATAAATTTGATATAGATCATATTTAAAATGGCTCTTAGGATAAGTCTATGATCGTTGAATGTCGGGATATTTGAAAATTTTGTGAAATCGAAATGAAATCTTTTCTTTTAATAAATTGTTATTTATCTTGTTTTAAGTGTAATTTGTGACTTTCTCGAACCCCCCTCCTCGGTCTAAGCTAGCGACAATTATCCCGAAATTAATCATGGTCTTTAATCTGATAATTGAATTTTAGATAAATTTGCTATATTTTTTTGTCTTGTTTTTATTCTATAATTTTACTTTTATTGGAATTTAGTTCTATTTGTGTTATAGAATATTATCTTTTTTTTATTTTTTTGAGATTTGTCCCAAGAAAGGAGTGGCGCCCAACAAATTAATTTTTTTTTTATTGAAAAACCATATTAATTTCCGGATATTAATTGTAAGGACTAAAAGACTTTGGCTTTTATTGTTTATTATTATTTTATTGTTTATTATTATTTTATTGTTTATTATTATTTTAATGTTTGTTTATTGTCATTCTAGCTCTTGATAAAAATTCTCTGTAATTATTTATTAACGTGTAATTGTTTATTAATATTTATTTTTTTTTTGTAAACTCCAAATTTTATTTTATTAATATTATTTATTTTTTTATAAAGGAATAAGTCCGTTACAACACATATTGTGATACATTTTTGGAAACACATATTGAACCAGACATTGAAGTGAAAATGGGTAACACAACAGCAAAATTATTTACTATTAATGGACAGTATTATTTTATTAACACCAATATTGAAGACATTCATGATCATACAACAGTGCAACCATCAATTTTAATACCAATTGAATGGTACGAAGAAGAACGTTTTGACTTTACCATTACCTGTTTAAATTTCACCATAGACAAATATTTGCAAAAATGCATGGAAGATGTCCAAGTGCCTCGAGTAGTTTTAAAAATAAATGATGTGCCGGGAGTTTTAAATGTGATAAATAATCAATATGTTTTTACTAAAGATGAAAATTTGTAAAAAAAAGTATTTTAAATAATCTATTCTTAATATTCTTAATAATTGTAAAAAAAAGTATTTTAAATAATCTATTCTTATTATTCATAATAATTGTAAAAAAAAGTATTTTAAATGTGACGTCCCAAGCTTTTAAAAGTTTTTTTTGATAATATATATATATATGTAATTATATTATTAATATTTCTTTTTCTTTGAATAACATTCGTTACTTCGTGAATATTGAACAGAGGGGTCAGAGAGAAACCTTTTTTTTTATTAGTTTTTATATTTCTTATTTTATTTACCAATAAATTGCGCGTTAGGATTTTATACTAATGGAAATTCAAAATGTAACCTAAACTTTAATTTCTTCTCGAAAAGAATAGCATTTATTTATACAAATTGTACTTAATCTTTTCTTGAATCTTTTTTTTTCTATTGTTAAATTTAATCTATTGTTCCGTACATTATACTACAGTAATTTATTTTTATTAATATTATACTTAGGCATACTGTAAATTTTTATATTCATCCGATACGTAAAAGAATTTTATAATGTTTATCTACTGAAAGAAACCTTTTTCGTTCGTCGCTTGTACTATTTATTTTTTTTCTTAAACTGTATCTACAATAATAAAACACTTTCAATGAAGGTGTAGTCATGGGATTATCTTTCGTTGATGGCTAATACAAAAAAAATCTCAAACTAAAATTACAATAGAGCAATATTGAGTGTCGCTGTTTTGGAACCCAGGCGAAGTCTTATCAGACTTTATATTACTCTACAAATTGTCATAATGGACAACAATAAATCAGATGAAAAACTTAAGCCCAAAGTCTAAAGACACAGCACGTTCGGATCTCGAAGGAGTTCAGGTAGCGTGGCTGTGTAGTCAAGTACATTGATTTCGACCACTTAATTTTAGCAAATAGTGGGCGTTAGAAAATAGGCCTAATTTTCCATCTCTACCTTCACAAGGTACCTAATAATTCGCTGGAAAACTAAAATTGGGAGGGTACATTATCCCTTCCATTAAACATAGGAACTTGTGCTTAGGGTCCTACGAACTTCGTCACTCAGTCTTCGCTAATTTTTAATCAATTCTATTTTTTTCTCTTCAACCAGGGCTCACTCTTAGGACTTGAGTCTTTTGGATTGATACCTCATACTTAGGTCTTGAGGCAATATTAGATTTAAATTCGTTTTTTTTTATATATAAGTGTAATCATCAACGAAGGAGTTCCCTAGGGCTACTAATTCTGTTGATATCAACTATAACATCTTGTCTTTACATTGAACGAAAAGGGGAGTAAGTCAATTTAAATTATCTAAATTTCTATTTCTTCTTAATAAACTATCGATTGTAACTTATAATCATTTGGCATTTCACCTTTTTTTCCTTTCTATCCTCTAACCATAATAAACCACTGACAATACTAATATCACCATTTAACCTCAATCTCTTTATTCCTTTTCTTTTTTTTATCAAGTAGATGAGATATATAACAACATAAGGTGAGACCTCTCTTAAATTAGTGTATTCCTAAGTACCTAGCAGTCGCTCGGTAGGAACTATAATAATTAAACATTCATAACGAATTAACAAATTAATTAATTAATTAATTGCAATTATGCCTTTTAAATTATTTTTTTAAAAATTTATTTTATATTATATGAAAAAATTAAATAATTTTAATTTCATTATTGTTTTTAATTTTAAATTTATTATATTTTTTAGTATAATTTATAAATATAAATTTTTTTATTTGAATAAAAAAAATTTCATTCATTAATTTCAAAGTATAGTATTTCATATACATGTAGCTATACGTCAATCACACATACACACGCATCTCAACGCTCGAGGTATGCTGTACTGCTGTAGCACTCACACACACACAGAAAATTGTGTGTTTACGCTCAAGGCATCGCATGGACTTCTTCGTCTGTCCTCCGCTTCCTCAGCTTCTTTGGTCTCCCCGTTTGCTCCGCTGTCCTCTCGAGGTAATGCTTCGCTTTATGCGTCCGTCCCCCGCTTCATGATCCCCTTGGCTCACGCCGTCCGCCATGCACCACTTGAGATACCTACAAGCTCCGTTGAGAGTAGAAATTATCTTCAAAATTTCACATTTCCTTTCGAATTTTTAAATTTTTTCTTTTTGATTATTATAATAGAAATAGAAATACATGTAAATTGGTAAATTTTCATTAACATTTGTTTTAAAAGGCATTAAATTTTTTACATTTAATTCAAGCTACGGTAAACTATAAATTAATTAAATATTCTTTTCGCTTTTACAATTAATAAATACATATTATCATAAAAAAAATTTTACAATCAAATAGATTTTTACATCTATTTAGTGAAAGAATATTAAAATGGTATCATTTTACAAATATACATACACTAAAATAAAAAAATAAATGAAAGCGACGGATAAAAAAATCTAATGCTGTGAAATGATGTAATAGCTCAATTGTAATTAATATAAATTTTTACATTGCTTTCTCTTAAATTACTAAAATTTTTGAATAAATTTTTGTAGAAAAAATTATATTACATTCTAGATTATTTATAAAAACTATTTTATATAATACAGATATTATATTACCACAGATAAGTGATAAATATTCTGAGGTAGAAAAAAATATGTCCAATTAATATATATATGATACATTTTTTCTTACCTTAGTATATACTCAGTGTTCCTTTATTTTTTTTAATACATTATAATTTTTTTACTTTTAAATAAAAAAATATAAATTACAAATAATAAATTTCTTTATTTAATTAAACCTTTTTTTTTAGATAATGAAATTAACTTTTTTGTAGATTAATAATTTTTACAATATTAATTAAGTAAAATTACGCTATAAAATTAAAGTTTCTAATTAATTTTTTCTTCTTTTAGAATAATAAAAGATGGTTTTATAAAAAAAAGACACATAATTTTTTTTTACAATTTATTGATTTTTTTAAAAAAACACATGTTTTTTTTAAAACGTAAACTTAATAATAGACAATAATCTTAATTAAAATATTTTTTTTTCAACAACCAATGTGATAAAAATTTTACATTGCGTACAGCACATTGAATTGTACTAATTTTAATAACATTTCGATGATCACAACATGGAGTAATATTACATGATTTATGAATTAGGGTTTGAAGCGATGGGCAATTTATATCCATCATATCAATAGTTTGAGTAGATGGTTTAACAAATTTTTTAAGCCACATTTTCTTTTCTAAACCCTTAACGTAAATTTTAGTTGCATTTTTAAAAATATTTTTCATTATAATCTGATGTAATGTATATGGAACATAACCTGAAGACCACATTATACAATGTACATTATTTTCTAACCATCTATTTATTCTTTTATAGTGCGATGTAATATGTTTCCATTCACAAGGAGGTTGAAAGATAAATTTATATGGATGTTGAGAATTTTTATTAAGCGTTAGAATCGCTAATTCTTTTATAATAAATTCATTTGTAGGTAATTTGAAACCTTGAACGTCCACTGTGTAATCCATTATTCTAACGACTAAAAGTTTTTAATAAAATTTTAACAATTTATATTATTTTTAAATGATTTTTTCAACCCCACCACTAATTGGTCTATATTCGATAATTCTATCATGTAAAATAAGACAATAAGCTGCTGTTTGATCAGGTAAATTTTCCTTAGTTTCAAATTCAAGACGAACGTCAACAGGGCCATATTTTAATGATTCATTTTGTTTCGAACAGTCAATTACAATTAATGGAGCATATTCTAAAAATTCACTTTTTGACAAGTATGGTTGAGGGTCCTTATTATAATAGCTCGCTTGAAAATTTACATACATATCATAGAGAAGAGAATAGTGTCGTTTATTAAAATCTAAATTTAAATTTCCATAAGGATAACTTTGATTATTTAAAAATAATTTTGTATTTGTAATTTTACAATGATCAAAATAACTCGCATTTGCTGTATTAAGACTTTTTCGATTAGTTTGAAATCCTATAATTATAAAACGAGGTTTTTCCAATTGCGTTGATGTTTTTACTGTCCATACATGATTTGCTGTTTGTGGTAGTAAAGGATACTCATAGAATTCCCATGTACGAAAACTTATTGAAATAAGTGGATCTTTCTCAATGTATTTTAACAATTTGAATTTACGAGAATCTGATAAGCGAACATTAGGTAATAACCATTCAATTTAATAATTGATATGTTAATTTCTTCTTCAGCTGTTTGTTGAATTGCATTCACATCACTTCTTGCTCTTGTTAAAATTAATTCATGTCTAGCATTGACTATCATTTTTTGATAATCTTCAGCAAAACCAAATAAAAGATTAAGCGGTATGGAAATGTCAAAATTGCCTCTATTATCAATAAGAGAAGTGGTTGCATTGCATGTTGGAAACCAACCGGCATTTTCTAAAAATTTACTTTGAGTCCCATAAATTGAAACATAATTTTTCATGAGACTCGTTAGACCAACATTTTTATTTTTATCAATTTCAATAGCATTAAGTTCATAGCGAGCTTCTTCAAATAGATGACAGATGGCATTGTGAATAAATCGTGTTTGTGTAACTGCTGCTCCATTCTCTTTTACCAATTTTCCTTGAATATGTAAATAACTTTTACATGGTAAAAGACAATGGTCCTGATTGTGAACAGCTATTCTAATTTCATCACTATTATTAAATGTTGCTGAAGCATATGGTAAATGAGCGTGAATTTCATAGTGGGCAATAGATTCATCGTAGACAATTGGTTTTTCAATACTTAGCACATCCTCTTCCATTTTCTCTTACAAAAAACATTTAAATTTCTAAAAAGAAAAACAGCAACAAAAATGCAAACGAATTTAAATTTTTTTATTCTCTTTTCTTTTTTTTTGCTTTGTCTGTTTGATCACTTTGAGACCCAGATTTCTCAATAGTTGAATATTTTGAGGTGTTAGCACCTTGACCGGATATTTGTAACTGAATCTTTTCAAGCATTCTGGCTTCTTCTTATAACTGAAACCTAGTTTTCGATTAAAAACAATACTCATTTATAAAGCTTTCACATGCAGTCTAATGGTAATTATTTCACTTTGAAAATTCACAAGATTTCCGTCTTGATCAACAATACGTAATTGAATTTGATCAATAGTCTTGACAGCGATAGGTAAGTAAATGACGTGTGAAGGTACTTCAACTATTTTATATCCTGGTGGGACAGTAGGAAAAAATTCATGAATAGTGTGTACCTTTTGACCATTTATATAAGCACCAGTTGTAATATTACATTCGATTCGTAATGCGTTAACTTTTATAATAGACACTGATAAATTAGATTCATAAAATTTATTAGCTTTAAGAATTTGAGGTTCAAATCCTAATAATTGAGCTATTGTGTTATCTTTTTGAAAATCAATATCTCGATTGCACAAAATCTCACTGCGTAAAGTATTATTATTTGGCTTAATAAAAAGTTCAATTCCTTTTGGCTTCAGAATATTTCGTAAATAGTGTTGAATATCACCAATTTCGTAGCTACCAGTCGGTATAGTTATTTCTTCTTTATCAACATAGAATTTATTACATCCAAAGTCTACATTTGGAATTGAATTAAAAGTAAGAAATTCAACGAGACCGAGTGCGTAATTCTTATGAGGTAACAATTCAATTGGTGGAAAATACTGTGCTTCCAAGATAGATGACTTGTTTGATAATGTTAAAGTTAATGATTCGTTCATATTGATGGTTAAATTTAGACTAAACGATAAAAGTATCCAAAATCCTTATTTATACAAAATAAAAACATTTTTTAACTCAAGTTGATTACAGAGAAACTTTAGACACAAATGGCCGCATGTATAAGTATCATAATTTTGGTATCTTTTATGATTGTACTTTACATTATTGACATTGAAATACTTTAAGAGATCTTTAGGTGGTTGAAGATTACCAAAACTATCAAAATATATAATGTCATTTTTTTTCTTTTTTTAAGACACCCAATGTGTACCAGCTTTATCTTTACTATCTAGATTAACTATTGCTGATTCAAATTTATTAGGCCCCATAGCTGGTAATTCATCACGCATAAAAACATCACGAAAGTGAGGAATTTTTAATATAGAAGCGTATTTAAGTAAATCGTAATTAGTTAATGGTCGCTGAGGTAATTTTACAATTTTGTTTTTCTTTAATTTTTTTTAAAGCACATTCTAATCCTAATCCTTGTTTGTATGGTTTGAGATAGAGACCTTTTCCCAGAGCTAGAGACTCCATTGCTTTGTTATGACGTTGACTCTCTTCGAGTTGTTTTTTAGCTGCTTTTACATTATTAACTGCTTTAGCTATTCCAGCAGCACCACCAGATAGAGCTCCTATCGCACTAAGCCCAGCAAAAAGTGGCACGAGAAATGGTAAAAAAACCACCAACTTTTTTCGGTAATGGTAAAATTCTAGGTTGCTTTACTCTACGTTTTCCACCAGCAGCTTTCACGGCTACTCGTGCTCCTTTTAGGGCTGACTTGATTGCAGAATATGTATCAATATTACTAGGTGCAATAGATTTTTTTGCAGCCAAGACAATATTTCTTAATGGAAATATGGCCTTACTGTTCTTCTTTCTTTTATTCAGCTTAAGTCCCATTTTCAATTTTGTTTTTGTTTTCTTTTTTTTAAGCTTAAGTCCCATTCCTAATTTTGTTTTTATCTTCATGGCATTTGCAACTGCAAAAGCTGCTGCTTTTTCACCAAGATTTGCGTCACTAGCGAGTATACGACGCCAAGCTTTTTCAGAAAGTACTCTGTCAGCTGCGTGTCTATTTTCTAGGTTATGTTTATTCTGCGAGTAAGCGATGTCGTGTTCTTTACAAGCTTGATCGAGAGGATTAATTCCAGGATCACCGCGTGCTAATCGTTTTCCTAATTTCGTTCCAGGTCCACAGTACTGATAACCAGGAATATGTAGTTCAACGGGTAAATTATTGATAATTTTATTAAAAAGACCTTTACCACGTTTGATAGGTTTTCGATTACTGATTGCTTGTTTCTTTACACGCATGCTTATATTAATTTAATGTTCTTTTTAAGACTGAAGTGAAAAAGTATAAAAGCGATGTATTTATAGTATTTTGGGTCAGTTCAATGTGAAATTTCAACCTGTAAGGTTAGATTAGATCCAGCGTTTCTTGCTGAATTAGAGAGTTGGTTTTACTTAGATCCAGCATTTCTTGCTGAATTAGAGAGAATATTCTTTCTAATAATCTTCCTTCATTCTAAGAAAAACCTATGACAGTAATAGTCAATTATACAACCAATTCATGATCCTATGATGATGGTGGAATCCAGTGCTTCAAACTCCCTCCTCCTCCTCAACAAAATCAAAATCGAGATTCAAAAACTCATGGCAATCAAAAAGTACAAATATATAAATACATCTTCTTTACTAGAGAGAGGCCTATCATGAACTGACACAAAAATCAATAAAAGCCTCGTATTTATAGTTTTTACCTCAGTACTCATCAAGATGGAATTTAAAACACAATTAACAAAATTGCCTGTTACAAATTTTGATAAAATAATGCAACAAAAATCGGAAAATAAACGTCATGGAAATTTATTACCTAATACAGTGCGAGCAATTTTTTGTGGCCCATCCAATTGTGGAAAAACAAATGCCTTACTCGCTTTACTATTACATCCAAATGGATTACGTTTTTAAAATGTCTACATCTACTTCAAATCCTTGAGTCAACCAAAATATAAATTTTTAGAAAAAACTCTTCAATTAGTTGAGAATATTGAGTATTTTTCATTTCAAAATTATGAAAAGGTTATACAACCGAATGAAGCTCAACCAAATTCTACAATTGTTTTTGATGATGTCGCATGTGATAAGCAGGACAGAATTCGAGAATTTTTTTCAATGGGTCGTCATAGACTTATTGATTGTTTTTATTTATGTCAAACCGACACCTTCCGTTCATATAATGCTTATTGAAATAACAAAACAAGACGATGCTTATTTAGAATTGGGTGCAATATCATTCCTATCAAAATTACAGTGCAAGACAATGCCTATTCAAAATCGCGTGCAAAACAATTCCTACTGAAGGTAGCGAATAATATGATGCTTCTTCAAATTTAAGTGCAAGATAATTCTTAATTAAAATTTTCTAAAAAAGTATTCTTATTTAATGTGGTTTCTAAGAAGAGGTTACTGGTGAACATGGGAGGTAAATATTTCTCAATATTTTATGTATGAAAGAAAGGTTAATTTTAGTGAGATTTTCAGAATTAAGTAAAAATACTCAAACAAAATGTATGTAAAATACTCATTGCTTAACTTGTTATTATATTCATTTAATTTTTGTTCCTTGTAGGGTCACGGTGGTTCAGGAATCCATATAAAAAAATTTGATCACCTTCCGACAAATCTACATTGAAAATGTTGAAAATAAAATTATTTTTTACAAACATCACATTATTGTTTTCATTACTGTCATTTTTTATGTAAATTAATTTGACTTATTAAATAACATGATAAATTATTTTTTAAAATAAAAATTATTTTAGACTTTTTCTGAATTAAATACAAAAAGTATAAATGAAAGTTGAAAATTTAAGTGTTTTTTTTTAAAAAACATATTTTGCCTGTCATTTGTCATTTTAACCACAAATAGTTTTCTTGTATAATTGTCCATTTGATCACAGATGCATGAAAGAATATTTCGGAATCTTTTCTCATTTTATCTTTAAATATCCCGAAACTACGAATTATTGTAAAGAATTATGCGATTTTTCCATATACTTTTCTGTATTTTAATTGAATTGGTACGTATTTCAATATTAATGTTGAAAGGATCAAAATGTTTTTGAATATTCGCGCTTTGAGCAATTG
Source organism: Leptopilina boulardi (assembly GCF_019393585.1). Lineage (NCBI taxonomy): Eukaryota > Metazoa > Arthropoda > Insecta > Hymenoptera > Figitidae > Leptopilina > Leptopilina boulardi. The sequence goes on along the minus strand of NW_026137951.1, from coordinate 5,209,491 downwards.
TGCAGTCTGGGGGGGTCGGTACCACTGACGTGGACTCTTTCGTGGAAATTCGATGAATTTCGGCGAAAGAGCGCCAAGAGGCACGATTAGGCGGGAATACTCCTGGACGGTGGGGAAGATTTCCCTGGGGGGGAGGTCGCGTGGGTCAATTAATAAAAGGGAACCACGAGCACGTCTTGTCCTCACTTATTCCAGTCCGGTGGAAAATTGCAATCAATTTTGAAAAGCCACATTTTCGCGTGTCGCCGACAGCACGAAGGTATTAACTATTCAATTAAATTCTTTGTTAAATTTCACTTCATTAAAATCGTGTTTTGTAAAAAAGGAAGAGTAAAGTTTTTGGTATGTATCGTTTTATTTGGAGATTAAATTATTGTTTTTATAAAAATAGTGTGGCGCATTATACGAGTGGTATTTGGGGACAAGGCGTGCGGAATTTTGGATTTAGGGGAAATCTCACGAGGAAGCATTCCCTCGAATATTGGGCCCAATTTGACGAGAGAGGAACCTGCCCCGGAGATAATTACGATTTTGCTGAAAGCATAAAGAGACCAAATTATTGACGAGTGCACCGTCAGCAGTATCCGGACCTCCTCGGACCGAATTCCACACCGACGCTACCCTTTTCCATCGCCAGACTCACAATCGCCAACTGGATAAGTTTTATTTTATTTGTTTATTTTATCATTTTCCTTTTTACTCATCTTCTCAATTTGACCATCCGTCGAACTCATCTTGATCCATTCATATTTGCATTTCGGGTTCGACGGTCTTATTTAAATTATTTGTTTTGCCTACGCAGTATATATTCATTTGTTTGTCATATTATTTATTTCGCCTAACATGTATTTATTATTCGACTTTTGTTGACGCGTCTCGTTATTGTTTTTATTACGAAGTGTGCAGGAGTGCGAGTCGCGTTTCGTTCCGTAATTGATTTAAGTGCGATCATTTTATATATATACGAAATATCTGTTCAATCGAAATTTACTTGGTCAATATATGTGTCTAATTACGGAGTAATTCAGTGTTTTATTTCTATTTCATTTGCTTTACATTAATATAATTCGCGAATTTATAAAGTTAATAATAAATCTTTGCCTGTCTAATTTTCTAAAATAATATTTAAATTCTTCTCATGAAAAATCGTTACAATGTATTCTACAAAAAAATTTTGGTTACAATTTTAATTTATTATAAATTATGCTTTGATAACCTAACATAATACTTTTTATAAAAAATTTGTAAATTAATTTTGCAAATTAACATGCAATTTTTGTTAAAAATAAAGTGTAGCAAAGTGTACGTAATTGTCTAAAAAATTTTGATAAGGATTATATTTTTTAATTTAATTCAGTTAGTTAAAAAATTACAAAAATTAGTTTAGTAACTGAACTATTTATTATAAAATATGAAAAATGGTATATATTTACAATTAATATTTTTCTGTAGATTCGCTGAGTAAATTTTAATGCAATTAATAAATAGAAAAATAATTTGACTCAAAATGGAATCCAGGGAATCTACATCAACTGGTATGATAATAATTAAAAACATAATTTATTTCGTTATATTTATAATTTTAAAAAGTAAATAAATTACGACCTGAGAAAGGAACCACTCTAGAAACTTTTGTTTTTTTTCAAAAGTGGCAATATGTTATAAAATAAATAAAAAACATGAAGATAACGATCACTCCGAGTCAAGGCGAACAAAAGAAAACAAAACTATTTCTTTTTACGTTTCAGCAGCACCGCTGCCCTCTTCAGAAACAATAAAAAAGAAAATTTTCTTCAAGTAATTCATTTGAAGAGAGGAATAGACGTCTGTACGATAGACAGTCTATCTAAACAATAAATAAAGTCAAAAAATTGTACAACTTAAATCATTATATTTCAAAACGTAAATTAATTATATAAATTCAAAGAAAATGTATAAATATTTACTTTCAACATTGTTCAATGCAGATTTTTTGAAGGAGATGTCTCAACTTTCCGATGTGGATTCAGGCACCATGGTGACAGAGTCCAATAGAGTGCATGAAAACTTGGATCACACAAATCATGAATTTTCATTTGACGATTTCTTTACGGAACAGAATTTGGATAACGATTATTTTGCGGTTCATGAAGAAGTTTTTTTATCTTCTGATGAAGAAATAATATTTCCTCATTTTTCTGACGAAAACGAAGTAGAAGGAAATAATTCGGAAAGCAATAGTTTTATTGAATCGATACCTGCAGATCAAGAACGAAAAAGAAAACGATGATTCAGAAAAATCACTGACCAAAAAAAGGTTATCTAATCCTCAAAACTGGAAACGAAATCTTTTAAAAAAGGCAGTTAATATGGGACAGGAGTATGTATCATTTTATTCAAAAAAGACAGTTGAGGCTCGCTCGATGCAAAGGACATGTGGTCCAGGCTGCAAATTTCAATGCGAGAAAAAGATTTCTGAATCATCCAGAAAATCTTTTTTTGATGATTATTGGAGTATTCAAGAGCAGGCTAGAAAATACTTTTTAAGCATTAAAAAAAACCTAAATAGGTTTATAAGCATATATAAAGTTTATATCTTTAAATTACAATCATCCAAAAATTTAACAATGAGCTTGCACACAGCAATATTTGGTTTTGCTAAGAACATTTCCATGCACAGCGGCAAATAGATTTTCATATTAAACAATTTCTTATATAAAACAGTACGTTGAGGTACATATAGTTGGCACTGCCAAACAACATGATTTAAGCTTTCGTTATATTGACCACACTTACACAAACTACTATTAACAATATTTATTCGAGCCAAAGATTCAGCCAAATTATAATGATTGGCTCTACAACGATTAATTGTGACTATCTGTCTTCTAGTTAAAGATTTATGACCAAACCATAGCTTCTTAGCGCTAGAGTAATAATTTTGAAAATAATATTTGCCCTTAAAAAGGCCCTGTTGTAATATGATATCTAAAGACTGAGAGGATGACCTTTTTCTAAAAAACTCATACAAGTCAGTATAAGGAATCTTTACTACATCTAAACAATCTTTTTCAGTAGCCGATTTAGCCCGAAAGTCAGCTTCCTCATTTCCCAGGACTCCAATATGTGAAGGAACCCAAAAAAATTTTATAAAACTATTATCAGAATTATTAATAAATTCGACATATTTTTTTTTTATTTCAAAGATGTACGGATTAGTTTTAATAGTAGCAAAACTGGATTGTAAACTTTGTAAAGCACTTAAAGAGTCCGAAAAAATGAGAAAGCTATGACTTCGATTCTCCAAGGCAATGTCCATTGCATCGCTCAAAGCCATACATTCGGCCGTAAAAACAGAAGTCTCACATGGCATACTCTTTGTAACACATTTATTCAAATCCGGACAAACACAGGCAGAGCCGACATACACATGCGATGAGACCTTACTCCTATCCGTATAAATAGATATCGCATTATCCTTTTGTATAAAATCATTCAATATGTTGTTTGTGTCAGAAAAACTAGTAAGATCATTACCGAGACTGGTGTTAACTGGAATTATTGTTTTTAAAACTTCATAATCTGAACAATACATATTATAATTGCAGCGGACATCAACTGTCTTTAAAGTATTCAGTTTAAAAATTATATTATGACACAATAAGATCTTACGTTTTTGAACTTTACGTTTACATAGGTTAAAATAAGTATTTATTGAGTTAAAAATATTAGAATTACTATTTGATAAAATTTTAGCCATGTAGCAGTCACACAAGTAAACAGAACGGTCTTTCAACAACATAAGTTTGGATTCAGCCAACATGACATTCAAAGGAGTACTTCTACGGTAGCCAAAAGCTATTCTAATTGCACTATTTTGTATTGATTCAATCTTCCTTCTTACTTTTTTAGTGTTAGGAAAATACAAACATGAGCCATAGTCGACAATAGAACGCACGTAACTCTTGTATAAGGTCACAAGAGTTTCCGGACTTGAACCCCACCAAGTACCACAAAGATATTTTATAATATTCAAGGCTTTAGAACATTTCTTAATAACATTATCAATGTGGGGCAAAAAAGACATTTTATAATCCAGTATGATACCCAAAAAACGAACCGTAGTACTTGATTTAATCACATGATCTTTAACTTTAATTTGTACATTACCCGGAAGAATTTTCATATTATTAAAGTGAACAAACTGTGTCTTAGCCGGAGAAAGTTCAAGCCCAAGAGAAGAAAGATTTTTATCAATTTTATCTATAGCCTTTGACAGCATATTTACACCTCTCTTAACAGTTTTAGATTTGACATACAACGCTATATCGTCTGCAAATTGAGATACTACAACATTTTTATGCAATCCTCAGCAATACTAGAGACATAAATCAAATACAATAATGGACTGAGAACTCCACCCTGAGGAACCCCCTTAAAAACCTTTCTTATTGCATCCTGAGTATATGCCGTATATATATCTCTTTCATGTGAAATGAACTTGACAAAAGTAATCAATTTTAATGAACATCCAATAGAAACCAACTTAGACAATAGGATATCAATATTAACATTATCAAAGGCACCTTGCACATCTAGAAATGCAGCCAAAACATGTTTTTTTTCAATAAATGCTTCATCAATCTTTAATGTTAAATTTGCCAAGTTATCTATACAAGATCTACCCTTTCGAAAACCGTTTTGTGATTTAGGAATAAAGTTCTGAACCTCAGCCCACCACTGCAATCTATTTTTAATTAAAGTTTCAAATAGCTTTAATAAGCAGGAAGTAAGAGTTATAGGTCGAAGACCAATATTCTCAGGTTTTTTGACAAAATGAATAAAGCATTCCCTCCAGCTTAAAGGATACTCTTCAGTTTGATAAAGTAAATTAAAAATATCTAAAAGAATTAACTTGTATTTTATTGGTAATTTTTTTAAGATGTCGAAATCAACGCCATCCAGACCAGGCGAAGATTTAATCTTTTTACTATCAAGAGAAGCATTGAACTCAATAAAGTCAAAAGGAGTATCAAAAAAGGCACTTTCTTGAGCCGGAGGCAGCCAATAAGGATCTGTTTGAACCCAAGGAGGACCTATTTTATTTAAAGATTCTTTAACCGTATTATCCAATTGAAGGTTTTCAGTAGAATCATCCAGAAAATCTTTTTTTTGATGATTATTGGAGTATTCAAGAGCAGGCTAGAAAATACGATTTTATTTTGAGTCATGTCTCAGAGAGTTGTGACCAAGAAAAACTAGACAACAATCAAAGAGTTTACCGTAAAACTTATACTATCAACGATAGGAGTAATAAAATTAAAGTTTGTCAGGCAATGTTTTTGAATACTCTAAACATTAGTAAACAAATTGTTAGTACCGCTCTTATGAAACTCAGGAATAATGATTCAACTTTAATCGATAAAAGAGGTACATCGAAATCAAGACCTCGTGCTATTGGAGAAAATATAACTGCGAGTGTTATTGAACATATAAATTCGTTTCCGAGAGTAGAGTCTCATTATGTGAGAAAAAACACAAGACGCGAATACTTGGAAGAAACTTTAAGTTTGGGTAAAATGTACAATTTATACACCGACTTGATGAAAGAGGAGAACAAACCGATTGCTACGAAACATCACTATTGCGACATATTTAACACTAAATTTAATATTGGTTTTTTTAAGCCGAAAAAAGACCGATGTGATTTTTGCGAAGAATTCAAAAGTGCATCAGATGTACAGAAAGAAAAGTTAGCTCAGAAATATAACGAACATATAAAAAATAAAGAGATATCTAGGGAAATAAAAGAAACGGAAAAAATCATTGCACATTATATTCCAAAGAAAACTGTCCGTTTATAATTTTACAATTTATGATATTGGTCGTCATGAAGCTACATGCTACGTTTGGAGTGAAAACGATGCTAAAAAAGGATCTAATGAAGTTGCCAGCTGTTTGTTACATTACATTGAGAAAAAGTCTTCTGAAGGGATCTCTGATTTTTTCTTGTGGTCGGATAACTGTGCGGGGCAGAATAGGAATCAGAACAGCAAAATTGTCAAAACCAATTTATCAAGTCGTAAATGTTACATATAACATGGTTTATGACTTTAAAAACTTGTCAGACCAAATGAATTGGTCGAAAAGTATCATAAAAAATAATAGACAACAGACAACTAAAGTGCCGATTTCAAAAATTAAGCAAGTGTCAGCTTTAAGTGAGAAAGACAACGAATTGCAATATAAAACTTCTTTTGAAAGAGATTTTGAAACACTTGTGACAAGAATTAAAAAAGTCAACGTGAATGTAAAGAAGCATATTCTTACAAGTGCTTATTCAAATTGCCAAGGAGTTCCTAAAGCCAAGATCAATGACTTTAAATCTTTATGTCGAAAAAACACTATACCACCTGAGTACCATAACTATTATAATTCCTTTCAAGAAAAAGGAGCCAATCAATATTCGAGTGACGATGAAAGTGAAGAAGAAGAGCAATGAAACAAATTAAGAATCATTGTTTTTCATTAATTTGTTTTACTAGTTTGGTGCAATTACTAGGATTATTGATTCTATTTTTTAAGATATTTTTCTCAATAGGATTCTTTATTTGGAGACATAAGATATGTGTATCCTTGAAAATTTACATTAACAAGTTTCAATTGTCTATTTAAAGTTAAAAATGAATGCATATGAACTCGATTGGAATATTCTACCGCAGGGTTTTAGCAAAAATCAATTAAATGATAAAAATTAACTTTCAATACAACATATCATTCAGCGAAAAAAAAGAATTATTAGATTTAAAAAAACGTAAACTTCGAGAAAATCTATTTTCTGCTTGGAAATATTGTTTAACGTTGAGAATATTTAAATATCTCACAGTTTAAATTTAAAATACTGCCAATTTATGGAATTTTTTATCTTCTCTATTGCTAACTTCTTAAGAGATTAATTGTATATATTTGTTATGAATTGATTTGTAAAAATTATTTTAAAAAAATGTTTTCAAAAAAATGTTTGAACAAAAACAATTTAATTAAAAATGTCGTTACAATAAAAATTGTATAATATTATTGTTTCTATTATTATTATCCACAAAATTATAGTCTACAAAAATATAAAATGAAAAAATTGAAATAAACAGAAATTAAAAAAATTAAACATAAATTACAAATAACAATATAGATTAAAAATTGAATATAATTGAGTTTTTTTGTCATTATTTTATTTATAAAATAAAAAAGTTATCTCAAATTAATATCAGAACTTGAAGTCATAGGTAAGTGATTGAACATTTATTTCCTCAATATTAATTAGTCAATTACTATGAATTTTTAATTATATTTTCAGTAAATAAAAATGAAAGTTTAGATTTTATAACCAGTAGGTAACCTTAACAATGCTCAAATAGTTTCGTAATATTTTTTTTAGACATATCGGTCTTAATTCGTTTAATTTTGACTTAAGATTTATAATTATCAATAATAAAACCTCACAACTGATAATAGTATGGAAAAAATTTATTTATGTAGTATTAAAAATTAAAAAACCTATTTCTAAAAAGGTTAAAAAATAAAAATTATAATAAACTACGTCATAAAAAAGTAATTCATGGTTAATTTCTAAATCTTTTTTTTATTTCTTTTTCAATATTATCAAAATTTTTAAGTTAACCTTACAGTTTTTTACTTTTTAAAATTATAAATATAACGAAATAAATTATGTTTTTAATTATTATCATACCAGTTGATGTAGATTCCCTGGATTCCATTTTGAGTCAAATTATTTTTCTATTTATTAATTGCATTAAAATTTACTCAGCGAATCTACAGAAAAATATTAATTGTAAATATATACCATTTTTCATATTTTATAATAAATAGTTCAGTTACTAAACTAATTTTTGTAATTTTTTAACTAACTGAATTAAATTAAAAAATATAATCCTTATCAAAATTTTTTAGACAATTACGTACACTTTGCTACACTTTATTTTTAACAAAAATTGCATGTTAATTTGCAAAATTAATTTACAAATTTTTTATAAAAAGTATTATGTTAGGTTATCAAAGCATAATTTATAATAAATTAAAATTGTAACCAAAATTTTTTGTAGAATACATTAATATTGAAATACGTACCAATTCAATTAAAATACAGAAAAGTATATGGAAAAATCGCATAATTCTTTACAATAATTCGTAGTTTCGGGATATTTAAAGATAAAATGAGAAAAGATTCCGAAATATTCTTTCATGCATCTGTGATCAAATGGACAATTATACAAGAAAACTATTTGTGGTTAAAATGACAAATGACAGGCAAAATATGTTTTTTAAAAAAAAACACTTAAATTTTCAACTTTCATTTATACTTTTTGTATTTAATTCAGAAAAAGTCTAAAATAATTTTTATTTTAAAAAATAATTTATCATGTTATTTAATAAGTCAAATTAATTTACATAAAAAATGACAGTAATGAAAACAATAATGTGATGTTTGTAAAAAATAATTTTATTTTCAACATTTTCAATGTAGATTTGTCGGAAGGTGATCAAATTTTTTTATATGGATTCCTGAACCACCGTGACCCTACAAGGAACAAAAATTAAATGAATATAATAACAAGTTAAGCAATGAGTATTTTACATACATTTTGTTTGAGTATTTTTACTTAATTCTGAAAATCTCACTAAAATTAACCTTTCTTTCATACATAAAATATTGAGAAATATTTACCTCCCATGTTCACCAGTAACCTCTTCTTAGAAACCACATTAAATAAGAATACTTTTTTAGAAAATTTTAATTAAGAATTATCTTGCACTTAAATTTGAAGAAGCATCATATTATTCGCTACCTTCAGTAGGAATTGTTTTGCACGCGATTTTGAATAGGCATTGTCTTGCACTGTAATTTTGATAGGAATGATATTGCACCCAATTCTAAATAAGCATCGTCTTGTTTTGTTATTTCAATAAGTATTATATGAACGGGAGGCGTCGAAACTTATACGCGAATTCCAAAACATTTAATTCGCGACAACGTTAATTTTCTGGTAATATTTAAACAAGATGAAGTAAATCTTAAACATATCTATGACGATCACATTAACACAGATATGACTTACACATAATTTCGAGATTTATGTTCATCTTGTTGGAAAAGTAATAAATACGGCTTTGTTGTTATTGATAAAGACAGTGAACTTAATTTTGGTAGATACAGAAACGGTTTTGATTGTTTCATAAAAGTTTGTACTGATTAAAAAAACGCTTAGTTATAATTGAGACTTTGTTTAATCAAGATGTCATCTTTAACGGCCGACCATATTCATAAACAAAAAGACTTCGCTCAAAATTTGGCAAAAGCTAGCGAGGCAATTCGAAGAAAACATAAATTACTAAAATTAGGTAAAGAGTCTTTTGAACAAACATTAGGAGATACTTTTAAACCCATTGTTAATCCTCTGGAAAAGTTAGTTGGTGATATTGAAATTTTTAAAACAATTGATGGTATTAAAAAAGAGAAAACAAATGTAAAAAATGAAGCATTGAAAAAAAAGAATTTGACAGTTATAACGATGATAATGTAAATGAAGAATCATTTAAATCAGCAACATTTGAAGAAAATCAATCGAATCCTTTAGAATTAACAAATCAAGAAATTCCAGTAGCACATTCTACACCATCAACTGATGAGAATACCAGAGCATATTTTACTCTTTTAAATCAAAGAAGTAAAGATATTGATACTGTATACGGTGTACGAAAATTAACGAAAGACAGATTAATGATTGGTAATTCTACGATAAGTTTTAGTCAAAATTATATTCATATTGGTAACATGACATTTCCCATTAGTGATGGGTTGCTTGAGCTTCTTTTTAAAAAAAATCCTAGTTCTCTGCTATAAGTGCGGAAGATCTTGAAAATTATAAATCAATTATTTTATTGACAAACGCACATAAAAAACATTACAGCGAGGATGGTGATATACGCACGAGTAAATCCTTTAAATTTAAACATTTTATTGAAAAATTCTTATCTACTTCTAGAAAAAGTGGTGATAAGAACTTTTTAGGTAGAGGTATCCCAGAGTATATGATTGCTCGACGTATTTGGACGTTCCTTTAAAAGAAGTGATAATTCAATTCGAGGACCTCCCGGTGTTGGCTTCAAGGTCACCCCTGAAGAACACTTTAACATTGAAAATAAAAAATTATGTAATGTAGCAGAAGCTTCAGAAAACAATGATGCTGTAAACTTAAAATTAGTGCAAAATTTATTAGAAAAAAATGCAGAAGAATTTTACAATATTATTACAATTTTAAGACAACAAGTTAATAATACTACATCCGCCATTACAAAACTAACTTTTAATTTTGATAAAGAGTTTTTTGAAAACTTTAAAAACGAATATGATGAATTAGATAAACGAGTGTTCTTGAACTCTGAATTTATTTCTCAATTCGAAAACAAACTAAGAGCGCTTGAAAAGAAATGAACGCGGAAAAAGAAGCTCTCGTTAAAGAATTACACAAGCCTACGAGAAAAAATTATTTAAGACGAAAATTTGATATACGAGCAATCGATGAAATTTGGCAAGCCGATCTTGTAGAAATGACAACATATGCGAAGGAAAATAAAGGCTACAAATTGACACCGGTCACTGTAGAGGGAGTAACTGGGCAACGGCCAAATCTATTTTGCTTCATAACCAATGGGGAGTTTTTCAAAGGTACAGCAAAATAGTACAGCCGAGAGGAAAACCAGCTTGGTATTATGTGTAATATACTGGTATTAAGAGGAAACTAGCTCAATATAGTATGTGTAGCTAGGTATCGAGAGGAAACTAACTCGATACCGTGTGTGTGTAATGTATCCGAGAGGAAAACCAGCTCGGTACTATGTCGCACAATATACTACTATTGAGAGGAAAACCAACTCGATATAGTAATGATGTGTGAGGAAAACCAACTCGACACTGTGTATGTGTAGTGTAGCCGAGAGGAAAACCAGCTCGGTAATGGATTGTTGAGAGGAAAGCCAGCTCAACAATGAGTTTAGAAAGGCTCTAGAATCGAGAGGAAACCAACTCGATACGTAAAGTGTTTTGCGTTAGAGAGTGCCTGAAAGTGTAAAACGTTAGAGTCGGGGGGGGGGGTAGCGTTGATTGAAACGAGTCAATGTATAAGTGATCGTTTATTTCAAAATTACAATGTGTCGAAAAAGTTTAGGTCCCACAAGGGCGAAAATTTCTAAGTATCAATATCGAAGAAATATTCTAAGTCGGAGATTCGGAAAAATTTCTAAGTTCGATGACTCGAAATTTTTCTAAGTATTGAGTAGTGTTAGCGGTAGGTCAGGCTAGGCAAGGGAGGAAAGCCAACCCCAAGTGAGCTCTAAGGAGAACTGACGTTTTGGTCCAGCGCATCGACTTTTATCATCCGCGACTTTTCCAAAAACGGCAAAGTGGGAGAATTTTAGAGAGAGGGCAAAAATCAGCGTTCGCGTTTCTTACTCTCGACGCAATCCGAATGCGCGTACGGTACCTAATTAATATATCTAATTAATATATCTAATTAATAATTAATCTTACTTAATAAGTGTGATATATGACAATAATATATTTATATTAAAATATAGTTTATTAATATAATATGTTACAATTACAGATATGTATGTGTAACATATTACATATTTAATATAAGTTAACAATATAATATTATCCGTATTAACACACACACACACATATATATATAACATTATAAATTATAAATCACTATAACAATAATATCTACCATTAACAATTAACAAATTATAATTATTGTAATAACAATTATAATTAATAATTAGTTAATAATAATTTATTATGATACAATAATTATTTATAATAAATTATGCTATACATGATCCACAAGATATAAAAAACACATCTAACTTCGAACATAATCTTTTATTTAAATAAATAATTGAATATTCGGCTCGGAAAAGTATCCGGCGAATAGAAAGTTAAAAGAAGTGGCGCGAGGAAAGCAAAGGGCCTGTCGCGTTGAGAGTGGGAGGTGCAAGGATGAATAGAGATGGGCCGTAAGGCGAAAGTGGAGAGACCAAATAGGGAAAAGAGTGGAAAACGTGAAATAAAAAGGGGCGCGCCGATGGGATGTTTGGAAAAGTGTAGAGAAACACGTCACCAATGACTCGGCTAAGGACAAGAATTCATGAAGATGTAGCAAAGTTTTTGCATTCTTTATGAATTCTCGTTACCCCCATCAGTGACATGTATCAAAATATATTTTAACTGTCATCGATATTTTCTCTAAATTTGGCTGGGCTGTTCCTGTAAAGAATAAAACTGGTGAAGATTTTGCTGCTGCAATGAAGTCGGTGCTGAATCAAAAGCGTGTACCAAAAAATTTACACGTTGATCAAGGAAAAGAATTTTACAATACTCACTTTAAAAATCTTATGGAAAAATATAAAATAAATATGTACTCTACGTACAGCAATTTAAAAGCGTCAATTTGTGAACGATTTAATCGTACCATAAAAAACAAAATGTGGATGCAATTTAGTTTACAGGGTCATTATAATTGGTTAAATATTTTATCTAACTTAATTTCATCTTATAATAATACTAAACATCGAACAATTAAATTAAAACCAAAAGATGTAAATAAAAATAATGAAAAAACAATTTTATTCAATGTATATAAAAGATTTCTTGTAAATACTTTGAAAAAGAGACCAAAATTTAATATAGAAGATAAAGTTAGAATAAGTAAACTAAAACATGTTTTTGAAAAAGGCTATACACCAAACTGGACGACAGAAATTTTTACAGTTGATTGTATAAATAATACTACACCAATAACATACTTATTAAAAGATTATCAAAATATTCCAGTATTAGGTAATTTTTATGAAGAAGAATTTGCAATTGTAAAGCATTCAGATATTTATTTAATTGAAAAAGTATTAAAAAAACTTAAAAATCGAATATATGTAAAGTGGTTAGGCTGCGATAATTCTCATAATTCATGGATAAATAAAGATGATATGTAAAAGGGTTTTTTTAAATAAATAAAGTAAAAAAATAAATTGGATTATTTATTGAATATTTATTTAACCTTTTCAAAAAATTTCACATTATATATTAATTATAATTAACATAGTTATTAATTTATCATAAAAATTAATAATATAACTTAATTCTTCTTTGTTGTTCCTCGGTCCAATCATCACCAGCTACTTATTAATGTTATCTTCGATTATTTGATAATTTTCCAATACTATAGCTAAAACATCATATTCTGCTTCTCTCAAGCTTTTTTTTACAATAAAAAAGTTATTATTATTATTATTATTAATAGAATGTAAATCACTTTACTTACTTTCCAAATTGGAATGTTGCAATCATCTCTATTATATATTTTATTTTTTAATAATAGAGGCCAAAGAATATTCATATCTATGTACAAAATAAGTTCCTCACACAATTGATCCAATTTTTTACGATGAATTTCTTTCATTTTTTTTCCTCTTCAAATTACATTGAATTTATATTAAAATTTTCTATATAAAATAAAACTTCTACACAAATTTCCTTCAAGTGAAAGGTAATGATTTCACAAAAAAGTATTTCAAAAATTATAGAAATTTGAAAATTATTCTTTAATAATATTCTTTCTAATAATTTTAAAGAGTTTTTGTGAATTATTTTTTCCAGGGTTTTTAAATTTTGTAAATCAAATCGTTGACAAATAACTTCTGCAATTGTTTTAATAATGCTCGACTTTATATATTGCAATGGTAGAAATTGTAGCGCTTTTATTCTTTGTTTTATACAAAGATTAAGTTGTTTTAAAACAAGAAATGTTTCAAATTGAAATGAAAATGAATGGGACCAAACTACTTCTTGTTCATTTGTTCTTTTCACATAAACAAATCGAAAGAACTCATTAACCGGCTTCGAGAAATCAACGAGTGGGCTCAATTTTTATTGCTTTATACCTGGGTTGACGCTCGGTCTTGGCAACCCGATAAGGCCCCTCCTTGAATTTGCAGGTTTAGACTAGTTTAAAAATAATCAGAAAAATTTCAAGACTTCGGAAAGGAGTCGGTTTTCGGACCTTTCGAGCCCTTCTGGCGAAGGTCTGAGATCAGAATAAAACGGAAAAGCGAACTGTGCACATCGCTAGCACAAGTCGCAAAGACTAACCTGTATCTCCGCCTTACAATAATGTAACCATTTTAAAATGTAAATAGTGTAAAATAAAATCATTGTATTTGAGTGAAATTCCAGTCATCCATTCATTCGCATGATAACCTTTTTTTTTTTTTTTTTGATTTTTAAACCTTACATTAAACAATGAGGTTCCACTTTATTATTAAAAAATTCATTAATTTCGAAGAAATAACTATTAAAATATTCCCACTCTTCTTCTGAAAAAGAGATTGATGTTTGTGGATGGCTGCTTGTTAGCTTTACTTTTATAGATAAATTATTTTTTAATTCAGCACTGATAATTATTTGTTTTGTGAAAGAAGAATTTAAATTATAAATTGTAGAAAGTAGTAACTAATGTTGAGGAACAAATGTCATTTTTTAGTCTATTTTTGAAACAAATTCAAAAAAATTATAATTTCTACCTTTAAACTTCAATTGCAATTCTCCTTTTTCTGCTGCTTTTCTCAGTTCAGTAAATGAATCTTGATCACTTTCAAACACTTTGAACATTCGTTGTGGTAAAAAAATTACATATGAATTATCTATTTCAGCGACAATTTTCGGTACATATTTTGTATCAATGTTTTTCAAATCTGTAACATTATAAAATTCATCTACGATTAAATCTTTTAGTTTTTTGATTGGCAGAAAACTAGCTGCTCTATTCACTTTTTTTAGTTTACTCTCCATTATTTTTTATTCTTTTTTAATAAGAATTATTAAATATTTTTTTAAATAATATTTTATATAAAACTGGAGCTGTACTTCGTTAAAAAGTTAAAAAATGTTTAAAAGATTTATTTTAATTTATCAGAAAAATAAGAAAAGCACATCAAGAGCAAATGAGACTTAACAAAAACTGAATGAAAAGTATATGTCTACTGCTCGCCTTTTATACCCTTTAATTTCTATTCATCTTCTTTTAATAAATATATTTTATCCTTTTTTAACTGCTACGCTTTAAATAAACTAAATAATTTTTCTCAGAAACATAATATATATATATATATATATATATATATATATTATAGAGAATGACGCATTCTAATATTTGCAGGTGGTGCTTTTTTCGCATCTAATACACATATAATGCGTATTAAATAAATAATTTAAATTATTTTTCTTAGAATAAAATACTAAGCGAAATTTATACACCATAGAATTTGCGCATTAAATAAACAAAATTCTCAGGTGGTGTTTTTTCTCATCTAACATTTAAAAAAAATTATTTACATTATTTTATTCTCAGAAAAAATAATGAGCAATGTTTTTTATATTAAATAATATAACGTATTAAATTAAAATCTCACTTGCAAATAATTATGCAATTTTTTGAAAAAAAATCAATTTTTTTTTGTTAAAAAATAAATTTAAAAAAAATCTTTTCTATACTTACCATTAATCCTCTAAATATAATAAAAACTTTTCACTAACACCCATTTATTTTACTTATACTTATAATTATAAGTTTCACAATTTTTGTTGAAAAAAAATTTTTTTTTCAAAGGAGAGGGGTGGGGGACGTTCATTAAAAAACCAGCGAAAAAATCGTTCTCTATTTGGTTTTTTATTTTTTTTCTCATTTAGCACGGATTTGAACCAATTTTTTTTTCAGTGTAGGTAAGTGTCGGTTACAGGTTTCTTGGCGTAGAACCGGCACAGTATATCTATTTATTTTGATTTAGTAATTTTAGCAAATAACAATGAGAGATAGGAAGATTTGTCAACTTGTTTCGTGTAAGCAAATATATGGTGCAGTATTTAATTCTAACAATAAGCCCTCACATGACAGATAGCGCACTGGTCAATAGAATTCCACCTGAATTAAGAATTTTTGTGACATTTATTTATTACACGACTGATTTGCACCAAAGGGTGATGGGTCAGTCTTACTTTATTACTATGTCCCAGTCATCAATAAGCAATTCCATTAATAAAGTAACCAATTTAATTACTATCTTGGTACTCGAAGAGATTATTAAGTTTCCAAGGAGTTAAATAATACTGATAACATTTGCGAGATAATTTTTAACTAAATTTGATATTTTTAATGAAACAATAAATAAGTTATAATTAAAATTATAATTATACAGGGTTTTATTACAACTTGAGAATCTTATGCGTCAATGCCCGCCACGCAGGAAGTACACATGACAGTTATATTTAATGAAATTCTTCTATTATAATAGAAGTAGAAGATAATTATCTGAGCAATGAAGGTTGAAAAGTTCTTGATGATTCTGCATACCTAACAGAACCGTGGCAAGAACACGGAGTTGTGTCGATAGATGCATTGGAAATTTAAAGACTAGATTTCGGTGCGTGCTTGAAGAAAGACTTCTTAGATACGACCCTATTTTTGACGGTTCAATAGTCAACGCTTGTTGTAAGTTGCACAACATATGCAACCTTGGTGAATTGGCAGATTTTCCTGAGAAAAATTTAAGATTTGCGCACCATCCACTAATAAGCCAAAGAAAAAGATTGCGCATATGCTAGGTTTACGTGTTCGGCAGGAGATTATTAACATATATTTTCAATAGTTTGCCATTTAAGTTGTTTAAACGTAATTGTTTGTAATGTAGTTATAGTCGATTTTAGCATCCGCAATGGGAACCTCCCCTTAAAGTTTTAATTATACTTTTTAACAATCTTTATAACTTATTTTTTCCTTTTTTAACAGTTTAAATCAAATAAAGACTAACAAAATGAAAATAAAAAGAAAAAAAGCTTAAAACGTTCCATCTTTTTAATTTTTATTAATTTCAATTTTTCTTATTAATTATTTACTTAAGTTCCCCTTATCATCAATTTTATTATATAATAATTTTATTTTTAAAAATTATTTCTCTGTTTGATTTTTAATTTCATTCAATTACGTTTTTATTACAGTCTTATTTGATCTTATTTTTATTATTTTCTACTTTTAAATTTTTGAATTGATGTCTGCATTTACAAACAATTATCCGTATTGAAAATTCGCACCTGAGATCCTATACATATATGACCCCATATAGGTTCCTTTAAAAAACCCTTATGAAGTCCTAGGTCCCACATAGGAATTCAAACAAGATCTCATGTAAAATCAGATAGGAAATTGGTACGCGATTTAGTGTATGATTTCATGTAGGAATTTATAATTTTGTTTCTACATTGAAACCTATGTGCATTCTTACATTATTTCCTATAACTAGCTAAAAGAAACGCGCGTAAACGCGCGAGATATCTGCAATTTTTTATGAAAAATTAAAAATTTATTTTTATTTGACGGACACTTTTTGGAATTTTGATCTCACAAAAATAATAATATTATTTTTGTAATCGTTACTGTATTACTATTTCAACATTATGGTGTTATAATAATATAATACCTATTATTGCCCAGTCAATATGACCTTTAAATTTTGTACTCAAATAAAGATTATACAATGCTACGATCGTCGAATTGTCAGCAATACATTTAAATGACCCATCTCAGGATCCATGCAGGGTGAATTCCTATTTTGTTTACCACAAGGCCCATGAACTTAAAATCGCTTTACAATGTTAGAAAGTTCTGGATTCTTTAATTCGTCTGTGATTTCAGCACATATCATTTTATTTAAAGTTTCTGAATCGCAAATTTGTGTACGTAAACAAATAGTTAAACGCACATGTGTCAATCCACGCTTTTTTCTTCTTTATGAAAGACGATACATATAAAATTGTAAATGAATAAAATTACAAGTACCTTGAGTATGCTTAAGGTTAACAGTCCATCCAGGATCACCATAAGGAAACATTGTAGGATTCATCTTACAGGACAAACTTTTTTCTTTGGGTATTTTCTTTTCATTCTCAGTTTCAGTAGACAGAACTCTGTTGTCATTTTTACTGGGAAAAATCTTCAAAAAATATGAAAGGTTTAGTTCACCATTTTGAACTTCTTTAGCTCGATTTATGAAAAGACAATTCCAATCATTCTCTACAAATCGAAATCCTAATATTAGACATTCTAACTGCCGGAAAATTATTTAATTAATTGTTTTCAAAAAATGATATCAAATGTTTGCTCATTATATTATTATCAGTTTCATAAATTAATCTTTTAATTTACACTGTTAACCAATACAGATGTTGCAAATGCTATTGCATTATACTTTACACTTAACTGTACCAATCGGTTGTTGATCAACATCTACAAAAAATTCTGTTGGTTTAAAAGGGAACAATCTAATTAAATATTCTATTTGGTGAATATTCAAACACCCTGCATTAAGGCTATCAAAAATATAAAGTCTTACTCCATCGTAATAAACACAAATCCAATGACCAGAATTGTTATTACCGCTAAAAACTATTTGAATATGTTTAACTCTTTCTCTAATTGGAACAATTAAATCAAGCATTTGTAAATACAAAGTACTTTGCATAATGAAAAAAGAATTTGAATCATTTTTTGATAATTCTTGAAATTTATACATGTGCATATCATTTAACATTTCATTTACATTTTCAATAATTTTAAAATCTTCATTACTTAAAATAAAATACTCTTCTATGTTCGACATGGTATCCTTCTTCAACTTTTAAACTGTTGATAAAGCCAATTTTCAAAACAAATCGTTTATTTTAGTTTATTGCTTTAAAAAATTTACTTACATGTGTTTCACCTATAAAATATTGCATTAACTATAATTCAGCTAACTAATGCAACAATGATAGTCTTTTATGAACGTGAATTAGCGTTGTTTAATCTTTTTCCACATTACATCATTTTCGATAATGATTATTATTGAACTTATTTTCCTCTGCACTTTTTATTAATATTCAAATCAATATTCAACTCACAAACTATTATTTAACCCATAAAACAACTTTAACCCTTAAAACAATATTCAAACCTCTTTCTATCTATTTAAATACTTTTCCAAAAGCCAGCATCCTCTATTCTCAAACAGTCAATATTTTTTTTTCAATATCGAAATATATTCAATGCCAATGTTATCCAATATATTTTATTATCCTCAAAATCCAAATATCTTTAATGCCAAAATTACCCAATACCAAAAAATTTTTCCAAAAGACAGCTTCCACTATTATAAAACAATCAATATTTTTGTTGCATTATTAAAATATATTCAATACTTATGTTATCCAATATCTTTCTTTATCCTCAAAATCGTATTATCTTTAATGCCAATGTTATTTAATACCAAAAAAACTAAATGGATTGAAGTATTTTTTATATGAAACATTTAAGACAGCCAAAAGAAACAAATATCTTCAATACCAATATCATGCAATATCCATATATATCTTCAAAATACATATATAATTATTAATACTATACAAAAATAGGAATACAGTGCGGTCTCGTAACTGCAACATTTGAAACTGCAACAGTTTCGTTACTGCAACACCCCACCTCGACCACCGGACTTGAAACTGAAACGTGACGTCGGCAGCTTTCAGTGCCGTATCTACAGCGGAAAATGAATATCAAGTATTCATAAATAAAAATGAAAAAAAACTCTAAAATTGTTTTATAATTAAAATTTAAAATAAAATTGATAAATAAAATAAATTATAAAATATATAAAGTAAATAAATATATAAATAATTATAAAAATATAATTAAAATTTAATTATGTAATTATTAAATGTTTCATATAAATATAAAAGTTTGGTGTCATTTTTAAAATATTAGTGATATATAATATGCAAATTGGATTTGATATTCATCTTCTGCGTAGTAATTAATAAATAATAATAATACATATATTTGAAAATATAAACACCTCTTAATAGATTTCAATACACACAAATGAAAAGTGTTTTCATTGAATGATGAAGCAGTTTCAGTGACTGTTTCAAATCGGAATAGTTTGGATGTCCGGTAAATTTTAGGAATTATTGAAAAAATTTTATGAAATATAACTTGTGCGCAAAAAGTGACTCAAATTTTGGATAAAAAGTATAATTGCCATCAATAGTAAGTATTAATAAATAATTAAATATTAATTCAATGTAAAACTTTACTTAATTCACTATATAAAAAAACATATTAGTAATGAAAATATAAATAATATAGTTTCTTTGTAAACACTTTTTTTCCATTCAAATAAATCCTTTTTTAATTTAATTAAACTATTTTTCAATATATTATTAAAAATAAACAAAATAGTTTTATCAATATGTTAGTATACAAAAACCTTGAGTCCAAAATTTTTTTCTCTAAATGAAAAATTGTTACCAAAGATTTTCTTTCTCTGAATCGAAAAATGTTTTCTTTAAATAAAATAATTTTTAATTATGAAGATTTTTAATTTTTAATAATTTTTTTCTAAATTGAAAAATTTTTTTTTAATCAAATAATTTTTGTATAAACCAAAATTTCTTCAAATTGAAAGATTTTATTCGTCAAATCAAAATCTTAATCGATTAAAATAAAAATACTTTGATGTCAATAAACATTGGTCTTCTTTTTTTCGAGAAACACTCGTAAATTTTACAGAAGAATTTTTTTCTCGCGCGTTTGAAAATTTTAAAAATAAGTATTGTATTTATTTTCATTATTTATTTATTTATAATAATTATTATTATTTATTTTTCAAATTTATTATTTAATTATTACTTTTTTGTATTTTTATCAAACAATTTTTTATATTTTCAGAAAATGTCAGAAAAGTCTCAAAAATATAAGTGGCTTTCTTTAGAAGATCGTCAAGAAATTTTGGAAAGTTTCAAGTTACGTGAAGAGAAGGGTATTAAAATAAATTATGCCGAAATTGCGAGAAAATACAACGTTACGCGGTCAACAATTTTTAGAATGAGAAATATTTCTCGTCTACAATTGGATAATACTGGTCACGAAAAACGAAAAAAAATGTCAAAAATTTCGATTCTTGAGGACGTGCTGTACGAATGGTTTAAACAAAAAAGAGTAGCTGGACAAATGATAACATCTCCAATTTTGCAAGAAAAGGCATTATTAATCAATAAAGAAATGGACGCTGATCCCGAATTCAAAGCCAGTAAAGGATGGTTGACAAATTTTAAAAATAGGTATAACATTCGCTCTATTACAATGCAAGGAGAACAATTGTCCGCTGATTTTGAGAGCTCTGTCGAATTTGTAGACGATTTAGCATTGGTAATGCGCGAGGAAAAATTTGAATTACATCAAGTGTATAATGCGGACGAGACTGGTCTTTTTTGGAAAATGATGCCTCGGGCAACCTTTGTCACCGAGTATGAAAATAAAGCTGAAGGCTCTAAAATATCTAAAGAACGCGTAACTGTCATGGTTTGCGCGAATGCTGATGGCAGTCACAAAATCCCTCTGTTTGTAATTGGTAAATCCAAAAAACCTAGGTGTTTCAAAGGTATTAAAAAATTGCCAGTTGTTTACCAAAACCAAAAAAGTGCATGGATGACTCGCGATTTGTTCAAAATTTGGATAACTGAAGTATTTATAACTTCAGTAAAAAAATTTCAAGATAAGAAAGGAAAATCATACAAGGTCTTATTAATTCTGGATAATGCGAAGTGTCATTTATCTAAAGAAGACATAGAGTCTCTTTCCGATATTTGTACTGTAAGTATTTTTAAATATTTCTTTTACAATTTTATATATATACTTTAAATTAAAATTATTAACTAATGAAAATATTTTATTTCAGGCTTTATTTCTTCCTCCAAATGTAACTTCTCTTATTCAACCTATGGATCAGGGAATTATAGCTAAGATGAAAAGGCATTATAGAAGAAGCCTGTTGAGGGACATGCTTTTGGAAAAAAATGAAGAAAGTCTTCTACAGTACATAAAGGGTTTAAATGTGCTTAATTGTTGCTCGCTTATCGCATTGGCATGGGAAGATGTAAATGCGACAAATGTTTCTCGAGCTTGGAGGAAGTTGATACCTTCTTGTGACATTGATATTGAAGCTAGTAATGTTTCTGTCGATGATATTCTACAAATTTTGTACAGACTTCCTGGTTACCAGGACATTAATATCCAAAATGTTCTTTCTTGGCTTGAGGTAGATAGTGATGAGACTGGTTGGAGTTTAGAAAGTATTCATCAGATTTTACAACGGTAAAAATTGATTTTTTTTAAAATTAATAACAAGAAAATGTTTCATTAAAAAAAATCAATCATCTTTATTATTATTCATTATTAAAATTATTTTATTGCTTTAAAGTAATGTTTTTAATTCAAACAATGTTTTCTCTGATTTAAAAAAAAAATTCTGAATTTCTGCTTTATAAATATTTTATTAAATTTATTTCAGTTATTCTTCTGGAGTTGAATCTTCAAATAAGGATAATGGCGAAGAACAAATGACTGAAGATTTAGAATCTGAGGAAGATATGGAAGATATTGATCCAATTTCAGAATCCGGAAATATTGTTACGGAAGCAGATGAAGCTCTAAAATGTTTAAATACTTTTCAAGAATGGTATCAAAGGCAGTGGAACTGTGATTCCAAAAGTTTAATATTCCTTCAAAGATTGAAGAATGAGACTAAGGATGTTGTGGCTCATGTGAGAAATTTATTTTTAGACGACAATACAAAATAATATTATGTATATGGAGAATGTTGCAAAAAAGGAATGACGTGTACTCATAATATTATGTATTTTTTAAAGAATGATTTTTTCTTGATTCATAAAATGCTTTAACATAATAAGAAAAAAGAAATTCTCTGATTTAAAAAACTAAATTTAAATTTTAACGATTTTATAATTTTAAAAGATTATTTATCAGTATTTTTTTCAGATTGTAATAAAAAGTTTAGTGTTTCTCGAGGTTGATGTTTTAAATGAAAATTGTTCATTGAAACAAAAAATATGTTTAAAAATTATTGTTTGAATATGGTATAATAGAAACAATAAAATATATTTAAAACAAATAAAATAATGTACTTTTTAATATACTAATTAAATTAAACATAAAGAATATTTAAATTAAATTTAAATGTATATTATAGAATGTATAACAATTATTTTTAATATTTATTTAATTTATCTGATAAGATAAACAAAATTTTGATATAAGCAAATTTTATTAACAAAATTAAATTTTTTAAAGGATTTTTGTCATTTTTTCCCAAAAATTTTTTTAAAGAGAAATTCAAAGTGAAAGTATGAAAGTAGTCCGTTTTTCAGGGGTCTTAAATTTTCTCGCGTATAGTAGGTATGTACGTCCCTGAAATGGTAGGTAATGGGATATGTTGCAGTATCAAGTCCGAAAGAGTGGGAAATTTCAGAGAATGTTGCAGTTACGAGACCGCACTGTATATTTTTTGGGCCCAATACAAAAATGAAAAAGACAAATATAATATAAGAACATTCAACACCTGCAGTAAGTTATTGATCGACAAATTGCAGAAAAATATTATAAACTTTATAATAATCAAGTTAAGTTACCTGAGACTATTAGAATCTTTTTTTAGCAACACTACTACAATGTTGTTGAAACGGTAGTCGGTTGCTCTATGTTTATCTTACATCAGCAGTAGCCGTTTCACTCCATTGAGGAGAAGTGTTATACCCCCACTCTACCAATCTGGGCCTATATTAAGTTCTCGCGAGTGGCAGATATTACGGTAGGCCTGAGTGGCGTCCTCGGGGATAGGTGTTGGTAAGTTAAGTATGAATACACCACTTCCACTCACTGGGATTAAACGGTTATCATCTATATCGCATATACAATAATAAAAAAATTTCCCTCAACCCAAGAATGTTAGGACGAATCGAGCGATCACGGATTGGGTCCTGAAAAGGGAAGTTGTATATCCTCACTCTATCGGCCTGTCCCGGGCTCAGACCTCGAGTAAGTCAATTACAGCGGGGGCCTGTATGACGTTCTCGGGCTTAATGACAATATTATTTTATGACGCTTAATGAGTTTTTTAAAAAAATTATAAAATTTTTAAATATAAACACTGTTTAATTTATTTTGACATATTCGTTTTCCTTAGAAGTTCACGATTACGATCATATATTGCTCCAATAATAACACAGGCACAAAAAAAAATTCAGGTCCCAAAAAACACAACCCCATATTCCTATGTTTTTGGGGTCGCTGAAACCGAATATGACCATGAACAATTTTTTTGACGACCCATTTTCCCGCAACCACCCCTTGCACCTACTCACGGGGGTTGGAGTTTCAAATTAAAAAAAAATTGAGTATGGTGTCTATTCCAATGTTTTTTGGGTCGCTTCATCCCAAAAACACCATTGAAAACAAATCCTTTCTTTCCTTAACCCCGTACAACCCTCTGGGAGGGGGTTAAAATTTTAAATTTCACAAAAAGTCAAGTTCGGTGTCTAATCCTACGTTTCTTGGGGCGCTGAAATCAAAAAACACCACCAAAAACAAATTCTTTACCCCCTTAACCCGCTAGAACCCCTGGGAGGGGGTTGGAATATTATTTTTCACGGCGCTAAGTGTAGAAAAATAAATTTCCTTAAGACATTATAGGTGCGTATTTGTGTAATCATAGGTAACTTTCTAGAAAACTTTATTGTTGGTGATGTTTTTTGGTTTCATCGACCCAAAAAACATAAGATTAGACACCGTACTCGACTTTTCGTGAAAAATGAAATTCCAACCCCCTCCAGGGGTTGTAGGGGGTTAAAAGGGTAAAGAATGTGTTTTTGTTGGTGTTTTTTGATTTCAGCGACCAAAAAAACATAGGAATAGATACCGTACTCGACTTTTTGTAAAAATTGAAATTCCAACCCCTTCTCAGGGGGTTGTAGGGGGTTAAGGGAGGAAATGACTTGTTTTTGGTGGCGTTTTTCGGTTTCAGCGCCCCAAAAAACATAGGATTAAACACCGTACTCGAATTTTCGTGAACAATGAAATTCCAACCCCCTCCCAGGGGTTGTAGGGGGTTAAGGATTTGTTTTTAGTGGTATTTTTCGGATTAAGCGACCCAAAAAACATTGGAATTGACACACTACTCGATTTTTTTTTTTTGAAACTCCAACCCCCGTGAGTAGGTGCAAGGGGGTGGTTGCGGGAAAACGGGTCGTCAAAAAAAATTTTCATGGTCATATACGGTTTCAGCGACCCCTTTCATTACAGTATTTAAAAGGTCATCGACCATCTTATGAACCCTCAACCAAAAGCTGTTTTGACAACAAAAATTTCAGGTAGAAACCTTCGAGAACCCTAATTATCAAAGTAAAGATATATATGTATATATAATCTAATAATAATGAGAAAATTCAAGTACTAAGAAAATGTGAATGAATGACGGAATGAATACAAAGATTATTATACTATAATTTTTCTGGTGTATTATTTTTGTCATTTGCCTACGTCAATTTTCTTCATAATTAAGCCACGTCAATTCTTATAAAAAATATTATTTAAAATTCTAAAGATTTCATTCTAGAAAATCTTACATAGTAGTTTTTTAATATAGGAAACCATATGGGATATCATGTGCATTCTTACATATCATTTCGCATTGACTTGAACCACCCTGATACATCGACTGTACGTAATAGCAAGTTCGCCAGACTTCCAAATGATACCTCAGTTGCAGGTGGCGCTACTAGTTATGTAAACCTAAGTTTTGTGTAAAATAGCGGCAAAAACATATGTATGACTTCTGTTAGTTGAGTTCGTTGAGTTGTTAATTAGATCATTTTTAGGGTTTCGTGGCCCAGGGCCGAAAGGCTTACAGTTTCGCTTTGGCGTCCGTCCGTCGTACACTCGAATGATTCTCATGGAAACAGATACTATAGCAATCGTCTGTCCATCCGTCCGTCCGTCATCCGTCTGTCATGGCAACCGTTTCCATGACAACCATTACCATAGCAACCGTTTCCATAGCAACCATTACCATAGCAATTCACAAATAGTGTAATTATAAATTATTTATTATATACAAATAACTTTTGATCTGAATTTAAAAAGCCAGGAAACCCTAGATGTAGGCGCTTTATGCCTGTTTCTTTTCCTGATTTTTTCTATATAATTTCATTGATTTAAGATATTAACAACTAAAAAGACAAAAACTAATAAAAATGAATTTGTTAAAAATGAAGAGAAAGGTAGAAATCGGTATATCGCTCCTGGTTGCACGAAGAGATACGATTCTAACCCTGCCAAACAACATGTTTTTCTTGTACGCAAAGGGAAAAAGAATGTTAAAAAATGTCAACAAGCTATAAAACGAGATGATATTGTCTTAAAATGTGGTCATAAAGTGTGTGCCTTACACTTTTACAATTATTATATTTTATGGCAATGAGAGTGTAAGGCTCCTGATGGTTCTATCAATGGTGTAGTATGTATTTAAATTTTTTATTTAAAAAAATGATTTACACGTTTTACTTAAATAATTTAGTTATATAATATAATAAATAACAAAATAAATATGTAATTAATATAATGTAATAAATTAAATTATCATCTATAATGTAAAATTGAAGTAGTTAGTAGTTATCTTATTTTATAAAAAATTTAGAAACTACATCTTAAGCACCAAAACCCTAATGAGGTATTAGATTTAATATTGTACGATGTATCTAAAACAAAAGTTTCTTCCTTTCCTTGTGCGGAGCATGATTTGGAAATATTAACATATATTACAAAAAATATCTTCGCATCCAAATGAGACAATATGCTCAGAAACTTAAAAAACGTTCAAAAAAATTGACATACAAAATTTTAAAAAATTAAGCAGATGCACATTTGATTAAAAAAAAGTACAATCTCATCTCAGTTTTCTTAACAATTTCGATTACTGTCTTTCATCAGGACGGCAGCATTTATAGAACATTTATAGAACGTATTTTCTAGGAAAGAGGAATATCATATTAATAAAATTTTTCATTAAATAATCACTTTATTTCAAACATTAATATCGTCATGTATAATTAGTTTTGCATTACATCGTTGAAACTTGTACTTTTGAATTAACAAGGTTACTAACCTGTTAATAAAACAACAAATTTTATAATAATTATAAATTTAAATTAAAATGTTTTTTATTTATATAATTTTTACCATATTGGGAACGAGAATTTCGAGAAACACATTTCTCTACATTGTGGTAGACCAATTCAAAATTTTCGATTACAATAACCAAGTTATTTCCAGAGAATTTCAGGCACCAACCGACTTTTGATTGTTTTGCTGTCATCTAGGGGATGAGATGATTCTTGCGGCGATCCATTTACAATTGGTGCAAAATCAAATATTCCTGACAACAGCGACTTATCTTGAAAGCAAGTTGAAAACATCCGAAAGCAATTTTCCATGAATTATTAACAAAAGCAATAAAAGTTAAAATAGCATTCAAATTAATAATATTCAATTTTCGCATATGTTGAAAATTTATTCCCAGCTTAAAAGTATATTTATTAAATTGTAAATAAAAAAAGTTAGTAAATTAAAAAAATTGTGTTTATATATATTGAAAAGAAGAAAAGTAAACTAAATAAATAGAAAAATAGAAATTCTCTTAAAATCTACAAAATCAACAAACCAAATTCGTTGAAGAAAATCGAAAATTTTGCATGTATAGTAATTCTGTTAGATCTCGAGAAAGTATGTAGAAATATATTAGAAATAGATAGAAAAATAAACCCATTTCCTGTGGGATTTCCCGACCAATCTGGATAAAACGTTAAAAGAAAGTTCTTTTCCACGCCTGCGGGTTCTACAAAGTACGTTTGCTTACCTCATGCGTAGATATATTTACAGATACTTCAAATATATTTCCAGTATCAAGAAAGATTTTTCACTTGAGTGAAGAAAGGGTAGCAAACAGGTATACAATCATGAAATATGTTCGCTTATCTCTTTTTGTACCCTTTTAAGTTAAGATTCTTTTAGAAGTCTTGAACAGAAAGCAAAGATTGCAGACCGGAAATTTAATTGACTAACAGTAAAGTACATAAGGTACTACAGTATTAATTTTAAAGCATTAAAAACACATTTATTATATTAAAAATGTATTTATTTCTTTTTCAAAAATTTTTATTTGCAATTATTTGTATTAAGTATATAACATTAATTTAAATTTTTTTAAAAAAATTAATACTACTCTTTTCTTTTTGTATTCGTCACAATAAAAATTAAAAATTTTTATACATTTCGAATTTCGATCTTTTTACTGTAACATTTCTTTGTTTGTAAGAATAGTTTTTGTATTTTTTGGGTTCCGTAGAAAAAAAATACCCACGAAACCTGAAAAGGCTTTTGCTATCGTCCTCATTCTCATGTCACCCCCAACCCCTTAGCGGTTACACTATTTTGGCGCTTCTTTTCAATAAAATTCAATGGAATACAATTCTTACCAGAAAACTTCTGCAAAATGAAGTTCATTTAGATGCAAGATATTTCTTAATCAAATTTTCAATTCAAGATACTCATATATTTCGAAATTCAATGTAATATAAGGACAAATGAAAATATGATTTAACATGATTCATTTATTTTGTTGCATTGAATTTGGGATGATCATTTTCTTGAATTGAATATTGATTAAGAATTATCTTGACTAAATTTGAAAATCAGCTTCACATGGCATATGTTTTCCGATTCCACTTATATTGCCATTATATCAGGGCGTTTATTAAATTACGAATCTATATCCTTATAATGAAAAAATGCAATTATTTATAACCTTACAGACAGAGCAATAAAATTTCCACATAAAAAATTTCATAATGAAAATATCATTTCTATAGAAAATTTTTTACTCAATAACAATTATCCTCTTGAATTTGTCAAAAATTACATAAAAAGACGAACATGTACCATTAAATCAACTGTTTAACAGACCAGAAATAATAATTTTTTACATAAAAGAAGTCCAAGTGTTTTTATCTTACAAAAAGAATTTATTCAAAAAAAACTTCAAAATAGTTAAAAAATGATAATATCCTTACAATTATAAGAAGATAAAAACAACTTATTTATTAATTTCTACAGCCCTGAATCAATTTACCTAATACGTGTTTTTACAGTGCTCTGGTAAACTTTTATTCTTTTTATTCCCATTTTGCTGAAAAATCTGATTTAATAAATAATAAATTCATTCATTTCAAACCAACTTGCCAAAGTCATCAGATTCATAGTCGACTTGTATAATATAAACTTGGTTCTGATTTGTCCTTTCGTTCTGTTATGAAAAATCTCGCAAGGCATTCAGGATTCTCGCTGGATCATAAATCGGATCTATGTGAGCAGATCTCTAGAACTGAAATTTGGGGTTATATCTAATCCGAATGTTAGTAATATGAAGAATACATATTTCTTATGGCTAAAAATAATATAAGAAATCTCTAATTTTATGATATGGAACATATAGTTCTAAACTATCAACTTATTTGAAAAAATTAAAATAATATATTATTAGAATAAACATTTAATTTTTTTAATGGAATCAAATTGTCTCAACATCACACAATATATTTTGATATTTCTTAAAAATAAATAAAACATGGTTCAGTACAATTTTTTATAAGTAAGGTTATCCGGTGTCAAAACAAATGATATAAGTTTTACCTACAAATACTCTATTAAATTCCATCTAATTAAATAGTTTTTGACAAAATCGTCAGCCATTATAATAAATAAATTTTTAAAAAAATATCTCCCACGTGATAACAAATACGTAAAGTGAAAACTGACTCAAACTGGGAAATACAAGTTAATCCATATATTAGAACAGTTGTGAAATGAACAAATCTCTAAATTAGAGATGTCCCTACTGAAAATCCCTGTACAAGATCTTGTACAATATCCTGTACAGGATCAGCAACTGAACTTGCACAAGTTCTGACCAGTTCCTGTACAGGAAAATGCATACGAATTTGGAACAAGTTCATGTGTGAGATCTTGTACAAGATCTGGTGCAAGATCTTGTACAAGAAAGATACTTGTACAAGAAAATGTACATGATCTTGTACAATTTCATGTATAAGTACTTGTACATGAACACGTCCATGCTCTTGCACATGTTAATTCATGTTTTTCTTTACTAAAAATTAAAAACTTCAAAGGCTGCGCAATAGTTTACTTTAACCTTTACAGCTGCACAATAGTTTTTAGCATGCATGAGTTACGAATCTTAGTGGTTAAAAATTATCAAAATCTCAAATTTTATTAAAAAAAAAATTTTACAACTATACATGTGCAAGAACATGAACGTGTTCATGTACAAGTACTTATACATGAAATTGTACAAGATCATGTACATTTTCTTGTACAAGTATCTTTCTTGTACAAGATCTGGTGCAAGATCTTGTACAAGATCTCACACATGAAATTGTTCCAAATTCGTATGCATTTTCCTGTACAGGAACTGGTCAGAACTTGTACAAGTTCAGTTGCTGATCCTGTACAGGAAATTGTACAAGATCTTATACAGGGATTTTCAGTAGGGGTGAATTTATGGCGTTTTTAGATATAAAGTTTGACAAAATGAAACACAACTTATCACCGTAATTATGACTATAATGTCTAATTTAGACAATTATATTTCACTGGATGTAAGATTAATGTTATTTCAAGTTCAGAGATTAATTTTTTCCGTGTAGCAGTCAATTTCCAATGGACTTCTCGCATAAATCAATTAACATCGGATAGTGTAGGAATCTACGTTACCAACGGTCGCATATCAATTATCGATCGTGGATAAAATTAACCATTTAATATTAATTAATCTGAATGACACCGAGAAGAGAGGGCTCTGTTTAGCGACGCTTTCGAGTTCGACTCGTCAGCCATTTTTACTCTCATGTCAGTTCAGAGTGGTTCTGTTTCTCCTTCATTCTTTTGATTTTGGTAAAACTAAACTCAAAAAGTAAAAATTAATAAATAGTGTGACTAGGCGACTTCGTCGTCATCAGCTGGACGGTGAGTCGCCAATTTAATTTGATGAATCGTCCTCCTTCCGAGTCGATCTCATTATTTATTTATAAAATATAAATTAAATAAAAATATAAATCTTGTTTAATGGGCCTTCTGCCACTTTTATAAAATTTAACTTTCATAAATCTCTAAATTGAAGTGAATATTAATAAATTGTGTTATTGTTAAATTCTGTTTCATTAATGGTGTTTCTCCTTATCCCCCCTCTCCGCGGTCTATTGTTACTGTTAAGTAACAATGGAATTCCTGAGCTGGTTTAGTTTTTCCTAATTAGATTTATAGAATTACTTTTAGGGTTAATTAACTATTTTTTTGGTTTAGTTATTTTCCATAAAATAACTTGGCGTCTTGGCATAACTAATAATAATTGAAAATCCAGCTAACGTTGATTGTCTTGAAAATTATAATAATAAAAAATCTAAATTTAAAGTAAAAATTAATAAATAACAAATTCAACGTTACAAATGGCAATAAATAAATTAAAACCAAATATAACGGGTATTTTACGTAAATTAATAATAAAATTAATTAATTAATAAAAATTTCATTAAAATCAATTAAATAAATAAAATACACGTTACAGCTCATACTGTGAACACTATAAATGAGACAGTGCATATGAATATTTTACTAGTGTTTAACCTTCCGGCGCTATAAGACATAATGCAAGCCATATTTGTACACTCCTATTTTCAATATTAATAAAACATCTCGTTATGTCCCATTTTCTTTAAAAATTCCATTATTCATGATATCTAAACTAAAAACAAAATGTTTAAAAAACCGGCAAATATTGCTACACACATTTTTGATCTGATACAAAAGTGATGTCTAACGCCGTAAAGAAAAACATTAGATATGAATTTCGAAAATAGTAAGCTACAATTGAAAATAACATTAACAATGATCCTAAAACATTTTGGTCATTGTAAACATTTCTAAAAAACAGTATAGTATGCCTGATGTTATGTACTTAAATGACTCCACCTTAAATACCCCTCAACACATTTTTAACGCCTTTTCCCAAATCATATATATATATATATATGTATGTGTGTGTGTGTGTGACGCTTCACGGTGAAAGGGACCTAACGCGACATAAGCTAATTTTTCAGGAAAAGCATTTGAAGTCGATGGTTCTGATTGGCGGAGACGTTCCATCGAAAATCAGCCCCTCTACTGAACCACTACATCGTTGCTCTCGTATATCTATGTGTCTCGCTCGCTTCGGGTAACTTCGGCTTTCTACTACTACATTCTTATTTCAATGCTATACATACTACTATGACGAATGCTGTCATGATAATTAATAATACATAATTATAATATTATACATTATTAATTCAATTCATATACTACTGATGCTTTCAGAAATTTCAGAAACCCGCTTTTTATTAATAAAATGACAAACAAACAATCATTATTTTATCAAAAGATTTTCCTATTGCCTTACTCTTAATTAGATTTTTTAATAATTATGATTTATAAAAAAAATCGTTATTACAATAATATAATAAAAAAAAATACGAAGTATCATAATAAATTATTAATCCATATAATATTATAAATACAATGGATTGACCATTAAAACATACATATATAAATATTTATGTATAAACGCATTTCCCTATAAGTCTTTATTATTCGTTTTTCATAAAAAATGTATAGGTGGAAAAATTTTAAAAATATTTCTTCGACTGCTTCGAATAATTTGTTTTATGATTTTTTATAATTGCCCAGATAACCAGCGTACTAGTACGATGCAAGTACGGGTACGGCGTACTAAGCGTACTAGTACTGTACCCGCCATCTACCTCCGTAGGGTACCAGGTACTGTACTGGTACGTCGTATTATTACGCTGTACTGGTACAATACTAGTACGATCAAAGTATGACGTACTAAAAGACTTTAATAATTCAGTATATCGTACGGTTATTCTACTCGTACAATACTAGTATGATGTACAATATAAAATATTATTATCCCAGTACGACGTAACAGTATTATACTTGTATCGTACGAGTATGTTGTGCTTCTTATTTCAGAAGTACGACGTACTGGTATTGTACTAGTACTATACTTTTATTGAGTAATCATATTTTATAATTCTAACAGTACGACATACTTTTATTGTACTAGTACCATACTGGTACGACATATATAATTATTTTGTACTTGTATAAAACTAGTATAATACTGGTACTCCGTACTCGTAAATAACGATTAGTACGCTTGGTTATCTGATGGGTGTTTAAAATTCTTTCCACTGTCAACAGTATCATCATTTTGCATGTTTGTTTACTAACAAATTAAATACTCCCATACCGCGAACACTGTGGAATAGAAACATAAGAAGTGAAAACTAATAAACACCGTCGGTTGAATTGTATTTTTTTGTTTCGTGAAAGTGTTAAATTTTAGAAAATTTTTTTGTAAATTATTTTATTTTGTGCAATATAAAGTGTTAAAATATTATTATAATTCAAAAATGGAATTCGATTTTGAATTTTCTAATTTAGTGGAAGAAAATTATTGTTCTCCAAGCAGCAACGAGGAGAATAATGAATATGAATCTGTGGTAAGTAACTATTAAAAATCAAAACCTCTTAAATTATAGAAATATATAAATTTCATAAATTTTTTTATGTATTTAATTTCTATTGATTTTTTGCCATTTATAAATCAAATAAAAAAAATTCCCGTATCCTGTTTTTATCAGCGGAAATGGAAAAATAAGATGTTGCTTTTTGTATTATTATATACAAGTTCTTTGAAGGATTTTTTAAAAACAGTAGTCAATTTATGTATCAATTTTGAAGAACAGAAGAAATTAAAACGTTCAATTGCTTGATATCTTAGGCATAGGTATAATGAAATTCATAAATAAATTTATTGTAAACTAATAGAATTTTATATTTAATAATTTAATTTTAATTCTAACAAATAATTGAAAAATAATTATTAATAACAAACAAATCATTATAAATTTTAGGAACTAATTTTTTAAAAACAATATTGAAGTTTTTCTATGAATAAATTTTAAAAAAAGTTAATTTTCATTTTAGCTAAATAAATAATTTGTATGAATTAATTACACTTTTTGTAAATTTTTAACAATTTTTGTTTTGAATTTAAAGAATAATATAAATTTGAAGACTCTTTAACTCATAAAAAATTAATTTTTGTTCGAAGTAAAAATTTATTATTTGTTCAAAATAAAATCGCGGGAAACTCTTATCCACATAATAAGTAATATTTATATCGTTGGAAGATGAGATATCAAGCTACAATTTTTTACAATTTTTTCAAAATTATTAAAAAATGATTTTTATTCTATCCTCTTAATTTTCAAAAATTATAGAAAATTATTTTTAGAACGTTATGTTAAAAAATTTTTTAAAGAAATTATTGTAATTGTTAAAATAGGACAAAGATATTGAGAACGATGAGTTTTTGGAAAAACTAAATGAGGATAAAAGTGACGAATCGAAAGTGGAAGATTTTTTTGCAAAGAATTGTTGCAATAACACCTGTAATAAACGAATACCACAGGATGTCATCATGAAGCACAGGTTTAAATTAAATATCATTTTTTTTAAGTACTGAATTTCCATAGACACCATTTTTCAAACTCAAATACGTTTACTAAATTTTAATTGTTATTAAGTTGTTTTAATTATATAAATTTATTTTAAAAATAAAAATGTAATTGTTTATGTTTCACTACAAGTTTTTACTAAAATAAATAAATTACTCATTCTAGAATTGTTCTTTCCATACGTATTAATGGAAGCTTATTTTGCAGGTTTAATTTTATGGATCTAGACAAGAAGGAGCAAGACTTAGTAATTTATTCGCATCTGGAATTACATCGACGTATTCCAGATTTAAAAGACGAGTACCAGGTTTCCGAAAATAAAAGAGCGTAATATTCACGATTAGAAAAAAATACCTTAGATCGTCAATGCATTAAATACTTTTTTGCTGACTTGGAAATTTGCCGAAAAATGTATCTTTTTACTCACAACCTGGGGATTAAAAGGTATAAAAACCTTTTGGAAGGATATGACAAAAGTGGTCTTAGTCTAAGAGACCACAAGCTGACAAATAAACCTTCCACAAATAAAAATGTCATATCAGAAGCCGACACTCAAAATATTATTCAGTTTCTAATATCTTATGCATCGCGCGTTGCAATTCCTTTACCGGGTCGACTACCCCAGTTTAAGAATTACGACAAAGTCTTAAAATTGCCATCGTGTGATACAAAGGCTGCGGTGTATAGAAAATTTTTTTAGCTCAAGATGACGAGAACATTCGAATTGTTTCGAATTTGTCATTTTTCACTATCTGGCAAAAATATTGTCCCCACATTATGACCATGAAACCGGCAAGTGATCTTTGTGACCTTTGTCAGCAAAATCATTTACAGTTAACAAATTTGAAAAACCAGAGTATGGAGGAGCAGGGTAAAATCTTAAAAACCGCAACGGACCATTTACAGGAAGCAAAAGGGCAAAAGGAATTTTACAATGATTTTCGACAACAAGCTAAATCACAATCCCAATCTACGCTCCTTGTCCTTTCTTTTGATTTTGCTCAAAATGTTAGCTATCCCAGCAGCCCACAGCAAGTTGGTGCGTCATATTTTATAGCCAATAGGAAATGCAGCTTATTCGGGCTAAATAATGAAGGAACCAATATCCAAACAAATACAATCGACGAAGACGATATAACAGGAAAGGGTGCCAACACGGTTATCAGTATGTTACATTACTATTTAAGTATTCACGAAACTGAAAATCTTGTTCTTTTTGCTGATAACTGTGTTGGGCAAAACAAAAATAATGCTATTTTGCATTATTTTCTTTGGAGAGCAGTAAAAAAGTTAAACAAAAGCATTTCATTTTTTCTCAAAATTTTCTCCGGATCGCAATTTTGGAATTGTCAAGTCCAAATTTTCAAAATCGGTCGTTGTTTGTTATCAAGATTTTTTAGACGTAATCCAGACGTCTTCGCCAAATAATTTTAATGTTGTGATTCCCAGTCAACATTAACGACAAATATCCGTCATGTCAAGTGGGCAGAGTGGGATACCTATTTATTGCAGTTTTTTAAGCAAGTCCCCGGCTTAACCAAGTATCACCACTTTACCTTCTATGAAAATGGAAGCATTAAAGCAAAAAAATTTGTAAACTGCGATGAAATTGAAGTACACAAAAAAACAGAATTGATGAAAAAAATGTTTCGCCCTTAAAATAATTAAATCACAGGGATTGTCTGCACAAAGGGCTTGGTATTTGTACGAAGAAGTTCGTCCCCTTTGTACTAAAGAAACTTCAAAAGATCTTTTAGCTCCAAAACCAAATGTGCCGCAACCAAAAAAATCTAAAAAAATAATTAAATTATACGTTTAAATTAATTTGAGAAAATTAATGCAAAATAAGAATCTGTGATTGAAAATTAAGTTTAATTATTGTAGTCTTATCGTGATATGACACGATAATTTTAAGTGCATATTATGTAAATTATATCAAGCAAATTATCTTTTTGTTTAGCCTTGAAGACTAATTATTGTAATAATATATTATAAAAAAAATTACTAAGATTTGACACTTTACGAGATTAAAAACTTTTTTTAAAAACAATTTTGATAATTCATCAACTATTTTTCATATCATAACCTAATGTAATATAAAAAATTACATCACTGAAAATATCAATCAAAGCAAGTTTTAATTGCTTTCATTTCACTTTAAAATTAATTATTTTATCTTTTTGTGATATTCAAATTAAATATAAAAGAACTCCACTGTTAGAAATTATTTTTTAAAAAGATAATAACTCACATTTTTAGAGAAACCTTTGTAATTCCTTTTACTGTTATAATTTATGATTGGTATAAATGATAACTATTATATAAGTAGAAACAAATATTTATTATCTCTCATAAATCTAACACTTAAAATTCGGTTTTTTCCCTTTTTTGTAACATTTCACCTAAAATTGACTATGTTTCTCTTTTTTTCTTGAGAGCACGGTTTCTGCGTACTTTTTTTGCACGCATCGTGTGATAGTTTACTTTTTGGAGTAGCTTTTCTAATATAATGCTTAGCAATCTTGAGAACAAATTTCTTTGTTCCGATCTTTTTACTTTCAGGTTGTGTTGTATTTTTAACACAACTGCATTCACGATTGCAGATTAAACCAATCTTATAAATTCAACCCTAGTCCATCGCTTAGACGGAATACTAGGCAATACATTATTGCAGTGTCCATCGTGGAGATCCACTCCACTCATAAATTTATTATAAGTGTAGAAAACTTTTGGAAAAGGAATTTCTACTTTTGACTGTTCTTCTGTCTTGTACTTTTTCATAAGCATAAGTGGTGTTACTCCTGCAGCTGTTGAAATAACAGAAACTTATTCGAATCCATTACACTTACATAGTTCATCCCACTGTTTGTGTCATGTTTCGCAATAAAATGTTCCTCGAGGAGACTTTTTATCAATGACAATTTTTTCACTCACTCTATTTTCTCTCACAATATCCGAAATCCGCAAGCCTAAATTTTTTAAATGTAAGGCAAGGTCTGGACTATTAAAAAAATTATCGAAATAATGATGATAATCAGGAATTTTTCGTGAGCTTGTAAGAAGAAAATTTTTTTCCAATAAAAGCATGACTACGCGAGTATCTAATGTAGATTTAGATAAAATATCTCCAACTTTTGAGTTTTTTCTGCAATACAAAAATCTAAGTCTCAAAGATAACCATCTTGAGTACAAAGACCCTAAAATTTCAATCCAAATCTGATCAGTTTTCCTCTAAAAAATTGATTCAGACTTGTTCGCGCATACGACTTTTCCATCATTTCATCTATAGACATGGCGGTTTCAAAATACCGATATTTTTGAACATTTCTCCGAAACATTTTAAGAATTGCACGAACGCGACCTCCTTTGTCTTCGTAGTCTGTGTCTTTAGATTTAGAAAACTTTAGTTTAGATTTGATTTATTCAAACTTATTACGCGATATTGCAGATCTCTTTGACACTTTCTTTTGCTAATTGCAGTCAGAATGTTGATCCCTAAAAAAGTATTGAAGTCTTGCAGAGATAAATCCAAACCATTTTCTGAAGTTGCGTCTATTACATAATATTTAATTTCATCGCTAAAAAAGTTTTCAAACAGTTCTACAGGAGTTGAATCATTTATCCTTTTCTTGTTTGCATCGCTTAAAAAATGCAAATTTTCTAAATTACCAATAGATGCTTTTTCACCATTAAGTCACTTATAAATGGGACTGTTTTCTAATTTACTTTGACCATCTGTATAACCTTTTCAAGCTTCCCTAAAGAAAATTTGTGGTTTATCTTCAGTTCCAAAGTACCAATACGATGTCATCGTACGTACCGTTAGAGTCATCAAACTCATATTCTTTTGACGAGTGTTAGATCTTTTGGCACGTTTTGCTTTTGGAGGCATTTCTAAGCAATTCAATGTTTAAAATAATAGTGAAGAAACACAAAAAATGAAAACATCGCTTTGTACAAAGAAAGTAACTCGTTAAGGACTTATTACGGAAAAATGATTTATAACAGTAAAATGTGCTATAAATAATAAGAATGAAGTAAGAAATAAGAATTAAAATGTTTTACTATACTTCAGCCATAACCTTCTCTTGGTGAAATGAATAAGCAAAGTATTTTACTTTGAATGCAATTAAACACGCATATTGAAACCTGTATGTCGAAATAGGTAAATTTTTTAGTAATCGACGTCGTTTAGCAGTTGTCTTTTATTACAACTGAATAATTAACTGCATATTTGTCATCAGTGATCTCAAAAACCTTCAAGAGACATAGTTTAGGCGAATTTAATAACTTTAAAATTTTTTCGGTCCACATATTAGACCCGTCATTTTGAATTTTAAAAAACTAACATTGAATTCGTAATCAGCAACCCCGAAACCCCCAAGTAACCAATTTCAGGCGAATTCACTGACATTTTGACAATTTAAACAATACAGACAAAAATTTTACAATGGATTGGACCCCATATTGGGTCCGCCATCTTGAAATTTTTATTTCTGCTTTACGTTTCCTGAAAGTACACAATTTTTATGCATCCATGGTTGAGAATAGAATTTTAGTCTTACACTTTTTCCGGGTAAAAAAAATATCAAACTTGAAAAAATCTAGGGTCAGTCCAGCGAAAATCATCTAGACCCGGTTGCTCGATGATTTTATAAACACGTGAAATTAATATATAATAAATTTGATGACAATTTGATGATCATTTGAGACTTTATATTGCCAAATATGCCTTATTTTTTTTTTAAATAATTTTTTTAAAAAGTCATTAGATGACAAGGTTAGAAATGGTCAATTTTACAACTACACAGTAAAAGTCGTTGTAAAATGCAAAAAAAGGACAATATGAATTTTTTATGATATATATTCATTTAATATGACTAAATAAATGTAAATTGATCGAAAATTACTCACGTAAGTATTTAAATCGCGTTTTTTTCATTTTCGCAAAGTGTTAATTCCTTCTTTTTCTTCGGTGAATATCTTCTGTGGAGAAAAATGAAATAATGAAAAACGTTTTTAATCTGGTTCATATTGAATCCAGAAATACGTGCCCAGAGAAATTCTCGTGGAACCTCGTCTCGTTAATTATTTATTGAATTTTAAAAATGACTTATAATTAACCTGATTTTGATCAGATTTTTGTTTTGACGTTTGGAATGAAGTTAATCACTTAAAGTTTCCCATTACAATTTTGAATTTTATTTAAAAATGTTTTCTTTTTTTCTTATGAAAATTAAATTTAAAAACATTAATTTATATTTGATAATCATTAATAAAAATATAATAAATCGTTTAATGTCATATAAAATTGAGAATATTTTTTAAGATTACTTTAGATTTAAATACTTATGTACTTTGATTAAACAATATATAAAATAATAAAATAATGAAACATTTACTTAAAATTTATTAATTAATTAAAACAATTAATAAATTTAAAAAAATTAAATTTTTATTTAAAAGAGAAGCTGTTCATTGTTAACATTTATTATGTTATTTTAATAAATATTTTGGGTGACAGATAATTCTGCCGTATGATATAAAAACTTAGGTAACCGACATTTTGACGAAAAAGGAGTTTTTGGTATCAATGGACTCGTAGGAAAAAACTGCATCTGATAGTTATGGTTAAAATTTTTTTTAATAATTATTGTTTGTAAAAGATTGTTATTAAAAATCATGGAAACTCTAGAAAATGAAAGAATACGTGATAAAAAGTTAAGGAAAGTACTTTGCGTAGTCCAAAAATCGAACGAGGCATCGAGCACGAATATAAGATTCGAAAAAAAACTGACACAAAGTCACATCAAGAAAATATTGGTGCTGAATACGTTCAAGTACATTGGTTTTCTTGAATCAATACTATTTTTTTTTCAATGTAGGTGGAGCTCATTTTGTGTCTCTCTTCATCTGCATAAAACTTTTTATTTTTTTTTAAGAAAATATAAATTGAATTTTTATTCTTCTCAAACTGCAGCAATTTTTTCTACTTAGCTTATAATAAGTAGATGTACCAGGTAACTGACATAAACTGTTAATAATTAGTTAAAAATTTTGATATTTACTACTTCTGGAATAAATGAAATAAAATGCAGTGTCGTGTAGGAATAGAAATGCAAGAGCAATGTAATGGACTGGATAATAATAAACCGTTGAAAAGTTTATTTGAATTAAATGATTTTGATCAAAGATTAATAATTTTGAGAACAAATAAACGACTAAACTCTAGAGGTACAATATGTGATTTCCATGAAGATAAATATTTGAAAAAATATACTAACTTTTTCGGAAAAAAATGCTGTGATCCTTTTAAAATACATGAAAAAAACGTAACAAAAGGTTTACGAGTAGTTACTGAACAGACTGAAAATGTAAAATTTAATTTAATACCCGGTACATCTATTTGCTCGCTATGTAGAAGAAAAATTGCAACAATTGAAAATAAGGAACTTGAAGAAGAAACTGTAACAGATGGAAAAGACTTAGATTTTATTCCTGAAGAAGAAATAGCTGAAAATACTTATTTAGAACTAGGATTGTCTCCTTCAAAAATGATTAAATTATATCAAAATCAAAGAAAACGAAAAATCGAAGACGCGTTAACCAAAAATTTATCTGGAGCTAGACAACAAATTAATGAATCTTTAGGATTAGAACTAGAAACAACCAGTAGTGTTTCAACGTTTAACGACCAACAACTTGAGCAGGATTATTAAGAACTTTTAGAAAAATTAAAAATAAAAATAAAATTGTGCACTAAATCAGAAGAAAAAATCAAATTCTTGAGTTGTCAGCCCAAATCTTGGTCTGTAGCAAAAGTTGCAAAAGAATTTGAAGTTAGTGAATATTTAGTTAAAAAGTCCAGAAAATTGACTGAATAATATGGTCTTTTTCCAGAAATTGAATATAAGAATAGGACAAGAATCACAGAAGAACAAAAAGAAATTATTAGAAAATTTTATGAAGATGAAGAGAATAGTAGAATGTGCCCCGGCATGAAGGATTACGTTACAATTAGGAATGAAGAAGGAAGTAAAGAGAAGAAGCAAAAGCGTTTGCTTCTTTTTTCTTTGAGAGATGTATTCGATGAATTTAAAAAAATAAATCCTGAAATTGAAATAGGCTTTTCAAGTTTTGCTGCATTGAGACCAAAATGGTGTGTCTTTGCCGGATCATCCGGAACGCACAACGTTTGTGTTTGCCAATCGCACGAAAACTTAAAATTACAAATAAAACCGTTGAAAATTTGTCTAGATTACAAGAATTTTTTAAACTATACTGCTTATGATACTGCAAACGAAGCCTGTGTGTTAGGTAATGTTATTTAAATAAATAAGTAAATAAATAAATAAATAAATAAGTAAATAAATAAGTAAATAAATAAAATTAAATAAATATTATTATTATGTTAGGAGAATGCAGTGAGTGTCCTGATTTTGAATTGATATTGTCAAATGTCAAAGAACATGTTAGTCACGGAGTGCAGGTAAAATATAAGCATTGGGTGAATTCGAGTCAAGAATGTGACCTGATCAATGTCGTGCAAACTTCAGAAGAATTCGTAGACACTCTAACATCAAATTTAATTCAGTTAAAAGAACATCACTTTATATCACAACGTCAAGCAGAATTTTTAAGACAAAAAAAACAGGATCTGACTGAAAACGTGGAATGCATAGTGTTATGCGATTTTGCTCAAAATTTAGCGTACGTAAGGTAAGATTCTATCCAAAGTCATTTTTGGGTTAACAGTCAGGCGACTTTGCATCCTTTTGTAGTGTATCTCAAAACGGCAAGAGAAATAAAATCGAAAAGTTTTTGTGTTTTATCAGAAACAACAGAACACTCAACATCGACGGTATACGCGTTTCAAACTGAATTATTACAAGAACTCAAAAAATTGTTGCCAAACTTAGAAAAGATTTATTACTTTTCCGATGGGGCTGGAACTCAATACAAGAATTTAAAAAATTTTATTAATTTATGTAACCACAAAAATGATTTTGGTATTGATGCAGAGTGGCACTTTTTTG
This sequence comes from Leptopilina boulardi, assembly GCF_019393585.1. NCBI lineage: Eukaryota > Metazoa > Arthropoda > Insecta > Hymenoptera > Figitidae > Leptopilina > Leptopilina boulardi. The sequence continues at coordinate 5,166,747 of NW_026137951.1, read as the reverse complement.
CCACATTACACGGAAAAAGTCCATGTGACGGAATCGGAGGAACTGTAAAACGTTTGGTCAGAAAAGCATCCCTACAAAGAATTGGAGGAAATGAAACGATTGTGTGTTTAGAGGATTTGTCTAATTTTTGTAAAGAGAAAATAAAAGGAATTACTTTTATGAAAGTTGAACAAAAAGTGGTTTCAAAAACTGACAGAAAATTAACAAAGCGCTTCAATTCAGCCAAAACAATTTCGGGTACAAGAAGATTACACTGCTTCATCCCTTTATCGTCAGAAATTATTAAAACGAAACATGTATCCCAATCAAAGGACCACAAAAATGTGCAAATCACAAAATCAAGTACGTTGCGTTTATAAATAAAATGTTTTTATATATTTCTTTAAAACTATAAATTAATACTTTCAAATTTATTATTTTTAAATTTAATTTTCATAAGAAAAAAAGAAAACATTTTTAAATAAAATTCAAAATTGTAATGGGAAACTTTAAGTGATTAACTTCATTCCAATCGTCAAAACAAAAATCTGATCAAAATCAGGTTAATTATAAGTCAGTTTTAAAATTCAATAAATAATTAACGAGACGAGGTTCCACGAGAATTTCTCTTGGCACGCATTTCTGGATTCAATATAAACCAGATTAAAAAGGTTTTTCATTATTTCATTTTTCTCCACAGAAGATATTCACCGAAGAAAAAGAAGGAATTAACACTTTGCGAAAACGAAAAAAACGCGATTTAAATACTTACGTGAGTAATTTTCGATCAATTTACATTTATTTAGTCATATTAAATGAATATATATCATAAAAAATTCATATTGTCCTTTTTTTGCATTTTACAACGACTTTTACTGTGTAGTTGTAAAATTGACCATTTCTAACCTTGTCATCTAATGACTTTTTAAAAAAATTATTTAAAAAAAAAATAAGGCATATTTGGCAACATAAAGTCTCAAATGATCATCAAATTGTCATCAAATTTATTATATATTAATTTCACGTGTTTATAAAATCATTGAGCAACCGGGTCTAGATGATTTTCGCTGGACTGACCCTCTAATTTTTTTTTATATTAAAAGCGCCATATTTAATTTTGGCTTTGACGAACGAAAAGAACATACTCAAGACCTACAGGAAACATGCCTCTGGTACACAAAGATAACCTTTTTATGTATAATAACGTAGCTTAAAAATATACAAAGAATTTTTAGATTTTGGGCGTTAATGGGTTAAAATTAAAAGTTTTCTGAAATATCTATATTATACCTGATTGACAAAATATTCAAAATTACTCACCTTTAAAGATTGTCATAAGGCATTCTAACCCCCATTCTCGCAATAATTTTTTTCTTATTTGAAAAGCCATTCTGAAAGAAAATATACTCAACTTTTTCAACACACTTTTAAAACTTGAGGGAAATTAACACGATAAATATTTATATATTCGAATAATTAAATGATATTCACACGTGACATAATAAACGATGAAGGCCAAGAGCGCAAGAAACAAGAACTCCGACATGCACTTCAGCATGCCCGGGATATAGAAACTAAACTATTTAGTTCGTAAACACAAAAGCTCTAAATATATTTTTTGGTATAGACAACAAAATTTCTTCTTCGATTGCCACTTTCTATTCTGTTGTGACAACCATAGGTTAGTAACGCCAACTAAAAATCCTTAACTAAATTTTTTTCTTATTATTACTAAATTATTTTTCTCAGTGTATAATAAGAAGGATATGAGAGAAAATAAAAATCGCCAAAACTTTTTAAAAAATCAATATTTTTGGCTCAGATTTAAAATTGTGGCGTATTTTATGTACTATTAGCGGGAAAAAATAAATAATTTCAAAAATATACAGTAAAATTTTTTTGAAAAAAGTCGCGCAAAAAAATGTGGCATTTTTTTCGAATACTCATGTATGTTAGGCATGTGAATTAAAAATATGAAGGTGAACTGTAAATAATTTATTAAAGAAAACGAAAAATTTTGTTTTGGTGTCGGTCGTTCTTGAACTTCCCATTGGGCACCAAGATATCTTTAGGATGACTGTAGAACGTTCCAAAGTGTCCTAGGACATTGCGTCAATGTTCCAAAGACATAAAAAAGACGACTTAAAGACGCCCAAAGTATATTCTATGTCTTCCCCAGAACAGTCTTAAGAATGTCCTAAAATTGTCCCAAAAATGTCTTTATTACGACTATACAAAGTCCCCAGAATTTCCTAAAAATATCCCCGAAATGTCAAAAAACGTCTTAAGAATGTCCTGAAATTGTCCCCAAAATGTGTTAAATACGTCTTCAGAAGGTCCCCAGAATGTCCTAAAAATATCCCTGAAATGTCAAAAAATGTTCTCAGAGTATCCTAAAAATGTTCCAACCATATCCTGAGAATGTCCCAAATATGTCCTGAGAATGTATCAAAAATATGCTGAAAATGGCAAAGTAATGTACTAAAATGTTCCAAAATTTTTGATAACCAAAATGAATATTACGTTGAAATTATGTATACTTCATAGGCTACAGAGCGCGTAATGTAAAGTGTATTAAGTCTTAAACGCCAAACGACTCACAACACCGAAGTGCTCTTGAAGATCCAAATACACAAAAAAAGTATATCGCGATTACTGGTCATATACATATATTGATCCTTATGGGCTAATTCGCCGAAAAAGGATTATGTTCTGAGAATGTACTAAACATGTCCAAAAAATGTCCAACAGACTTCTTTGTAATATCCTCAATATGTATAAAAAATGTACTGAAAAGAATCAAATTTTTTCCATAATTTTCAAAAATATCTTTAAGGTTTCTTAAGGATATTTTTGTAACTGCTCTAGGCCAGACATAGAACTTGTTTTGGATGTCTTTATTTCATTCTTTCTGACATCTACAGGATGCCTTTTTAGGGACTTTTTTGGGATGTCCTAAGGATATCTTTAGAACGACTTTTTAACAATGTCCCAAGAACGTTCCGAAAAGGATGTCCTTCGGACATCCAGTGGATAACCGTGCCCATTGGGTTAATATAATAAGAAGGATTACTATAAAGACGATATGTATATACCCAATAATGGTCCAAATGGACAGCGGGGAATTTGTTTAATTAAATAAATGACAAAGATAATTATAGAAAATCTGACGTAGGAAATGCAGTTTATAAAATCAACTGCTTCTTATCTTGAGGAAACAAAAAGATTAGTACAAACAATAGTCAATAAACACAAAAATTCCAAAGATAATGTAATTGCTTTACTAAAAATGAACCAAACTATGATTTCGACTCGGACTATCACAAAATACATGACAGAGAAATGAATTTCAAGAAAAGGATGTGAGATATGAATGATAGAATGGGTTGTCGAAGGAAATTGTCGAATAGTGGGGAGAAATCAGGTAGGGAGAATAGACGAGATATTAGATTAGTGTGGTCATGGGACCCTATCTCGTACCGTGGTGCAAAGGGTACCATAATTAATTTTTATTATTATAGAACGTAAGTCGACATATAAATATTTCACGACGCTCAATTGAGGTAAGTCCAGTAAAAGATGATTATATATTCGAATTTTGGAAATTCATGTGTGTATTCATGTTGTATTTACTAGCGGTTAGTATATAAATTCATATCACACACAATGAAATTGTTGTGTACCCTGAATAGTTTTTGCCTTTGTATATCGAAGATTAAGAACTTCGGTTGCTCTTCTGTAATCTTCGATTGAGAAAAATTTAAAATGAATATTTCGGAAACTACTCGAATTTTTAGCCCATTCATATAGTTCCTGTGAAGTTGAAATTTTTTTATCAAATGGCAACTGAAGACTTGCCCGTGCTGCTGCTCGTTTTACGGTACCTCCGACACCATCGCAAGGCCCTTTGCCATGATAACTCGCGAAAAAGTGCTATTCAGCATATATTTTAAAATCCTCTTCATGATAGTAAAGATTAACAAAATTTTTGAAGTTTTTAAATTGTTGCGGGGCTCCATCCGAAAAATAGTAAATTTTGTTAACATCTGGATTCAAAGTTTTAATATAACATGTTATAATTTTTAAAAAAACGTGAACTGCGTTTGAATCATGGGTGTTACAATCAGAAATAATGACAAGACTTCTGTGTAATAATTCGTTACTTTCTCTATAATAAATCACAACTGGAAATATTGTTGATTGATTGTTATTCCAGTGGAAACCAGGTGCCGCATTTTGAATAATAAATTTGTAATTTTCTGCAAAATCACAAACTACAAGAAATTCATTGATTTTCAAAGACTCTTTGAGACATTTCATGTATTTAGCTTGTGATTTTGCAATAAATGCATGAGGCAGAAGTTCGACAATTTTAGAATAAAAGTCTTCAATAAATTCTGACGAATATGTAGTAATAGTTTCAAGACTCGTTCGCAGTTTAGAAATCCATTGTTGGTAAGTTAGATCATCAATTTCATTTTCCTCAAAAGCTCTGGTAATTAAATTCTCAAGACTTTCAATTCCCGGGCAATTTCGACATTTTCAAAAGTAGCAATCTGATAAAGGATTTTGGCAAATAATAATTCCCAAACAATCATTATAATCCTTTAAGGATATTGGAAGATTGTTAGTCAAATATCCTAAATTACATCCTAAAATTAATTGAACAAATAAATTAGATGAAATAAATAATTATGAATAAAATTGAAATAAATATAATGAAATGTTTTAAACTTGCCTAAAATCATAAGTTTTACATTTTGATGTATTGTGCATACACATACAATGTGAGTACCGCCAGATCCTGCAAGTACACAGTATTTAGGACGTAGTGATGCAAATAAACTGAATCCAACTTTACAATCTGGATATTCAATTTTAAATAGCTCATATAGCTCACGCAAAGTTGAAAGAATAAGCCTCTTTTGAATATGTTCACGGACGCCTTCATTGTTTCTAATAGAAATTATATCTTTCATGCCTGGTATGTTAACACTTGTTTCATCATCAACGTAAAAATAAAAAATTTTCAATTTCTTTTCATCAGATAGAGGTCGACCTTAGAATAAAAATTAAATTTTATGAAGAAAATTAAGAATAATGCTATAATTATCTTGAAAAATATGATTTTATTTACCTGGTTTAGATTCTGGCATTGATAATATTCCATGTTTTTCTCTAAGAGATTTTGCGACTTTTGCCATATCTCTTGTTGTATCCATAATATTGCAAACTTTATACACGCTCCAATCCTGCGGTAACAAAGTAAGAATTTGGACTTTTTCTTTTCGTAACGTATTTTTATCATGCAATTTTGTTTTTAATCTGTCAATCATGTTAAAAAACCCTTGCGCTTGTATTTTATTATTAGAGTCCTTTTTTAAACCAAGCGTAGTCGACAAATAGCTATTCACACTACTGATTTTTTTTTCTAAATATATTTGAGAACATAGTTTACGAGTAGGTATTGGAGATAAATTCAAAATTCTTAAGGCATCATTAATACTAGGTAGTAAAGTATTGATACTTAGTTGAGAGAGACTACTAGGCTGCGATATGGTTTCTTGACTAGACAATGAAACATTTTCTGAAAGATGTGTGCAGAAGAAATTTTATTTTCAAAAACTGATTTGATAGTTGAAGAATAAAACTGAAGAAAAAATTAAAATATGCCTAATACCTGAAAAATTTGGTTCCGTGGGTACATCAGGAATATTATCAGCCTCAGTTAGACTAAAATTGTCATTATTATCTAGTTCAGATGATTCTATTTCTTCATCTTTGAGACGAATATGTAATTTTTTTCTGCAAACTGTACACAGATAATTTGTGCTACTTAAATTGAATTTTTCTTGTAAACTTTTGAAAGCTAACCTCAAAGATTTTGTCACTCTGTGCTTTTCTAGTTTAAGCGGATTACAGCACATTTTGAATTGACCGTGTGTTGACATTATGGTCAATATAAAGTCTTATATTTATTTCTGAATATATGACAATTTATACTTGTATATAAATTAAAAAACACTAATATTTAAAAATAGTAATATTTTGACATATCGCCAACATAACTAAATACTGCAATTCAGCCAACAGCAACGCCACGCAGCGGCTGGTCAAACAAATACAAAAATTTTGAAAAATTCGAAAAAAATATTAAAAATTGTTTTCCCACGACCGGACTAGGCTTAAAATTTGTGTTATAAAAAGTAGTTTTTTTTAAAAAAATCAAAATACACAAACACTTTTAAAAATAAGATTTTTATCTTGAAATTACAAAAAATAAGGTTAATAATTTTTTTTTTAATTTTTTGCATGAAAGTTTTGAAAAGTTCATTTGAAAACACACAATTTGAAAAAAAAAAAAATTAAAATTGGTGCATTTATCAAAAAGTTATGAGTTTTCAAAAAAAAATTTTTTTTTTTCAAAAATTTTGAAAATTTATATCTCGAAAACGGCTTTATAAAAAAAATTGAAAAAATCAGGAAGCTCTTTTTCAATGAGTAAAAAAAGGTAAAAAAAATTTGAGCAAAATCAAAAATATCCAAGTCGATGATATGTTGGAATGGCGTGGACCGCCCCATATGTTGACTGGAGATTATTCATAGATAGTTTTACAAGCAGTATTAAGGCGGTTTTATTACACAATAGACACATGTATCCTACGATTCCAATATCACACTCAGCCCGATTGGAAAAACTTGTACAGGATCGTGTACGCGATCCTGTGCACGATCTTGCCCATGTTTATTCACCAGGTCATGTACAAGAGCAGCAAGTGAACATCTAAAAAGAATTGAAACAACTATCTTGTACAAGAACATGTACAAGAAATTGCACATGTTCATATTCATGTCAACTAATGGAATCCACTATACGAGTCCTTCCTCGTGTACTCGAACATATTTACTTGCTGCTCTTGTACATGACCTAGTGAATGCACATGTGCAAGTTCGGTGCACGATCATGCACAAGATCGTGTACACGATCTTGTACAAGTTTCTTCAACCGAGAGTTCATGTAAAAGAAGATTATGGAAATTCGAACTTATGTTGCAGAAAATAGAAAAATCAAATGGGATATAAGTGGTGATTTTAAGCTGCTATTTTCTACTCGGAACGCAAGGAGGATACACTAAACATTAATATTTTTTGTGTTTTATGAATAGTAAAGCTGATTCATATCAATTTATTAAACGAGATAGGTCAGTAAGAATAGAACTAGTTCCCAGGCGACAAAATTTGAATTCAGGAAGCTCTTATAGATACAAACAAAATTAAATTGACACCTTTACACATAAAGTTAGGTGTAATAAAGCAATTTGTCAAGTCTCTAAATCATTCATCAAAAGCCTTTATTGAGATCAGCGCAATGTTTCCAAAATTGTCAGATGCTAAAATAATGGGAGTTATCTTTACAGCGCCTCAAGTTAGACAATTATGTTAAAATCTCAGAAATTAAAAAAAGGAATGACAAAGAAAGAAAAAAATGTACTGCAGTCATTTCAATTAGTGCAAAATTTTCCTGTAAAAATGAAAATTAAGTGGAAAAGGTTAAATGTGTTTTAAGACACTTTCATACATTCGAAATTGTCACTAATTTGAATTATCTGACTACTTTCTGCTAATTTAGATTTAAAAGTTTTACTTTTAGAAGTAAAAAATTATTTCTTTAAGTTTATGATTCTACATTTTTATAGTTTATGGTATTTCATGTTTATTTCTAGACTTAATCAATATCACCATATACCGGCTGAGATAAGTTCCAACAACCCCGACCTCTTTTATCGTTGAGTTTCTTATAAGAGGGCACTCAAGGTTGTGGTTTTCGTTGATCATTGTAAGTAAATCGGTCACTTTTGTACTCGCCAATGAAGAACTAACAAAGCAACAATGGAAGAAAGACTGAGATAGGCATATTTTCGACGCTATACTGACCATTTCTGCCTCCCTCAAAGCCTGAAACCTATGTCCGGTCGCCACCCTTGACTTAAGCGTTGCCCATCTAGTGTTCATTCCTTTTATGACGCATAAACATCAAAAGCTCTTCATAATACCCCATTTCGCATTGTCGAAGATTTTTGTCAATAGATAAAAAGAGCCTTTGAGTTATTTGCAACACTATAAAGTAGATTATACTTTTTGCTAACAATAAGTACAGTTAAAACAATACACCTCAATGATGAAGACTGTGAATGATTTTATTCTATTCATCGTAAGTGATTATGGACAGATTAATTGATCTGCCTTAAATTTTAGTCTCAATATTTATTTAAATAATAATTTAAAATTGCTCTAATAATTCGCACAATAAACTTTTCTACACAGTAAAGAAAAAGTTTCTACTTATATTTTTATTGGAGTTATTTCTTTTTTAATTTGAGTATGTTTTTCAATGACATACGATGTTAGCGTTGGCATAATTTTTACCGGTAGTGTGTGTAAATTGAATTTTATTTCTTTTAAATCAATATAAGTTTTTCAAAGCTTCTACATAGTCTAACAACGTGTTCGATAAATTTTCTAAAAAATTTCACAAAGTTCCTAATCATTCAATGAATTTTCTAAATTGGTAATAAGTTTTTAGAAGTTTACATAAAGTTTCTAGAGAGTTTTAAAAAGTTTCAATGACGTTTTTAGAAACCTTACTAAAATCATGCACGTGTGGATTGCATGAATAATATTAAATAAACATAAATTTCATGAAAAATACAGCAAACCGCATTGGAAATGATATGTGAAATACTTTAGGGTTTCGGTAAGGCGTCCTTACCTTAAAAATACATGGTAAAATTTTCACAACATTTTCTGGAAAAGGACCAACTTCTCTTTGGATAAATCTTTTGCCACTTTATTCATAAAATAGAAATCTCACGGAAAGTCCATGATAAACACAAACACTCGCGAAAAACATTAAAAATAATAAAAAAAAGAATATACATATTTAACAGAATGCACCAGTGAATAAAAAAATAGTGATTTTTTAACTTCGACTAGTCAGCCATATTGGATACATCATTTTGAATTTTGACTTCAAATACAAAATTAGCGACCCCAAAAATACTTTAGTAATAAGTGTCAAGAAAATTTAAATAATTCTTTATTTTTCGTTCACCAACCGACATTTCGGATTTTTCAAAATTAATGTCATAATCGTAATCAGCGATTCCGAAAACCATAAATAGAATATGTTTTAAAAAATAAAGGACTGTTGAAGAAAACATGACACGAAAGGATATTCATATGCCTTTATTTACACAGAGATAGCACGAAAGCTTTCGAATAACATATTAATGCATGATATGAGCTCTTTATGTCAAATAGTGTAAACGATAAAGGGAGGAACAATTTATTAAGTAAAGTTTTTATAAAATGGTTCCTCTATGTACCGTGTACAAAATACCTACCAGTAGCGTGTCATTATAAATGTAATAACATTAACTTTTTTAACTACAAGAAACTAACTACTTATTACAATTAATTATAGCAAGAGACTATATTAGTCAATAATGCAATGTTGTTTCTTTAAATTTAGTTCAATTTATGTGAACATATGCAATAAAAATTTTAATAAATTTAACAACAGCTAACCCTTAGTTATAAATTACCTTATATAGTTAAAAGTTACTTAAAACCAAGAAAGGAAAAAGAATAATTGAATGATCTTTTTTTAGGCTTAAAAATAGCTTGTTTGAATTTTTCATAAAATGCAGTGCAGTCATAACTTTTTTAATATCGCAACTATAAATGTAGATGAAAGGATGTAATAATTTGAGTCTTGGTACGCTGGTTGACAGTAACTGACTTTTTTTGGGTTGTATTTACTTTTTTTGCTCACGTATACTTTATTGTGCTATAGTTTTGCGAAAATCGTGAACAAAAAAATGTTGGTCGGGAACACTTGACAATTTTTCTCCCATGTACATAAAATCGTCAAGAAATGTAATGGTTCATCGCAGTTGCCTTTACTATCTGACATTTCTGGATAACACTGTGGGTTCATTCTGAACAATACAAGAAAAAACAGGTCGAACTGCTAGCAATAAATTCGTACTGGCTTCCAGATATTTCATAAGGGAGGAATCCATCAATAACGACGAACGACGCGACGAAGAGTAGGTGGTGTATATGTATGTGATTCTCAGTTGCCTAAAGGGTAGGTAGGGTTCCCCTTTGCTGAAGCAATAAATAATGCGATAAAACACGAGTTTGTCAGGCTATCATGAGGGAGAAGGCAATGGTGGCTAAAATTTGCCAGAAAATGTTCCTTCTAACATTCAAGAAGTGGATGCAACAAACAGAGATGGGTAGATATGACAAAAATTGATTTATATAATTTGACATGTAAGTACGATTTTTTTATATTTAATGCATCCATGTTTTTTATTTTTTGAAAAATAAAGATACTGATTTAAAATAATTTATTCCATATATGTACTATTTGTTCAGTTTTAAGCAAATGGAAAATGTTTTGAAACAATAATCGACCATCTGCGAATAATGCAAATTTCAACAGCATTGTCTCCTCAGTGATACGTGTAACTAATTGTTCAACATCGGATGATTGGATAGCATCAAATGCAGGCTTGTAACAATTTGTCTGGGTGGTTGGTAGTCAATAGGCTGACGATTGTAGTGTTAATGTAGTGCAGATTTGGTATCCGAGACGAGCCAGGAGTGGTTTCCCTTGTTTTCTCTCCTGCATTCGATAAATTATTACCCACCTATAATAATGGGTACAGTGGCTTTCAACCCTCTTTCGCCAAGACGATTCGACCCTGAAAGGCGGTTAGCTGGAAAGCATATTCATAAAATCGCTGGTCCGAGACCGCTTTATTTCTCGAGGTTTTGGTGTGGAGCAATACGCACACTAAAGTGTCTGAAAGTCAAATTTATTAGCACTAAGACGCAAAATGGTCAGTGCCAATCACGAATTACGCACAATAACCAACCGAACAAACGTTACGATTTCTCCTGGCATGGCAGTAATCGCACTGAGTAGAAACGTCCTCATGACTTGAATTTCATGATCGTATAGTAATACCTTATCCTATATCCCTGAATGTTTCTATCGACCGAGTGGACTATGCTTACTATCCATAATACGAACAAAATTATTGTGCGAGGGTAACTTAAATGTAATGTCATAATGCTCACAGCTTTCATGGCTTTGACACGCGAACTATTCGAGCGTTAGGTTTATGTCAAAACATAAAAATGCGTCCTTCCGATTGCAGATCAACAACCGTAGATTAAACTTCTTTACTAATCTGCTGAGTGGAATTCGTGCTTATATTGTGGAAAAAATTGCTTATTGACAAAGACTGATTCTTTTTGATAGACATAAAGGCAATATTTCTCAATATTCAGAACATTTACGATTATTATCAACTGGGTTGTGTATATTACAATACTGTTGAGATAGAATATTTTTTAAATCAATAACTGAAACTAATAACAGTAGAATGCGTCACTCCGTAAAATAATTTTACAAAAAAGCTAGTAAAGAAAATTTTTTCAATTTTTATGACAAATTTTGTCTATTGCGCTAAGATAAATTTGGGCACTTTTTTCATGCCTTACCGGTGGGTCGTAAATTTACAACGGGTTAAATAATAATATGCGTTAAATCAGTTACAGTAACTTTTTCATGTCAAAAACTTTAAAATGTAAAATTTTAATCATCAAATTGTTGATTGTAATCGATTCAATGTTTGATGTCCAATTACAGATTGTAGTAGACAACTTTGTTGTGTATTATTATCTATGACATAAGAATTACATCTAAACGTACATGAAAGGGGAGGGCATCAATAAACGTAATGTTTACGGAAACCTAGTGAAATCATGGAGCATGGAACATAACTGGTCGAGTTTGGTTAGTTGGATTTAGTTTTGAGTTTATGTTCCTGGCTTCCTGAGTTAACCAACCAAGTAAACGTGCTCTCTCTGCATTCCGGGTTATATTCTATTACGCGATAAATATTACATGTTCATAGGAGAATGACTGGATAGTAAGGGGTGTCGGTAGGTATACGATTATCAATGGTTATTTCACGGGACTAGCTATGTCAGATTTTAATTACAGTATCCGCATGGTGGTTCCATACATTTCCGATTTCAACTACAACTCCCCACTCTCTAAGCATTCCCCTTTGTTATGTGCTCCATCTCTTTATATATACATATATATATATATATGCTTCCAACATTTAGTAATATAATACATATCTGCATTTAGCACAATATTTATAGTACAAAAATTGAAAAACAAATATTTTGTGATTTACGTAAAATAAAACAATTTATGAATGACAATAACTAATTAAATAGTGATATATGTGTACTGAATGATTTGACATAGAGAATTGCTAATTATTATTAGTTTGATTAAATTTAAGGGGATCGCGACAATTGTCCGTCAAAATGTTCAAGTCATGCCATACGTCGGATAAGATTTGTGTGCTCGCAGTAATGAATACAGATCCATTACTTATCTAAAGGCATAGAATGACATGCTACTTTTTGTATTGCTCTTTTAATGAATATAATATATTTCACGGAAGGTATACAAATCTAGTGTTAATTAAGAAACAAACTAGATTTACTAAAGATACTTTTATCATTCTATATACAGTTAATATAATTTTAATCATCCTTGTAAAACATTAGGAAAATTAAATTGAGAACTGAAAAATTACTATTGCTTAATAATTTTAATTACAATATAAAAATTGTTAATGATATATTTACAAGCAAAAGAAATTAATATATTTTTACGCCTTTGTACGTAAGCATTCAAAATATTATTTGAAAATTAAATCAATTTTTATTATTTAATTTCAGTTTTCTTTAAATTAAATTCCAAAATAACAAACTATCTTTTTACAAATTTAGAGCACAAATCAGAAATTGTACGGTGTTTAATTAACACCTTTCCGTCCTATCTCGAAGATAGAAAGCCTTTATGTAAGTTGTGGTATTTTAGGTGGCTGGACACCCGAGTTATACAATTCAACCTTCGCCAAACAGGCGGCCTAATTAGACTAATTGCAATTACGTTATGAGTCCCGAAATGACGGTGAACATTGTATTTAAGAAATCAGTGAATAGAATAGAAACATAAATTCTCACCTTCCTTAATTGATTTCTTTCTAAATTCGTCATTTATTTCAAAATAATAAAAATTTGTAAATAATTTATTTTAACATAAATTCAATAGTTAAAATTAAAAAATTAATTTTAGTGATATTCTTATTTAGGATTTAAATAAAAAATATTAAAACGTCTATAATTTAAATCATACCAATAAAATTTATGAACTAATACAGTATAACGTACATTGAAGTGGTTTGGGTTTTCTTTTTCTACTCACAAAAATTATTTAAATTGAATGTTTAATCAATAAAATGCTCTAATCCTTAGTAGATGTAAAACACCAACTTTTTACTATAGCAAATTTCAGGATATATTTATATACAAATAAAGTGTACGCAGTAAATTTTATCTAAATATCCAATTTTGTGACTTATGCACCATTTGTCGAAATTCCCAGAAAAAGTCCCTCTACTGCTATGCTGATAGTGGCATTTACAGAGTCTGAAATAGAAAAAGAAGACTGTTAAAGTGCTTCAAATTTTTATCAAGGTTTCTTAAAGGTTGTAACGACATAGCTATAGCCGTTATGATAGATAGTAGGAAGAGAGAGCGGCGAATGGCGCGCGATATACCACATTTCTCTACTACTACTAACACTCGTCGCCTTCTAATTAGCTCCCTTACCTCGATGCTTTAGCTAAATTGTTCATGCAGGGTCTTGAGGTACTTTTCGGACATGGTAGAAGCGGTCTCAACCCCTAGAATACTCTGCATTCAGTTAACCCTTAATATATAGATATTTAGGATTAGTATTTAATATTTCTTGTGACATTAAGGGTTAATATATGAAAATATTAGGGGTTAATGAATAAGATATTAAACTCGATGTTTAATGCAGGCGCAAGAGACTTGTGATTTCTGTTGACTTTTCGTGCTAATAGTGATAAACACGTTCAATTTTTTTAATTACGAAGATGAAATTATGGTCTAAGAATAATTTATGGGATTTATTTATTGTAAATTTCCATTGGTTGGATATAGATAATTATGCGTTTGTAAATAAAATATCGTCAATAAATTAAATACTTTGAATAAAATAGGATAAAATATAATGAATATCTTAAATATTATCCTTTAATATCTAGTTTAACGTATGTGGTTATTCAGGTTGAATATCTAGATAGCTGTCCCAATGTTAAAAGATTAAAACTGCCGTACAATGTAAAAACTTAGGTAACCGACATTGTCGCTTAGGCTGATTTCAGTAATAATAAACAGGCTACAATCAGCCTAAGCGACAATGTCGGTTACCTAAGTTTTTACATTGTACGACAGAATATATTCGCCGTTAATCTCTAGATATTAACGGTAAATATCCAGTTTTATCCGTGTTATAAGCGACAAAAGATCGGTGAGTCACTCCACCCTGCTTAAATAATAATTTAGGAATTTCTTGTGCGAAAATAAAAGAACAAAAATTTAGGATATACGGTATTTTTTCAGATTTTGCAATAACTGACTGACATGCGAATTGACAGTATTTCGGTTTTTAACATCAAAGACGTAAACGTGTTTTCTACTACGATGCATAAAACTTTGAGAAACTCAAAATTAAGTTTGGAGGAACTAGTCTGCGAAGATTGTTCATCACCAGCGGTCGACGTGGTTTTCTGTGTTCATTGTTCAACACCTTTCTACCCCGGAAGTTCCAAACGCCACTCGACCTTGCCAAACGGGAATTATTCAAACTATTGTGGTTTCCGTTCGTCATCTCCTATTTCAATTTCAGACTCAGGAATATTTGCTAAAATCTTTAGCGACCTTTTTGCAAAATTGGTTAAGAATAATAGCAAAATTTTAAATACTACCAAAATTTAAATAAAAAATTTCAAACTTATTTTAAAAAATCGCTAATAATGACAAATTCCAAGTCACTTTTGATTTATCGCAAGAGGTACTCAAACTTTGTTAAAAACGCGATATTTTAACTCTTTGACTGCGTTTTTCTAAAAAACTATATAGTTGATTGAGACTTTTTACTCTCGGATTCGTAATCAGCATGAAAAAACCTATTAAAAACAGCTTTGACATTGGCTACACCAATTTATTTCAATTTTGTTGTTTTGTGTAATATATATTTTATAATATAGAAAATAAAACATATAATTACGTCGATTGATAGTAAACGAAAAGAAATAAACATAATATCGTCGAACGACGTTTGTCAACAAACTACAATTGTGTAATAACATAAATTGACTTTAACGACGATTTTTCATAGAGACACTTTTTATAATTCCACTGGATTTTATAATTCTCACAATTTCTCTTAACTTTAATTCATTCCCAAAATCTCATTTCTTGGTAGTCTCACCTTCTTTAATGCAAAATTTACAGAACTAGAATTAAAATACAATATTACCCCATAGATATATTTTTCTAAAGTAAAACTGTCGAGAGAGGTTCTTTATGGTCTCAGGTGGTAGTGTGAGAATAGTCTTGACACAGAAGGTCCTATAGACAAGCCAATTTCCACTTTTATCTTTATTCAAATTAGGCAGGAGCGCCTGCACTAATTTGACATAGGAGGGTTTACTTTAAAAAGGAGAATGGGGATTGTCTTAACATAGGAGCACCTACAATTCACACTTTCTTAGTTTAGTCAAATCAGACAGGAGCGCCTGTACTAATTTTGGAAAATCTAGTGAGCACTAGAGAGATACTATTCTTTTTGACACAGGAGCTTCCATAGTCAATTCGAAAGAGTACTATAGATTTGAAAAAAGATTAAAGAGGGGTAACTGTTTTAATGCTAAACAAGATATGTACGAACGCTTCTTACACTCACCAATACAGAAAAATCGAACAATGTCGGAGCTGCGTAGGACGCTCGACAAACCTTTCGCTGAAAATCTACTTCTTTATAAACCAAAGACAACGGATTCAACAATAATTATACTACACTTTAATTTTACTACATTTATTAAATTCATAAGCTTTGTTGATTTTAATTAAAAGAAAATCAAAATTGTGAATTTTGTCAGTTCTTTTGCATATTTTAGTGTTTAAAAATCTAAAGATTATTGACTCATAAATAGATATAATGTGCTCATAGGATAGTTGCATCGAATTAATAAATGTTTACAGTACTAGAGTAGGGTCCCAATGTGCACGTTATGTAACAGTTCTAGAACAAAAAGTGTAACTTGTTATAGAACAAGTGTTCTTCCTCTGTTCTATAAGGAAGATGTAACATTTGTTTTAGAACGTTTGTGCTTAATTAGTTCTAGAACTTTTAAAAAACGTTGTTACTGCAGCGTTCTAGAACAGTGTTACAAAAATGTAGCATAATAGATCTATCACTGTATTTTAGATTTGTTCTCTATCTGTTCTGAAACAAATATGCAACGAACAGTTTTTTTATAAATGTGGTACTACTAGAGTGGCTCAAGACTGTTAAAAATAGAAATCTATAAAAATATTTAAAAAATCATTTCCTTGAAATATTTCCTTAATATCACTGGAAGAATACTCCTAATATCACTGAGATATCACCATGAAGTGGACATTTTGATCTCCATTATATATCACAGGAATAATCCAAAAAATATTCCAATGATATTTATGTGACATACCGTGCTATTTGGGCACGGTTACTTTTTTTAAGTCAGGGGAATTTTACTCAAATAAACTACAAATTACAAGTCACAATTTTACTTTTATCAATGTTATTTTTCAGGGTAAAAACACAATAAAACACAAATTTAACAATTAAAATATGTTGTGTACACTTTTATTATAATCAATCAAATTATGGGAAAATCCCAGTACAAAACTCAAAAGGCCCTATTCTACGCTTAGTCCCCGACTTACTAACTTAGACTCCCGCGTCAATGCCCGCCAAAACCCTTCCTTTTCCTCGCGCATACTCCTGGCAATTAAAATCCCTACTTATATAATATTTTCTCCTAAAATCCTTCTCTCGACTGTCACACGCATTCCTCATACTACAATCAACATCCTCCCCCCTGTCGACGAGAATCAGTCTCTACGATTGAAAATATTGCGGTTTATTAACTCGACGACCACATCTGGTTACAACACAATCTAAAACCTTTTTTTTACATTTGTTTTTCGATGTACATTTATCAGTCTTTTTTGAATCCGTCAAGTTACATTTGTTTTTTGTACATTTATCAGTCTTTTTTGAATCCGTCAAGTTACAATCATTTTTTACACCCACTTCTTTTAAAATTGAATCAATCTTTTTTGGAGTTACAATTTTTTCACCATTACCACTCATTCTTTTACACAAATTCTGCACATCAACTTCGTCCTGTGGAACTTCTAATGGGAAAATTCTTTGCAATGCTCGTTTACGCAGCCCGTCTTTAGTTTTCAATAATGCCACTCTGACATTTCCATCACGCCCAGGATACATTTCCACGACTCTAGCGAGAGGCCAGTCCAACCGCCTGTGCAAATCGTCACCAATTAACACAACATCGCCTGGTTTTATTTTACGCGACTCTTCTTTCGAATTTTTTATTACCAATTGACCCAAGTACTCGGTCCGAAATCTTGTGCGCAAATCTTTCAAAATATTAAGTCTATATTTAGCTTTCTTATTTAATTTTGAATGGTATAGCATGTCGCAGTCCAAAACCCCTATTTCTCTGACTTCTTGTAGGAAGACCGATGGTGATAAAGGAACAAGATCATCGGGATCCTCGGACACATAAGTCAACGGTCGTGAATTAACAATAGACTCCACATCGCACAGTACTGTGTACAATTCTGGGAACGACAAACTCGCTTTTCCAAGTGTCTTTCGCAAGATTCTTTTCATAATCCCGATCAGTCTCTCCCACCACCCTCCCCACCACGGAGCTGAAGGAGGGCTGAAGTGCCACGCTATCTTCGACAACGCGCCTTGATTCACGATTTTTTGCCAATCCAAGAACTTGAATGCATTATTGGTACCAACAAAATTTGTACCATTGTCGCTGTAAACATCCCGAGGTCGTCCTCGCCTTGCTATAAATCTTCGAAAACACTCGAGAAAGCCTTCTACTGACAACGACGTGGCCAGCTCAAAGTGGACCGCCCTGTACACCGCGCATGTAAATATACAAATCCACGCCTTTCCTCCCCCCCTAACAAACAACGGGCCAGCAAAATCTACTCCCACGACTTCAAAAACTGCCGCGTCGCGTACACGGTTAAGGGGTAAAGGTGGCGGTTCGCATTCTAATCTTTTCGCGTGGTGTCTTTTACAGACTACACACTTTGATAGAATGGTTCTTATCACCTTACGCAATGACGTTATCCAAAAGCGCTCTCTGAGGATACTCATGATCATTAAAGTTCCTGCATGTCCCAACTTTTCATGCGTTTCGCGAACCAGTAACTGAATCGTTTCATCTTTTCCATCCAGCAATATGGGACATCGGAACTGAAAGCTATCAACTCGATTGTCAATTTTTGTTTTCAAGACCCGTATACCGTCCTCATTTAAAAACGTTTTAAATGAGGACAGTTGATCTGCATTGACACCTGAGAACATTCTTTCTTGTAAATATTTAAGCAAATTCTTTTCAGCAATTTTTATTTCTCCTGGTGTCAAGTGCAGTTGTTTACGCTCTGTCTCGCTCAAATACGGTGCCCTAAAATCTCTATCGTTTTTCTTTCTTTCTATAATTGCCCGCCTATTTTCCAAGAATCTCCTCATCCATGCTAAAAATTTACATAAACGAGAATAAGACGCGAAATATTTTCCGACTTCAAAGTCAGATTTTTCAATATTTGCCATCTGAACTATAGGCCCCTTTTTTATTTCGCCTCTTATCTCGTCCTCTTTAATTTCAGCGTTTCCCGTGGGCCACTCGGAATCCGATTTATAAAGCCAATCAGGCCCCGCCCACCATTCGGATTCTACTAATCTTGACGAACAACAACCTCGCGAAGGTAAATCTGCGGGATTCAATTCGCCCGGTACGAATTTCCAATCCTCCCGATTACTATTAGTTCGAATTTCGGTAACCCTGTTATAAACAAAAGTATTCCATTGTGACTCTCTTTTGATCCACGCTAATACTGTCGTAGAATCTGTCCAGTATGTCGTCTTTAAAATGGGTCTCGTTAATGATTGAGTCACAGTATTCGCTAATCTAACCGAAATAGTAGCGGCCATTAATTCTAGTCGTGGTATAGTCGCATTTTTCGGGGCCACTCTGGATTTTGCATTTAACAACCTAACGGTAACTGAACCTTCGTACTCAGTCCGCGCAAAAACCACCGAAGCATAAGCTGACCCGCTTGCATCTCCAAAAACGTGTAATGTTAACTCGCCGCGTCCCAGTTTACGCGGAATTTTTATCTGTTTCAACATTGACAGGTTACTTTCCCACAGTAAGAATTCTTCTTGACCTTCCTCAATTTCGGTGTCCCAACCCATTTTGTTGTCCCATAATTTACGCAAAATCAATTTTGGCAAAAGCGATACCGGACACGTTATTCCAAAAGGATCATATAATTTGTGCGTCGCGGCTAGAATGTTTCGTTTCGTGACAACACGTGTATCTTCTAGGTTCAAAGCGTTCGGGTTAATTGATATTGAATCATGTTTTTTATTCCATAAAACTCCCAAGACAAGTGAGCATTCACTGCCTTCAGAATCTCCCGAACTTTCCCAACCTCTAAGGTCGAAACCCCCCGATGCTAACATTGCTGTGGCTTCTTTGACAAATTTATCCCGTTCCTGACTCGACTCTACACTAACAACGCAATTGTCTACGTAAAATCCATTTCTCAATCTTTCTACAGTTTCTACAGACCATCCGCAATGCAAATCATTTTTTGCCTGTTTTGTGGCTGATTCCACAAGAATTGCAAGGATAGCTGCTAATAGAAATGGGCTACAAGCGAGACCGAACACCACGCGACAATGTCTAAATGTTACCAATCTATCTCCTTCCATCCAGAGAAATCGGAGGTAGTCTCTGTCTTCCTTATTCACAACTATCTGCAAGAAAGCCTTTCTTATATCAGAGACCACCCCGATTTCCCCTTCTCGGAATCTATTCAGAGACGATGTCACTTGCTCAATCAAATTAGGCCCCCGCTCCAAGCAAACGTTTAGGGAAGGGTTCCCCTTTGCGCAAGCCGATGCGTCGAAGACAGGTCTTATCTTTGTCGTTCCCTCAGCCTTCACCACCGGGCGATGCGGAAGATAATGACTAATACTTTCCATTTCATTTTCTGGAACTCTTTCAATGATATTTTCCGCTAACCATTCTTTAAAAATTTCACCATAAGCCTCGTACAAATTTTGCTTTTTAAGTTTAAAAATGCAACTCTTTAACCTACTACATGCTATATCATAATTACTAGGAATGGGAATGTGACTTTCCACCCATGGCAACTTAATTTCGTACCGACCTTCCTGAGTCAATTTCGTCGTATTTATCAAAAATTCCCAGACCTTGTCATCTCTTTTAGCCTTTTCCAATTTTTCGATCGGATCTGTAATACCGATTACGTCTAATTCCCACAGATCGGTTACTCTAGCCTCGCGCACAAGCAACGTGGTAATCATTGTGGCAGAATCTATACTTTTCGAATTTACCGGTAATTTTCCCATTACAGTCCACCCCAATAACGTATCAAAAGCAGTCAAACCATTTTGCAAAACATATTTCTTTCCGGTCATCAATTTTCCGGCCACATCCGCGCCTATCAGAACGTCTATTTTATTGCTTTTACTATCTATATCCGACAATACGATATTATTCTTACGCAGTTCCTCTACCCACGAGTCACTTTTTGGGCCCGAAATTGTGTCACAAATAATCTTTTGTTCCAGAACGGAAAAATTGCATGAATAAGTGTTATCTAAATTTCGCACATGAATTAAAAATACATCAAGATTTCTTCTTTCCGATTTCGCGCCACCAAACAAAGAATGCGTGACCGTTATTTTTCCCGTCGGAACATATTGCAACTCCCGTGCGACATCAGTACGAATGTAAGAACGCTGCGATGCCGTGTCTATTACCGCTCTCACAATTTTCTTTTTAAATGGCGAAAATAATTCGACCCGCAGCGTTTGTAAACAAACCTTCGGAAAATCAGACAGAGTTGTTAACGTATTCTGATTTTCCATTTCATCTACACTGACACTTACACTAATCTCTCTATCATCTGAAACATCCGCGCGACAAAACTCCGAGCACATAAGCAAGACGTGATGTCTGGAGCACCAGTCACATTTAACCGGAACATGGCATTTCTTAGCTGGATGCCCACGCGTCAAACAAAGGAAACATGCGTTTTCTTTTTTAACAATATCTTTCCGTTCTTTTAAATTTAATTTACGAGCGACCTCACACGTCCTGCTTTCATGCTCTGCTTTACAAAAAATACAGATACGTTTTTTCTCAGATTTAGATACTAAAAGGACATTTGCACTAGGTACATCTTTCGTTGAGTCTACTTTACCCTTCGGCTTCCTCGATGCTTCTGCTTCCGATGACAAACCAAACCCGGTGAGTGCCAAGTCAATCCGCTCCTCGTTTTCGACTTCTAAACGTAGGAATTCGAGCAGCTTCGATAGACGATCAGTTGACTGACCCTCCGCCTCGATTGCTCCCCTCTGTCCGCTTCTCTGCCAAGCCCGGAGCGTTTCTTCCGGAAGTGAAGACTCGACCAAAGGGAATAACATGGCCGTACATTTGTCTTTCGTGACGCCAAGAGTGTCCAACGACCTTATGAAGGATTCCAGCCTGTCGTATAAACTAGCTAACGATGCTGGTCTCTTATTTCCTTTTAAGGCATTTTGAAGGACTAATCCCAAAAGTTCTCTGACGTAGAACTCCACGAGCAGATCATCACGGCCAAAACGACTCTTCAAAGTGTCCACAGCCTTTTGGTAATTTTCCCTCGTCGGAGGAAAACTGTTAACGATATCGTTGGCTCGTGAGCCGGGGACAGTGGCTTGGATTAGATACTGGTATTTATCTTCTCCACTGATTGTACTATCATCGTTAACTTTTTTAAACTGGCTCCAGAAGGGGAGCCATTCTTTAATTTTACCGCTGAATTTAGGCAACTCTATAGTGGGAAGCTTTATGGTTTTTCTGTCCGCCATCATAGAAACCACGTGGCTCGGTCCCGCCTGAGGAGAATCCAGATTCGCCATCTTTAATTTTGCAGTGACGAATAACGTCCTATATGGCTCGTCCGCCTCCATCTCCTTGGCAATTGTTTCGTCTGAAGCGTCTGATTTGAAAAGGAATTGGTTGTATTTAGATTGTGCAGCGTCCAGCTCCACCATTTTCAACTCCAGCAGTTGAAAGGCGATCAACTTATCCTCCTTAGACAGATTACCAGTCATCTTCGTTTGGAAACCGTTGTGTGCCTTGGTGAATGCGGTCCGCATCGCCGTACGTTCCTTTTTGGCGGCTTCCATTTTTCACACACAAAACTTCACAAAAATGCAACACTATAAATTCAGCGGTCCTGTCACGGTCGCCACTTGTTATTTTTCAGGGTAAAAACACAATAAAACACAAATTTAACAATTAAAATATGTTGTGTACACTTTTATTATAATCAATCAAATTATGGGAAAATCCCAGTACAAAACTCAAAAGGCCCTATTCTACGCTTAGTCCCCGACTTACTAACTTAGACTCCCGCGTCAATGCCCGCCAAAACCCTTCCTTTTCCTCGCGCATACTCCTGGCAATTAAAATCCCTACTTATATAATATTTTCTCCTAAAATCCTTCTCTCGACTGTCACACGCATTCCTCATACTACAATCAACAATCAAAATGATACAAAAAATGTTCTGTAATTCTAGAATATTGTTATAGATCGGTTACAGAATTGTTATAGAATTAAAATTTTTTTAATTTATTTTGTTATCAAATTATTACATATTTGTTCTAGAACAATGATCCAGAACATTGTTCTAGAATTGTGACAGATCCTGTAACTATTTTGTGCCCCCAGCAGGACGACATTTTTACTGACCTGTTTCTCACCAGTTCTAGAACTTGTTCTTTTTTGTTATAGAACAGTTACAGAACTGTTCTGTAACTTTGCACACTGGGGTGGGTTGAAAAAGACACTTTTTACTCAAAACTAAATTTTACAAAAAAAAGACTATAATATTATAAATACAACAACCAAACTAGAACCAAAATTTTCGTAATACATAATTGAAATTCTAAATAGCAGATAAAACTTTTCAATAGTTTTAATATGAAACCCAAATGGCTTTTTCACCCCACTCTACTCTATACTATATCGTAATGGTCTGTATTATAAGTGGAATTCTACTGTACAAATAAAATTTATTCAATTTACGTTAGGTATAGCATTTTTATTTCATTTCTAGTCGCAGTTTTCTCCTTTCAAAAAAAATTTAAATATCGAAGACATACAAGAACAAACAGAGTTAATCACTTAAGATGGTCTTTACCCATAGCATTCATTAGGAACTGGTCAAAGATTTGTTAAATGTTCTTGTAAAAATAGTATAGATGTATAATGATATAAATAAATTTAATCTTATTTTAAATAAATTTATTTTTCTCATTTAATAATGTGATATATATATCAATAAATAGCAAATTACTATTTATAAGGAAGTCTGACCAAACAGTTGAAATAAAACAATTTATAAATAAAAATATAGAATAAGAATATAGAAAACCATTTTATTATGTACATTATATGAAAATAGATCAAAAGGAAGAAATTTCAAGAATTTTAAAAAAGGGCCATTTTTGGATTCTTTTTAGGTTGTACCTAGAAAGGAAAAAGGTATACAGATAAACTAGACAATATTTTTAAGAATCTTTTGAACAAAAAAGTTTATTTTTTTAAACAAAATATAATACTACTTTAAATATATTCAATCTCATAGGTTGATTACTTACATGTCTGTATTCAGTTATTATCATGTAGATTTTCTGTACGTATACAATTAAATGAATTCCATATAGAATTTGAATGTAATTTCCACAATACCTTGTTACGCGACACGTCAAAATGATTCGGAACTCAGCCTCTCAAATTTTCTGCAATTATTCATGGATATAATTCCCTTCTCTGTTGATCGGAGTGATTATATGAAAGTGACTTCAAATCAACATTTTAACATTTATAACTAAGGTTTTTTAAAAAAGTACCAAAAAAAAGAAATTTTATTCGATTAAAAATGACTTTTCTTTTTTCGAATCAAGTCAGCAGCTATTATTTATATAAAGAGGTATATTTTTTAAAGAAAATACAAAATTAACTGCTTTTTATTCCGTTTATCACATTTTTGTATTTTTCTTTCACTTATTGTAAAATTGAATTAAATTAACAGAAACAAACAATTTCTTCAAAAACCAAGAAATATTTTGAAACTTATATTCTATTATAAATAAATATATTAGTTAATATATTTGTCGATATTATGTCACATATTTATTTACTGTTCTGACTCTAGAATTTTTTTTCGGGAACCTCAAAAATACCTCTATATTAATTTCGAGTACAATCAAGTACATTTGTTGAATTTTTAATATTTTGATCTTCAAAATGTTTGAATCCGCTGTGTAGAATGTGCAATCAGTAGGGGAGGTTATTATTGCCTGTATGCTATACGATGCCAAACAACGTGTGATTCATGGTTGGACTATTGTGGGTGGTGCAGGTGGTTCACTTTAAATTTCACAAACATGATTCGTTCTGACATCTAAAATTCACTTTTCAACATAGGAAAGTGTCAAAATGTCATTTCCATTAGAAAAATGTAAATATCGACAATTTTTTAAAAAAAGCGGAAAACTGATTTCTTTGATTTCGTTAAGCTCGGTTAAGAGTTAAAATTTACGTCCAGGCAGAAAAGTCACATTAATGTTAATTATGAATAATAAGAATTTGTATTCGTAATATCAACTTAATTTTATAAAGTGAAAATGATTAATTATTTAAATACAGTCAGAGAAAGAAAAAATCTCTAATTATAAGTTTTTTTAATAATTTTAACTAATTTGTTATTCTCTTGATGATTTAATAAAAACATTGCGTAAAATATAGTATTCAATTTACTAAAATTTACATTTCATCAATATTAACTTATCATTTTTGGTTTATTTTTGAAATAATGTTAAATAATTGATTTTATTATTTATCTGAAAATTCACAAAAATGGATTGAATATGCGAAATTATTGTTGGACTTGGGTTTGGAATTCTAATAAAGGAGACAAACATAATAGAAACGTGATTTTGAAAAATAAAAGGAAGTACAAGATTATACTTTTCTCGTTATTTCCTGCGTTCTTTTGAAAGTCGAATAGCTGCTATTTGTCTAACCGTATCATGTGCTCAATTGCTTTTAGACTTTCGATCTTCTCTTCCTATTGACCCAATTCTCCCTTAATTTGGTCCTAAATAAATGTACCGACGTGAAATGAATCAAGACATTTATTTAACCAACAAAATGTATTTACTGTAATTTGTCTTGTAGTGCACGACATACATGATTCCCTTTCCTATCATGAAAATAACATTTTTTATCCTGAAGGAACACTGCATTGATTATTTATTAACTCTGGGGATTGAATTATATTAAAAGAAAAAGAACCTCACAACACAGAATATCACATAGACTTCGTGATATCTGCACACTTCTGTAAATTAAGGTATAATTAGGATGTTCACAGTATAAGCTTTAATATTGACTATTGTTGAAGCATATTTCTTGATGTTTTAATTTTATAAGCATTTAAACTATAACTTTTCCACGAATCGTAGGAAATCTTTTATTAAAAATTTAGCTATATTTTAAAATATGTGCATTGTATTGATTTATGTATCCAAATATTTTCTCACTCCGTTATTTATGATCGTTTTTGTAAATGCTGTAACGCAATCGTTCATTTTTTCAGCGAGCATCTTCAGAAGAAAAACGCGTCGCCTTGCCTCCGGGTATTAGTGATGATATTTTATTCATGAAGCACCTTATATACTATTGCTACTAAATAAAACATCCATACGCAAGTTGCCCATAAATTTGTACACTTTACAGACAGACTTTCCTTACTAAACTGATATTTAAATTAGACCAACTGAGAAAAGTCATACTTCACCAACTCTTGGAAAATATGTTTCTCGCTAAAAGTCAGTATATTCTTTTAAAGAATATGTATTACTTTATACAATATTGGTTCTTTTTATTAAATTGAACGGATGTTTAAAAAAGATTCTAAAAAGAATATAAAACAATATTTTACACAACTTTTTAATAAATTTGAATCTTAAAAAATGTATACTCTAAGTTGTCGACAATCGAAAAATTATTTTTAGGTTCAAAAAGAGCAGTCCTACTATTTTATAATTAAAACAACATCAATCACAATTTGTTTTTTATTTCCTTTATAAATAATGCGTATAAGTGAATGCACTGAGAAAATTATATATATATATATATTTTGCTAATAGAACCTCAAACTTCAATTTTCTTTAAATATATATTCAGCATTAAAAACATAAAATATAATGATTTAATTTCTTTATAAGGATAATTTTTTCATATTGGAAAGAGTTTTTAGAAATACTCAAAAGAATTTTTAACATGTAATTAATGTTAGTTTTATGTTTATGTAACAACTCTTTAGTAAATAAATAGCAAACTTAACCTTAATGAATTTTTATTCCTTCTACAAGAAATCTTGAAACCCTTTTCCGAGATTAGATCTTTTTTTATGGACCTTATCTTTTTTCATACGCGAAACACTGTAAAGAGTATTTTATGGATTTTTGTCATATTTCATCTACTAAAAGAAAATATACTTGAAAGGAATCTGAAATCCAGAATGATTCGACTCCTGAATACTTTTACCAACAGCAATTATTGAACCAGAACTACCCTTTGTAATCTGAACGTGTCCAAGGAAGCGCATAAATACTCACTGTTTTAGTCTCGAGTTTATTTCGTCAGTGAGAAAATGTTTGTGGATATTTGACTAAGCACAAACAAAAATTTCTTTAAAAACCAAAAAAGTAATTTCTGATTTTTTATTATCATTAAAATTAGGTGAATTCAGAAGTGACATTTTTCCTCTATCTCTTAATCATTGTTTGTCATAGTAAATCTCTTTTGTGTACTTCCACTAATAAATATTTTTAATTTTTAATGATTAATTTAATAATTAGTGATAATATTTTATTCATGAAGTACCTTATATACTATTCCTACTAAATTATACATTCATAAGCAAATTGTTAAATTGTCTTTCCGACATAACAAAATTAAGTTTTTCACTTAAAAGTGAGCACTCCAAAATCCATTATTTTCAGTAACGCATCCTCTCTTTATTATCTTTTTTACATATTTAATAATTGTAATCATAACCTTTTGCTAGTTTGGTTGTAAACTTTTATTATATTATATTTTGTAATAAAATTTCATCCATTTTAGTACAACCCACCATGTTGCATATATTTAATCTACTATAGAAATAAAGAGATAACTCACTTCCCTGGCAAGAAATGTAACCCTACTGTTATATCGTATACTTACTTTCTTACACGCTCGACTTAATTTTTGTTTTCCTTGGTACAGACTTTTGTGAGAAGAAGTCCTTGGTAAGCACCAAGGACTCTTGCATGCAAATGTCTCTCTACACGCAATTCTCTACATTTCTCTCGTTTGCATATTTTTTGTCTGTCTTTACATTTCGTACAAGGTATACTCATAGGTATAAAAAATACTTTTTTGCATAAAAAGTAGAAAACTCTTTCACAAACATCTAAACAATGTCTATCATTTGTAATCGAAATTCTTCCAAAGAGATTTTATGGGTTGAGGATAAAATGTTAAAAAAAATTCCAAATTCAAACAATTGTTTTGTCCAAAGATCAAAAGTTCAAAAACATTTTTTTTCAAATTCAATATGTTTCAATTCTTTTTTTTACAAAAAAAATCATGACGTTCCTCAACACATTTATAATACCATTAATCTTGTAGACTTCTTTTTTCTAAAGTTTTTTTTTGTAAAAAATTTTTTAGTCGAATTGTCAAAAACTGAAATTAGAGATATTTAATATTAACTTTTAAAATAAAAACACTGAATAAAAAACCTGTTTCAAATAATTAATAACTTTCAGTAAAATATGACGGCTGAATCAATTTCACTCTATTCATGGTATGTTGTAGTACTGTCGTTTAAGTATAAAGTTTTGGGGTTGTGGGCCATAATCACTGTGACACGTCCCCATCTCCAGCTCCCTTCTCATCGTCTTACACTTTTTTCTTGAAATGTCTTTCTTTGTCTATCTTCGGTTTTCCTTCTCCATTTCTTTCTCCCTTTTCACAATTCGTCTCTAGACAATATCCCTTTCATTCCTAAGGGATTGCAGGGCCAACACAGCGAGATATCGGATCAATTTTTTAAGCCGAGGGTGCTGAGACTTTACACTTCTTGCGAGAGAGGGATTCGCAAGGGTGGTCGAGAACCTGGAAGAAGGAGGAGTTAAAATCAAGCCGCGAAGAAAATTAAAACGAAGAACCAAAGGTTTTTAAAAGACTCTTTTTCGCAACCAAAAACGCCTAACGTTTGTTCTCTTCTACCATCTCAGTTCGACTTTTCAACTTCACATCATCGACGCTTTGTAGAATATCGTGGCACATTTTCCCCAAACCACCAACCGCTGTTGCCATTATACACCTCTTTATTCTTTTTTATGGTATACTTCCTTCGCCTTTACACAGTCATACTTACTCTTCTCTGCCAACTCGCGTCAAAGTTCTTCAAATTTCCATAACGAGAACCCGTTGAATGCGCTCTTGTGAGGGTACTTCGTTAAAGATATTCCTGACGAATGAATTTCTTAAAGAAACCACGACTTTTATTTCAATAGGTGGTATTCCATTGCCAAATTATTATTTACGTTTTAAAGAGTTAGACACAACTAGGAGAAATAAAAATAAACCACGACTTTGTAAAATTTTTGTAAAGACTGTTTTGTATATTTTTGACCTCCAAGAACCCATTTTCAAGCGAATTGCATTACATTTTTAAATTACCGACCGCCATATTGGATCCGCCATTTTTAATTTTGAAAAACTGTCATTGGATTCGTAATCGTCGACCCAGAAAACCCCCGAGTACTTATTTTCAAGCGAATTGCATTACATTTTTAAATCGTCATCCGACATATTGGATCCGACATTTTAGATTTTGAAAAACCGACAGGATTCGTAATCAGCGACTCGACCCCGTAAACCCCCGAATACCCATTTTCAGGTAAATTTGTTTAAAAAAATTTTGAGTTCACCGACGCCGCTGAAAACGATAGACATAATTATTGTTATGTTATATTTATTTTTAGAGGCACACGATTTAATAAGGTCTGAATTGATCATTCAGTTATTTAGTAAATTATTATTTTTTGATTACCTATGAGTTAGAGATGAAATGCTGTAATATTTATGATGGGTTGAACAGCTACTGGTACATCTCATTATCCTAGTATAATTACAAATGGTCCAAACTCCCGGTAATGGACTATGCCGGTCAATTGACTGAATAGCCTTTGTTGACTCTATGAATTTGGACAATAGACGACGTTCTTCACTGTATTCTCGATTTTTCAATTTTTTGCTGCCTTTCGCAACTACTAGAATGACTGATTTCGGTGACTTTTCGTAACTCTATTTTGCCTATCGGTAAACACATTATCTCTCGACTTTTATAATGACTAGTAATGACCAAACTGCATATGTAGATGATTTCTCTGTCAACTGAATTTTTTGTAAGTTACAGAGGTTGGGAAAAGTGTGTCTCATATTACTCTAATCACCCCTACTTATACTTAAAGAAATTGTTTTTTGTCCTACCTTAAATTGTATTTGTAAGGGATATGAGTGGACTTAACAAAAGCTTTATAATAATTTTCTAAATGAGTCAAATTAAACACTAACCGGAAAATCTGTCAAGGGTGTAACTAACATAAATATAGTATAGTAATGTCAGAACTTTCTGCATGCGCTATATACAAGTTTGAATTGTACTAAGCCATATCCATTTACATAAATGAAAATTGCCATTGGCTAATCCCTTTCCATTATCTCGATTAGGCGATTTTAGATGATAACGGTTATACAAGTAGGCGGAGGTTAAAGGAATGGATGATGTACTACAATTGTTCATATTCAATATGTACAACGTATTTGTATAACATAAACAAGAAATTTACATTAGAACGAGTAACAAATACCGTATAAATACGATTAATAAAATCGTATCAGCAAAAAACGATACTTTTTTCTCTTTTTACTTTAAATTAAATCACGACTTGCGAAAAAAGATTAAACCTTTAATCAAACTATTTAAAAAACAAATATTTATATACGTGTAATGAACTAAATTCTGCAAAGATATAAATTTCTTATAAATAATTGCAGACAATTTGAGTTAGTCTAAAATTTATTGAATTTAATAAAAAGTTTGCTGAAATATTATTATGTAATTTTTAATTTATCATATTTATATCTAGGTTTAAAATAATTTTATTCTGCTAAAACACTTATTGTTATTAAATCTCGTCGAACACATTTCTTAAAGACATTTTTATACATTTTTATAGACATTTTTTTACAAAACATTATTAACGACCATATAGATTACCCTACATTGTTATCCCATATCTTCCTGTTGCGTCAGCTTCATTCGTATCTCTCCAAAATTATACCGCGTTTAGAGTGCCTTTTCGTCACACTAATGATGGAGGGAATTCATCCCTCACGCTGTATACATATATGTATCTTTCAAGGGGCAAATCAAACCATTGATATCGATTTACTGAATAACTGAAAAAATAAATTTTTACAAGTGATAATCAATTTCATAAGTATCGACTAATTTAAGTATTTTTCTTTATAGATGTCTAATTAAGAAGTGACCGCAAATGTACTTTTACGGTTTGACATTTCACAAAAATCGTGCTCCCTCTTCCAAAGTCATCCATTTTGACCTAGAGGAAAGAAATTTGGTATACATTTGTATTGTTACGTATCAATTACAAATTATAGGACTTGTAAGGTGCTTCAACTAGAATAAAAGTCTTTACACTGAAAAAAATTTCTAACCCCCGTATGCCAGGAATTGACTAATTTGCCTGGTTACGAGAGGAACTCACTAGGCAATCTTGGTCAAAGTTGATTTCGACAATTAGTCGGAATGACTGGGGCAGCTTATCACTTAGTATCTTAATATCTTAGTTATATTGGCTAGAATCACTTTGACTAATCAAACTTTAGCAAAATTAACTATAGATACATGTCATATTAACCAAACATCTTAGTTAATATAACTAGGAAACAAGGGGACAATTCTACTAAATCGACTTTGACAATATTAACCAAGCTACATAACTGAATTGACTAGGATGCTTGTTTACGCTGACTAGATTTAAAGTTACTATGGTTAATAGTCATTAACGCGAAGCAAATTTTTTTCAGTGTAATATTTAGATTTCTGACAACTTTTCATAAATCTTACGCTATTGTAAATTCTTAGTATTATTATAATATTTTAATAAAAGCGAGTATTATTGTTAAAATTTCTTTTTCTCTTTGCTTAATGCACGCATTACTCATAGAGGTAATTAATTTTAATTTTACTGTATTTGAGAATCATTATTTTTATATCACATAATGTTATCGCTATTGCTCTCAATATATATCCACAAAAAATATTTATGTCTCTGAATAATCGCAAAACATTCTTATACGGAGATAAGTAGTATATAATTCACTATGATCTATCAGTATGTGTGGAAAAAGAAAGACGATGAAAAATCAGAAGCAAAGAAATACTTTTTGAACATCGACATGAAGAACCTCCGGAGTTCGAATGCCGACAATCCGGCGCGCCACCCCAGGGAAATCGTTTTAAACCTTTTAAATTCTGAGCACCAAAAAGTCTTCGAGAACTATTCGACTCGCCGGTATATGGTGCGTTAGTGCACGGCCTCATAAATATATCGAGGGCGAGCCAGGGAATCTGTTTAAAATATGTTCTCTCGTATTTCGCTATGGTCGTTTACCATGGGGAATAGCTAAATGCTTTTTGTGAAAAGCATTTAAATTTTACCTTTAGTCATTGGATACAGTAGGTAGTCACCCTCGTTTTCCTCGTTTCTTCATATCCTTTCATTTTGTCTATTTCCACAACAAAAAAGTTGCAGAAATAAAGTTTTTCACAAGAGGCAGGGAAAAAAGAGTACTTAGTTTGTCGTTTAAAAGTCATTGAAATATTAACATATAGCTTTAAAAATATTAAAAAATTTAAATCTTCGCAATCATAGAATAATATTTAATAAATGTGTCATTTAACAATTTTTTATTTGTATTTACCAGAAAACCTTGTCCATATTTTGATTGGTCTATCATGTAAATTTGGTATGTATAAAAATGTCAATAAGAAGTTACTTTGAGACTATGTATAAGGGCATATCGAGATTCAAAGGAAAACAAATTTCAGTAAAAGAATGAGAATAAAAGCATGAACTTGTCCATGATGAACCTGTATCCTCTCAGAAAGGCGAATATTCTTTTCTAATGGAATTAATGTGCTCTTTACAACCCGCCCGAAGCATAAGATTTACTTTCTATCCCTGAGAATATGTGATCAGGGTATTAGTGCCTCTGTATTATTAAGAGATGAGAATTCAAAGAAGGCGGTGGGCGAAGACTCCTAAAAAAAAGTCCTCTAGCGATGGAGACGTTTTCCGATTTCAATGCGCAGCTGATTTAAAATTCATCAGGCTCTTTAAGGGCTTATTTTTCTGTTGATGCTTGAGGGTATTTATTTTTTTTCGAGGTCTAAGATGAAGAAAACGTAATCATTTATTCCGGAACCTGGCAAAGTATCTCTTTTGTCAATAAAATGGTTTTCAATTTCACGTGACTGAATCACGAAGTAATTGTCCTAATAATGGAAAAGTAAAATCTTATTTTCAACTTATATTTTTGCAAAAAAAATATTGTACGAACAAGAAATCTCTTCTGAATTTTCTATGTTTCAGATGAATTCTGCAACTATTTAATTTTCAACAGGCCTTTTTCCCACTTAATTTTAATCATAATGATTGAACAAAATATTGAACATGTTGTTTAATTTAATTGCTTCTTTAAAAAAAACTGATCCAAAACTGATTTATATTGTTTCAACTTGTATTAAGTGCAAAACTTATATTTAAGTCAGTGGAAAATAGGTCGACAGCTGAGCAAGTAGGTTTAGTGAAGGGTCAGTTAGACATGAGGGTGAGATAACTAACACGAATAATAATTTATCAAATTATTCATTGTATGTCATTCGTTTCGTGTCTAGACACAATTAAATTTTAACTTACAAAATTTTATCGAAAAAATGCAAAGGTAAATAAAAGCCTACCTGATTTTGAATTATCTATTACTTTAACGGCCCTGCGATAGGGCTGATCATGAATAAGAATAATATTTCAATATTTTTTTATGATTCTCTCCTTCCTTAAACCTCCAAAGATACAATAAAAATAATTTTTAGTATAGCACTCTTTTATGCATCATTAATTTAAAGTGAAATTATTTCTTTGTGACAAAATCGATAAATTGCTTTAAGTGCTTTAAAGAAAAATTTATTTCGCTACATTTGACTTCTGAATTTATAACACTCTTCTTTCTTAATTCATATTATTACCAGCACCAAGGGACCGATGTTGAATAAAACCTCAGTACGAATGTATTCTCTGTTACCCTAAAGTGGAAACGTAAATCAATAAGCGGCATGTTGTTAAAAAATAGGGAAGGCGTTCTATAATGTACTTAAATTAGATACAGCCTTTTTAAGTTTAATCGACCTTTTAATGCAAAACAAACGATTGTTAAAAATTTTTTTAAACAATTATTTTAAATATTTATTTTGGAGTATTACAAAAATTAAATTATTAAACATTTTTTTAATTTAATGCATCATAAACTATACGAAGAGATCAAACCTCTTTGTCCAAATTAATAAGTGTCATTTTTATTTATTAATAACTTTTTTCTAATAATAAAATTTAAAAATTTAAATTTAAGGATATAAATTTTAATTCTTTTACATTTCTAATGAGAGATAAAAAATAAATAAGTTTCAATCTTTCTTTATGGAGATATTTTTCTCAACTAAAGTTTCAAATAATGACGAATTGTTTTGAAATTTATTAGATCAGGCTGTCAATTCTGTGTTGGAAAGACATAATAGTATTGTCTCACTTGAATTGATTTCGAGATAAACAATTCTCTTCGTGTTGTAAAATCGAAAAAAAGATTTATGTTGGAATTTTATATTACTATTTTAAATACATTAATTTCAGTATATTTTTAATGGCATAAATTTCTAAAAATTGTTAAAAGCATTAATTGTTTTTTTAAAATCTGAATGCAATTATACCAGGTTATCGAAACAACTTCAAACGTATTCTAAGAAGTAGAATACATTCTCTGTATTGAAATTTTTTTTCAATTTTCTATTTTTCTACAGGTCTTGTAGTGGTTTGACAAACCACAAAAAATTAAAGAGTTGCAGGGGGGAGAAAGCATTTGAAAGAGAGATTCTTCTTTCTGATTTTAATCACTGAACAAATTTTATATTTGAATTTTAATACATTAGTAAATTACAAAGAATTAAAGTATTTAATAAAATAAAATATAATAAGTGAAGTGCCAAGTTGGGTAATTTAAAGACGATTAAATATCGTTAAAAAAAAAATTTTCTCCGTTGCTAATGTAAATATATAAATGTAGATAAAAAATTTTAAAAATAGTAAGTGTTTTTGAAATTATTAACTAATGAATAAAATATACAGTGTGGCACTTCATAAGAGGCTCATTCCTTTGTTGAGCGGAGCTACAATTGCGTGACCTAAGGGTATTGAGACTTAATTTAATTGTCAAGTTAGTGGATTCAATTGCTTAGAGGAATAATTTCTCTTCCGCTAATTTTGAGGATTTCTTTCCAAAAGAGAATCTACAACGCAAGTTGTCAACTGATTAGAAGGCGTTTCATATTTAAACTACTGTAAATTAGCGGTAATGTATTTCATTGAATGTCCTGTAATATTTTTTTTATAAATCACATGTGGAGTGACAAGAAAAATCTATAAAATACAATTAACAATATAATATCTAAATTAAAAATTTTGTTAAAATAAAATTTTATAATAATATAGTACATTATATTTCATTAATGAAAGTTTATATTGATTCTTGGTTTTCAATATTATGATTATTACCTTGTGTCTTAGTCAAATAATGTTAATTGTATTCATTTAATTGGTGAAACAAATTGTGGACTCGACCCATCAAAATTATGGTACATTATGGTACACAGCGCGAAATTTAAATTTAAACTGGGATAAGTTATATTAAATCTGTTAAAAAATGATAAAGGAAATTAGATAAAAGGATAAAAGAACTCAGTAATGAAAATTAATATAAAATGAATGAAATAAATTTCAAAATAGACGTTCGCCTTAAGAAATAATTAAAATTAATTAAATAATTACATGTTATTGTTAAAAATATATATGGCATTTTAATGAAAAATATTCTTTTATTTTATTTCAGCACCATTTTCTTGAGATACTTCCAGCTTCATTAAACCAATTTATTTAGACGTACGAATCTTTCTCGATGAATAATAGTGTAGTTAGAGAAAGGATCTACTATCTTTAAAAATTCATTTCTTCGAAGAGCAAACTTATGTTTAAACTCACGTCTAAATCCGAATAATTCTATTTTTAATTTATGTATATAATATTTAAATATTAACTTTCGAAATTAAAATGTTTTTATAAATTTTTCTTTAAATTTATCTTTAATATAGAGAAAATAATTTTTGTTAATTGAAATTAATTAATTTAATAATTTAAAATTTCTGTTAATAATGAATTAAAACTTTTATTAAATTTTATTGTTTCATCATTTTTCAGGATTCCATTCGTGTAACAATTGAAACGTAACCCTTATGGTTCCACTTGTCTGTCCATCCTGGAAATCCCTCTCCTGAAGCCAACACTTCATTCTCTAGAGAGCTAAAAGGTACGCAATTGCAGCAACACGTATAGATTGCAAGAAGAATATAGCAAACTTGATTAAAATTCATTGTCATCGCCCCTGCACAGTTGAAAGTAAATGCACTGATGAAGTTTCACATATAAATTACAATTTATATAATTATAAGTCATAATTCATTAGATATTATTAAAATTTATATTTTTCAAATTAATTTTTTCTATTTCCATCAATTTAACATTTAAAAATTAGTATATTTGTCTTAATTTAATTTTATAATTAAAATTTTTGCACGCATGGGGTTTTAACCCTTCATCTAATAGAAGCAAACCATACGTAATTACAGTTAAGCCACGAGGACTTGATGATAAGTTATCTTTTACTGCTTATTAAATTCATGGTGCTCTACTATTATATATATGAAATTTCTTTTTTTTTTAAATATAAGCAATTGTATTATTTTAAGATAGATAAAATTCTATTTAAAAATAAAATTTTATTAAAAAAAATTAAATTATTCCTTTTTTTAAAATTGTTTAATTATTTAATTTACTTTTATGTTTTTTAACTTTTACATATTTTTAAACATACGAAATAATCATTTCCTCTATGAAATTTTGTTATAATTTTAAAGAATCAGTAATGTTTAAAACTAGTTTGAAGTACGGAAAATATATATAACCCTATTAGGAATTTTTATTTTAAACAAGCAAAAAATAATTATTACTTAAAACATCTTATTATTTGCAAGCGTTGCGTATCTTACTTTTATTTAGTTTATTTTTGTTTATATTATAGTTACAGTATTCACAAAATCATTTTACTCTATGTATTTATAAGCAATGGCTGAAATTTAAGGGGTGAAAACCACCCTTCAAAATATTTTTCAGGAAACATGATTTTCCGCGATATGAAAAAATTTCATACAGAAAAACAAGATTATTTTGCTGAAAAACGATAAAGCAAATAAAATGGAACCAAATAATACTATTTCCACCCTTATTGCCTTATTTTTGAGGACAACTATACCCATCATTTATGCTTATGTTAAAAATAATACAATTCTACCATTGAAATGTAATATTGTCGGGGGAGTATTATGTTATACTGGACACTTAAGCTTTTTGTGAATAAATTGTGTAAATATTTGTGAAAAAATAATAAGATTTGTTTGTGACAAAAACAAGGTGTCTACTGTCAATCCTCGAAATAAATTTATTCACAAACAAATTTTTTTAAAAATCTATTCAACAGAGACTAAAAGTAAGAATGTGATAGAATTCTAATAATATTCCGTTCAAAAGGAGATTTCTTAAATTATGAAAATTTTATACGGTACGAGTTGAAGAAATAAAAAATGAATTATTATTTTTAAAAAATATAAGATAAACTTAAATATAGGGTAACTGCACCAGTGGTGGATCAATTAAGCCTACTAAATTTATTATTTTGACTTTAAAGGTGTACAGATTTTTTCAGATGAAAAATATAGGGTAATCTTTACAATAGTATGCATTAACAAGTCTTCAAGGACACTATCGTGTAGTTTTCGACCTGCTTGTAACGTTTACACCCCCTCACACCCCCATTCAACAATAAAATGACATTGCTCCAGTCGTGGATCATTTACCCCTTTACACTACACAAAAATAACTTAATGATGTATATTTTTTTCCAGAAGTATTCTATATGGAAAGAATTGATTACTTTCTACTCTAAAAATTAAAAAAATTTAGACTAAACAATTATTTTTTAAGATTTCATGTGAAAAAGCATAAAATCAACAATTGTTGTATTGCTTTGTTTTCCTAAATATTTTCAAATGATTTTATTTCATAAAACTTATCTATACACCTCCCCTAAACGATTGAAACATTTAGTTCAATTAGAAATAGCTTATTTTAACCTTTTTAACGCTGTTGATCCACCATTGGTGCCTGATCCACCACTGGTGCATTTACCCTATATCTGAATTAGACGACGTTTATTTTTAAATATATATCATTTGTAATTTGTTTCAATGCTGAAAACACAATTTTATAAGTCAAATAAAGACTTTTCACGTTTACCAGCTTTACGGAGTTATTCGACTCTCCCCTAATGAAAGCTGAACATCTACTAGAGTTATGAAACAGATATAAAAGTCACCCAACTTAGTTTGCCCGTAAAAAAGCTTGAGGCATTCACACAAAAATTTCATATCAATTAAAATTACTTTTTAATAAAAAATGTTTTCATCATAAAATACAATAATATTAACAATATTTCTAATATTGTAAATAATAACAATAATAAAAAAATATTTATTTTTTTTGAAATTTATATATTTTAGAAAAGAATTAAATAAAAAATTTAAATCAATACACGATTAAAAAATTTAAAAAGAAGATAAACCAAAAGAATTGAATATGAAAAATTAGAGTGGTTGGTTTCCCTCGAGAAAAAACCATATACATTATTACGCAGTATTTTGTCACGCACGAATAACCTAAAATAATAAAAATAATTGGAAATTTAGTAAATAAATGACACCAGAATGGAAATCGCGAATAACAATCGAGGTTATAATCGAAGAGGAAATAGAGAAGGCAGACTCGGTCATCGAGGAGATCATCGAGGTTGCCAAGGTGCTGCAAATACAGTAGAATCCGTTTATAATGACTCCGCTTATAATGACGACCCGCTTATAGTGACCAAACTTTGATGAAAGGTTTGGTTTCATTTAATGTTCAATGTATTCAAGTCTGTTTATAATGACATCGCTTAGAGTGACGTACCGCTTATATTGACATATATATTGACAAAATTTAGTCGAATCACACCTTTTATAATGACGAATAGCTATAATTTGTTTGTTTTGAAATTAGTGTGGTCAAGAAATCCTCAAATTCTTATTCTATTAACAGTTACAAGTGTTATTTCAAGGCATAAAGTAGTGATTTATTCAGTTATAATTTGTCAGTCTTATTTAAAAATGCCTCACCATCGCAGAGCTTTTACAATTGAAGAGAAAGGTGCCATTATATGCAGACTTGAAAGTGGAGAATCGAATTCGTCACTTGCGAAAGAATATGGTGTTGGACATTCTACCATTTCTATGATTTTTAAAAATAGAGATAAA
The DNA here is from genome assembly GCF_019393585.1 of Leptopilina boulardi. Taxonomy (NCBI): domain Eukaryota; kingdom Metazoa; phylum Arthropoda; class Insecta; order Hymenoptera; family Figitidae; genus Leptopilina; species Leptopilina boulardi. The sequence goes on along the minus strand of NW_026137951.1, from coordinate 5,127,447 downwards.
ATTGAGAAGTCATTCAATTCAAATGTTTTAAAATCAAAGAGAGTTCGGGTGACGACACAGGCAAATATTGATAAATGTTTAATTCGGTGGTTTAATGCTATGAGAGAAAAAAAATCCCTATCACTGGTCCTATACTAATGGAGAAGGCTAATTTATTTGCCAAAGAGATGGATATAAATTTTAATTGTACAAAGAGTTGAATAATTCGATTTAAAAGTAGGCATAATATTGTGATGGGCAAAGTAAGTGGAGAATCGTCTAGTGTTGATGAGACTTCTGTCACAGAATGGTTGACAACTGTGTGGCCAAATTTCCAAGAAAGATTTTCTCCTGATGACATATTCAACGCAAATGAAACTGGACTTTTTTACAAAATGATGCCAGACAAAACTTTAAAATTTAAAGGTAAGTTTATTATCAAATTTATTTTTATATTTTTTTTTAGTTTAATTAAATTAATAATTTTCTGTAGAAGCATGCATCAAGATATTAATTAGACTTTTTAAAATTAAAGGCGAGTCCTATAGCGGTGGCAAGATGTCAAAGGAGAGACTGACGATAATGGTAGCAGCTAACATGAGTGGCACTGTGAAGAGAAAATTGCTGGTAATAGGAAAAAATAGGAAAAACTTGTTGATGATATTTGTCGTGGAAATTTATTCTGAAAAACTGTCCTGGCCTCGAAAAGTAAATATACAGTTTTTTCTTTATTTTCTTCGATATAAATGCCTGTCTAGAATCTGGCTAAAATTTGTCTAGGACACTGATTTTGAAATTCAGTACAAGTTCCTATAGTTGGTTGTGCAGGAATTAGCCAAGCACTGTCTAGGATGCTGATTGAAGAATTTAGTACAATATTTCATAGAGAAGGTGGCACTGCGAATTCGTTAATCTAGCAGACGAAATCAGTTCTTTACGTAGTGCACGGTAAAAGAAAACCAAAGGTTTATTATTGTAATTTATTTTGTTGTGAAGAAAAAATCAAATTTATAAATCCAGTGATCAATTTTCAGTTTTTCATTTTTGAACAGTGTCAGTATGCAGGTTAAAATATACAGCAAAACAAACATTTATTAGAAAAAGGACATGCGATATGTGTCATTCATAGTCTCAGAGGTTGTCTCTCAAAATATACAATCTTTATATAATAAATAATAAAACTTGACAATTTTAAGTGAATTTTTTGTGATTGCAAGAATATATATGATTAGTTATAAATATACAAGTACGATTTTTGTAGTGAATGTGTTTCTGTTTTAAAGAAAAAATCCAATTTAATAAAATGTATTACAATTAATTTTAAAAATAATTGTAAGAGGAATTGTGTTATTAAAAAATACTTTTGTAATATAATTTATGTTAAACAAACGAAAGAGTAAAATTGAAAAATATTCTTTCATATTTACAAATATCAATTATTCTATTAAGGTAGAAACTGCTTTTTTATTATCGCGGAACTGGCTGGAATCACTTTATTTTACTAGACAAGGACTAGACAGAAGACCTGTACAAAATCTTGACGTTGCTAGCGTTACATCCCACGTTCAAGCCTGTTCAGTTTTCCTACAGTAAATTAGCAAAATCAATTAGTAAAATCAAAATCTAAAGTCTATGATCGTTTTGTCGATTATACCAATTTAGTCGAAAATTTATCGGTAAAAACTATAAAAAATTTAAGATGAGATAATGCAAAAGAATACTTAAATAAAAATATTTACAGGTATATTACAGAAAAGGGCATACATTTGAATCCCTGTCCACCTGACGTTCATGAGCTTACTACTTACAGAAACAAAGGTAAATAAAATTTATTGGCCAGAATTAATTCAAACGACCGCTTATTTAAAAAATAGAATGTTGGCAAATACCATTGAACAAAAAACTCCTTTTGAAATATTTTTTAACGAAAAGCCAAATGTAAAGTACTTTAAATTATACGGGAGTAAAGTCTACGTAAGAATTCCAGAACAATTAAAAAAATCAAAATTGGGACAAAATAGCGAATTAAGGAATTTTGTTGGGGTATACCAAAGTACCCAGCAAACACGTTATGTATCAGCTACATAACAATAAATAGGTCACATTGTTATGTCACTCTGTGATATTATTTTTATGTAACCATTATATAATGAGAATGTAACGCTGTGATATAGTTTTTTTTTGAAAATTCAAACAATTTTCTTTTTAATTGAATTTGAAATTTTGAAAAATCATAATACAGAAAATTGGAAAAAAGGAATGGATAAAGAAATAAATAGTCGAAATAAAAATGAAACGTGGATATTAGTTAAAAAACCGAAGGATAAAAAGATAATCGAAGTTAAATGGCTTTTTGATGAAAAAATTAAAACTTGTATAACGATCGGTTAGTAGCTAGAGGGTTTCAGCAAATGAAATCAATAGAAAATCTTTATTAATCAGGAGCGAAAATGATAGCATTGAAATTATTATTATCCTTCTGTATTGCCAGAACAATTTTCTGATTGAACAAATGGACGTAAAAACTGCGTTTTAAACAGGAATATAATCTCTGAAGTGTATGTTAGTCAACCTAAGGAGTATGAAGATGGTACAAATAAAGTTTGTAAATTGTCAAAAGCTTTATATGGATTAAGTGAAAGTTCGCGATCATGGTATGAGTGCTTTAATGAGTTTTTACGCAATTTAAAATTTTAAAGAAGTAAATACGATTATTGTTTATATATAAATGTAAAAAATGAAGAATTCATTTACATTTTAATATTTGTAGATGACATGTTGATTTGTAGTAACAATTAAAAAATTATGGACAAAATAAAAAAAATGGAAGATCGTTTTAAGATGAAAGATATGGGAAAAGTTTCTAATTATATTAGGATATAGATAGAAACATCGAAAAGGGTAAAAATAAACTAACATTAAATCAAACAAAATACAATGAATCTTTTGAAATAAAATATAAACTAGAATTTGCAAAAAATTATAACACACCAATGGAAGTGAAATCAGAAATTTATACTATTTTAAAATCTTTCTTGAAAATGGTAAAGAAACAGTTCGTTTAATATATAAGGACGTTGAGAAAATCAATTCTCATCTAGCGAAACATATTCGCAGTATAAACGTATGTGTGTTAGTATTAGCAGTAAGTTGTGAGAATAGGGAATCATCTACATGTAAATGTGTGTTCATTTTTTTGTGATTGTGGGTATTATTATTTATTTGTCTAAGTATTATCAATAATCCATACAAAGGAGCTCGAATACAATATTATACAATGTGATTTACAATGATACAACACAACAAATACAATAAAATATATCATCATACAATACACAATCACACTGAAAATTCTTTATTTAATAATTTTTAATAAAAATTTTGCTTCTCTTCTAGCCGAGTTAGAATCCGGGTAATTTAAAATTTTCAACCATGTATCACTCAGCTCACTTAAATCGTCAGTATTTTTTATAAAATGTTTTCGTTCTTCTATTAGTTCCCTACATTCTATTAAAATATGCAAAATATAATTCTTTTCGTTTAAAGTCTCCATACATAAATTGCAGTAATCATTTCTTTTAAAACAATAAGATTTTTTCATCCATACAAGTCTCGGTTGATATTTGTTCAATAATTTAAGTTCAATAAACAATCTGTAGTCATCCAAAGGAATTCTTTTATTTTTCAAAAAATGCGGCTCGTTTTTCATTTCAAAGTAGTGAGGAGAAGGATTGCGCCCTCCGAAAGTCTTCTTGTTTAAGGTGACATTCATATAGATTTAACCAACGTGTTTTAAATTTTTGTAGTGTTTCAAGGCTTAGAGATCCCAAGCCTCCCTCTCACCAAACTCCTCAAAGATGTTACCCACTTGGCACGCCCAATTAAATTTAAATTTCTTTGTTTCACCAGCTTTCAAAGCTGTCAATCTATTATATGCTATTTTTGGAAATCTGTTATCTTTCATTTTAAGGATTTTTTCCACCCAGTTCAAAATCATTTTAAAGATGCGAACGGATAAATGGGAAGTCGCGGTTTCAATTCTCAATGCATACTCAGGGGTACATTTTAGTAGACATAACAATTGTTTATAAAATGTGTTCTGTATTTTCTCTAAGTCATTAAAATATCTTATTCCCCATACCTGGGGTGCGTTCACGTAACTCTCACACTCATTCTCACCCTCACTCTCACTCTCACTCTCACTCTCACTCAAAAATTTTTCTCTCTCACTCTCACTCTCACCCTCACTCTCACTCTCACTCAAAAATTTTTCACTCTCACTCTCACTCAAAAATTTTTCTCTCTCACTCTCACCCTCACTCTCACTCTCACTCAAAAATTTTTTTCTCTCACTCTCACCCTCACTCTCACTCTCACTCTCACTCAAAAATTTTTCTCTCTCACTCTCACCCTCACTCAAAAATTTTTCTCTCTCAGTCTCACCCTCACTCTCACTCTCAATCAAAAATTTTTCTCTCTCACCCTCACCCTCACTCTCACTCAAAAATTTTTCTCTCTCACTCTCACCCTCACTCTCATTCTCACTCAAAAATTTTTCTTTCTCACTCTCACTCAAAAATTTTCCTCTCTCATTCTCACTCTCACTTAAAAATTTTTCTCTCACTCTCACTCAAAAATTTTTAACTCTCAATCTTACTCTCACTCTCGCTCAAAAATTTTTCTCTCTCACTCTCACTCAAAAATTTATCACTATCATTCTTACTCTCATTCAAAAATTCTTCACTATCATTCTCACTCTTACTAAAAAAGTTTTCTCTTTCACTCTCACTCATAAATTTTTCACTATCATTCTCACTCTCATTTAAAAAATTTTCTCTTTCGCACTCACTCTCACTCCAAAATTTTTCTCTCTCACTCTCACTCAAAATTTTTTCTCTCTCACTCTCACTCAAATTTTTTCTCTCTCACACTCACCCTCACTCTCACTCAAAAATTTTTCTCTCTCACTCTTACCCTCATTTAAAAATTTTTCTTTCTCACTCTCACTCAAAAATTTTCCTCTCTCATTCTCATTCTCACAAAAATTTTTCTCTCTCTCTCACTCTCACTCAAAAATTTATCACTATCATTCTTACTCTCATTCAAAAATTTTTCACTATCATTCTCACTCTTACTAAAAAAATTTTCTCTTTCACTCTCACTCATAAATTTTAACTATCATTCTCACTCTCATTCAAAAATTTTTCTTTCTCGCACTCACTCTCACTCAAAAATTTTTCACTATCATTTTTGCGAGGCCGATTACGAAACTGACATCAAATTTGTAATCAGTAACCTCAGAAATACCCGAGTCATAAGTGTCAATCAAATCTGTTAAATTGTTATAAAATTGGTTTGTATAATTTTAGAATCCGCCATTTGAAATTGTTAAATTCATTTTCGTAATCAGCGACTCCATAAATCTCTAAGTAAAAAGTTTCGTGACAAATCTGACAATTTTTAATTTTTGCATAAGCTATATTAGACCTGCCATTTTGTGTTTCGAAAAACCGTCCTCGAATTTGTGATCATAACCCCAAAAACCCACGAGTAATAAATTTTAAGCGAATTAAGTAAAATCTTATAAATTATCCGCCATATTGGATCCGCCAATTTCAATTTTAAAAAATTAACCACGGATTCGTAATCAGCGGCCCCAAAAACACTCGAGTAAAAAATTTTCAGCAAAGCTGATAAAATTGTATTTAAAATCGACCAACATAATGGATTCGCTATTTTGAATTTTGAAAAATTAATCACGGTTTCGTAATCAGAGACCCCAAAAACCCCCGAGTAAACAGTTTCAAGTGAATTAAATGAATTTTAAAAATCGTTGGCCATATTGGATCTGCCATTTTGAATTTTTGAATTTTAACTTCATATTTGTAATAAGCGACCCCACAAAGCTTTGAATATTAAGTGTTTGAACAATTGAACTTAAAATTTTAATAGAAGCACCATATTGACCGTGTATAGTTGTAATTCCAAAATCGCCACGTGGCAAAGGAAACTACAAATAAGCTACAATTTCCCGTATTAAATGATTTTTTAATTCGAATTGCTGTTGCTCTAGAAGCTCAAAATAATTTACTCCGTTCATCTTAAATTTATTTAATTCTTTAATTTATCTTTACTTTATTTATATTTATCTTTTGTTCTATGAATAGTTTTATTACAAATTTCTTGTATTTTAAATTTTAATAAAAATGTTTATAAATTATGACATTTCTATTGTTTGAAATTTAATTTTTGACATCTGTCAATAGAAATTTTTTTAAAAAGTATAAGCTTCAGTAATCACAAGTTTATTATAAATTTATTTAATATTATTTAAGTATTTTTTTATTTAATTTTTTATTGTATTATTAAAATTAATATTATTATTAATTACGATTAATATTAAAATTAATAATTCGTCACATAACTGCGAATCAATTCAATTTTATTTGAATTAAAAATTGTTATTTTTTAATGGCGTTAAATTCTATTGTTTATATGAGTATATACTGTTACATTATACGAAGACAAAGAAAGGTATGTATATTCATATTAAATAGTAAAATTGAAAGAGAGTATCAGAGAGTGTTAAAACTTTAGTAAAAGGGAAAGTAAGAGTGTAAGATTAAGTAAGAAAAATTTTTTTTTAAATAAAATTGAAAGCGTAAGTGATAAAGTGAGTGTGAAAACAAAAAAATTTCAATTTGAAAGTGCGAGAAAAAATTATAGTGAATGTTGGAGTAAAGGTGAAAATTTTTGTTCGAAAGTGAAAATGAAATTATGAGTGGGAGTCCGAGTAAAATTTTTCTGAATTGAAATGAAAGGGAATTTTTTAGTTTAGCTGAAAATTGTAAGTGAAAGGGAACAATTTTTGAGTGAAAGTAAGAGAGACAAATTTTAATGTGAGAGTAAGAGAGAAAAATTTTTAAGTGAGAGTGAAATTGAGAGAGAAAAATTTCTGAGTCAGAGTGAGAGTGAAAAATTTTTGAGTGAAAGTGAGAGTGAGAGAGAAAAATTTTTGAGTGAGAGTGAGAGAAAAAATATTGAGTGAGGGTGAAAGTGAGAGAGTAAAATTTTTTAATGAGAGTGAGAGTGAGAGAGAAAAATTTTTGAGTGAGAGTGAGTGCGAGAGAGAAAATTTTTTGAATGAGAGTGAGAGTGATAGTGAAAAATTTATGAGTGAGAGTGAAAGAGAAAACTTTTTTAGTAAGAGTGAGAATGATAGTGAAGAATTTTTGAATGAGAGTAAGAGTGATAGTGATAAATTTTTGAGTGAGAGTGAGAGAGAAAAATTTTTGAGCGAGAGTGAGATTGAGAGTTAAAAATTTTTGAGTGAGAGTGAGAGAAAAATTTTTAAGTGAGAGTGAGAATGAGAGAGGAAAATTTTTGAGTGAGAGTGAGAAAGAAAAATTTTAGAGTTAGAGTGAGGGTGAGAGTGAGAGAGAAAAATTTTTGAGTGAGAGTGAGAGTGAGGGTGAGAGTGAGAGAGAAAAATTTTTGAGTGAGGGTGAGAGTGAGAGAGAAAAATTTTTGAGTGAGAGTGAGAGTGAGGGTGAGAGAGAAAAATTTTTGAGTGAGAGTGAGAGTGAGAGTGAGGGTGAGAGAGAAAAATTTTTGAGTGAGAGTGAGAGTGAAAAATTTTTGAGTGAGAGTGAGAGTGAGGGTGAGAGAGAAAAATTTTTGAGTGAGAGTGAGAGTGAGGGTGAGAGTGAGAGAGAAAAATTTTTGAGTGAGAGTGAGGGTGAGAGAGAAAAATTTTTGAGTGAGAGTGAGAGTGAGAGTGAGAGTGAGGGTGAGAGTGAGGGTGAGAGTGAGGGTGAGAGTGAGAGTGAGGGTGAGAGAGAAAAATTTTTGAGTGAGAGTGAGAGTGAGAGTGAGAGTGAGAGTGAGGGTGAGAGTGAGGGTGAGAGTTACGTGAACGCACCCCTGTACAGAGAAGAGCGCAACCGATGTTACCATAGACTGAAGTAATTGAACAATATGACTCCAAGAGTCTATTTGAGTTTTATATATCATCGTTAGAATAGAATCTCTTGTTAGAGCAGATTTGGCTAATTGGATTGTGGGTATAAAAAAAGAATTTTATTTTTTATCAATCAACAAAGTTGACTAAAATTTAAGCAACTCATTTTTTCCGTGTATCGCAAAAGCTCATCTGTTAATTTTATTATGTATTTTAAGCATTTAAAGTTTCTGCTGAATAGTAATTTCTCTTTTAATTATTTATCAGTTAAATATAAAAGTCTATTAATTCATGATATAGCTCGGAGGGTGAAATACGTTGGATTACGATCACCGAGGTTAAGCACACTTGAGTATGGTTATTATATATAGCTATAACCCTTTTTCCACTGTGGTTTGACTTCGAGGATATGTGTTTGTACATTTGCGATGAATGTTGAAAATATACATAACAACTCGACAGTCAATATGCCGGCTGTGCTCGGATGAGCTTTTCTGTAGGTTTTCTCTCCCCTGGACGAAAGTCCAGGCAAATGTGAGTGCTTCTCATAAAGTCGGTTTAGAACCGCAAAGTTTTAAAAGTTGTTAGATTTAATGTATAGTTATGTGAGAAAATTGTAAAAGACCTTACATAGTGTATATAATGAAATCAATAATATTATTATAAAAAATATCTATTTTAGTTTTTTATTTTATTACCAAAATTTGTCGTTCCTCAAAAGGACAACTGTATTGGAAAGTAAAAAGGAATTTTTTTCTTTTTTTATTTTCCTTGCCTAAGAGAGATCGCTATCTTTATATCTTATCATAATTTACTATGTTATAAAGATCAAACTTCTTCCTAGTTGATCAATTTTAAATTCTTAAAAGTGATCCAGAAGATAGACAATTTACAAGTTATGAACACCTGCGAACAGTTGATAACAGGGTAAATGAAACTTTTAACAGCGTAAGTTTGGCATCTCAGGAAGCATAACTAAAGTGCATATATTCAAATAATGTTTTTCTGATAAAAGGGTCTGATCATCGCAATTTTCATAAAAAGCTACCTTTGAATGAATTAGATAATGGAATTTCAAAATAAAAAAATATAGGTTCATGTTATTAAAAAATTAGAAAAAAAAGAAAAAAATTTTGGAATAAATATAAAGATAATCTGGTCATGGAAACATTTCTTTGCTTAAAAAGATTAAAACTATAAACAAACAGTGTATCATTTTTTTTCCAAAAGGCGCAATTAGAGAAATGAGATTAATTTTCATTGGCATAAAGTGTGTCAACATTTAGTTAAAAATAAAGAAACTAGTTTTGTTATTCGCCTTATTAATTTTTAATTAATATTTGCTTCAAATTTGCACTATTTTGAATATGTATTTTAGACAACTGTTAATAAGATACTCTGTTGTAGGAACTAGTTGTTTAGTCACATATTTGAGGGAATAATTACCAGGTGCGTTCAACTGTATCTTCTCATTTCGCACCTTAACGAGCAATTGTCGTCAGAGATGATGCTCATGTCAGTACTTACAGGTGACAGTCATGTAATAAGATATGTCGATTCAAACTGAGCAAAGACGAAAGGGACCATCAAATCCTCCGTCGCGTCTATGGTGATGGCGCCATGTCAAGTGTATTGTCTCTGAGTTAATATATGTGTATGTGACGCGCTTTGAAGAGAGGGACCTTAGAAGCAAAAAATGTAAAGTTATGTTTTGAAATTTTTTAGTGAAAATACATAAAGAGGATCAAATCGCAATGCAAATAATTAATGTTTAAGTCTTTATTACATAGAAGTCTTTAATAAAACCTGATATATTGATTTTACATGATTAAAAAGGATCTTATTCAAGGTGTTTTTTAGTCATGAAAAAGTCAGGGAATTTATCCCTTTAATGACCAGTGGGATACATACGTCCCACCTACTTCAAAAAATCATAACATTCTTTAAACTTAATAGATAAAGTTCGCTAAGGTCTCATTTTAAAAGGGACAGACACAATAATAAATATACATATATGCACGCCATTTTGAAAAAAATTCCCTTTTTGAAATACACCCCTTAAAAATATTGTAAACGTTGTGAAAAAAATAATAAAAATGTATTCTCAAGGTAAAAAAAAGATTATCGCAAACTACCCCCAAAAACCAAACTCATAAATCGCTGATTAGGAATATGATATCAATTTTTAACAATTCAAAATGGCGGATCCAATAGGGCAATCAAAAATATATGTTTTCCAAATTCATTTTTTCTAATTTCCTGCGGAACAAGTTTTATAAACATAAACTGTTATTGAATCTGCTAAGCACCTAAACTTTGTATCCTCTTTTTGAAGGCTTCATTGGATTGTATTGCTTCAATGAAGAACGTCCCTTGGATAAAATCGAAGATTCATCAATTGCTACAATAATTGGAAGGGTTATAAACACTTTTTATTGTTTCATTTAATGCTTCGACTAAAGGCCTAACTTTGTGTATTTTATCGAATCTCGTATCTCCTTTAGAAGAACGATTTTTATTGTCATTCAAGTGCAACATTGAAACGATTTTTTGATAACAATTTTGGGTCATGATGTTTGCAATAACATCTACCTTGAGAGCAGGATCCAAATTCCAGTCAAGATTTACACTTTGTAATTTATGAATCGCCATAAAAATATTCATACCAATCCAACTTTTCAATTCTTTTACAGTCAATTTAATCCAATCATTATCGAATCACTAGGACCTTCGTGTTTTTGATGATTTTCTTTCTTTTTTTACATCATATATATTATCCAGCAAACACGTTCTATAATTGTTCTATTAAAAATAAAGAACACTGTTCTAGAACAATTGTGCTATCAATAACATATAGCAGTTATAGAACCAAATGGTAACAGTGTTCTATAGAACTATGTTCCTAATATGTTACATAACAGTCCTTTTTTTTGTTCCAGAACTGTTCTTAGATATACGTTCCATATGTGTTATAGAACATTTAAGACACAAATGTTCAAGAAATTTTGTACTTTTTTCGTTCTAGAATTGTGATATAACAATATTATGTCACCTTTCTAAAACTATATATTCTTTTTATTATAGAATAAATCCGGAAATTTGTTCTTAAATTATTCTGTAACAAATGTTCTATAAGATTTCTAAAACATAGATGTCACAAATGTTCCAGAAATTTTGTTCCGTTTCTGCTCTAGAACTGTGCTGAAAGACTATTACATGACATTTCTAGAACAGAATGATGCTTTATGGATGATCCCTTATTAAATAAATTAAATATTGTATTTTCAATAATTGTTAATATATGAATGATCAATTTGATCATATAATCCTTTGTTATTGAATTTGATTATTCCTTATCTTGAAGAATTTCTGTCACTCTCTCCTATGTTGCTTCAATTTGTTAGGTTTTATTATCCTTTGATAATGATCATTGTAGTCTCTTTTGGTCTCTCCGCTGCCGTGTTTATAGATTTACTTTGAAGAGATCTTTCACCTGATGAATGATAAAACTGAATGTGATGTATATTTTTTAACTGCATTGGTTACTAAACTCTTAATTTTTAAAACTGACGTTAAGGGAATAGTTTCCCTTTAACTAGTATAATTTTGTAGGTCAATCTTCGGATAGTGTAGTGTTTGAGAAGTCTTACAATATTTATATTTCTTATCTAAATTTCTTTCTTACGCAAGTGCTAATTTAGAAAATGCCCTCAAACGCCTTCAACTTACTAATAACCAATAATATCCCTTTTTCTTTGTAAACCCCACTACTACGTTTTTCAGATAATGTATTTCAAAACTGCAAAATGTACACGTTTTAAAAAAAGGGAAAAACAGAGTGTAATAAAATTCAAAACTGAGAACATCTCTCAGTCTATTTAATAAATTTAATTTTGTAGAATGTATTTCCGTGTCGTCAATTAACATGTTTAATGCAAGTGTAAAAAGTTTTATTAATATTATTTAATTAAAAATTCTTGCCTTAAACAATTTATAAAACATGTAGTTACAATTTAACATTTTCTACCCACACAGCACAGTATATTGCTGTAAGCTTACCTCAAGCTTACATGTAATTTTTGTAAGGTAACCCTGTAAGCTTCAGGTAAGGTCGAGGTAATATAAAAATGTCCGCCATAAAGTAAGCTTACACAGTAAGGCCATAGTAAACTTACATGGCAAAGTCACTGTAAGGTTACAGTAAGCTTACACGGCAAGTTTTCAAAGGTATCAATAAATAATTTTTTTAAATATTTATGCGCAGTAGCTTTCTATGGTACTTACGAATGCGCAGTAAATTTTTTTAAGCAAACCCTACAGGGGTTTTTTATATAAATGACAAAATAAATATAATTGTGCAAAAAAATTTATTGTTTACTGTAAGTTGATAAATTAATACTTTGTTATTTGTTAGCAATTAATATAAGCTTACCGTGTAAGCTTACTGTAACTTTACAGTGATCTTACCGTGTAAGCTTACAGTGCCCCTACCATGTAAGCTTACCATGACATTACTGTGTAAGCTTACTGTATGGCGGACATTTTTATATTACCTCGACCTTACTTGAAGCCTACAGGGTTAGCTTACAAAAATTACATGTAAGCTTGAGGTAAGCTTACAGCAATATATTGTGCTGTGTGGGTAACTTATTTTAGGCTCGGTCAATTTGTAAAGGAATACACTTTCACAAGTTTTTAGCCTATGTTTATGTAATTCACATTAGAATATATACTACTTGATCACGATAGATAAATTCCCTCTAATAACATATAAAATAGATCCTTGAAACTTATTTTAGAGAGATGTATTCTTCATGTTAATGAGACATTCTGATTTTCAGTATCTTATTTTTTTGGTGAACTTGTACAAGAAAATGTTTGAAGCTATCGTTGATTCCTTTCTTTTGAATATTTTTGTATTTACCTCTCCTCGCATTTGATCGTAACATTAATTTAGCTTGAATTACTTGTTCTTTTTTCTTAAAATTACCTACCCTGATATTTGTGTCACCCGGGTCTTAAGTGTTGACCCAGGACACTGATAGGTAAATGATTATAAATTATTTATTTTACTTAAGTCATGTTTTGCACAGTTATTTTTATTTTATCGTGTTTTAATTGTTAATAAAATGTGTCCGTCTTTATTGGTGTATCGAGAATCTCGTAAGATCATAGTTGATCCGGTGGACGTTGCATCCTAAGATAAGCAGAGTCTAAAGGATTTAAGAGCAATCAATGAGATCATCATCCTAATCCCCATGGTTATGATATATGTCTATCGATTTTGATAATCCATGCTGTCAAGGTATACGAGAGACTGTAATCTCGAAACCCATCGTAAAATTTATTGATAAGTATTATATTATTAATTTATATTTATATTGTTTTAGAGTGTATACTATTTCATATGAAGAGCGAGAATAAATTTTATTTTCCAAACAGTATCTGAATATTTCTTTAATATCACCGGGAGATATGTTTATGATCTTTCTAGAAAAATTAAAATTTTCGCAATATATCTTATATTATGTAATAAAATCATGATTTTAATGTTACGGGCGGACAAAAAAGGGTCAAAATATCTGAAAGCCTACTAATTGTTTTCTTTTCATCGGAAATGTTTAATTTTACCGGCTACAGACATTTAGTTGTATTTTAATATCCCGTTTGAAATTTTAGATTCCGAAGATTCTGACTCTCACATCACACATCGTGTACCTCTCATGGGTATCTTCATCACCTTTTTCCAGTTTTTTTCTTATCGACATTATTTCGACATGCGCTCTTTGCATCGCAGTCACCTAATCCATTGTAATTCGCACCTCCATAACCAGTATCCCTATCAAACCCTACTCTTTGGCCGGTTCTACCGGATAACGACTTCCGACAAGCGCACGAATCACCGACTAATTCTCTAACTCAAACCCCACTTACCCTCGAGCAACTTTAAACTATTACAATCGATTCTGATGACAAACTTTATTCCTATAAAATAAATAAACACAGAATCACTTAAAAAAGCATACAATGACAAAGGAGTGTGTAACACAGGTTATTGAACCAAATCACGCCACTCAAAAAATTGCAAGCTTGCTAAAAGTTTGCTTGGTAACAGTGCTAAACACCGATGGAACAAGGTCTGATTTTAAATCAATGTGATTTTGATAAGTTTAATTTGATAGTGTTTATTTACAACCGAAGTTTTCTTTTGAATCCTTTGAAGATTTTTTCTAAAATTAGTATAAATGAGAGTTCATCATATTATTTTCGAGGTTAAAATACAGAAGTCAAAAAATATCATATAATAATAATTTTATTTTCATTGTATACCTTTTCAGGCCTTTACAATTTCCTTAATCTACATAATTATAAACATTCTTAAAAAGTAAACTTTACAACATATATTTATATATATAAGCACACATCTCATTCCCCTCTAATTTTTTCCTCTATTACCCTTACATAAATACATATTTCATCAATAATATCTCCTCTTAACATATTAATTAAAAGTCCTTTTATTTCACTTTCCTGCTAGTCGCCTTTCCATTTATTCATATAATCGACTATATATTTTTCTTGTATTCTTAAAGCTTCTCCACAAACAAATAAATGTTCTAATGTCTCCAGACCCCAATCACATAACCTACACTTCCAATCTCGATAACCCTTTTTATAAGCCCTGCCAATATTACCACACCTCATTCTTGCCCAAATTTCCTTATTCCCTTTACTTCCACTTTCTTTATTCCAAAATTCTGCTCCATTTTCCCCTGGATATAATTCTCTGAACAACATATTAAAACTAGATTTCTCAATTGCCTCTTTTTCTAAACCTACAGTTCTTTCCCACCAATAAAAAATATAATATATAAAATATCAAATTTCAAAGTATTATTCTTCCCTCGCGTATGTCAATTTAGAATTTTTAAGACTTGTTTATACTTAATTTGTAATTGACGAAAATTTGATTTGATGTTTCCAAAGCTTGAATTTCGAAATAATTAATATTTTGGGTATTGAAATGATTAAGATAACCAATAATTAAAATAAAAGAGAAAAAGAAAGATTTGCTTTATAGAAGAATAAAGAAACGCATTCTTGAGTATCATATATCCACAACACGAGCTTCCTAGGGTAAGTGCCCTAATTGTCGAGGATTTAAGGCAACATGTAACTTTAATATTTTTTTTCTCTGTAATAAAGGGAATTAAAAATTTTAATTATACTTTTTTACACGAAGAATGTAATAATGTTTAATAAACATTAAATAAACAAGTCAAGTGATGATAAAAAGTTAAAAAATATTAATTATTATCAGATAAATAAAAAAATACTAAAAAAACTGAAAATTGGGTTTTTCTTAGATATTAATAAAACGGAAAAATTTTTTGTTTTATTAATATTTTTCTAGAATTAAACCGTTTTATAGTCATCGATAAAACGTAGGTCGCATAATTCTTGTCGGTAGTGTATGTCTATTATAACAGATACAGCAGGTTAAATATAAAATCTTCGCAAAATATGCAACCAAAATGACAAAGAAGGAAGAAATTGCTTTCAATTTTATATATTCTAATTTAGTAGTTAATAGGTCTTTAATCTCTAAGAACCCCTTCAACATAGGGTTATGAAAGATGTATGCTGATGGAAAAGTTATTCTCTACTGATGAATATCATTCAAAGGAGATAAACACATAAAAGTAATCAATCTTGTCTTTTATCCCTCTGAATATGCTATTTCATGAGAGTTAACTACGTCAATTATCTGCTTGAGTATTATAGTATATTTAATTCCAAAATACATTGAATGTATTTCAGATTGTAATTAAGCTTTTTCCAATATTTATGATTAGTGAATAAATAAGTTCATGAAAGCCATATTTGTCTATAAAGTTTTAAAATGTTAAAAAAATTTAATGTATTGAGTGTCATTTGATACTTTATATGTTTTCAATTTTATACACGTCATTTGGTTAATTCAATACAATATTTTAAAGTGTAAACTTTATAAATTATGGAGATATGTCTCTTTGAATTATAATTCTCTTTAATGACAAATGCTTTGAACCTTTTTTTTGATATTGAGCTATGTTCTAAATTGCACGTAATATCGCTGCTCACAAATCACGACTTAGCTTACCAACCTTCCTGTGTAACACTTTTACTGTTATTGCGAATATTTTATGGAGATATTGTAAAATTAAAAAGAAGGCTCACCCTCTTTTCTATTCTTTGCTCGTCTGGTGATAATAAGGGTGGTTTTCAACATCGTACATATTTTTACCATATGTCCCCTACACCCATTTGAAATTCTACTTACTGATGCAAGGGTGGCAAACTACTATTTGACTTTCATTATACCTTATGAAAAGGGTCGTCTATAATGTTACAATTTCATCAACATTCAAATATCTATAGGAATTAAAAAATGGAATAAAAAGTTTAATAATTTATTAAAATAGTCCCTAATGTCAAAGTTAATGCGTTAAAACAAGGGTATTTAAAAATTGTTGTAAAAGATTGGAAAAATTATTCAACATTTCATTTTTATTAGGGAGAACTTTATTTATTTATTTAGAAGTAATAAAAGATTTAAAGCAATCAAAAATGTTGAGGAGTTGTGGAATTCTGTATGTTTTAAAAAAGATCAATTATGCGAATCTGGAATTTATAAAACACATTTCGGTCGCTGACTGATAAATTATTTCTTTCTCCCATGTAATTAATTCTTGATGATTATTATTGGCACAGCGAATAATGACAGTAAACTACAAAGTAAATTTTTTATTATGAGTTTTTCCTACCTTAAAAGTAAATTGTACAAATTTTAGTAAATTTGATTTTTGTTCTCATTTAGTTTTGTAACTTTTGTCTTGTATTCTATAGATGTTCTATTGTAAAAATTAAATATTCATAGTTATTCATTATACCTAACATTTTTTTTAGATGACTAAACTATTGATTTATCTGAAGCTATCTGCATATGCTCAAATAGGCAGTTTCATCATTACTATTAGCTTAAAATTGAATAGCACTTGATATTGTCTATCAAACCAGCTTTCGATTCAATCTCTCACAAACTAATTATCTGTCAATCGGAGGACTTGCATGTTGGAGTAACTAGATATAATAGGATGCACAAAGCAATTGATACGTAACTGGAAAATTAAAACCCCCATGTCACATCATTTAGAAAATATCGAGTGAATACGAATACCGTAAGACGGGGTTATTTCGCTCATACATAGGGTAAATTCGCTCACGGGTAAACTGTTTTTAAAAATTTAATTATAACTTTTTCCAAAAATAGAAGTTTAATATTTACAATTATATTTATTATTAGAAGTGTCAAAATTTATTTTAAAGTTAATTTTAAGCAGTTTACAAAATGTCAAATTCAAAATTTTTTAATCTTAAACTTTTTATTTAATCAAATTGAAAGAAAGTTTAGGGATATTTTCGATTGTTATAATATTTGTTTATCCTGAAAATTACAAATAATTAACACAAATTTAATGATTATAAGAAATTATTTGTCTTCAATTTAGAGGATTTTGTATATTGATACAACTAATCCTCGCATAGGAAAAGCTAAAACAATTATATCATTTTAACCCATTAACGCCCAAATGTCCACAATTTTTAACTTAACTTCAATGAAAGAATTAAAACATTAAAGATATTTTAATGCCCATGGGTTCTTAGGGGTATTGGGTATCGCTCTTTCAGATTTTGAGGTCAAAATAGAGATTGGTCGACCAGAAAATCCAATATGGCGAATAAAATAAAAAAAAACCCAAAAAAGCATTGTTTTTTTTTAAATATTTTTTTTGAAGCCGAAAACATTTTTTCTAAGACATCTAACCTATCCTATTGGTGGATAAAATAGTTGTACTTTTAAACTATGTTCATGAGAACCTTCAATTTCAAGATGTCGGACTCAAAATGGCGGAAAAGTAAATGTAATTTAGTAGATATGAACAGAATATTGAACTAACAGTTAAAAAGTCATTAATTCTGCCTCAAAATGGTTACTCGGGGGTTTTCGGGGTTGCTGATTACGAATCTGAAGTCAGTTTTTTAAAATTCAAAATGGCGGATCCAATATGGCGGATTATTTTTTAAAAATTCATTGAATTTGCTTGAAACTTATTACTCTGGGGTTTTCGAGGTCGCTGATTACGAATCTGAAGTCAGTTTTTCAAAATTCAAAATGGTGGATCCAATATGGCGGACGACTTTTGAAAAAACTTCATATATTTGTCTGAAAATAATTACGCGGGGTTTTTTGGGGTCGCTGATTACGAATCCGACGTCAGTTTTTCAAAATTCAAAATGGCGGACAACTTTTGAAAAACTTATTAATTTAAATTAACCTGTTTATCAAAATTATACGTGCAAAAAATGTTTTATCCATACTTTTTCTTTTTAGAATTACCAGATTACGAGTTACAAGCCAGATTTTCAGAATTTGACTATTTTAAAGAAATATCTTAAAAATTGTGGAATTTTAAAAATTTGACTTTAGATTAGTTTTCAATAATTCAAAAACTTCTGGATTTAAAATTTGATAAAAATCGAACAATTTTTTAAAAATTCGTTTAATAGATTAAATTCGCACATTTTAAATATGAAAAACTGACGTCGGAATCGTTATCAGCGACCTACAAAGTTACCAAGTAAGTAGTTTCCAGTGATTTTAAATATTTGTCCGCCATATTGGATCCGCCATTTTGAAATTTAAAAAACTGACTTCAGATTCGTAATCAGCGACCCCGAAAACCCCCGAGTAACCATTTTGAGGCAGAATTAATGACTTTTTAACTGTTAGTTCAATATTCTGTTCATATCTACTAAATTGCATTTACTTTTCCGCCATTTTGAGTCCGACATCTTGAAATTGAAGGTTCTCATGAACATAGTTTAAAAGTACAACTATTTTATCCACCAATAGGATAGGTTAGATGTCTTAGAAAAAATATTTTCGGCTTCAAAAAAAATATAAAAAAAAAAATGATTTTTTGGTTTTTTTTTATTTTATTCGCCATATTGGATTTTCTGGTCGACCAATCTCTATTTTGACCTCAAAATCTGAAAGAGCGATACCCAATACCCCTAGAACCCAAAGCATTAAAATATCTGGTCTTTTAATGTTTTAATTCTTTCATTGAAGTTAAGTTAAAAATTGTGGACATTTGGGAGTTAATGAGTTAAAACTAGATAATATAGCTGTAATTTAATCACCATTGAATCACATCACATTTAATCATTAAAAATATCTAAATATGATATTGTCAAAATATTTTGTCGGTCTTATTCTTCTCATAATTTAAATATTGTCAAAACATAAAATTTTAAGATAAATAACCGTAAAGTTAACACATTAAAAATAAAATTAAAAAAAAATTAAGATGAACAACGAATAAGATTTAAGTTTATACAACTGCAAAGATTAAAGTTTAAGGAATCATAAAATTTGATGCAATTGTTACGTCTTAGAAGGAGACCAGCACTACTATTTTAATGATTAAGGCCTGCTTTATTTACGAAGCAGAAGACTAGGAAATAAATGCTTTATTTAATTGATAATTAAAACACGTTTATTTATTATACATTTCAAATATGTTAAGCACGTTGTAAACCATTGTTTGGAATTTGAACACTAAAATTTTTTTTATTATTTAACTTTGTATGTATATATGTATCAAAAGCAGGTTTAGATTAGTGAATATGTCATTGGATTTGTAGCCTTTGGGTCCGGAGTTCAATACTTGATGTCTTCAAATTTTCTCTTTCAGATTTTCATTAATTGCAATTTATACGTTCCAGCATTTCGTATAATGTTGATGATATGAGTTTATTAATTAATTAATATAATATGTAATTAATGTAAAAGGTAATTACACAAATTATTTGATTTAAACGTCCCGGTTATCATTGTCGATTTTACCGGTACCGGCATAATTAATTTGGTTAACTATAAACTTTTTAAATTTTGTTTTCTAACATAATGATTAAATTTTAATTTCGAATTGAATTTAACTATTTGATTAACTGAGTAAAGTTCACTATGTAGTATTAAGTTTCAAGTACTTTTTGCTATTGAAACTATTCGATAAAATGACTTTTGTAAACCAATGTCTTTATTCATTGCATTTTCCGTAAATTTTTGAAAGAAATAGAAGAAAAGAAAGGAAAAATAAAGAGAAAATGGATAAGCGATTCTTACGAGAGCAGAAAGTGCCCAAAGTGGGTATCTAGAACTTAAAGAAACTTGGCGATCGTCGTTGAAGATTTATGCTTTCGGCGTGAAATCACACTTTTAAATCACTGACAACGGAAAGGCAATACGAAGAGCTAGAGTGAAGTATATAGATGAAAGATGGTTTGAGTCGCAGTTGCAAGGAAAAAGAAGAAGCACCATGGCCCTACGTATTCATTTTTATTAACCGACATTTCTCCCGTAATAAAATCCCTGGCAATCTTCATAGAATCTTTGTGAAACACGCGGTATACAGTATCGTTTGACTTCCCTCTTCACCCCGATACTCTCTTCTCGATATAGGACTGGATATAAAACCTGATGGCCGATAACAACCACGAGCGCCCCAGTACCGCCACTGTATTCGACACAAAAGCTGTGAGTGGTTCCCGTTTTATTGGAACCATACACAGATATAGATAGGGGCGATATATACCTCAGATCCGAGACGGAGGCTATAGAGAGAAGTCTCCAACCAAGTTGGAGAGGGATACTGATGGCCTGACAATATGCGTCCTCCCTCGACTCAGTGAATTTCTTATCCGACCAAGACAGTGGAATGGGTGTAGAATAGTCGTGACGAACGCGAAAAGGTTAAAGAAATTACCTCTCTCATTTGCGCAACCAGAGACGGAAGCAAATGTACTGGTAAAAATGACCGTCTATCAAACCCATTTTTATCCCGCTTGTCAACTCCCTTTTATAGATAAATTGAATTTCTTATATCTGTAAAGAATATACATTTCCACGTATCAGAAAATGAATAAATTGGAAGAGTACTCGAATTGTTTTTTAGTGCAGTGAGTAAAACATTATTTTCAAATAAAAAATACCTTCTACTAAATATACCAATATAAAAATTAGTTTATGAATTAAAGAAAATTTTATTTGTTTAAAAATCTATCAATTACCTAATAAGATATTAAAAGAAAAAAAATATTTTAGGTTTGTAACACTAGTTTTAAATTTGACCTGCAGATTTTCATTGTCATTTCTTCTGACTTAATTTATCAAATTAGAAGTTGATAAAACATTTTAACAACATATTATTACATAGTTTATTTTTTTCTTCATTACTACTTAACAAGTCTTCTATTTAGTTTTCATAATTAAGTTCTGGTTGTTTTGCATTTTTGTTACTTTCGTTATTAATAATTTTAGTAATTTTGTTTGACAAGTATGAAATGCATTTTTAATTCATAAGTCATTCAGAATGAGAGAGCTTGATTGTCTCAGCTTTTCTTCAAATTCTTTAGTAGAATAATTAATTTTATGAAGAAGTATAAATTGAATCCAATTATCACCAAAAGAAGGGTCGCATTTTTTTCTCCCGAAACAAGTTTTATAAACTACAATAAATAAAAAAAACTACGAAATTATTAGAAATTTAGTAAATAAACGACACCAGAGTGGATATGGGATGTGAGTCCCGAATATTCAAGAACACCAGGAAGACGAAAATGCTTTTTGTTGACAATGTGTCAAAATACTATTGGCAACCATTTTCCTATGCACTACTCACATCAATCAATTCAACATCGGATAGTTCCGGAGTCTTCATTACCAACGGCCGCGTATCAATTATCGATTGCAGATGTTGTATTGAATATTAATTAATCTAAATGACACCAAGAAGAAGAGGTCGCTTATTAGCGACGCTTTCGAGTTTGACTCCTCGGCCATTTTACTCTCATTCTCTGTCATTCTCATCCTGTTGTTCGTAAAGTCAAGTAGTTCTCTTTTTGTTTTGTGAAATAATTAAAATATAAAATTAATAATTGTGGGACGAGGCGTTATCGTCGTCGTCGTCGTCATAACGTGGTTTCGGAATGAAAATCCCAATTATTTCATTTAAGGGTCATTTCTTCCTTAATCAATCTTATTATTATTAAAATAAAATAAAATATGAATCTTCTCTTTCGGCGTTCTTCCAACTTTTGACTTTTTCTAAATTTTGAAGTGAATATTAATAAATATTATAATTGTTGTAAATTTTGTGTAATTTTGTGTAAACTTTTACTTTGTCGGGTTATTTAACTATTTTCTGGTTTAGTTATTTTCCATAAAATAACTTTGCATCTGGCAATATTAAAAATTAAATAAATGTAGTTAACATGTTTTGAATGGAAAATATAAAAATAATTTAATCTCAAAAATCAAACATTATAATATATATTCCGATTTTTCTTAAAAAGAAAACTACATATATTCTTGAAATCTTATGGTTTTATGCTTTATTTGATCCAAACATTAATCGAAAATGATCTTCCAATTATCTTTTAACTCAAAGAGAAGGAAAAAACAGTATCAAAGAAAAACAGCAGTAATCACGATAAAAAGAACAAGCGTTTCTCTTTTTCAGTTTCTTTTTTAACATCATTAAAGAAATTTCGCTTTGACTTGTCAGACATTTTTTCGGCCGTAAAAATAGGGTGCATAAAGAATCATAAATATTGCTTTTTTGAAAAAAATGTAATCTAAATAAAATTATTTTTCTTTCTAATTTCTTATTTTCAATTGAGTATTTGAATTTTATACTTTTTATCCTCTTAAACGGTAATTCACTATACAATATAAGTAAAAATCAATTATTTCTCTTTACTCCAGTAAGGAATCGTTCACAAACTACGTCACACTTCAAGGGCTGATGGGGGTCAAGCAATTTATGACAACCTGTAGAAAAATAGCGCTAAAGTATGTAACAGTGTGTGACGTGAGGGAGGAGGATTCAAAAATTAAATAAATAATTTGTGAATGACCCCTAACCACCTTATTCTTATTTCCTATGTTTTATCTGTATCAAAATACAGTTATAGTTTTCTTGTTAATTATTACACGTTGTATCATAGATGTTAATTATTTATAATTTACAAAAAATGAGTCGCAAAAGGAAAACATAATTATTAATATATAACTTTAATTACCTGAATAATATCCCTTAGTCTGTATCTGTATATAAACTAGACCATTTCGTGGCTCGAAAGTTTGGTCTTATGTTTTTTCTTACATAGCACAACGTTTTTCATCTTCGGAAACCTTAAAGAACTTCTTTTGTTATACAAAGGAACACTGAAATGACCTATCGCGATAATATTAATGTTTTATTATTAATGTATCATTATTTCTAACACTGGCTAAATACACTGCTCACGTGATTACTCCGTATTCAATTTTTTAATCTCTCATTATTTTTTTATTGCATTTCTCTTCCTTCTTCTAAATCATTAAAATTCTTTATTGTCTTCCATAAATTTTAAAATTTCTAGTCCGAAGTCTCTATCATCATCAAGATTAACTCAAGTAAATCCTAACAATCATCATATTTTATAATCCTTGCATCCTTTCCCTTTCCTTTGTCAAATTTAAGAGCCTTAGACACACTCCCGCTATCACTACTCTAGTTTACTCCATCCTTTTTACTCGACGTTCCGAGGCGATAGCACCATATTTCCGCCTATTACATCTCTCCCTCTCTTTTCTTTTTATACTATGACGCAGCATTTTTTCGTGCATAATAACCTAAAAAAATAAATAACAATTATTAGTTAATTAAATAAACGACATCAGAATGGGAATTAAATATTTCCATTCTGTAAAATATTTCAATTTGTAAAATTTGTTTTCTCATAATGCTCGCTTCATTTTGTTTAAATAATTAAATTTAATCAAATATAAAATAATTAAACCAACTTGCTAAAGTTGTATTGATTCTGATTAGTACTTTTGTTTTGTTATGTAAAATTCTTGCTAGACATTGAAAGCTTTTGCTGTCGACTTTTATCATTAATCAATTCAACATCCGATAGCTTCAGAATCTGCGCTACCGACTGCCGTGTAATGGTTATCGATTACGGATATTATATTAGATGAGAAGTCACTGCTCAACGCCTTTGAGCATGACTTGCCGGACATTTAATCCTTTTATTTTCATCCTGGTGTTCTTCGAGTAGAGTAAGTTTCTATTTTCTTGTGAAATAATTAAAAATGTAAACTGTAAAATTGTAACGAGGCGTCATCGTCAAATAGACAATGAATCTCAATCAATTAATTAGGAGACTCATTATTATAAAAATTGTAAATTCAAATCAAACTAATGTAAATCATGTATATTCAGCCTTCAACCACATTTTATTCACTCGGTATTTTGAGGAATTTAAAATAAAGAAATAGATGAATAATCTAATTATTAATAAAAACTGTAATTATTAATAAATAATGTAAGTGTTCTAAATTTTGTTGAAGTAATAGTGTTTCTTCTAACCTCCCCCTTTCCGCGGTCTATTGTTGCGTAAGGTAAGAGTAGAGTTCCTGAGTTGATTATTGTTAAAAATATAGTACACTGTAAAAAAAGTCCGTGTTATTTTACAACGTCCGACGTGGGAAATTTTGTGCACACGTTAAACGTGTGGATTTACATACAGCATGTTAAGAGAATTTACATGCAGCGTGTAATCTAACACAACCTGTATGTTTTTTGACATCTTCAAATATAACAATCGGCAAACCATCAGTTGAATTACACACTGCATGATTATTATTCCATGTGGCGTGTTATTCTACCTTAATCATGTAATTAAGGTTTTTCATATTCAACGTTAGGGACCATGCGCAAAACTCTTCACTTCAGCCACTTCTGGCGTTCGTTTGTTTTTGAAGTGGTTTTTCTGATTTTGTTGATTAAATATTGTGCCAAAGACTCAAACACAAAAGTAAGTAAATAGATAAATTTTAATATTATATTTTCTTAAATAGTTATTCAGTTAAATACTTTAGCAAAGGTAGGTCTTTGACTGTAATTAAAATGTTTCACATTTCCCAACCATGTGGTGACAAATTCTATAAGATTTCAATTTTTTTCAACAATTAAAATTGATCAATTTAATATTGCAAGTGACAAAATATATATAAAATACAAAATTTTTTTTAAAAAAGTATAAAATAGAATTATAAAAATATACTAAATGTGGTGCTGAGACCCTACGGGCAAAATGTCATATTTGTTCTATATACGTTTTCTTGACACTTTTTTCGAATAAAGGCATATTTTTCTCAATAGCAAATACATAAACTTTTTGATTAAAATGTCAGCAAATTTAAAAAAAATGTGTCCTTAAAGCAGGTAAAAATATATATAATAAAAACAAGAAAAATAATTTTTGTTCCAACCTCAAATGTAGTTAATAATAATTTATAAGAAGTACCTATAAAAAAAGATTTTAATTGATTATAGAAAAAAATTTGTTTGAGTTCAAAATATTCATTTGAAACTTCATGAGGCCACTCAACAAAAATTAAATAAATATTTCTGGAATCCTATCTTCACTTATTACTTCGCATAACAATATATTTTTGAGAAGTATTAAAAATGATAAGTTGCAATTTTTGTAAATTGAAATTTTTAAAAGTTCATCTTTATAATAATTAACAACAAGCTTTTCACGCGCGTAAAAACAGAAATTTAACTCTTGTTTGTAAAGTTGAGAATTGTGAAAAAACTTTTTTAAGTTTATCAAAGTCTCAAAATCACAACAGTAAAATGCACAAACATCTTTTGTTGTCTGAAAAAAATGTTAGCAACCTTCTTTTCTACAGACATTGTAAATTTAAAACTAAAAATGCAGAATTTTTAAAAACACATTTAGTAGATCATTTACAAAAAGGCATTTCAATTAAGTGCTCACATTATTTATGCCTGTATATTTACACCTCTAATCGTTTCTTATAAGACAACTACGAATAAAAGGACCTCTTTAGACCATGCTCAATCTCTTGCTCCTATATCAATACTAGTCACAGACTTACGAGTCCTTTTCAGGGCTGTCAGTCTCCTAGAAGCACTGAAACCTAGCTTCTCTGGGACCGATTACAAAGATCCCAAAGCTTTTCTCTTGGATTGCAAAAATTATTTCAAGAAACAGGAGGCACCCTAAATTCTTGGTCCCGAACGGCCGCTAGCTTCCTCAGCAAAGCCGCAGCTAAATGGGTTGAACCTTACAAAAACTTACTTCTTTTTTGGCTAATGTTGCGAATTTCAAACGTAAAATAACTAATTTTGCAAATATTCAAAATTATGATACTAATCGCAATTCTACAATTCTAAAGAAAAGAAAAAACGATGTTGATGACCAATTTTCAGACTTTGAAAAATGGTATAATTTTTTAGAACTTCACGTGGTAGATGGCAATCACGCAGCTGTTCGAAATTAGTATGAAGAAAAATATGTGAGTCGGCGAATGTTTTTCGTTTAGAATTATTTCCAAGTGTATCTGGTCGTTAATTATTTAAAATTTTATAACAGAAATTACAAAGAATGGATAAATTAAAATATAAAATATGTTTCTATAAGAGATTAAATCAATCTCTTTTTAAAAAAGATATATTAAATTGTCACCGAAACGATCCCTTGTTTAAAATAACATGTGAATGCGGAGCTACATCGCTTATTAAAGTGAAGTTGCAGTTCGCAAAATTTCTTGTAAATATTCGTGAAAATAGAAAAACCTCTCAAGTAGTAAAGCAAAAATTATTAAGGAGACTCTAACACTAAGCAAATCTTATTTTGACGATTTACTGGTATGCATAAATTATTTCAATAACTTTTTTCGGAATTATTAATAAAATTTTAGGAATAAATATAAATAAAAAATACAAATAAATTTAAATTAATTATAAATTAAATATTTTTTACATATTGTGTAATGTAATGTCTGTTTTTGTTTTGAAATACAAAGAAATCGAGAATCTCGTTGACCCTGAAACTAATGTAAATTTTAATATAATACAGCGATTAATGGCACAAAAGTCTTATAATTATTCAAAAAGTTTTTCTGACCTAAATACGAAGCGTAAATTGGATCAGTATTTTGATTGATGAATTTAAAATGATACAACCTGTAGCGATGAAACTTGGAACCACATTACGCTGGATAAAGAAAAATTCTGATCTATATCTGATAGAAGAAGAAGATAATGCATATATTGTGCCTGTGTTAGACACATTAAAAATGGTATGCATGTTTTAATTAAAGGAGTGTGTTTCGTGGAAACTGAATGTTCGTTTCGATATTACATTGTTGAAGAAGGTCTTTTCACAATAGGTGATTTTAATGACAGCATAAAAAATTTTGATTATTCCGGTGCTAATAAACCAACTTCTATATTAATAGAACATCTCAGACGACATAAATCTTTGAATCAAAGTGCATCTCAAATATTGGATCTTGTTTTTGCTCTTCCATTTTTAATTTCAAAGTGGATGAAGAAAGCTAAAATCTTGGAACCTATGTATTACCATACAATTTTGTTGCAAATTCTGAGCACTTGTTTTGCTTACGAGATAATCTCTGAAAGGTTGACCTGCTGCTCGCCAACAATAGTGTTTTCGTTACGAAAGTCAAATAGTTATTTCAAATCTATGATGCCGGTCATAAGATCTTTTAAAAATCCGCCAGTCACTTTAACAAACAGATTTCAAACAAAATTTGCTTCGGAATAAGCAACTTCTTTAGAAACTTTTTTTTCTTTATATCGAGGAGATCAAATTTCGTCAAAAGAAATATTACTTCTTTATAATTTACTGAACGCTCATTTATTCAAAACTTATTTCGAACAAATCAATTGTCCGCTGCCGCTAGAAATTATGCGCTCACAAAAAATCAAAATTTATAGAGCGACATTTAGGCCGAATTTAATTTTTTTTCTTTACTCTCTGAATAAAATTTTGCCAACTTTCGCAAAAATTAAGGACATCTATGTTATAAAAGAGAAAATTGTGTTTGTGTATCATTTCTAAAAATATTGAAGTATGATCAAATTTTAAATGCTTATTATGTGGCTATACCAGAAAATACTTGAAAATGTATTTTATTGTATTATTATTTTTTGTATTTCGAGAGTTCGAAACAGCTCTAACTACAAAAATGCGTAATAAATAACAGTTATTAACGGGTTATGGACCCAGCACGCTCTCATCCAAAAGTGAAGTAAAAGAGAATTATATATAAAACATTTTGTGCTAAGTGAAAAGTTAGTAAGTGATATCATATAAAGCTGTATTTATAAGCAAATATGTCCGAAAAAGAATCGATGAAGCTTATAAAATCAGATGGTATTAATTATCATTTATGGAAATTTAAAGCGTCATTTTTATTGGATGCAAAGGAACTGACAGAATTCATTGATGGAACTGATATTGAGCCTAACAAAACTGATGAGCAAAAAAATGGAAACTGTGGAAAAATAATAGATCACATACTGCCGTGATACTATTGAGCTCGGTGGAGCAAACTTTACATCCAAATCTAATCAATTGTACGAGCAGCAAAGCTATTTGAAATAAATTGCAAGCTTTTTATGGAGAAATAAGTGAAGATCAAGTGGCTACTGCCCACTGAAATATATAGGTAATATGGAACAGGCAATCTCACAGTCTAGGCTGTGAGACAAACAATCCGAAGGTATTAGATTCTCTCTCACTAATTTTGTACGCAGGTCGCGTCAGCACAGTGAAGTCCAAAAGTTTAAAACTGTCACTGTTTATTGTGGTTTGTTACCATTGCTATACCAAGGCAATTTAATAAAAATGTCCTAATATTGCTGATACAGGAGCAAGCATGCATATGACATCAGAAAAAGATTTTTTTGTTTCTCTTGAGCCTTCGAAATATGTACCCCATGTTAGAACGGCTGATAAAGTTTTTCTAACCGCCGAGATAGGAACAATCAACATGCAGGTAGAAATTGAAGGAAATTTTTACCTTAAGCAATTATCAAATGTTCTCTACGTTCCTGGGTTGAAGAGAAACTGCTGCCTATATATTAAACTGAGTCCTGCTTGAACAAAATGAAAATAAAGTCTCTATGAAAATGGTTTAAACAAAAGCTGATGTCGCATCGACATTTATATTCGGTACTGGTTCGGTATCGAAAGGATGGTGGAATGTAAGATTGGACCGATACTGTTTTCCTACACCGTTACAATATTGGAATCCGACATTAGTCCGATACTAAAATTCAACCTCGATCCAATATTGGATTCCATCATTAAATTAAAAAAAATCAAATAAAAATAAAATAAATTTATTGGATTTATTAGGTTTAACTTAGTGTTACTTTTTATTTTCTGTAAACTCCACATACATGATTTTGTTCCCTACCTTAAACGCAATTGAACGCAAAACTCGCATATTTTGAAAAATCCTATCAGATGTCGAGATTCGAAGACCCTAGTTTAACGCTAAACGCATATTACGAACCGAACGCACTAACCGCAGGGCCATCGAGGCCTTGATAGATGGTGTGAGAAAAACATATATCCACTATTCGTGTTAAATATAAAAAAGTATTATTAAAAAAATTAAAAAACAAAATAAATATCTCATTTTTTTTAAAAATTAGAAAACACGATTTTTAATCAAAAAATTTTTTACACGGTAAATTTAATTATTTCTTATTTTTTGAAATAACTTTATTCTTCTTAAAAATTTTTAATAAATTTGTCACCATTATAAAAATCTTCATCCATAAATTTGTCACTTTTGTTTAAACTGTTATATAAACTTCCTCGATTGTCACTACAACTAGATAAAACACTTACTACAGAATTTACATTATCTGTAAAATTATTTGCAAAAATTTCATTCAGTGTGTTTAAATGAAGAAGAATTTCATCATTTAAAAATTTTTTTTAAGCTCTATGCTGTTCTATGTAATAATGTGACGTCATCAACTTATTAACATAAAAACAGTACTGGAAAACTAACATGAAATTGATACAGGTTCAATATCAATTTTCTACTGTAAATCCAGTATCGGACTTCCAATATAAATCCAGTATGGAACCGTCATCAGCTAATTAACATAGAAACAATACTGGAGAGCCAACATGAAAGTGATGCCGGTCTAATATCAATTTTCTACTGTAAACCTAGTATCGGATTTCCAATATAAATCCAGTATGGGTCCGTCATTAGCTAATTAACATAAAAACAGTACTCGAAAAGTATCGGACTTCTAATATAAATCCAGTATGGAACCGTCATCAGCTAATTAACATAGAAACAGTTCTGGAAAACCAACATGAAATTGATACCGGTCCAATATCAATTTTGCACTGTAAATACAGTATCGGATTTTCAACATAAATCCAGTACTGATTTAATATTGGTTCCTTACTGGAAAACTGATACAGGATTTCGGTGTCGATTTGGCATTGATCCTACATAATTTCTGTCGTTTATCCAGTACTGATATTCAGTACTGGATTATTGGACTATTGGTGTCAGAAAACCGTACTTGGGAAAGAAGACTCTACCAACTACCGGTTATTTAATGAAGAAAAGGAAAGGGTTTTGGTAAGCAATGATGTGGACTTTAATGAAAACGTCGCAAAGGAGGAACAGCATACTGAAATCAAAAAATCATCCACATATGTTGTGAAACTTATATTCCCAAAGGAAAATAAAGAAAACAATGATAGGGAAGAAAGTGAAGAGGAAGCCATGTTAAATTCGCGTTTCAGCAATTATTAAAAAATCCTGCATTTCTTGTTCTCGACAACATAACTAAGACTATGCCTTCGATCACTATCAATCACAAAAATTTAGAAATTTTCAAAAAGATCACTTTAGCTAACCCTGAATTTTACAAATCCGCCGAAATTGTCGTTCTTGTCAGTGCGGTGTTAAATTGTTCTTCAAACTGCTAACTATAGGTCAAATTTAATTGAAAAACCATCCTGACGCCGTGTTACAAAAAGCAGTGTCGATGGATAATCGCAGTAGAAATTAAAGAATCCCTTTTAAAAAAGAAATACAGTGCCATTTAACAATGCACTCAACCCTCCTCGATGCTAATATCACTCGGTTTTTGGAGATAGAAGAATTTCTATCTTAAAAACATTCTTCCTTTTTTATGACTTCTCGATAAAACAATGTGAAAGAACAACCTAAAAAAATTCCCCTCGAAGCTTTTGAAGACCATTTGAAGAAAACATATCACGAATTACTAATGGTCAATATCAAGTGAAGTATGCCTTTAACGAAAATAAAGAAAAATTGTAAGAATATAGTTCTATCCCCCTCTGACGCCAAGTTATTTTTATAGAACATAACTTAACCATTTTAATGTAAGTTAAATTTGTAATATTACGCCTGCTGGCTCAGCACGTTATTGTAATACGCTAATAACCCGCGGAGAGTGGGGGGGGAAGGATGAAGACACAATTAAAACACTTCACTTAATTTTATAACAACAAATTTTAATATTTCGATTTCATTTTATAATAATATATTCGGCAGAAGGCCGAATAAAATATTCACTTTTATTCTCTAATTGTTTTCATTATGTTATTATGACCAATTATTACTTTAATCAAATTTTTTTTTATTATAATTTGTTAATTTAATTCTTTAATAAGTGCCGATCCGGCCGAAATTAACATTTCTACATCGGGAACTCACCGTCAATGTGCCACCGACCTCGCATCGAGCCTCGTCCAGACATGATTCACTTTTTAGATTTTATTTTTCTTTTAATTTACGCAGTATACAAAAAAAAAACTTTCTAATGGCGTGTCGCCTTGTCTAGTATCAGAATGAGAATGAATTAAATGGCCGACCTGTCACATCAGTCGGCGTCTCTCTTTTACGCTTTCTTTTTGGCGGTGAGTCTCAGTAAAAGTAACTAATACACTTTCTATTAGTCGATAATCATTATCTCTCCGGTCTATCAATTTATTGATGCCGGAGAGTAAAGTAGAACGCTATCGTACCAGAAAGCATCGCAGCGCTCTCTATCCAAAATGGCCGCTCCCATTGTTGTGACAGCTGACTATACCAGTGTATTTTCGTTTTCCCGGTGCTCTTGAATATTTGGGAATCTCTTCCGAATATATACACCGGAAAACACTTCCCTTGTGGTAAGCATCAAATTCCTGTGGTTATGTGGAAACGTCCACTTATTTTGTTTAGTCGGAGAATTACTCCGCTCGAAATGGTCAAATTTCATGAAAAGGTAAAAATAAACAATCATGATGTGAACAACATAATTTGTCTTTCCTTTGTACGATCTGACGAGTTAGCAGGTTCCAGTATCAGTTTTATTTAATTATCGTTTAATTCAATTTTTACATTTTTATATTATTTATAATAATTTTAATTTATTTTTCAGGAATAAGGTGATTCCCACTCTGGAACTTATTCCCCTTACAAAAAAAATATTCCCTACTACTATGAATAACAAAAAAAACAATATTGTGATTGGTATAAAATGCCACGTCAAACTGTATATGACCTAATTATTATTTATCCTAATCTTTATTAAATTTAATCCTCATTTGTACTAATCGTTATTTGACCTAATTCTCATTTGTCATAATCTTAATTTAACCTAATTCTTATTTTAACATAATATTTATCTCCCCTAAATCTCACTTGGACTAAATTTTCTATAACCTAATACTTTTTTAGCCTAATCTTAATGTAACCTAATTCTCTTTTGACCTAAACCTCATTTGATCTAATTATCACTTGGCCTAAACTTCATTTGTCACCCGTTTATGAACGTGGCTCATAAGAGAGAAAGGGAGAAAAATATGTTTTGCCATTTTCTCTCTCATGCTTTGCGGTCATAAGGAGTGACAAATGAAATTTAAGCCAAGTGAGAATTAGATGAAATGAGTATTAGGCCAAAAGAGAATCAGGTTACATTAAGAGTAGGCCAGATTAGAATTATGTTTGATTAACATCAGAACAAGTAACAATAAGGATAACATAAAATTAGGCCAAATAAGAATTATGTCAGGTAAATATTAGAACAAATAACAATTAGGTTATAGTTTGAAGGAAAAGCATGGTCCTAGCACGTATCTATTCAATGTGGCTCTCATTTAGGAATCAATTGCACTTGCTAAAGAAAATTTCTTTCGATCGTTTTATTTGAAACTCAAATTCTGTTGAAATTCATTTACATGATTTCTGCGACGCTAGTGTGAGTGCCTATGGGGCCTATCTATTTGCGTTCAACAGATACATCAGAAAAAATTGACATCTTCTTAGATTGTTCAAAATCAAGAGTAGCTCCTGTGAAACCTTTAACTTTTCTCGGATTAGAATTGTGTGCTGATCTTCTTCTCTCACATCTATATAATACAACTCTGCTGTCGTTGAAATTAAAATTTGATAAGGTTTACTTGTGGTTAGATTCTATGATCAATTTTTATTGGATTCATATAGAGCCCTATTTATTAAAAATCTTCGTGTCTTATCGAATTGCTAACATTTAGACTTTATCAACAAACTGTCATTGGAGGCACGTGCCACCCAAAGACAACCCTGCTGATTTAGTTTTAAAAGGTCAAACACCTCAAGAATTTCTAGAAGCTACGATTTGGAAAACTGGACCTCTTTGGTTAATCAAGCAAGAAAAATTCTGGCTATAAAAGCTTATTTATGTTAGTGAAGTTCCAGAAAGTAGAAAAATTATTGGCCCTGCTCTTTACGTAGAAACAAACATTTTCGGTGAAGAATTTTTATCAAAATTTAGTTCAATAACTACAATTACACGAATAATTGCCTTTGTTTTGCATTTTGTTAACAATATTCGAAGTCAAGGTGAAAAAATTAAGAGTTCTGTTACTGCTATAGAACTCGAATGTGCCAATCGTGTTATTATTCGCGTAATACAAAACTTATCATTTGCAAAGGTAATATTTTGTCTAAAAATCGGAGAAACTATTTCTGAAAGGAGTACGATTATACCCTTGGACCCTTTCTTGGACGAACAGGGAATCCTTTAAGTAGGCGGTAGATTAGTTTATTAGTTATTTTGTCCAATAAACAGTAAAAACATTACTCGAAAAATGATTCATGAATGCGTTTGAAGCTTTAGCGCAAAACCTCGAAGTGTCAATTATATTATGGGAAGTTTGACAAAATATCGCGTATCATATACTTGGCCTTTCTTTAATGTTAGTGTCGACTATTGCGACCCCTTGTACATTAAGGAAATGCGATTTTGAAATCAGAATAAGATTAAAACATATGTTGCATTATTTATATGTTTCAGTACCAAGGCTATACACTTAGAGCTAGTGAGCGATCTTACCACGGAAGCATTTCTTGCATCATTAAAAAGACTTTTCTCTAGAAGGGGAATCTAAAAAACCATCAGTTCTGATAATGGAACAAATTTTGTGGGCGGTAGTCGCGAATTAATTGATTTGTATAATTTATTTCAAACCACCGAATACAATGAAACAGTAAGAAACTTTATAGCTGGACAAAAAATGGAGTGGAAATTAAATCCTTAACGCTCTCCTTATTTCGGCGGCTTATAGAAAGCTACAGTAAAATCCTGCAAGTACCATCTTATTTGCGCAGTGGGTGATACATTATTAACCTACGAGCATTTAAGAACCATTCTCATTGAAATTGAGGCCATTCTCAATTCCCGTCCATTGACACCTATGTCCTCAGATCCCACAGATCTTCAACTCCTGGACACTTCATTATTGGTATTTCAACAGAGCAGCTGCCCTCTTCGGAGACTACAAATTTATTAAATAATTTATATGAAACATGAATTGAATACGTATATTATAAAATACAAAATCATAAGCTTGTGCGTCTAAGTCGCTAGGCTTTTTGTTAAGAAATCTAATTTTTTTTTTCTAAAGATGGATCCAGAATAGGTGCAGAATAAATGTGCAAGTCCAAGTACAAATGTTTTTCCTATAGATTGATGAATGGGATTGATACTTGTACTTTTAATTGCACTTGCTTTTTGTACCTATTCTGGAATTACATTTACATTATTGATTAATGCATTTATATGTTCTTGTTTAGATTATGTTGATGTCATATTGAATTCTTTTTTTATAATGTATATTTATAACAAATTGACAATATTCAAAAACGTCATTTCGACCCAGTTCGTCAGTATGGAAAAAAATCAAGAGCATTAAAGGAACCTCATCACCGCTCAAAATAAATACCCTACACAAAGAAGATAATTCAATTATCACATATCCAACTGACATTGCAAACGCACTCGCTTCTGTCTATCAAAAATACTCCAGTGACTCCAACTACAACGCAGAATTCCTAAAACATAAATACGAAAACAATAACCCAGAAACTAATATCACCGATAACAACTCATCACCCTTAAATTCTCCCATTACTCTCACAGAACTCAAAAACACTTCCTAGTTTGGTACCGTAATAAAAAATCAAAAAGTACCCTAAAAACGACATTTTTTCAATTTTCAAGATCAAATTTTTCAAAAACCTAGGGTGATGGAGCAATTCTGATTACGGATTCGTGTTCAGCGTCAAAAAGCCTATAAGAATCACCCTATGCGGTCTCAGAAATAAAAAAAAATGAAAATCCGTTGCACAGTGTTATGAATTTGATGGTAGGAAAATATTTAAATTCAAAATGTCGGATAGAGTATTGCAGACAGAATATGGCGGGCGAAAGAACTGTACATCAATCGGAAAATGCTCCGGCCAGTAAAGGCCAAGAATAGGAAATGATTCGGCTAGTGAAGGCAATTTTAATATTTTCGGCTACCATATCGGGTCCGCCATTTTGAATTCTGACTTCAAATTCGTAATCACCGACCCTGTAATACGTTAGATACTAAGTGTGTTCAAAATTGAATCAGTGGTGATAATTCGGGCAGTAAAGGAATAAACTTCCTATAAATTATAATTCATACGCAGATGACATAACAGTCTACTGCAAAGGAAAAAGCTTCTGAATCACTGAAGAAACAATGCAAAAAAGTCTAAATTCCCTTCAAAAATGGTCGAAACCTACAGGCTATAAATTTTTAAGTACAAAATCTGCCTGTATAATCTTTTTAAATGGAAAATCAATTAATAGAATCCCATAACTTAAACTGAATAATCAACTGCAAAATTGGATTAAAATAATAAGCGTTGCAGCTTATTTTAATGCCTTTTAATTTTCTGTGTCCCTGTCACGAATAAAATTAAAATCTTTGGATTGATCTTCGATAACCGCCTGACTTGGAAACCACACATAACATAACTAAAAAATTCAGTAAAAAAAAGTGTTCAAACAAAAATTTTTTTCTCGTTAATTACTTTATTTAAAGAAAAGAAACCTTCTGTACAATATTAAGGACGAATAGTTCTTCAAGAAAAAATAAAAAAGAAATTTTTATTGGATCTTTCTGGTCACCAGAGGGCACTGGAGTCAAGGTAAAAAAAAAATTAGTCAATCGTCGGACAAGCTGACGCCTCTCAGGGGCATCGGATTTAAAAGCAAAAAAAATGCGTTTTAAAGCTGAGACGCGTGGTTTAGCATTGTTCCTTGCCCGATATAAAATATTTAAAAATGACAAAATGGCAGCGAATTCAAAAAATTTTGCAAAAAAAAGGGGTTTTTGGGTCGTAGCTAAAAACCAAAAAGGAATAGATAATCGGTTTTAGACATAATGCCTGCAGGCTTTAATTACGAAGAAAATTATTTTGTAAATTTTGTAAATTTTTAAGTAAACAAATTATATTTGTTTCTTTAAATAAAAAATGCAAATCTGGCGCTGTATGCGTGAATACAATGCGCTGTATTTTATTCTGTAACTTTTTTATTTCGTCAAATTTTGATTTAATATTTTGGGATTATATATCCAAGATGATTTGGAACAGTAAAATGCAAAAAAAAATTCGATTTTTTTGACGGTGTAAAGTGTAATACTACTTTAATAAATATTTAGTAAAGTTTCGATGCTGTGTGGGACTATACTTAACGACAACCAACAATTTGAAAACGTTTTAAATTTTCTAGAAACTCTAAACTTATTAAAATTAATTTAACTTAAAACTTAAAAAATTTGAAACAATATAACTTTCATTAATGTTAAGAAAAACAAATTGTAACTTCAAAATTACACGAAAAAATATAAATACTATTATTATTATGTAACCGTTAATATTATGTAACGGAACTAGGAGTTGGGAGTCGGATTTTTCGAGTTAAAAATCAACTCGAAAAAGGAGTTAACCAAGAGTGGAAGGGAGTTCAGGTTAGAGAGTTCAGTATCAACTCCCTTTTGAGTTATTTTATAATGGAGGATCATATTCTCCAACCCGTGTAAGTAGTTAAAGTTGAATTCCCTAATCTGAACTCCCTTTGCTTTAACTCCCCAATGGGTGGGACTTTTATAGCATCCCCTGGGGAGTTGAAATTCAACCCTTTTTTTACAGTGTTAATGACCCTGGCAGTCGATGCGATGTTTATAAACTCTAAATAAAAAAAATTTAAAAAAATTACTTACTTTTAACTTAATTCTAGTCAATAAATTTCTGTATAAATTGTCAATGACAAAATTTTTACTACAAAGTTTATTCACATTTAGAGAGTACATTTTTATAATTTTTCAAACGCTAACTGTCAAATGCAAACAATTTAGTTGGATGACGAATATTCTATAAGTCATTTTTGTTTAATAATTAATAATAAAGATGGACGACAGATGAATTAATAAAACAAATTGCAGTTTTTCTAATTAAAATTAAATTTGAAAATTAACATTAAAGGAAGAAGCGTCTAAATAGGAATATTCTATTTCATTAGTCAATTTTTACTGCAGTAATTAGTTACTTTGCGTAGTATTAGGTCAAAAATTTTATCTAAATTTTACTATAGTAAATATTTAATTGTAAGTGAAACAATATATTTAGAGAATGTATAAGGAAATAGGAAAAATGTTCAATTTCATAAAATACAATATTAATATACAGATTGCATTAGAAAATTGTATTAAACCAGTAGAAAGCTGCGTGTACCGTCACGAAACAGCTATTTCTCTACACTTATTTGCTCCTTCCAGACTTGTACATTGCATACAAATTGCATCGGATGTGTGTCTAGAGATAGGGGTTTTCTTATTATTGAGACTATAATCGACAGTTAACTAGTTGTATTTCTGTAATATTATCTTATATGCCATTTAAATAATTTCAAACCAATTCTTTGATTTTAATATTTTAATTGATAAGTGACAAATAATTTTCCAGTGGACACTTTTCCCAAAAATTGCCGATCCCATGGAATAGTGTTTCTTAAAAAAATGTTTTCCCAATATTTTATTCTCTCAAAATAATATGTTTCATTCAGATAATTTAGAAGTCTTTTTATCAGTATATAAATAATTATATTATAAAATATTTGTAAAAGTAAATAAAAAATATAAAAGTATAACGATAAATATTAATTAATATATTATAAAATAAAAATATATGAATATAATTATAAGTTAATAAGAAAATACCAGTGGATCAAAATTGCATATTGTAATAAATAGTTTGTAAATAACCCGTAACATCGTTTCTATGCCGATATACATCCTTGCTTTTCTTATTTTCTGACAAAGTTCTATTTGTCGCAATATTTTTTCCGTATCTTATTGTTCCTTTGACATTTCCGTAAAAAAGCATACAAACTATAGTGTTTTTTCCTTTATATTATATACTTACCCGATTAAATTCAATGAATAACTTATGCAATTTATTAAAGATATCTTTCTTAAGGAAAAAAACGAAAAAAATATCTTTTTTTTAGCACTAATTGTTGGAGAACACAAATGTGCGTTTTCACACTTGAATTTCTACTGAAAACTCAGCTCCTTTTAATAATTATAAAAAAAAAATTCTGTTGACAGATATGTCAATTGTGAAAACAAAAATAGCTAATAGTGGCCCACTTCTATCGATGCTACCGTATAATCTTGAAATTACATATTTTTCATGTTCCTGGTAGACACATCACATAAACAACTCGTAAGTGTTTATGGATCACTAAATCGTTCCAATGAGCATGCATACAATCGATTGTGTTCATATATACATATACATACAATTTACACCGAGTAAACACTGAACGAAACACTATTAAAACACTATTCACACATTAAATTTTCGACAGGGTAGTGATACGCGTCGAGCGTATATTGATCGAAAAATGGTCGTCAAAGTCAAGCAGCTCGTTAAAATAAGAATTAAAACATGGCACTTGGAATTTTTCATCTCATTGCTTTAATTAAAAGAAACAAAAAAATTTTAATTAACTACATCACGTATATCACTAAAAAAGAGTTGATTTTCGACAAGTTACTTTATATTTCATTATTAAGATGTTATCAATATATAAATTTATGTTTATATTTTAATAAAATACCTAAATTAGAAAAATCTACTGAAATGGACATTTACTAAATATCTATTAATTTTCTTAGCTTCAATCAATACTGAGGCAGTATCCATAGATAATAAAATACCCACACAGCACATAATATTTTCTAAATATTTCATTGGAAGATATGAAATATTTCAATGCAATATGTTTGAATTGTTGGTGCAATTATGAAAATGTATAGCAGAATAAATAATGCAGCAACTTCCACAAAATCAGATATTCCATGAAAGTTTACGTACATGCTCCTGATTATACATATCCCTGAATTAATTCGCCCGAATATTTGCCTGGATTTTATTAAGTTGTTGCTTTTTCCATCTAGGACAATCAATGCATAAAAAAATTCAAAACGAAGATTTGTAGACTGAATATAATGATCCGAATGATGATGCCATAAGAAAACAAACTCACATGATTAGTCTTGCTTTTCGAAGAATTGTCAAAAGTGATCTTCGATAAATTGTTGGACGTGTTGGATTACTTTGACCGTACATTCAGCCTGTGCCACCTCGCTACCCTCCCAATTTATGGAACTAATATGAAGCTACCCTTCATGGACTTCAAATTACAAATAATGTTACGTAGGGTTGATACAACCGCTTTTGTTTTCAGATGTTTATTGTTTATTTATTATTTTAAATTAAATAAATTAATATATTTTTTACTTGTTTAAGGATTACAATATCTACTATTCTTGATTGAAAACTGTTTAACAGTCAAACTTGTGCAATAACTTTCATCATCGTTAATGATAATCTCTCCTGCAGATGTGGTATAATAGTATAATATAATGGTATATATAATGTACATGTTTGAAATGGTATTTCAATACTCAAAAATTTTATTATAAAATAATCATAAATTATCTAAAAATTATCTAAGAATAGCAAAGGTAGAAATAGAGTTAGGAGAAACTAACCCTTAAAATTTTGTTAGGTAAAGTTTTATAATATTGTTAAAATAATTTATTTTCTATTTTTTTTGTAGATTTTCATAAACCACAAACCTATATTTCGATTCCATTTACAAGCGAAATAATCACAAAGTGAAGGTGTGTTTGTATTTATTTTATTTATTTATAATTACTAAATTAAACTAAAAGTAAATTTTATTCTATTCAGAACTGAGAGATAATAAGGAAGGACTCACAATCGTTTTTATAAACAAAGAAAGCTATATTGTCAGATTGATTGTTTATTTTCATTAGTTAAATAAAAATAACTAATTCTTTTATTTATTATCATTATTTTCTTTAGCATCAAATTCTTTGAAACGATAAACAGTCAATTGTTTAAACAAGAAAAAGAATTTTGAAAAGTTAATAACAAAAGCTAAAAAACTAAATAATTATTGGAAAGATTTCTCTAATTTAGTTTGAAAAGCGACAAATAATTTAAAAAAAGAGAAGAATATAAATATATATAAGTATAATATAGAATTTGGAAAAGCAAAAAAAAAGATAAATACTAACGTATTTTCGTTCATAAATTTTACTACATGTTTACAATCTTATCTGATGATATAGTTAGCACATGTTTCATTATATTGAAATTAAGGATATAATGTCCCTTTAAATTTTAACAATACTATTGTTTCTTTTGTATTAGAGATAATAGAATGTGGGTGATACTTCCCTAAACATTTATGTTTATAGTTTATCAGCCACATGTTTGAACTCATTTGCTTCTCAGAATCGATGTGCCATGTAAATTCAATTAAATAAGAATAAGAAATTATATAATATATTAATAATCCCCCCGGACTGAGAGCTTATGAACGTTTCATGTTCTTGTACATATTTTTTGTGCAGGTTTCATGTACAAGTACTTTTACATGAACACATTTATGTTCTTGTACAAGAACATTTGTTTAAAAATGTTTTTGAAAAAATTTGTAATTTTAATAAGTTATAATTATTAAGACTCTTCACTTATGCATGATAAAAATTATTGCGCAGCTATGAAGGCTTAAGAAAACTACTGCGCAGCCTTTCAAGTTTTTAATTTTTAATTTAAAAAACATAAATGAACATGTACAAGAACATGTACATTTTCTTGTACAAGTATATTTTCTTGTTCAGGATCTTGTACAAGTTCTGGTACAAGAACATGTCTCAATTCCGAATGCTGAACTTGTTCAAGAACATTACTTGGACATGTACAAGAAAATGTACAAGTTCATTAATGAACATGTACAAGAACTTGTACATTATCTTGTACAAGTTTTTCAGCCGGGTCTCTCATCATCCATCTCGCATGTTTTTTCAATCCAAATAAGTACCATTTTAAAAATTCTTATAGATATATATGTCGATGACTTGTCTCTATTCGTATGGCACAAATAAAATTTGTAAAATTGATCTTCGTAGTTAAAATTTTATAAACATTTTTTAAATATGTGACGCTCCACGGTGAAAGGGTGCTTAGCTGTTTTTGACAGAAATAAACTTTGCAGTAAAAATAAATAAAAGCGATTAGTTTTCGGTACAAACTATTATTATTAAATTATTTATTAGATGCAATATTTTCAGTAAAAAATGCTTTTGATGTTAAATAATAAAAAATAAATCTTTAATAAAGCAAAAACTACAATGAACATAACCTAAAATTTTAAGCAGCTAAGCACCCTTTCACCGTGGAGCGTCACACATATTGTTTCGTAATAATTATTTATTTTTTAATTATTCATTAATTTAATGACTTGTAATTAAATTAATATTGTATTAATTATTATTATTATTATTAAATTAATATTATACAACATAACTTAAATTAATATTGTAATACCAACATTTTTCAAACTTTTGAGCTATTCTATTAAACCTATTCAAAAAAACTCTTTTAGGAAGCAAAGTATTCATCAAATAAACACAAAAAATTCATACTTTAACTTGGTAACGTTTTTTTATTATGTTTATTTATTAATTTACATTATTTAAGCTTTTTAACGTATATAATATTTATGCGAATGATATTAACCAGCAATTGTCTCTTTTAATATAACCTTGTTAAATCTACTTAGATCCCGCAATGGCAATATTCCTCTCGCAGATCTCTACATAGATAGGCTTTTAGCGTATTAGCAAAGCACAGAGTGACAATGGAAGTAGACGCGTCAGGAATAGCAATGTCGCCACTCTATCCATTTCTCACTATACAATGGACGCTTTTGCAAACTACAAATAGCCAAGCGAAACACGTATATCATAAACGCCACCCACAACCCATACCACCTTCCTCATAGAAAACTTGGAACACCAAGCTGCTGAAGATTTTTCTTTCGTGAAAATGTAAAGTTCAGTCTCTTCATACCCTTGGGATTTGTGAAATGCGAAAGATTCACAAATTCTGCATATGATTCTTGTTTGAATTTTATGCAGAATAGTCTCAACACGTTCTCACTGAAATGTGAAAATTTTAAGGCTGATAAGCTACTGACAGAACAACTGGAAAGCACTGTTTCAAAACTTTCGTATATTTTCACATTTAGTAGAAATCGAGAAATCGACGAATTGCTTAATAGGAATTTCTTTTTCAGGTTTTTTTTTACTCTTTACGTATACCTACCAACACGCGTTATAGAATATTTTATTCAACAGCTGTTCTAAATAAGCTCTACAGAATTCATTTGCATTGGAAATTATCTTGGAAAAACTTTAATGAAAATAATTCCAACCATACATAAAATCATTTTTTAATTAACTAAACAAATTTAAATCCGATAATAATTTAATTATTTTAAATGATTATAAACTTGCGTTAGCAAAATACCGAGGTACCGTTTTTTTGATGTTGACTATTTGTAAAGATTCTCTGCTTTAAAATGTTATTTAATTAAATCCAAAATAATAACTTTGTAAATAATAGTATATTGTGTTAATAATGACATATTTTCATTAAAAAATTGTTAAAATATTTATTTTTTTAGATCCAATATTGAAAGAAATGCTTGAAATAAGATGCACTTTGAAAGAAAGACAACATTATCTTCTCAGAAACAAAAAAAGTATAGTACAAATGTTTGCAAAACAATCTGCTTTTAAAAATAAAATTAAATAAGCTGAAATCAAATTGGCTGGATATTTAACAGCTCATGATGAAGCTTTTCTTAAAATTGATCACTTGGTACAAGTATTGAAGAATATATTCCCGGATTCATAAATAGCTGCTGCTCTTAATTTGAAAAAAACCAAAACTGAAGGTATTTTAAATGCTATCGGAGCAATATTGTCTGATTGATTTTTTAAATCATTAGATTTTTGAATTTATTTATTGGAAAACTGAACTTCCGATTTAAAGTTAGTTACTCAAAAATATTGGATTAAAAAATTATGAATTATATATATGCATTATATTTTTAGTGTTGTGGAAAAATCATATTTCAAAAACCTAGTATTACTTGGATTACCAGGCAATTTGAAAGTTATTACTCGTAAAACTTTAGGGGAAAGAATAGATGATGCTTTTACTAAAATGAATGCAAATCTTTCTGAAGAGCTTGCTAAGAAGGAAACTGTACCAGGAAACGCCATAGCATGAAGGTTAATTCCTTATTTTTTACTTTTAATTTATAATTTGAAATATTATTTAATAATTATAGTGTATCTGTATATCTATGACTTTAATCTCTATTTATTCTTTTCATAAACTTCTCGAAAGAAAATTAGTTATACAATTATTTACATTTTTACCATGGCAGAATCGACAAAC
Source organism: Leptopilina boulardi (assembly GCF_019393585.1). Lineage (NCBI taxonomy): Eukaryota > Metazoa > Arthropoda > Insecta > Hymenoptera > Figitidae > Leptopilina > Leptopilina boulardi. The sequence goes on along the minus strand of NW_026137951.1, from coordinate 5,083,309 downwards.
CCAATGTCCACCCAGCCTGTGAATATTGAGTAAAAGAAAAAAAAAGTCATTCAAAAAGTGAAATATTGTGAAAAAAAGTTATAAGATTTTTAAAGGGATAGCTGAATAGTCAATTTATGTAGGAATTGCAATAAATAAAGCTTTAAATAATTAATAATTACCTAAAATGTACATGAATCAATATCTGGCACATTTGAGTAATTATTAATTATTTAAAGCATTATTTATTACAATTCTTGCATAAATTAACTCTTCAACCTTCTCATAACTTTTTTTTCACAATATTTCACTTTTTGAATTACTTTTTTACTTTTACCCAATATCCATCTAATATCTACTGAGCTGGGTGGATATTGAGTATATCAAATCCGTTAAGATGTAGAAGCCATTTAGGTATGACTACTCTTATTGGATAGATCTGAAAAACTTAAACAGAAAATCTGTTGCATTGGTCTACAAAAGAATTATACATATGGAGTTTTAGCTCAAGAAATACACGTGGTTATGAACTTTGTTAAAACGTGGAAAATATTTTTTATTTTTTCAAATGAAATTTTTTAAACCTGTAATTAGTTGAAAATTTGAATTTATTAATTATAATTCACAATTTAATAAATTAATTTTTCAATTTTTTGGAAGACGTAAAGGTAAAAGAAAAAACAATCTTTCACTTTTTTAAAAATTAGACAACGTTTCGGTGGTCTGGTTCGCCACCATCATCAGGTCACTGTAATAAAAATTTTTTTTAAATAAATACAACACAAATATAGAATTAAAATTACAACATTAAACAAAAAAATTAAAAATTAATTTTTACCTAATTAAAATCAATAAAAATCACGTCAATAAACGTCACAAACATATTAAATCGAAGTGATTAGTCAAACTGACTGAACCGATGACAATTTTCGCATTATATACAGACGATAGGGTCAATGACCAGCAATCGAAATATTATGAATTATAACCATTATTTAAATTTATTATTGAGCAAAGGAAAATAGGTATTACTAAGAAACTGTACATCTTCCTTCTTGTTAATAGTAAAATAATTGCATTTAATGTGAATGAATGATTATGATTATGATTAAATACTAACAACATTTTTAGTTTGTTTTTTATGTATTGTTTTTTGAATTAATGAATGTTCTCGGTTTTTAATATTTTTTTGTATAAATTCTAAATGGTAATCGTTGTTCGGCAAAATTTCAAAAATTCGTTTAATGTTTTTGTTATGAAAGGACTTATATGAGACAATAATATAGCCCTATCATATAAATTATAAACAATGTTCTTCTTTTGTTGAATTGAAATCTTTACACAATTTTCACTAAACATTGCAATTAAATATTCCGAATATTTCAAATAAATCTTTAGGAAAGTTTCGGTGCTGTGGAGGTGATCATTGTTTTTTATTAATGTTATATCTAAGAAGTTTATTTTTTTATCACTTCTAGTCACTTCTAGTTCATAAGTGAATTTCAAATTAATATTAAAGGAATTAAAAGTATTAATGAAAAGTTCAACTTGATCTTTATGGACATACAAAAGAGTGTCGTCCACATATCTAAAATAAAATATAGGAACACACTCTCTAAATCTGAATTAGTAAAAATGTTTACTAATTTGAATTAGTGACTCACTTTTTGCTTCTGAATTAGTAAAATTTTACTAATTACTAGTAACTTTTACTAACAATTAGTAAAATTTAACTAATTCAGAAGCAAAAAGTGAGTCACTAATTCAAATTAGTAAACATTTTTACTAATTCAGATTTAGAGAGCAATTAAAATTATTTTTTAGTAAATTCAAACAATCAGATTCTAAGTCATCCATCACAATATCTGCAAAAATTGGTAAAATTTTTTTAAAAATAATAATGGTAAATTTAGTAGGTATTTTACTTGTTACTTTATAATAGAAAAATAAAATACAACTTCAAACTGCTGCTTGTCTTTTTATGAGTAAAAAATTGAATAAAATATTTTACAATCATTTCATGTCACTGAAAACTTAAGTTTTTATATTAAAAAAGTAAAAAGATACTTTTCACTTAATGAACTAAACTGGTGGATAAATTGGTTTCACTATGATGGGAATGAATCATCATCTAACAGCTTGGTTCAATTGAACGACCAAGATATAAAGTTTATTACAATCCAATTTAACATTTCACCTGAATTAAAAAATATTCTGGAAAATGTAAATATTCTATGGGATAATTCGAGTGAACGTAATTATCCGTCTAGTGAATTCCTCTATTTTTTGTGAAATCTGTACTATAATAATGATATTGAAAATATGTTTTTGATCATCTATTAGTTGATTTATTAAATTAAGAACATTTAGAAGAAACATACATACAGTGCCGCTCAGTAGATTTTGCCCACCCTACAGAATTTTGAACGTTGCAAAAAGTTTTATATTTTTGTTTCTAATAAAGATAAAATAATAAACAATGACTTTTTTTAAAGCTTATATCCTCTACTTTTAGAATATCTAAAAATTTAATAAAAAAATTTTTTTTTATTGCTTAATTGCTATTATTAATTAACAAAATTTTCCATTTTTTTTTTGTAAATTTTAAACTGATATATTTTTTTAACAAATCATGACATTTTATTTTCACATATATCATTGGAAAGGTAATTTTATCACCTTTAAAATGCTTTTTTGAAAATTGTTATACGATAATGTTTAACAAAGATATAGACAATTGTTTAAAAAAACAGACCTTTTTTAAATTAATAATAAGTCGAGAACTGTTGGTTTTTGAAAAAAATTGTTGAGGAAAAAAATGTTCCTTTTTATGTGTAGAATTAAAAAAAAATAATTAGAAGTTTTAAAAAAAATTTTTTTTTACTATTTTTTGATTTTTTAAGTTTTAATAAATATTTTGTAAAATGTATAATAATGATAGTAGATCAAGAAATTTAATATTGTGCTTACTTAACAGAAATCAACATTTGAGGACATTTGGATAGCTTATAATAATATAATCGTTATTAGTTATTATTTATAAACAGATTGAAGGTTATTGTTTATTTCAATTATTGTCATCAAAGTATTAGTCTAGTGAAATTTGTTAACTATTAATGTTTATGTGTCTTAAAAATATAACCGTAGAATATTATTATTTAAATATTCTAAAAGTAAAGATGTTTATATATCTTTCGTATTGAACGTTGTAAATAATGTACATACCGTGTATGAGGTCATAATGAATATAAATATAAGCGCAAAAAATAGTAAAAAAAAATATTTTTTTTAAACTTCTAATTATTTTTTTTCTAATTCTACACATAAAAAGGAACATTTTTTTCCATAACAATTTTTTTCAAAAACCAAGAGTTCTCGACTTATTATTAATTTAAAAAAAGGGCTGTTTTTTTAAACAATTGACTATATCTTTGTTAAACATTATCGTATAACAATTTTCAAAAAAGCATTTTAAAGGTGATAAAATTACCTTTCCAATGATATATGTGAAAATAAAATGTGATGATTTTTTAAAAAAATATATCAGTTTAAAATTTACAAAAAAAAATGGAAAATTTTGTTAATTAATAATAGCAATTAAGCAATGAAAAAAATTTTTTTATTAAATTTTTAGATATTCTTAAAGTAGAGGATATAAGCTTTAAAAAAAGTCATTGTTTATTATTTTATCTTTATTAGAAACAAAAATATAAAACTTTTTGCAACGCCCAAAATTCTGTAGGGTGGGCAAAATCTACTGAGCAGCAGTGTATATTTATTAGTATATACTTTGAGACCAATTTCGAACATTTATAAAAGAGTATTGTTTTTTTATTCTATATGAGTCGAATACAAACTATATTATTAAGAGAAAGTATGATTTAATAAGCTAAAAATAAAATTTTACGAGATTTTTTTCATGACAGGAACTACATAAGTGGTCAAAAACATTTTTTTTTAGAAGTTGTTGGACATGTTGCTACATTGTAAAAAGCAATTTACAAAAAATCCAATAATCCCACAAATAAAGAAAGATAACAGTTTGACTGATCGATGTTGATTTGCATTCAAGATGGACGACCGGGAACTTGAAATTGTCAGCAGGATAGCAATGTGCGACGACTCATTACAGTGGTTTGCATATAGACGGCATATACTATACGAGTGGTCGAACAGACAGCCTGACTGACTACTACACGAATAATATGGATTTGAGGGGTTACAAGCACAATGGTGTCACTAATGTAGAAGCACCCCACATACAACGCCCCTGCTTCAGGCAAACTACCTATACCATCTATTCTATATTGGCTAGACCTAACCATTGGATTATCTACAGTTAATGGTAACATTCACAAAAGAACATTGCTGCATCATTGTCCAAAAGCTTTTACTCAGTGATTAGCGATTTGAATGCAAATACACTTTATTAATTGACATATAACACTTTAACTAAAAATTACAATATATCGATCTGAGTCTAAATTTAGGACCTACTTAAGATCCATTCAGTCCTTTTTGTTGATTTTATAAGCTTAATTGATAAAACTGATACTTAACTATATTAGTAGAGGAAAATTACAAATGTTTTCACTCGTCTAATTCTCCATTTGACATTTTGTCATAGTTTAATAGACTTTTGGTTCAGTAGTGATCACTAGGGAAATAAACTTGTCTAAAAGGTGAAAAATTATTTGAAAAAAATAGAAAATTGATCTTTTCAAAAAATTATAATCACTAATTTTAAACATGGGTTCGGGTAAAATATGGAATTATAATAGGGTAAAAATTCGTTTTCATGCAAGAAATACGTTTTTCCCAACTCATCAAACTCTTATTAAAGTAAACAAAATTGTCAATTACTGCAATACAATTTAATAAAAATTACATTATTTCTGTACTTTGTACCAGTTTTTAGTAATTTTTGCAACCGTCGGTCTGTCCGCGTAAAATATTTTTGATAATTATAATACAGTTTTGCCACTGATTTATTGATAAAAATCTAATATTTAGATTAATTTATTTTATTTCAACAACAAAAACTTTCAGAAGTGGTAAATTACGAAAAAGTTAGTATTATATATCTAAAGTTACTAATCGTAATTAAGAATAAAGAGAAGAGTTTTATGTTTACATAGATTAATTAAAGATTTTAAGATACCTTGAAACTGTCGGGTTTTAATACTGTTTTTAGAAATATAGGTATACGCACAATCCTCTAAGCGAACACACAATTGTAATTGCGCGTTTGCTGTATCACTGGATGGAGATATGCAGTTTGGCATGATATCAAGCTCAGCACCATTGGCAGTTCTAGTATCAGCATGGCCCATTGCCCGCGAATCCGGCCAATTTCCTGCATCCTGATCTGATCATCACTTTACGACGTATGTATGCAGTACCTAACGCTCTGACCGTCAACCAACGTGTCCAAGCACACAGTCCTCATATACAAGGTTTGAACCTAGTCGATTCTCCGCAACAGATTCAAAAGTCAGTGAACTGGAATTAGTAGCTTAAGCAGTGATGATAATTAAAGATAATTTATACTAAAAGTGGTAATATAATAAATAGAGCTAAAATTAAAACTTTATTTATGTAGAAATAATTAAATTATTAATTACATTAATTAAAATTGAACTCTAATATAATAAATATATATTTAATACCTAAAAATTAATAAATATTTCAAAATAAAAGCTCCCGTGTAAAAATGTCACTTGGGTATACACTACTCACTAGGGACAAATTGGGTTCCCCTAAGCCCAATTAACATCTAAATTGGGTAATTTTTTGGTTTGAAACGTTGTTTCACACTTATATCCAAATTAGGTAAGAAAAAATAGTTCCAAATTGGGGAGTCTGACTTAACCCTAATTAATTTGTATTGTCATTCAAAGTTTTAATTACTTTTATATAATTTAATGTAAAGTAACTTATGAGTTTCAAGTAAAGCAGGTTTTAAACTTAAAAGATTGTTTAAAAACAATTTTTCCACCCATGGTGACATAGAGAAAACAAATTTCTTATTTTATTATTTTTTATTAAATGAAATTTAAAAAAATAAATTTTAAATATTATAATACTTGTTAGAAAATATTTTATCACGACCTATAATTTATAAATGATTTAAAACAGGTTAATATTTTTTACCAAACAAAAAGTATATTAAACCAGGATATTTACCAGAATCTAAAGATTCACTTAAGTTTAAAGAAACATCAAGATGTAAAGTTGCGTCAGAAATTGTAGAGTTCGAATTATTCAAATTGGATGTATTCTTATTGTCAGCAAAATAGCCTTGAAAATTTTGGTTAGCATTGGCTGTATTCAATAAAAAGAACATAATTAATTTGTTTGTATAATTAAGAAAAGTAAGTTGAAGAAAAAAAGCTGACCTAACGTAAAAATATATTCGATCAAAGTTTACATTCTGATTCCCTTGTCGAAAGTAAATTTCCAGAAAAGGAATCTTCAAGAATTTCCAACGATTCCAAAATAAATGTTTAATATATTTTCTGTCGTAACATTTTGTTTACGACGATAAAATAATAATCTTATAAAGATGCATTCTAAACTTACCATCATCACTTGAAGTTGAAGTTTTCAATTTTACTTGCAATTGAGATATGTACTTCTTCATTTCTCGATGCTTTTTTAATCACACCTTTTGTGTTTCATCTGCTCTTTATTTTCTGATCATACTAGTTATTTAAACTATTATATCATTTTAAAAACAATTAACACGTTGACTTGACTTTGACTGCGAGTAACTACGAGTGACTTTGGTGTTTGTCTAACTATTTAAACCTATTTCGGAACATTTTCACATGAGCTTTAATATGGGAACATGGGACAGAGCGAGCAGGAAAACAGTGATTTCACAATATTTCTTCAACTAGGTGGTTCCATCTAGCGGCAATGGTGTAAAGGGTGTTAATAAAATTTATAAGTGTAATTTTAATCAAAGCGGCTGATTCTGATAACCCACAATGAAGATTCCACACATTCAGTTTAGATTCAACCCTAATTTGAATATTTTCTTTATTTTAAAAGCGAAGTAAGTATTGGAAATCTTAATTTAACGTAAAAACTAATTTACCATGTAAAATTATTTTTCTTTACAAACAAATTAAACTATTATATAGATTAGAAAATGTTAAACTGTAACTACACAAAATTCATTTCATTACAAAGATGCTTTTGAGAGTTTTTGTTCCTTGAAAAATGTAATATAATTCGTGAATTTATTATAAAATGGTGCATACAAAACAAAAAAGAGCGGTAAAATTTATCAAATTCAATGTACTTAAATAGAATTAAATAGAAATATATTTTTCCCAAAATAAAGTAACGATTTGATTTATTTAAAATAATAATTTTTGCACAGCAAAACCAACTAAATAATGTTTAATTTAGCATTATTTATCATTTTTTTCATTATACTGTACTAATTAGTTGGAATATTTTGTTTCAAATCGAAGTTGAGTTTTGATCAAATTCGTTCAGACATTGATTGAGCTAATCCGTTAGGGGATTTTATTTAATAAATCCACAATAATACGAAAATAATATAATGATAGGTTCGATAATTATCTTTATTTCTTCTATCTTTTTTTTAATTTATAAAATCAAGATTTTATCTACAAAAAGAAATTATTCTAGGGTTGGTCTCATGAATTTAGTTCGGACTTTATCACTATCAAAAGCTTTGCAAATTTTGACAATATCACCTCGCACCTGAGGCTATGACAGAATTTCGAATTGTTTACGCACTTTGACGACTAAATAGGTCGTGTGTATGATAATGTTCCCATTATTGCACCGCTGTAGGGCTTGAGAGCCACGAACGAGGGATCGTCAGATTACGTTGGACACCTGAGTCTTTGTTAAGGACTTAATTAATTAAGGTCCTCAGTCCACCAGAATCGTTTGCAGGGTTGAAAGGGTTACGTCTTAACGCGACGCTGGCAGCTGTTACCCCAGTCGAGGATTAACAGTATTCCTTTTCTACCCTCCTTCTTTTTAAAAGAAACATTTTTATTGAATCTTCCTTGATTTAAACTCTAATACAAAATGAAAATTTTTTTTTTATTTGCTCTTTAAACAGTATAATATTAATGATAATAAAAATTTTATTTACATACTTTTGCGTTAATGAAGACATTTATAAATGCTTTTCTTTTTATTAAAAAAAAATTTTAATATTTGTAAATTTTTAAAATATTTTGAGATTTTATGGCATCTTAAATAAGTTATTTTGCTTTGTATACGAGTAGCAGAGAGAAAAGACAACAACAAGATTAGATACGCCTAACAACATCAGCCATTCTTGGAAACAATTTTATAAAAACAACGGTAAGAAATTTTTCAAGTATTATTATTGATTCAAACTATAATTTTGGTTATTGTTTAATTCAAATTTGAATGGGCCGCGCGCCACTCACAGTAAAGAAATATTCTCAACCAATCAACAAAATTTTTAAACATTAACCAGGTACTGCCCTCTGTCGGTTATTAGTTTTACTTTTATTGTCTTTGTATTTTACTTCCTGCTGTTGTTTATGAATAATTTTTCAAGTAGTTAGCCGCAAATAAAAATATGAAAATTCAGAGGATACAGAAGTACATACCACTGTAAAGTTAGTGTTAAAATGAAAATTCTACCTAGCGATATAATAGTGATGTGTATAAACAAAAATTGAAGTTGTTTTACATTATAAGTAAATTTTAGATTAACTATGTAATCATTTAAAATGATGACATAATTTCTGTAATTGCATGTTATTAAAGAGATCCAATTTTATTATTTTTAAAGTTTCACATAAATTATTTTCCAATTACAGAAAGTTGCCAAAACGGAAACTATTTATGACAATTTATATAAATGTATAACAGAATATTTTCTTTTATTTAAAATGATATATTATGGATATTTTGATTCGCAAAAATTTCTTCTTGTGTTTTTATGAGTCTTTTTGTACATTCTCTAAAAAATAAATATTTTGATCAAGAAATTTATTACCTTTTGATTAACGTTGAGTTATATTTTTTTCTTTTGGAATAAAACTATTATTAACTGGATTTTTAATTTATCTTACAAGCTACTGGATTTAATTAACTTTATCGTTCGAAGTGAACGGCTTCCTCTTTGCTGTGCAATCTGCTTTCACGGGTCTTTATGAATGCAGTTCATGGCGCAGTTTTGCGAGCGGTTCCAATCTCTCGCCAGCAGCAGGTTATGGTGGCGCAACGCAACACACGCCATAGAACGGTAATGTCGCATTGCATATACTCCGTTAAGTGGTTCCAATCAACTCAGTGGTACGATGGCAGACAGACATTGAGAGTAAGACTGAGTGAGAGTGAGTGAGAAAAAGGCATGCTATTGTCTGATAGACGAAGATAAAGGAAAGGAGATTGAAAAGAATAGTATGAGGCAAAAGCGGGAGAAATGGGAAGTAAAGCCATGGCACAGTTATTATGTTACACGCATTTAGAGATAGCACGTTGTATTTGCTGTGGGCAATGGAACGATTTGGTTATTCGTTGATAAACCCCATTGTTATACTCCATTGATTTCCGAATTGGCATTTGTAGCATTGACGTTGAATCCGGAAATGAAGTTTTTGATATGGCTCTAAAACCGACATCGACCTCTGCAGAAATCTTAATGTTACCCTTTTAGAGTAACTCGACAGCTTTCCTGCATTCTAGTTAGGTTCAAGATAGGTAAACTGACCGGTTGTTTTTACGGGTGTAATAATTTTGCTTATTAATATACATCATGAAACAAACTTTTATCAGAACAAACTTAAATCTAAATTACTTATCTAATCTTGTGCTTTCGCTACATTTTGATCAAGACTTTTAAGATAATATTAGTTGGAATCGTATTTTATAAAAAAAATTTCTCACAGCTCCGCTTTTAAAACCAAACAAACAGACATGTGACTGTTACTTTTGTGAATTAACAAGATCAAATGGAAAGAAAAGAGTTATTTCAAAAACTATGTTTAGGACTAAAGGTAAACCTCATACGAAGATAGTTAATTCAACGAAATATAAAATTGCTAAACACTCTTCTAATGTGATTGGTTTGTAATTCGTAAAGAGAGAAATTGTCATTCTTTCCAGCATGTGACGAAAGTATTTTAGTTTAACAATTTTGTTTAGCAGTGATTAATTTTCTGCAGAAGAATGAATACGTTGATTCAGTGGTGGACTGGATTTTATATTCTTGAATGCTTCCTCGGTTCCCGGTGTCCATTTTGCAAGAACTTTTCCTTTGACATTTTCCGGTTTAATGGTGCTTGTATTTTGCCGCATTAAGTATTAATCCCGACGAAGATCATCATCATCAGCTTTTAAAGCTAGTTTGGTTTGGCTTGAAAAATTGAAAAATCGTCATGGAATACGGAATTGCATGTTCAAGGAGAAGCACTATCAGAAAATTCGGATACTGCTGAAAAATTTGAAGTGACGTTTGAAGAATATCTTAGAGATAACGTTTATGATTCCGATGAGAGTGGCTTTAACTGGAGATTGTTATCACGAAAATCACTCGCATCTCGTCAGAATATGTCAGCTAGTGGTTGCAATGTGTCAAAAGACTGGGTGACTATAATATGTAATGTAGAATTTAATTTATTATTGACTTTATTTTAAATTTAAATTATTTATTATTACATTTTTAAGACAATCTACGTTATCTACACTTTTTAATTATTAATTTTGTCAAGACGTCAAGTTATTTTATGGAAAATAACTAAACCTAAAAAAATAGTTAAATAACCCGACAAGTAAATTTTATAATTCTTATTAGCAAAAACTAAAACCAGCTCAGGAATTCGATTGTTACTTTACAGCAACAATAGACCGAGGGGGACTCACCGTTATTTTAACGACGACGCTTTGTCTCACAATTAGAATTTTTTTAGATTTTTAATTTAGTTTCACAAAAAAGAATAGAGGAAAGCCAACTATACTGCACTGACATCAGGATGAGAATGAGAGTAAAATGTCTTACGAGTCAAACTCGAAAGCGTCGCTAAACAGAGGCCTCTTTTCTCGGTGTCATTGAGATCGATTAATATTCAATAATATAATATCCGAGACCGATAATCGATACGCAGTCGTCGATAACGCAGGTCCCTATACACTATCCGATGTTAAATTGATTGATGGGAGAAGTCCGTAGAAAATTCGCTGCAAATAATAGTTAGACAGATCATCAACAAAACAGCAATTTCTTCTTCCTAATGTTGTTGAATATTTGTTGACGTACTGAATTTAATCGATACAAACTTCGTCGTCATGTTTTTCCCACCGAATGTCACAGCAATTATTCAGCCGATGGACCAGGGCCTAATAGAAAAAGTTAAATGTTCTTATCGCATAAATATACTCAAGCGTTTATCATTGCTGGATGATACCTCCGAAACCAACGTTGCTTCGTTCCCAAAATTATTAAATATTAAAAATTGTTGCTACATTGTAGCGAATGCTTGGGAATTGTTGATGGAGGAAAATTTAAAAAGAGCATGAAATAAATTATGGCTTCTTGCAACAGATTTATGAAAAACAATTGAGACAGAAAACTTATCAGAGTTTAACAAGTTTTTTAACAATATTCCAGAATTTTCAAATTGTGATGCCGATGACGCTATTGATTGGATGAACAGCGATGCCGGTGATCCTAGATACCAAATTCTAAATGATGATGAAATAATATCTTCAGTAATGAATTTAGAAGAAAGTGATAAAGAAAATACCAGCGACGACGAAAGTTTAAATGAGACCGAGAATACAAGACCAAAAAGATTTTCAATGCTGAAGCATTTAATGCATTTGAGGCAGGTCTTGAATTGTACGTGCAACAATATAAAAATAATACAATTTATAATACAATAATATAAAAAAATAAAAACAATTACAAAAAATTATAAGTATAAGCTACGCTCAATGCACGGCAGATGGCAGTACAAACATATAATTGTGTTTATTATTAAACATTAATTAAAGTCACTTTATTAATAATTAGACAATTTACACATTCAAAAATAATAAAATCTTACCTTCGTCACCAATTTCAGTGTTTTTTATTAAAAATAAATTAAATATCACACACTTTTAAACTTACAAGTAAACACTTTTACATATTACAAATTATTAGTTTAATAATAAAATTGAATTATATCATACCATGTTTAGTTAATTGTAGTTAGAACTCAAAGACACAATTAAAAATTATTAAAAATTTAATGTTACACGGTGTGGAATTTAAACGTGCAGAATTGAGAAATTTAATTAAAAACAAATTTTATTTAATTTTAAATAAAATTCAAATGTACGATAAATTTAATTGTGTAGAATTTAAAAAAATTTCATTGAAACCAAATAAATTTATTTGTGTAGAAATATTTGTCGTGCAATTTAATAAAATAGAGTTAAAATTTAATTAATAGAGAAATAATCATATTTTATGTGTAGCATTAATTCGTTAAGTGTTTTACGGTGTAGTATTTAACCGTGATTATTTAATTAAATTCAATTTTACCTAACTGTAAAGTGTAGAGTTTTTTGCGTAGAATTTATTTTTGTAGAATTAATACCACTTGTCTAAATGTAATATGCAGAGTTTTTTCGTGTAGAGGTTGTTCAACGCGAAATCGATCTTATTTTGACAAACGTTTATTTTTGAAATAAAGGACTCTCGATAGCGTGGCTAATAGAACAAATCAAAACTCACAATAATTAAAATTCACAATATTATACAAAATTTATTCAAATTTTCCAAAATTATGCAAAGAAATACAAAAAAAAAGGTAATTATCACTCCACATTACAAATACCAAACTAATTAAATATAATAAATTCATCAATACAACTGTTCAGTTCACCCGAGTGTCGAATACTAATTTTATTTTCTAATGAGAATACCCAATAGGCACGGTCATCCACTGGATGTCCCAAGGACATCCTTTTCGGAACGTTCTTGGGACATTGTTAGAAAGTCGTTCTAAAGATATCCTTAGGACATCCCAAAAAAGTCTCCTAAAAAGATATTCTGCAGATGTCAGAAAGAATGAAATAAAGACATCCAAAACAAGTTCTATGTCTGGCCTAGAGCAGTTACAAAAATATCCTTAAGAAACCTTAAAGATATTTTTGAAAATTATGGAAAAAATTTGATTCTTTTCAGTACATTTTTTAGACATATTGAGGATATTCACAGAAAAAACTCTGGGTAAAATATGTTGCGGGTAATTTTCACCAATGTTAATTCACATAGACGGTGGCGCCCTCAACTAGGATAAAATTTGTTGCAGGTAATTTTTATACCGATTTTGGGGTAAAAATTCTACTTTTTTTTTCGTGTGTTACAAAGAAGTCTGTTGGACTTAGCCATTTTCAGCATATTTTTGATACATTCTCAGGACATATTTGGGACATTCTCAGGATATGGTTGGAACATTTTTAGGATACTCTGAGAACATTTTTTGACATTTCAGAGATATTTTTAGGACATTCTGGGGACCTTCTGAAGACGTATTTAACACATTTTGGGGACAATTTCAGGACATTCTTAAGACGTTTTTTTGACATTTCGGGGATACTTTTAGGAAATTCTGGGGACTTTCTATAGTCGTAATAAAGACATTTTTGGGACAATTTTAGGACATTCTTAAGACTGTTCTGGGGAAGACATAGAATATACTTTGGGCGTCTTTAAGTCGTCTTTTTTATGTCTTTGGAACATTGACGCAATGTCCTAGGACATTTTGGAACGTTCTAAAGTCATCCTAAAGATATCTTGGTGCCCACTGGGTATCATCATCACGCGAATTCGTCAATCAAATAAATATAATACAGGGTGTTCCAAAAGTATGGAAACTTGCAATTATCTCGAAAAGTACGCATTTTCGTAAAAAATATCCAAAACAAAAGTTGTTTCCAAAATAAAGAACTACATTTTTGAACCCGAAAAATTGGTCCCGGTACCCAACAGTGAAAAAAGAAGTATCACGAAAATGCGTACTTTTCGAGATATTTGCAAGTTTTCATATTTTTGGAACACCCTGTATATTCCCTCATATGCCAATATACAGAGGTAATTGTGTGGAGTTTAATTACGTATTATCACTGCTACCCCGAAAGCATGTTTTGTTATGAAAAAGATTTTTAGAAAAAAGCCTTACCTTGGGCTATTATGGTACAAACTTCGAGTTTTTTTTATCATTTTTTTATAGTTAAGATCTGCATATAACAATTCGGACAGTTACCGTAAAAACAAAATAAAAGAATATCAGGCTAGATATCCTTAATTTTCTAACGTTCATTTGCTGCCAAGGAACTTAAAAATTATTATAATATACAGCGTCAAGAAGTAAATTAGAAATATTTTATACACCCGTCTGATGCTTCCCTCTGGCGGTACTACACATTTATTCGAAGCCTTTCGGATTTTACTTCTTGTCGTGGTGAATGTGAGTAAATTTTTAATTTCTTGGGCGTTAATGAAAGTTAAATATATATATATATTTTTGCTATACAATTTTTTTTAACTGCAAGCTTCTCTCATCCCTATCACTCCTACATAGATTCCCTACTACAAATACGTAATATATTTTAGTGTGTGTAATAGAGAATCATAACTTGAACAAGAAAACTGCCACCTGTTATCTGTAATATTGTCGCATTTCACTAATCTAAAATGAAATCTGTTCTAGTGGGCATTAAAAATAATATGGGATTGATGAAATTGATCCCATTTCATGTTGGCAGCTATATAATCAAAATATTCTATCCGACACCGAATGGATCGTTTTAATGATGTTAAATTGCCTATCCGATAGTATAACCAGTGAGTTTAAAAGAATAGCTATAGTGGATAAATTTTATGATGATTTGATAATAATATGTAAAAATCAAATCATGAATTTTTCATGTATTAAATTTAAATTATGCAAAGAATGGTAAATTTGCATTGGAATAATTAAAAGAATATTGTTAAATAACTTAATGTATGAAATATTTTGAACTAAAATAACAAAATAGTTTTTTTAATTATCTAGTATTTTCGCTTGGTTTTTTACGGAAACAGATATTTAAATATACATTGAGCACCATATTTGGAAGGCTAAAAAGTATATTGTGCAGCCGTAGGTAATTTCTTAGTGGGCGTGTTTCATGTCTGCCAAATAATGTTCTGGAACATTATTTGAACATCCATGTTCTTAAAATGTTCCAGAACACTATTTGGCGGACATGAAACGTTCTAAAAGCGTTCTTAAAACGTTTTTAAAACGAACATGGTTTTTTGCCCACTGGGTTACTTTAGTCAACTTTCACTCTATATATTTAATCATGGTGGAGATTTTAATATTTATTCAAATTTTACTAAATATTGCAACTAAATATTCCATAGTTTGCACTTAAACCTTTAATAAATATTCAGTAATGTTTCGATGCTGTGTGGGAAACGGAAACAAATTTACATTGCTACTTATTTTTTATGTTTACAATAGTATTACCGTAATTCCTTGATCTGTCAATTCAGAGCGAAACATAAGTTTAAATCTCAACCAATCTTAGAAGTTGCGGTCCAAGCAAAGGGTCGACAAAGATTTTAATCAGCATCGAATGATTTAGAAACCAACGCTTCCTCGAGGGGTAATCAGGGTTGCAGTCAGAATTTTAGTCTGATTGAATTAACCTCGTACTCGCTGCCCTCATAAACTCATACTAAAGTCAAACCCTAACTCCTCCCGTCTCATGTCATCACATTTTGCCCAGAAAGGCCCGTAAGTAATAATGAGTTGTTATCTAGTTACTGCATTACAGTTATGCATACCTTTACAAAAGTAATAGTTATAAATTTGACAGAATTTATAAATCAAACGCTCAAAAGAAATTTAAAATAAGAATTCAATTTTATTTCATAAAAAGTGAAATTCTCGAACTTTTATTTCAATTTATTTGTTTGTAACTATGATTGTTGTGGGAATAAGTTACTTAAGATCAAAAATATATTATCGATGAAACTTATGTAACTTTCTTTTTGATAATTGTAAAACAAATTTAAACTTAAAAAATGTAGGAAAGTCATTAACATTTTTACGAGTTTTTAAAAAGTAAAAAGAAAGACATTTTTTTTCTTTTATCTTCTAAATTTAAAGTTGAAAGAAAGTTACAGATAAAGGGGTTATAAATTTATCATTCTTAAATAAAATGAATTCTAAGTAATTTTTCCATTTCTCGAATTGTTATGATTTCATAGAGTATTTTTAAATATAATAATATTTGAGGAAATGGCAAGTAAATTTAATCAAAATAATAAAAATGATTGTGATTTTGTCAAGTTATAAATTTTACAACGTCACAGCACTATCATTTATTCTCACTCAATCAATGAACAGACTTCCTTAAGCTTGATTCAAGATTGGGTGCCAATCTTGAAGTAATCTTGGAGGGTCAGTCTTAAATTGGTGATACATTTCTAGCTTTTATCAGTCTTGCTTTCGCTGCCTCATCAAATCTCAACCAATCTTGACCAAGCCTTAACCAGTCTTTATAAATTGTGATAAACCCAAATCCGAGGTTAATTTATTTTATTAAGTAATTTTTAAATACGTGGGTAAGACTCGATTGGAAGCCACAAAGATCGAATTTGGCTCCCACAATGCGAAAGATCGAATCAGTTTCAAATAACGATATAAACAACGAAAAGTAAATGAGCATCAGCAATAATCCAATAATTTTTTCGTTCAATTTGTTCACAATACTAATAAAACAATTCATATAAAACAACACAATAACTTTATTATAAATCATAAATTATAATCAGTGATTCTATTTCAATTATTCCTCCACTGAAAAAAAAATTTATTTGATTCAAATACTTCAAATTATTTGAAAAATATTTAATTGGATCAAATACTTTTTATTTGGATCAAAAAAATATGTATTTGATTCAAATAACTTGAATTATTTGAATCACATTTATTTGAACCAAATAAATCGTATTTGGTTCAATTAAATAATTAATTGAATTGAATAAATGAATTTATTTAATACAAGTAATGAGTTACTTGAAACTATTCATTCATTTATTTCACTCAAATATTTCGTTTATTTGATACAAATAAAAAATTTTTGACACAATAAATTTATGTAATTGATTCAAATAAACTGAATTATTTAATACAAATAATTCGTTATTTAATCCTAATACACTATTTTATCAAGATAAATAAAAAAATATTTTAATCAATTAAATATTTATTTGAAACGATAATAATAATTTAATTCACTTCATTTATTTCACTCAAATATTTCGTTTTATTGAAAGAAATAAAAAGTATTTGATACAATAACTTTATTTAATGGATTCAAGTAAACTAAATTATTTAATACTAATACACTATTTTATCAAGACAAATAAAAAAATATTTCATTCAATTAAATATTTATTTGAAACGATAATAATGATTTACTTGTAAGAATTAATTTATTTATTTCACTCAAATATTTCATTTTTTTGATACAAATAAAAAGTATTTGATACAATAAATTTATTAATTCTAATTAAGAAAATTATTTAATATAAATAATGCGTTATTTAATGTTAATACACTATTTTATTAAAGGAAAATAAAATATTTTGACCAATTAAATATTCAAGTGTAATGAGAATAATGAGTTATTTGATACTATTCATTTATTTATATATATTATTTAATATTCTAAGTCCAAAAGTCAAATATTTTTTCATCTACAAAAAATTAATATTTACAACGATTCAGAACAACGAAAAACGAGTTTTTAATTAAAATATATTTACACTTTTTTTGAAAATTCACCTGGGAAAGCATATAATTAATTATATTTTATAAATTGCATTTAATTGAAAAATATAATTTAATATCTTAATTTTAACTCTGAGTTAGGTCTTTTGCAAGTAAAAATGACATCAAGAAGTGAACATTCGTTTTCACGTAGCGTGCGTAGCGAAATTGGTAAAGCGTTAGACTCATAATCCGTAGATCGTGGGTTCGATTCCCCCTATGCGTTAGATTTATTTATTTCTCAGGATTGCGTTTAATCATTAATTCTATGTATGAATTAGTTGAAAAATGAAAATATGCGATCATAGTATCCAGAAATTAAATATTTTTTAATTTATTTATTTGAGTAAGAATTTAATTTAGAAATGGAAGAATTAGTATAAATAAATATGTTATTTATTCAATTCAAATTTTGATTTATTTGAATCAAAAAATTCTTACATTTTATGCAAATAAATTATGTATTTGGATGAAATAAAATAATAATTGCCGCAATTAAAGAGGTTTTAGTTTCAATTAAAATAATTACTTATGACAAATAATCGAATATTTGATTGAAGAAAAGTTTTAGTTGTTTCAAGAAAAATATTTTATTAATGCAAATAAATATTTATTTGAATAAAAAAATATGCAGTATTGAATGAAATAATTTTCATAATTGATTCAAATAATTATTTATTAGTTTTGAATATTCCATTTATTTGATTTGAATACTTTGTATTTGATTCAAATAACTATTTATTTGATACAATAAAATAAAATACTTAGGTTTACTAAGTGTGCATTTGGTTCAAATACATATTTATTGGATAATAGACAAGTAAATGATGTATTTGGATCAAATACTTTTCATTTGATCCAAATAAATTTTTTTTTCAGTGTCGGGATATAATGATGTTACATACAATTAGGACCGATGGATGTGACAAATCGATTCGTTCTGAGCGTCTTTTTCTCTTTTTTCCAGCAGGCGAGAAACGTGCGTTTTATCGTCTGCTCGGATGCGAACTGAAAGCGCCATCTACAACTTTACGAAATTCATACCGCGGGATCATTTAAATCATAATGAGCTGTCAGTAACGACATATTTACTTTATTTATCTATTAATTAGATAATAATGAGATTAATAATGATTTCAATCGTTACAAAATATTGAATCCACTGTCACTTCATTCCTGCCCTTATGAAAAATAATTACTAGAATAATTATAGGAATCTTTTTTTTTTTAATTTCAGTGGAATCATAATTCTGTGTTAAATATATTCTCCTGCATTTACATTACAACGAAAAACTATTGCGCAGACATAGAAGCTATTAAAACTTAGTGCGCAACAAATAATTTTTTAACAAATGTGCGGCGAAAAAATTACTGGAGTTTCCAGTAATTAATCCAGTAGTTAGTCCAGTAATTATCCCAATAATTATGCAATTATTTTTTATAAGGGTGTGTTTTATTAATAATAAATTAAAAATAATTATATAAAAATTTATGCCAATTAAACAATAAAATAGGTGTTAGAATTTACTTAACTTAATCAATTCTTTTACTTGTAAATAATAATAAAAAATTTCTTCTTTGTCGATCTAATACAAAGATCATTGATATCACAACAAAGTCATGAAACCATTACTTGAAATAAACGTAGTAATTTTATGCTACGTGAAGTGTAGCACCCTCGCTCTGACGCTTCGAGAGTGTAGTTGATTGCACAACGATTTATTTTCCGCTGTAATACCTTAGTAGTACAATTGACCTTGAGTAAAATAGACATTATAATATGGCATCATACACGAGATGTACGGCAGCTGCGTGCACAAGAGGTCTGCATCATCGTGATCGTCATCGCTATCGATGTGAATGTCTTCGTCTTTTACTGCTTCTTCTATATCTCGTCGATGTGACACCGTTAGCTCACTTTCCTATACCTTGACAGATGACAGTTTCGCAGAAGAAAAATTTCATAGAACACTCACACTCATAAAACAAAGTAGCACGTAGAAGATTTTACTCTCACTGGAATATTATGAGCAAATAATAATCGAGGTAAAAATCAACAGTATATGAGTATATTAATAAGATTTATAATAATATCTAATTAAATGTAAATAAATATCAATATATTACGAAATTTGAATGTACTTTTTAACTGAAGCAAAATGATTATAAATTTAGGAAAATTTATAACTTTTTTATTTAACTTATTTTGTTCGAAATATGTCCGTTTATTTCGTGTTTGTGTTAATCATTTTCCATGTTAGCAACTTAAATAAAATTGCATAGGACAGATATTATGTATTTAAGCAACCAGTTTCAGAATCTGGAAAAAAAGCTAACTTACGATTTGTGGAGATAAGAATAACGATATTTTTTTATTAAGGCATATGTGATTATATCTTTCAGAGTAGAGAGCGATATTGTGGAGACAGGCAGTCTAGGACTTAAATACCATGAAATACAGCATAGGTTCTACGAATTTTGTTGTAATTCTATTAATTTTTTTCGGTTTTTGAAAAGAGAATTAGTGGAGAGAAATTATTAAGATTCATTGAATTAAATATTATTTAAATGAGTTTAAGTAAATATTTTTTACTTCAATTAAAATATTCGGGGTTTCAAATAATTAGGTATTTCATGATATACTATGAATTTTTTGGAATCTTGAAATGCTTATTGAAATTAAAAAATACTTATTTAAACTTAATTAAGTTACATTTTTATTGAGTTTTATAATTCAACAAATTATCTTTTTACTATAAATAATTTATATTTGATAAGGTACATGTATGAGAAGAAGGTAATTATTTATAATGACAACGTAGTTTCATTGTCCTTATTTTTGGGATTTTTTTTGTCTCGGAAGAGTATTGACTTTGTTTATCTGAAAAAAATGTTAATTTCGAAAAAATTATTACTATTTTAACTGTTTTAAAACAACATGAAAAATTACAATATTTATGCAACAAATGTTATGTAATATGATAAAGTTAAATATATTCGATTATTATTGTTATTAAAATTTATTTTTAATATTTTCTTTTATTTTATATAAAAATTTTGTTCTCTTCATTCAACATTTTTGAAAAATAATTAATATTTACTTACTAATATATTACTGCATTTAACAAAACTTTTCCACGGTTATCTGTTTATGCCTTTTGACGCGAAGTATTATAAAGCTAGCGTAACGCCACAATACCGGACGGATACGGGGTTTACACGCACGGACTTGCTAATCCTTAGCTGTGGCAGCTAAGGATTAAAGCTAATACTTTTCATCAAATGTAGTAAATATATATTAGCTGCAATTGCACATAACTTGCTGTATCAGCTAAATCGTTAGCACAACCAACTTATTGATTATAGTTAATGCAAGTTTGCTGCTACAGCTAAATCATTTTTTTCAGTGTGTATTATTAATTCACATAATTAGCTTTATTATTACTCGAATTTGTAAAATTTTGCAATTTTCACTTTTCCTCTACCCTTGCACAACTTACATCATATAATTTTAAAGATAAATTTGGTTTGGTTACCATCATTTTCATCAGTATCAGATAAATATTCATTTGGCATAATTGAATAGTTTTAAAATTTAAAGTTTCGTTTTTATCGCTATTTTATATTTTAATATATACTAATTTTTATTCATACCAGAATTTATTTTTGTGATGATGATAATTTTTTATTTCAATGTTTTTGTGTTATAGATGTGACGTTATCTTCCCTACCAGGTGGTAATTTTGTGCAGATATTTATTTTACCGAGACATATATGTGTATAGAAATCAGTGTTATTACTATATTTATATATACGTCGGTAAAATAAATATCTGCACAAAATTACCACCTGGTAGGCAGAATAACGTCACACATTAAAATACTCATAAGGATCTTTTATATGTAATTCAAATTGATTTCTATTAATCTAATAAAATATATTATTATTTGTGATATCAATTTCGCGCTTTTTCTTATATTAATTAATTTTTTATCGCCGTTGATTTATACCGTGTCCAACCTGACGTTAATTTCGATTTTCAAATAGGCATTATCTGAAGTTATAATTTTTTCAAAATAATGCCTCCAAAATATCTACTATAAAAAAACATTTAAAACATCAAACTAAACTTATGAAACTTACTACATATCGGACTTTAAAAATACAAAATATCTGATCGTTTCAGATGAATTGAATTTTATTAAATTTAATTAAATTAAATAAATCTTAAAGTTATAAAAATAAAAAAGTATTAATTGCAGTTAATGTTAAGTATTATTATATTAAAAAAACGTGCTTTCTTTTTGAATAGCGTACGCTACTAAAAGAACACATCACAAAGGAATCTCGTAAATGGAGCCACGTTCTGTGTCGTTTAACATTGATTCGTTTTGAGTTCAAAAAACTTCAATGATCATGAATATTTTAATTTAAATATTCTATATTTTATATCGTAAATTTCGGGCAAAAATAATAATTTTGTATTGACTGATCTACCTTTAAGAAAGTTGTACTACTTATCTATAATAAATAATATTTTAAAATAATTATCGGACAATTAAATTAATATTATTTTAAAATCTAATTTAATTTTGATTAAAAGCAATTTCTCATGAGTTAATTATATATGTACCATTGGTCTATCGAGAAATAACGTACTGTTTGCATCGCTAATTAGACACGTTGTATAGATGTATATAGCATATATCTATATGGAGAAATATCTGCATACAACGTACCTGTTATTGATCCAGACACGTAGCTAACGTAGATTTAGTCAAATGCCGTAAATAATTGCAGTTTGGATGGTCCAAGATTACCTTGCTCTACTGCCTTATTGTTAACAGTGATTCAATAAGCTGTTCAATAGGTTTAGGTGACAAAAGGAAATAAACTAATATGTTATACACAAATAGAAATTTCCCCTTACTAGTAGATACACAAATGTTATTTTATTATTAATTTACATAAATGTATGATTCAGAGAGCAATTTAATATAATTAAAAAAAAACTATAAGTAATATAAATCATGTCCGAGTTAAAGTTTAATTTATTCGCTATAAAAAATGATGACAGAACCTGGAAAGGTCAAATGTCGTTAAAGCGGGTTTCAACTAGGGTTGCTCGAAACATAATGTAGATCTAAAATATTTGTATAGATTCAAAGTACTTATGGCTAATATTTTTCACTAAGTTTACATGACAAGTTTGTAAATTTTGAATCCGACATTTTCAGGTCTTACAAAATTTTAGAATCATAGTAGATGAAATTGGGTTAAAAATTGGATTTTAAGTAAGGTTATATTTATTTAAACTCTTAGGTTAATCCTAAAAGAGTTTAAACAATTATTGTGATATAATTAAACAATTTTTTAGATTTTCTTATAAAGTTGTTTTTTTTACCTTCTTGTCGTATGGTGTAATTTTACGATCAGTTGTGTAGGTAATCTAAGATATCATGGCCATACTAGAGGAGACTATACTGTAGAAAGAAGGTAGCGAATCGAATCTTGTGGTTCAGGGAAAAGAAAAAGAGTTGCCGTTTCTCTGTTATTTGTCCATGAAAGACTATCTTGCCAGCAAATCCTCAACGACAAGTTGCAAGGCCAAGTTTAGATCATCAATGATTTTGCAAAGAACAATCACTTTCAACAGATAATTATTCTTTGAGTACCTTGCGGGTTATAATGAAGTTTCCAATGCACTACTATCATGAACTACACCTAATCTACATGCGCATATTTTATTTCTTGTTTTACAAAAAAATTAATATTTTTTTTCTTTCTTTTAATATTTATTATCAGTTGTATTTTCTAAATTTAGCTCTAA
The DNA here is from genome assembly GCF_019393585.1 of Leptopilina boulardi. Lineage (NCBI taxonomy): Eukaryota > Metazoa > Arthropoda > Insecta > Hymenoptera > Figitidae > Leptopilina > Leptopilina boulardi. The sequence goes on along the minus strand of NW_026137951.1, from coordinate 5,059,651 downwards.
TGAGTAAGAAAGTCAGAATATGTTATAATAATGATGTAATCTACACAATGTAGAAATTTTTTTTTTGCGTTTTAATCTTGAAGCACATTAACAGTATTTTCTAATATTTACAAGAAAAAATTATTAAATCACTGATTCCTTGTAATTACTTATAATTTTTTGACGATAGGTATACTTTGATCTAATTGTACAAAATTATCCCTTATATTTCAATTTAGTCCTAAATATCAATTCTTTATTTTTTGTATAAAACAGTGAATTTTAAATAGTCATATTTCATAAGACGTACAGTATTTATGATCCTCCATCTATTCATGTAGATTTATCTTTGTCAATGACCAACGATGCACGTCGATACCAATGTCAATGTTTCTGTTAGTCGTCGAAAAGCAACCCAGATTGTCCATCAACAAAGAAATCTTCTAACGTCACGAACGAGGATTAAATTCGACAAAGACAGATCTTGATGGATGAGTCGCAAGGGCACCAATGACCGGCAAAATACTACTGTTTTTCTAGCTATTTATTTATCAACCATAGCCTCTTACTTTAACGACACAAATAAATTTTCTAATTAATAAACATTGTTGAACAAGATTTATATAACAAGTATTATTTTTTAGATATGTAAATTTGTATACATTATAAAAATTTGATTTTTACAAATTTATTAAACGTATGGAAAAAAAACTATACAATTTATGTAAAAAAAAATTAGGGTACATAAATACATAAAAAATGGTAAGCTTTAATAAAAGTTGATTTATTGACTAGCAATTTTCGGCTTAAAATAAATTATAACGCAGATAAAATCTCCCTATCTTGATGAATCATAAGTGAAATACAACTTCACTCTTTAGCCACTAAGATTTCATGACCCATCTGATCTGACACCGGAGTGGGTACACTTATCGAATTCCCATGCACGTGCATTCAAGCAGTGTCATCACCTTCTAGTACGACCCACACCCATCGGTCGTTGAATAGGATATTGTGTTTTAATATCGCCACCAACACCGGTCGTATATAATACAGGCAACAGCAAGCGTTGCTCGAGGATTCTATTCTTAGAAACCCATGCACCTGTGTGATTCACATACATCGAAAAGCTCCCCCTCTGTCAGTCCCCTAAATAACGTAATGCTGGCTGAGAGAAAAAAATCATGGTGTAACCGTTTCTCATCGTAACATACTTGTTCAGGTTTGTTCTTTTATAAGGGAAATAAGGTGAAACACCTGCAAATTTAGTTGGGGATCCTAGCTACAATACACATCTCGCACTGAACAAAAATAAGACGAAAGGACTTAAAAAAAAATTATTATATGATACACAGAGCGGAAGATTGCCTAAACTGTTCTCATGAATATATACAGAACATTGATATAATCGTCTTTCGAATATAACGGATTATATTGATTTTACCCGAGTCGAAATTTAGTCCTTATGAAACGTTTAATTTATTAACACTAAAGCCTTTATTTTACTAAAGACGACTTAATTTAAAATCAGAATTACAGTCGACTCTGGATAATTAAACTCTCGATAATTTGAATCTCTCAGTAAATTGATGTGTTCTTCGGGTCCCTTCAAAAACTTTTGATAAATTGAAAAAAACCCATTGTTTTGGGTCCCTTGATAATTAAAAGTTTTTTGACGGCAACTTGTCTCTTTTTCCTCTATATATTGAATTCCACTGAACGAAACTCTATAATTTGGATTTTTTCCATAGATAAAAATGTCACTATAAATTGAATTTAATCAAACCTAACTCTCTATAATTTGAATTTTCCTTTACAGATAAAAATGTACAGTTTTGTTTCTCTTTCAAATAAAAGTTATCCCCAAAATCACAAAATTTCACAACATTCAGCATTGTAAACAATGTTTCTTCAATCAAAATAGGGAGTCATTCGTAATTACCTATCGACTGTTAAATTCAGTTTGAAACTGGTGTCGTTTCTAGTAGGAATTTAAAAGGTCGACTCCAAGATCGCACAAATGTTTAACAATTTCGGAAAAAAAAAATTTTAGATGTTGTGGAAAGTGGTGCAACAAAAAAAATGTAGCCAAGCAATTTGGCATTCTTCCTTCAACACTCTCTAATATTTTGAAAAACAAAGAAAAAATTCTTGGCCTCAATGTGAGTGAAGGAAAGAAGAGGTTCCGGCAATGTGAGTTTCCACAGCTTGAGGAATGTTTAGTGAAATGGTTTAGTCAGTGTAGAGAACAAAACATTCCCATGAGTGGTGTCATGCTTAAGGAAAAAGCCATATCATTAGCCTTATCACTTGGTATTTTGGGTTTTACAGCTAGTGAGGGATGGCTCTCTAATTTCAAAAAGCGGCATAATATTGTTTGTAAAAAACTTTTCGGTGAAAGAATTTTGTACACTTTGATGACGAAGTTGAAGTTCACGGTACTTTAACTGATGCAGAAATTTTAGCTCTTCCTAGTGACGAACGTGTGGAAGTTGATGGAGAAGAAGAAATGGATGCAGATGAAGATGATGACGATGATGCGCATAATTTGGTTATTTCATTAAAAGAAGCAAGATTGTCATTGAATATGTTGCGGTTCTACGCACTTCGAGCGGAAGTTGAAGATGACTTTTTCTCTTCACTTGTGTCAATAGAGAATGCACATTAGAGTGCATTGAAACAAAAAAAAATAACTGATTGCTTTGTACACCATGCAAAATAAATTTATTATTAGTCAATTTCTTGTTAATTTGAATTTTACCTGTCTTCTCTCTCGATAATTAAAACTTTCGATAAATAAAACTCTCAATAATTTGAACTTTTTTTTAATCCCCTTGAGATTCAATTTATCGAGAGTCGACTGTATTTCAATCCAAACAATATGACATAAGTAAAAAATAGAATCAATATTAAATATAAGCAGACAAATGAAATTATAAAAAATTCTTAATACATAAGTTAGGTTTTATGTGTTTGGCTTAATTTACAAACAGCAAATTATTTCATTGTAATGTTAATTAAGAATTTACAATTAATGTATTTTTATCATTTTATGCTTATGTATCAAGTTATAAGTATTATGGAATTCTGACTTACCATAATCAACTTTGATTTACAATCTGTGACTGCTTTCGACTCCCTAGCTTTATAGCGGCTTTTACGTATAGTTTTAAAACTAACGATGTACCTTATAATCCGCGGTTAGTATGCAAGGACACACTTTGTGATTCTTGCATCTTTATTTCAGATTTAAAGTTATAGACTTAAACAGGTTCCTTTTATACTCTCGAAAAAATATATTTCTTTTACTTTATCTAGTTTGATAATATTTGTTGTCATCCAGCTGTAATTATCATCCACTTTAAATTTAGGCCAACATTGAAAGCCATTTTGAATTTCGACGATCTAATTTCAGATTTGAATTCAGTGACACCAAAATCCTTAATGTAAAGAGATTTAGAAATTTAAAAACGCCACTAATAAAAAATATGTGTTAATAATTAAAGAAATAATTTTTAATTAAAAAACATAAGGTGAAATTAATATATTCTAATTAAATAAGTAATATGGGCATATCTCTGGAACCTTTAACTCTTATGTCCCTCGTATATATTTCGATAAATTTTTACCTTATTTTTGTTGGAAATATTAATTCTTGATAAGAGCATTCGATTAGGGGTCACTTTTCCCAATTTATCAGTTCCAAAGACCATTTTTCCCAAAATAATGCATTCCCAAGACATTTTTATCAAAATTTATTTTTACCAAACCTAATTTTACAAAAATTTTTATCAACAACCTTTTTTATCAAACTCTCGAAATCAATTAGGGTCAACCGGGGTAAATCCGAACGCTTTTAGTAAGTTTCAACAATAACATAAGTTTTTTCTTTAAAAAAAAATACTTCCGGTATTCTGGTGCATGAAGTTGTTACATTACTTCCATAGAACAATTTTATGGGGTAGCAAAAATTTTTGATAAATTACAATCGCAGGAAACTTAGCGTTCATATTTACCTCGATACTTTGCAACTTTCCTAAAATACCGGGGTAAATACGAACGCCACTGTATTTCAGAAAAATCTTAGGGAAAATAAATTTAAAGTATTGCAATTGTTAAACTTATATAAACTTTATGAAATCATAACGGATTTTTGCAAAACTTGATACAGAAAGTATTTTGGAGTGATTGAATGTAAATACAAAAATAAAAGTCAAATTTTTTAAATTCAAAATGGCGGACTTTCCTGAAACTTATTTTTAAAAATGATCAAATTTACTAACTCCAAATTCGTAATCAGCGACTCTGAAACCCCCCGAGTAACAATTTTCGGGCGAATCCAATGAATTTTTTAATTCTCGTCCGCCATTTTGAATTTTGAAAAACTGACTTCAAATTCGTAATTAGCGACCCCAAAAACCGTAGAATACCAAATTTTATTAATATCCTGAAAAACTTTTTTCAACAAACCATTAGGCAAAAAAATTGAAACACTCCTTCGAGAGAACAGAGATTAAGTTTCTGCTTATTAATTACTAACGAGGATACGTATAGAAAGAAAAACTTTTTTCTATGTACTTTTATAATGTTAAAATAATAGTGTAATGAAATAAAAACAATTTTGTGTGGCTCTGATGTAAAAAAAAATTATTTAAAATACCGTTCGGATTTACCCCGGTTTTCCAATTTTCCTGGGTAAATACGAACGGTCTGATATTATTAATAAAATTTTACAGAAGGCAAAAATGAAAAATAGTTTCTGTTCTAGTATTCATAACAAACAATTATAAATAATAAAATAAATTTTTAGCTTCTTTTTCTTCAAATACTAGACAAAATACTGAAAGAGTGTCATCTTTGATTTTCAATCTTTTTTGCAATACTCGCTATCTTTGTTTATGCTGTTGCTAATTAACAAACGAAAAATGGGATAATACTTAGAATCTCTTGAAGAGGATATGAGGTAAAATTTCTCATATCGAACTTATTTTTAAAAATTTTAATTAAGCTGAAATAATTAGCGTTCGGATTTACCCCGGCTGACCCTAATGGAATCTAATTAATAATATAAAAATAATATTAAAAAAAATTTTTATCACTGTTAATTTTCATAACTTTTTAATTACAGTTAATTTTGATATGCCAGATTTAGTCAAATAAACAATAAAAAGTTGCTGCTGTCAGTTGATTGTGTTAAGTTCAACACAAATTAAAGATTAACAATGACAAATATCACATGAAATACAAAAAGACAAAATACCCTATTGAAAAAAAACACGTATAATTATACGTATAATAATACGTATACTTATACGTATAATTGTACGTATAATTATACGTATAATTGTACGTATAATTATACGTATTATTATACGTATAATTATACGTATTATTATACGTACAATTATACGTATAATAAGACATACGAATTTGAAACAAGAATTATACGTATAATTATACGTATAATAATACGTATAATAATACGTATAATTAATTATACGTATAATAATACGTATAATAATACGTATAATTATACGTATTATTATACGTATAATTATAATTCTATTAAAAATAGAATAATAGAATAGAATAGATTAATTAGTAGCAAAATTGCGCTGAAAATTTTTAGAAATTTTAAAATGCAAATTAAATTTCACGAAAAAAAATATCGTCGAATGTCAATTCAAGCAGTCACCCATCCAAGTACTAACCGCGTCCAACGTTGCTTAACTTCTGTGATCTGATGAGAACTTGTTCCTTCGCCTTGGTGTTTCCGCTGTCTTGTCTTGATTAATAACTTTGTCGTATAAGTATTGTATCGCACCTAACCTCACTTTTAGTGATACTTATACGACAAAGTTATTAATCAAGACAAGACAGCGGAAACACCAAGGCGAAGGAACAAGTTCTCATCAGATCACAGAAGTTAAGCAACGTTGGACGCGGTTAGTACTTGGATGGGTGACTGCTTGAATTGACATTCGACGATATTTTTTTTCGTGAAATTTAATTTGCATTTTAAAATTTCTAAAAATTTTCAGCGCAATTTTGCTACTAATTAATCTATTCTATTCTATTATTCTATTTTTAATAGAATTATAATTATACGTATAATAATACGTATAATTATACGTATTATTATACGTATTATTATACGTATAATTAATTATACGTATTATTATACGTATAATTATACGTATAATTCTTGTTTCAAATTCGTATGTCTTATTATACGTATAATTATACGTATAATAATACATATAATTATACGTATAATAATACGTATAATTATGCGTATAATTATACGTATAATTATACGTATAATAATACGTATAATTATACGTATTATTATACGTACAATTATACGTGTTTTTTTTCAATAGGGTATGCGAATTTGGATAATTATAATAATAGTTTTAATTGGGAAAAATTATTTTTGGAATAATTTTGTTTGGAAAACCATTTTTTTTGGAAAAAAAATCATTGGGAAAAGTAGTTCTGGATATAAAATAGTTTGATATAAATTTATTATGTTTTTTATTTCTTTTATTTTTTATTTCATTTTTCATGTGTAATTTTCAACAATGTCTGCTTGTCCTTAACCATACTTTTTCACGCTCTACATGATTAAACTTTGTTAAGAATAAAAATTGTAAACGATTTGTGAATGTGCTTCAAGAAAAAATAGCTTATTGCAGAGATAACACTAAAAGATTTATTAATTACGGTCGACCGTACTTCGCTAGAAAGATATTTTTTTATGGAAACTGTCATTCATTGCAAATTTATGGTTAAGTTTTCGTGTATAATTAGATACAAAAAATGGACGAAGAAAAATTATGTCTGAAAAGAAATAAAATGCGTGATAAAAGAAAAAATATTACCGATTAAGGTCAAAAAATGAAGAACAAACTGATCCTATTGACAAAAACGTAGATAAAATTGTAATATCTGAAAAAAATAAAAGAACGTAAATCTAATTTGAAAACTGAAGTCAGTCGTTCTATATTAAATCAGGTTTTGGCTAGCAAAATTTTTAAAAAGTATCGAGTTATGAGACAAGCAACACCAATATTGAGTTTTTTTTAAATCGACCAAAACCACCCTTAAACGGACAAATTCACACTTCGGAGATAAAAAATAAATCAACTTATTTTTTTAAAAAACCGAATTTTACATCTACGAAACTTTGCTCCACTAACTCAAAAACATAGCCAGCATTGATCCAGCAACCCCCGAATTTTTTTAATCGAAAAAACTACCCCTAATCTGAAGAATCAAATTCAGGAGGTAAAACAATAAAATAACTCATTAAAAAATGTTATAACCATGTATTTCTACTCCAGCAAGGCAGAAACAAAGCCAGAAATGCTCCCTCACCCTCTAAATTTTTTTTAAATCGAAAAAACCACACTTAAATAGAAAAATTCATGTTTAATAAGTAAAAAATATTACATTACCGGTTTTTTTAAAAAACAGAATCTTACATGTATGTAGTTTTGCTCTACTAACTTAAAAAAACAAAGCCAGCATTGATCCAGCACCCCCTGAATTTTTTTAATCAAAAAAACTACCCTTATTCTGAAGAATCAAACTTAGGAGGTAAGACAATATAATTATATTGTATTACCTCCTAAGTTTGATTCTTTGGTGGTTTTTTCGATTTCAAAAAATTTAGAGGGTGAGGGAGCATTTCTGGCATTGTTTCTGCCTTGCTGGAGTAAAAATACCTGGTTATAAAATTTTTTAATCAGTTATTTTATTGTTTTACCTCCTGAATTTGATTCTTCAGATTAGGGGTAGTTTTTTCGATTTAAAAAAATTCAGGGGGTCCTGGATCAATGCTGGCTTTGTTTTTGAGTTAGTGGAGCAAAGTTTCGTAGATGTAAAATTCGGTTTTTTAAAAAAATAAGTTGATTTATTTTTTATCTCTGAAGTGTGAATTTGTCCGTTTAAGGGTGGTTTTGATCGATTTAAAAAAAAACTGAGGGTGATGGAGCAATTCTGAGCTCAGATTCGGTTTCAGCGGGCCAAAATACTATAGGAAATATATGTCTAGTTCAAGAAACAGACAACTTTTTTTTTGTGTGCCTGTGTTAATGATAAAAAGTATTGAAGATTTCTTAATTAAAGATGAGCATTCATATACCCAGTTAAAGAAAAAATCTTTAGGAAAATCGGACCATATTAAATTGAAATCAGATTTATCATTCTCGTGTTCGCTGATTACCTGTGCGACGGTTTTGAAAGTTTCTTTGCGTTAATAAATTGTGATTTTGATTCTCTAAATCTGTGTAATTTTCTCTTTTTCTACTCGTATTTGGCTGAACAATTTTTTGATTTTTCAATTTAATTTAATTCCAGGTTTATCATTAAACCCTTTATTATTTGGTATATTTTGATATGTAACTGGCAGTAAGTATTTGAGTTCTGCTCGCTGTAGTAGAAGTACTGTTTTCAACTGCTGCTAAAAACAGTATATTATCAATGAAAAGTGTTACATTTTCTTAATAAATTTCAAGAAGTATTTTCATACATATAAGTAATTAAGCTATTATTATTAATTCGTATTTTCGTAATAAAATAAGTATTTCTTTACTTACTTGGAATTGGCTCAAAATTGTTCGAGAAAATTCTTTGAAATATTATATTTGAATTATATTTGAATATTTATGACATTTACTTTTATTACTAGTATTTTTTTAGGAATATTTTATTGTTATTATAAATAATTAAATTACCGAATAAATTTTATCATTTTTTAAAAATAAAGACCTAAGTCAATTTATTTCATTTGTTTTTTAATGTAAGAATTAACTACCTGTTAGATTTTTTCAGTTACAGGTTAGAAATAATTTGTATTTTTAAATCCAGAAGGAGGTTTCAATAAAAATGAATTGGCACTTAAAAATTCTTTTTGATTATGGTTCTAAGATGAATAAAAAACTTTTCTCAATAGGTTTTAAAATCAGCTTACGTGCCCAATTTAAAACAAATTGAGTTTTAAATATTTAAAAATAGTGTTTTATGAGGAACCAGAATTTATTTAATGTATACTTATATGCGTATAGATAATAGATGTTTTAGATTTGGGTTCATATAAATTTATTAACAATGAAGTTATTTTCTTGTTTTGTTTTTATATTTATGCATTAAGAGTGTCGAACGGTATCTGAAATTCTTTGGCAAGAAGAGAGCTTTAATTATCGCTCTGAACGTGAAATAGTATTGATTTTAAAATACTTTTTTCTCGAAACACGAACACTTTTAACAAAATCAGCCAAAATCCTCATCTTATAAATTTCCTAAATCCAACAGACTGTACGAATCCATAGAAAAACATGGTTGCAAAACAAAAAGTAGAAAAGTAATCTAATAACAGCTTCGACTTTGTGCGCCCTGCATGCTGCTGCCATCTGACGGCGGCAGGAGGTAATGATCCCCTCATTATATTACTTTTCGTTTTGCAATCGTGTTTTTGTATGGATTCGTATAATCTTTAGGATTTAGGAAATTTATATAAGATAAGGATCTCTAGCTGTTTTTGTAAAAAGTGTCCGTCTTTCGAGAAGAAAGTATTTTAAAATCAATGTTTATCATTTTTACGTTTAGTACCGTTTTAATAGAGCGATAATTAAAGGTCTCTTCTTGCCAAAAAATTTCAGAGACCATTCGACTCTCTTAAATAAATTTTGTCACTCTTAAAATCGTTCTTTTAACATAATAATTTAATTTTTTAAAATTGGACACAAACACTACAGCAATATAATTATTTATATGTAAAATTGAAAATAAGTAATTATTTTATCATTTATTACAGTATTTATTAGATTAAATAAATTCTGATTCCCCATAAAACACTGTTTTTATATAAAAACTCAATTTTATTTAAATCGGGCACGTAAACTGATTTTAAAAACTATTGAGAAATGTTTGTTATTCATCTAAGAATCATAATCAAAAAGAATTTTTAAGTGCCAATTCATTTTTATTTAAACCACCTTCTGGCGCACCGTGAATGATCAGTAACTTTTTCAAGACAGTACATTTTGTCTGCCCTATTGTAAAATTTTAAAGTTAGATACTTGAAGTTTGTATAAAGTATCAATACTGTGTTTCAAAAAAAAAATTTTTTTTCTTATTCAAATGTTAAAAGTTTCAGAGAAACGCCCTAATGTATCTTTAACAATAACAAAAAGATACAATTGAAAAGAAGATAATTTTTCAGCTGTAAAATGCAAAGTTAGTTATTTTTTTATATAATACTTCGTGCCCTGCAACCTTCAATAGATCCAATAAAAGGTTTTTTGTTTATTTATTTTTTTTTGGTAATATAGTGTTATATTTCTTGAATATCAATTGCATATGATTACAGTAATCGACTCAAGTGGAATAATAATAACGGCTGTTTTAAACTGATCTGTTACTTCATGTATAAGTGCGCGTAAAGTATGGTCATTCAGCATTGGCAGAAAAGATTCAGGTCGCGGCACGCATGAACGCTCACAATACGTTGTTGTTACGAAAGGTCTTCGAGCTGTCCGAGCGTTGGACTCAATGCAATGCTTATAAAAAGTTGTTAGATGCAATATTGTAGTTAATATGTGCTTCTATGTCATAACATCTGAATACTCTATAATAAATTCAATCTATAAAAAATGTTTTATCAATTATCACTGTTCTTGTTACTTATAAATTGAATTCAATTAAAAATTCAAAGTTATAATTTTTTGTTCATATAACAATATTTACAAGTTAATATTTTATAGAAGATAATTTCAATTTATGGTGTATCTTATTTAATAATAGTCAAATAATTAATTTTTTAAATAAAAAATTTATTCTGTGTAGAAACAATTTTTTTACCCTAGCACAATTATAGTCAGATCTGTTAAACATTTGCCAATTTTGAAGTTAACCCTTTAAAAAGAACGGGCCTAAAGTGGACAGTAAAATAATATATAGCCTGTCCAGATTATTTACATGTTTTTATTGTATGTACTAAAAATTCTTTTGCATTTATATTAAAAAATATAACACAATATACTTACGTTTTGTGAGATACTTAACAGATTTTTAAAATAAAAGTTTGAAGTTTGTTTATAATAAATTTCAACTTTTTTAATAATTATAGATTCTAAAGTATCTAATTGACTAAAATTAGTTCCTACAGACGGAAGTTTAGTTTAAATTCAAAATAGTACGAAGCATGCAACAGTTCTTTTAGGGGTTCTTTCAGTAGGGAACACGTCAACAACATGAAGACTATATAGTCTAACAACGTTACAGGTCGTCAGATATGCAAAACGAGTGAGGTACTATAATGAAAAGTGTTAGCTAATCAGATCGCAATGAGTCGTTTATATTATAGGTCTAGGACATTAAGAAATTTCATTATGACACAAGGCCAGTATGTAGAACTTATAGGTTTGTTAAAAGGATATATAAATAAAACTTATGGTGTTGGTTTTAATTTTATAATGGCATTTTATCATTGTTAGGAAAAAAATTAATCTCGATTTAATAATAATGATCAAAGTGCAATTACTTTGAAACTCAGCGAACTAATTCCACAAAAGTTAATTAAATTCTTAATATCAGTATCAACTGAAAGATTTTCGTTCTTACTTGGATAGTTACTTTTGTTCTGATGAATGTAATTTTAATATTAAGGAGGTGGTTTTTGAGATAAAAACGTGAATTTTTATAATTCATTTCCATACATTTGATAGCTTTCTTGTAGCACTAAATTTATGAAGAAAATTTTTTCAAAAATATTTAATAATTAAAGTAAAGATGATTTCATAAAAATTTATATTAGAGTGATTAAAAAACCGTAATCTAAATCATAAAGCAGGAATTTTTATAATTATCCAATTTTTATAATATGGTTCATTTAGCTTAACTTGTAGGTGACATTAACATGGCTTTTGCAAACAGTAATTAGCCCGAAACTTTTTGTGATGTTTTAACTTGTTTTGAGTCTATCGATTATACATGTGAGTGTGAATTTTATGAAGATTCGGATAGAGGACGATCTTCAAAGACTTATGTAGAAATGTAAAGAGGGGACAAATAAATACACTGAGAGAAGTTAAACACAGATTTCGTACTAAACACACGTTCAGATAGTGTACCTAACCTTTCGAGCAACATCGGTTCTAAATTGTATCGCAGCTGCGCTTTTTGGTGGACAGATACTGTACTAAATCGTTTGTCCAACAAGTTAGGTCAGAATCAGTACTCAATTGGCGCTGCTGCTGTTCGATTTTAGTACTGCGTCTGCACATAATTGTGGTACAATATCTGTCCCTCAAAAAATGCAGATGTTGCGTTAAACTTCTCTCAGTGTAGGTATAACCAAAAATTAACGATAAGGTGGAAAATTTTAATGAAAGGGATCAGGTTATCTCTTATGATTCTTGCATCCATTTTACCGCTCAGCCTTACTTAAACATACTAAAATTAAATTAAAGTATTATAATATATTCCAGTTTAAGTTGTGAAATTTATTTAAATATTATAATATAGTTTCTATTATTTATAAATTATTAAATCATACATGTTTACACGGAGAAAAATGATTTAGCTGTAGCAGCAAATATGCATTAGCTAAAATAAATTAACTGGTTGTGCTAACGATTTAGCTGATACAGCAAGTTATTTGCTACATTTGATAAAAAGTATTAGCTTTAATTCTTAGCTACCACAGCTAAGGATTATCAAGTTGGTGCTTGTAAACCCCGCATCCGTCCGGCATTGTGACTTGATGCTAGCTTTACTTCGCATTAAAATGGACAGTTAACCGTGGAAAAGTTTTGTTAAATGCAGTGCTATATTAGTAAATAAATATTAATTATCATTCAAAATTGTTGAATGAAGAACTAGTGCAGTGTTTCGCATACACTGTTAAAAATGTCCATAGTTTTAATATACATAAAGTACTTAAATTTAAAAAATTGGTATATACAGTGTAATCCATGTACAAAGTATATTAAATTTTTTCACTGACAAAAATTCAAATTAAAAAATTGCATTTTACTCAATTTATACATTTTCTTGGGTACAAAATAAAGTTTTTATTAATAAAGCAAAATAATTTCTTTCATGTAAATACAAGTTTAAATCAATTAACATTGTAAAAATGCATATAATTTGACATTTAGAGTACTTAACCTAATGTCACATATAAGTATTAAAATTCTTGTATTTAGAATGTTTTTTTGAAAAATTCCCCTTTATAAAACATTATATGGACATAAACAACACATTAGTTAAAGAATTACGCACTGTTGTTTCAATTTCAAAGAAATTTTCAATATCAAGGAAGTAATGACCGTTTGGTGAAATAGGCATCTACAGTCGCCATGTTTTCATATTAAATTTAATATATGGGACGTTTCGCGCCAACCGGGCCACCCTTCCCTGTAAAATTAAGAGCTTTCAAAATTATCGCTCATACCAGGAAATTATTGGTATACATAAGTACTTTCGAAAACTATCTGGCCTTTTGAAAAATCCAATATGGCGGCTCCAATATAACCTATAAACGCACCTAAAAACGTGAGATGGGACATAAACTTATGCTTAAAAATAAATCTGATGAAGAAAACACCTCTGTATTAACGTTAAAATTAGCACTGGGTAGTATATTTTGCTTACCATAAGCGAAAACTAAAAATTTCTAAAACTCAAAATGGCGGATTCAATATGGCGGACGAAAATTCCTAAAATTCATCAGATTCGGTTAAAACTTGTTACTCAGGGGTTTTTGGGGTCGCTAATAACAAATATGATATCAATTTTTCAAAATTCAAAATGTCGGATCCAATATGTCAATCTTATACATCACAAACAAGATTTTGGAATTGAAGGAGAATGGTGTTTTCATGCAACAGCTCATGGCAAAGGGGCTTGTGATGGTTTAGGTGCCATACTCAAAAGAGAAGCTACTCGAGCAAGTCTCCAAGCCAACCCGACAGAAGCCATTCTCAATTCTATGGATCTTTTTAACTGGACAAAAGCAAAATTTACAGAAATTAAATTATTTTATTATGATAAGAAAAGACATCAGAAAAGCCAAAGGCATCTAGCCAAACAGTTTTCTAAAGCTCCACAAGTAACAAAAATCCAGAGTGGTCATGCTTTTATAGTTCTTCCTGAAAATAAACTACAAATTATACGATACTCTGGTGCTAAAAGCGTCATAAATATAATAAATTATCAAAATTAAATAATATAGAGTAAACTCTGTGTGAAATTTTCAATTTTTTTAAAAACATTTTCTTATCTCTTAATTTTTTAAAAACTATTAATCAGTTCATTTTTAAAGACCATGAAAACAACAGAATGATAATTTTCGGGAGATTTTCTCAATTTTAAAAATTTTCGTCCTCCATATTGGATCTGGAATTTAAAAGTTTTAAAAATTGACATCAGATTCGTTGTCAGCGACCCCAAAAACCTCTAAGTAACAAGTTTTAACCAAATCGGATGAATTTTAAAAATTTTTCGTCCGCCATATTGGATCTGCCATTTTGAATTTTGAAAAATTAACATCATATTTGTTATTAGCGACCCCAAAAACCCCTGAGTAACAAGTTTTAACCGAATCTGATAAATTTTAAGAATTTTCGTCCACCATATTGGATCCGTCATTTTGAATTTTGAAAAATTGACATCATATTCGTTATCAGCGACCCCCATAACCCCTGAGTAATAAGTTTTAACCGAATCTGATGAATTTTAAGAATTTTTGGCCGACATATTGAATCCGCCATTTTGAATTTTAGAAATTCTTTAGTTTTCGCTTATGGTAAGCAAAATTTACTATCCAGTGCTAATTTTAACATTAATACAGAGGTGTTTTCTTCATCAGATTTATTTTTAAGCATAAGTTTATGTCCCATCTCACGTTTTTAGGTGCGTTTATAGGTTATATTGGAGCCGCCATATTGGATTTTTCAAAAGGCCAGATAGTTTTCGAAAGTACTTATATATACCAATAATTTCCTGGTATGAGCGATAATTTTGAAACCTCTCAATTTTGCAGGGAAGGGTGGCCCGGTTGGCGCGAAACGTCCCTTATATGTATCTTAGATTTCAAAACCTGTAGTGCATATTCGCTTCATACGCATGTATATTAAATCTAATACAGATTTTTCTAACAGTATACTTAATCTAAAAATGAAAATTAAATATTTGATTATTAGAAAAAAAATTTTATATTAAATAACAGAAAATATTTTTAAAAAATTTCTTTTTATAATTACGTAATTTTTTTTATTAGCAGAAACAATTTTCAAAATAAAGACCAAAAAGATAAAATCACCTAGCTTAAATCAGTTAGCAGAAATACCTAATAAAATTGTTAGTTATATAATAGAAAAAAAAATTACCTGAAATAGCTAAGAATTAGATATATCAGTTAACTTTATTTCTTCGTGGATATCAACCAAAATGATGGTGATATTATTAAGTGCAAATACAAAAATAAAGGAAATCAGGGTATTAAAAAGTGAGCCCAATGTTGTAAAAATTATAAATTTAAAACAAAGAAAGAAAGAATGTAAGTAACTATTGCTGACGTTCGTTGTTATAGCGTCGTTTTTGCTATACCTTCGAGAAAAGGCAAATTGTAATATGAATCTCCAGGATTGCAATCCTTTGGCGATTGGCATGTATCAAATGGAATAAGCAGATGCGTATGATCGATTTAGTTGGACTACTTTCTGTGAACGATTTCATATCCAAGCGTATAGACATTTGGCTGAATTCTATTGCCTATCCGCTGCCATAATTTAGAAGGTCAACAAATTTGTAAGTTGCTACAGAGCATCTCATTTTTATAATTATTTGAAAATTGACAATCACTATCACCCATTATTTTAATAATTAAATTGAAAAATTGTGCGTTTGTAGATTTATTTAATAAATGAATTTAGATTTATTGTAAATCAAAAACATTTTAATAAACGGAGTTATATTTAAATAAATTGTAATAGTTATAGTGAAAATAATTTATTAATTCTTAAGGGGGAATAACACATTTGACCTCATAAAAAGTCGATTCTTTTTCTTAGTCAGTACTTTAAATGGTATATAGAATATAATTCAAATCAAAAAAGTTGGTTCTGAAATTGTTTTATGAAAAAAATATGAACATTTATAAAAGATGTCAAAGAGCGCTATGAGTATACCTAAGAGAGCAATTTTGTTTCTTTAGCAACATTTCTACTGGAGTTACCGAAGTGGCTTTCCGAGCCAGTCGAAAAGATTGAGATGAGGCCTAAACCTTAATGGAGAAGGTCACCTATATGGTGCAAACATCGCAGAGTAAAAGTAAATTCATTTTATTTACAACTTTTCAGGCTGCAAAACTTTAAACGCGTTTTTCTTGAAACATCTTTTTTCAAGTTGGTGGGCATGATAACTTCCACAATTTTAAACAGATTGACTTCAATTTGGAAATTTTTGGTTCTTCATTTAATACTACGTGGAATAATAGCATAATGGCGCCGTCCAGATACCACGTGGACAATTTTTCATCACTTTTTGACCCCCCCCCTCCCCCCCTCGTGGACAATTGTGGACTTTTGATGAACCCCCCCCTCCTAAATGTCCACGTGGACTTTTTTTGGTGAAAATTTTTTGTTTGTATGTTTCTTATTTTAAAATGGTAAATAAATAGATATTTAATAGTTACTAGAAAACATTTAGTCACTGTTTCTTTTAATTATAAAAATAATTTTCAAGTTTACTGCTAGTGAACTGAAAATTTTGCTAAGCAAAATAACATTTTTGGTTGAATCACATGACAATCACATTGGTAACACATCTTAGAATAACGTTTACCAACTAAATACCATTATTTTTTGGTATCGTGAAGATATTTTTGACAAAAATATTTCAAATTACTCTACAAACTAAAAATACATAAATCTTTTTGGCAACAAATCTTAAATTGAGGACACCAATGCAATAACCAGACGGACGCTCGGACCGGCCGCGCTGAAGCCAGTCAACGAATGAAAAAGTCGAAAAAATTAAAATTCAAAATTTTGATTTTTGAAATATACTACGTTGTAGAAAATAAAATGGCGCATCTTTTTTTCCATTAACTTTTTTTTGTAGAATGAATAGTTTTGACAATAATTGCAAAAAACTAAATATTTTCAATCAACAAATTTTATTGAATTTTTAAACACAAATCGTTCCAGTTCCGACAAATATTAATGAATTTACTTCAACTTTGGTTTATATTGCTGAACATCGACCTTATCGACAATGCCGTCTGGCAGTGTGGATCGTGGATCACGGAGTTATTTTGATTGGCGTTGCGTGTTTTTCATTAAAAATTGTGTATCTTCGTCAGTTTTGAATAAATCGATCTGAATTTTTCCACAAAACTTCTTCGATATGTGAGGAACGAATGTCTCACTGGAAGTTTTTTCAACGAAAAAGTTCCCCACAGACTTTTTTTCGGCGAAGATAGGAAAACGAGAGTACAGGTAAGTTATTATTTAAATTAATAAATAATTAAATAATTTACGGTTTTTAACTTTTTCATCATGCTATCGTCTTCTTTAGACCTAAATGCTTGGGTATACCAAAGTTGAAGTAAATTCATTAATATTTGTCGGAGCTGGAACGATTTGTGTTTAAAAATTCAATAAAATTTGTTGATTGAAAATATTTAGTTTTTTGCAATTATTGTCAAAACTATTCATTCTACAAAAAAAAGTTAATGGAAAAAAAGATGCGCCGTTTTATTTTCTACAACGTAGTATATTTCAAAAATCAAAATTTTGAATTTTAATTTTTTCGACTTTTTCATTCGTTGACTGGCTTCAGCGCGGCCGGTCCGAGCGTCCGTCTGGTTATTGCATTGGTGTCCTCAATTATCTATCACTATAGCTCATCACTAATACAATGTATGGTAGAATTAAAATATTTATGCCAGGAATATCTAAAAATTATCGTATAAAATAAAAGTAGGTAAATCTTTATGGTAACAAATCTTAAAATAATATCGAAAAAACCACAAATCTACTAATCGTCATCTATATTATCATTGCTGATCCATGGTTGTGTTAACCATTCGGCAAGATCATCAGTTGCGAAAAAATCAATGGAGCTCTCTGAATTTACATTATTTTCCATCTCTACACAAGACACTTCAACAAGTTCCGTTTCTTCATCCCAATCCTCTGTATTTCTTTTACGTTGATTCTTATGTAATATTTTAACGTGAGTAGTTAAGTGCGACTTTGCGGCAAAATAAAGGCCAAATTCACTGCATATGCGTTTTAAAATTTTAAAAACAGTTTGTTAGTTGATTGAAGTATTTTGAGTCAATAGTAGTTTCAAAATTCAAGATGTATTTCAAATCAAAATTTGTTACGCTGAGTATCAAAATTTTTATCGGAGTCCTATCTGTGGAATCTTTTTAAGGGGTCACTTACCTTGCAGTACAGGTAGTACTGAAGGGCAGTACAAATTATAAGGGAGATTTTGAGGTAAATCATTCACAGTAGGTCTTAAATTCATTAAAAATGAAATTGTAATTTATGAGAATTCGGGTTTAGGCGGGTTTGTTATGATTTTTCACGTGTAGCACACCAGCCGGCGTATATTGATTCGATAAAACTCGAACGAAATCGATAAAAATATCGAATGACTTGCGCAACGCTGCATAATACACTGGCGCGAAATTTAAAAGAAGGATAAAAAACAATAAATAAAATTTCATTTTTACTGGGTCCACGTGGATATTTGCTTTGACCCCCCCTCCCCCCTCGTGGACAATCGTGGACTTTTGACGAACCCCCCCTCCCCCCAAAACTGTCCACGTGGTATATGGACGGCCCCTAATTTGTTACATCCCGGTAACAATTTCCCCTAATTTTTCTTTAAATTTCTCATTAAAATAAGACATTTTACATAATCGTATGATATTTTAAACTATATGTCTTATTTTAATGTATTTATTTACGTATATATTAATAGAATAGAGCGTTAAAACGAAGTCGATCTCAAAAGAGACATGACATTCGTTTTCACCATAAAATAATGAGCTAAAAATAAGGTACATATAAGCGAATGTAAAACAAGTTCAAGCATGTTTGTTTATACGCGTGAAGAATGTTAAGATTCTAATGTAACATGATCTTCGAAAGCCTATTATGGGCACATAAGAGAGAATTCTAAAAGAAGAAGATTCATTGTCATATGCGATAAAGATCATTACCATATAAGGAAAGTGATCCTATTTATAAATCACCCCCTCTTCAATAATGTGACATTTCTCCCACTAATTAGCATAATCGACTAGTAAAATAAACAAGAGCTTTTTCCATAAAGCTTGTCAAAGTTCCGGTGCAATCTCTAACATCGTAGAGCGACCCATCAGATTACTTTCGCGATAATTATTGTATTCTTTCCTGATAGCCAATCGGTGCAACTAAGTTTGACTTTTCACTTAGAACATAGTTCTTTCCTGAGAGCCAATAGGTATTGTAATATTGTAAATATTCTATTACAATTGGTGTTGTTTAAATATTTGTTTAAAGAGTCAATCATGGAGAGTAAGTAAAGTATATTTTTTAAAACACAATTATTAAATAAATTAAATTGACTTAGGTAAATTTTTTCTAGTAAACCCTCCAATTATTCATTTCCTGGAGGATTTACCACCCATGAAGTTACCTCATACAGCTGTAAAAGTAATTAATAATACAGACGACCATTTAAATACAGTATTGTAATCCCGTTGATTTAAAACGAATTTCATGAAAAATATTCAAAATTATATGTGTATAGTGCAAGATTTTACTTCTATTATTTTAATATCATCATATATTCTTAAAAAATGTAATATATAACAAACCATTTTAAATTTCGCGGTCAGTGGTACCAACAGAAATTTAAAAAGAAAAATTTCGTTTTCGACGTGTCATATGTCACGTTTTCCAACGCTAATCTGAGATATCATGTTTTTCAACGCCAATTCGAGATATCATGTTTTTACGCCCAGCCATCGAACTATAAATACCAAAGAAATCTTGCATTATCTCTTTTTTCAATTTATCAATTTTGTACATGTTGCTTCTCTTACACCTGCAATAAAATTCATTCCTGTCAAAGGTGCGAGTGACGAGAAATAACAATAAAGAATATTGTAATTTTTTTAATAGTTATAAAACAATAAAAGTCGTTAAAGTTACACAAGTGCAACAAAACGAACTATTTCAAATCAAATCAAAACCATTTTATAACGACTAAGCTATAATCATCGGTTTATCCAACTTCATTGCTAAAAGTAAGTAACAGAATTGTAATATTGTATCAATATTATATAATATTAATCAATAAATGTTATAAAAGGGAAGATTTAACTTGTTATTGTAACGCAATAAAGTGACCACAAGTGACTAAATTTAGCTTAAATTTAGAAACACTTTGGAGTTTTTTTCGAACTCATATCGTTCAACCACAATTATGATAAAATATTTTCGGAGACAGATCTTCTTGCGTTGTTCATTCTGTTCCTGATTTGGACTAATGCAGACATCATTTTTGGTTAAAAAACAATTACATATTACACAGAATTACTACAAGCAATTTAACATTTAACTTTCATAAAATTTACTGAAAATTTTGGCACTATTGAATGGCAGTATCAAACAAGATGTAAATTGATTCAATATTTATATAATAGTTTAATTATCAATATTGGTTCAGTCATAGACCAAGTTGTTTATCTTACTTCGATATTTAAAATTATATAAAACTTAGAGAAATGAAAGAACCGATAAAATTAATAAAGAGATGTAACTTTATTAAGAAATATTTATCTGTTAAAAATTGTTGTTTTTAAAAAATTATTGATCATATTTATAATCTGTTTTAAATACTTGATCCTCGCTAGCTAACAGTTACAATAACGGTTACTTGTTCCGTTGATAATCTACGCACTTACAACCGTGCAGACAGTAGAAAATTCTTTTCAGATTAGAAGATGCGCAAAGCTCGAGCGTAATAAATCGTGCTGAGGGAATTCTTTCAAGGCAAAACGAAAAAGACTTGCAGAGAAAGGTGCAATGCTCTACAAACAGAGAAGGATTCTTTGCATGCGCTTACAGCCATCGAATCGGTAATAAATTATCTTGTAATAAACTTATTTTTTTCAAGTAATATAAAAATTAATTAATTGTTTATTGATTTCTTTTTATAAATCAATGTCATTAACAGAAAGGTTTTGAATTATGAGATTAGAGAACTTACTTGTAACCAAGACAAAAATTATAAAATTTATTTTTTTCTAAATTATTAACGGTAATATCAGAATTTTTATTTTTTGACATTTTTATTTATTACGACAAACTATTAAAATATTAAAGAACACGTGAAGATATGCTTATGGAAAATATTTTTTAGGTTACCAACATCGAAAACGGTGAGCACACAATTTTGAATCATAATTATATCAATATCAATTATGTTTCTTACCAAGAAAATATGTGTAAGTCAATTCATTACTACTTGGATCACACTCTGACATGATACCTTTTTCTTATATTTTTATTATTGCAACCGATGTATGATCTGTAAACTCTGACGAGTATGGCGTGACGTACCTTCATCTTTCTTTGTTAACGCTCTCGGTCAAAGCTGTTAACGTATTTTCGATGAGCCCTCACAGCACCAGATATCCTAGGATATTCCAAAAACATCCCTTGGATATCCTAGGGATACCCCAGGGATATCCTAAGGATACTTTAAGGATATCCAAAGTAGCGGCGGTTAGGATATCCTAGGGATATCTCAGGGATATCTAAGGATGTCCCTAGGACGTCCCAGGGATATTCTAATTATTTCCCCGGATATTATTAGGATATCCTGTGGATATCCTTAGAACGTCTCAAGGATATTCTCAGAACGTCCTAAGGATAACTCTGGAATAATTAGGGATGTCCTTAGGACGTCCTAAGGATATCCACAGTATGTCTATATTATCTTATGGGTTAGAATATTCTTGATTCGTTCTAAAAATGTCCCTAACGACCCTAACAAACAAATTAATTAAATAAAAATGGAAAACATATTTTTTGGATGTATTTATAATGTATTTCCAAGATAACTAAAACGATTTACCTTGTCTACAAGAATTCTTTTTTCTACTTTTTCTTTAAAAAATCTCTTGAAACTAACTCAAGCGCTAACTATGAAACATTTGCTCAACTGTACATATTTTATGTTATTCGCACAATCTTGCCCACTGCTCCATGTGGGCAAACAGCCAAGTTGTTCCTCCTGTCCCTAGTCTTCGCTGCACAGTGGCCAGAATCTTTAATCTACTGTTCAAAAAAGTCACTGAACAAGATCATGCCAGAATAGTATCTGGCATCTAGGGGGGAAAATGGTTGATTTCCACGAGTGTAATTTGCAGTTCGAGGCGTAGCGAGCGCTCGAGCCGCAGGCGAAGGTTAGCGAGTGAAGGCGAGAACTGTAAAACACGAGTGGAAATCATTTTCCTCCCGAGTTGCACATACTATTTTTTCTAACACACGTATACCGAAAGTACAAACGCGGTAGTGTGGATACTATTGATGATGGTATGATTGTGTCTGGTAGTAGTGTAGTTACTACATATGGTGTACCAGACGTTTGAGACTCACTATTGTTCATAGTTTGATTAATATGTAATACCTAATAACAACATCACCGGGAGGGAAAGTAACTTTCGCTCCCGCTCAGTGACGTCACCGGGAGGGAATGAAACTTTCCCTTCCGCTCGTCGGAAAAGACATACTTTTCTCCCGCTACACAGGTAAGAAATGGTGTACTTTCGGTGCGTGTGTTAGAACAAAAATTTTTCATTCGGTCAGTCCCATAAAAAACGAATTTAAAGTGTCGAAAATCGCATTTTTGGCTTAAATATATGCTCTAATTATCAACTTTAAGGCCCAGATTTGAAAGATGGTTGACAATCACGGGAAACCTATTTGTATCAAAAAATCGCTATTTCAAATAGTCAAAATTTGAATCATAATGATATCCTAGGGAGATCAGCGATATGCAATTTAAATGATGTTTATTGTTTACTTTTGATTTACTATATCACTATTACTTTTGATAAATCGTCTGATCAGCCTGTCCTGCCCCATACTAATTTCGGGATATTCATTATGGAATCCAAAAGCCGGGTGTATATTCTATCTATCCTCCATTTTCCCTGTGCTACAGGTGTACTTATTTCTCAAATAAGACTATTAAGTCTTATTTTAGTTGGTTGGTATAGAAACGTTGTGACATAATAAAAAATATTTTCACAACAATTTTGATCTGCTTTTTTCAAAATTTAATTCAGTGATTCCTGAATGTGATAAGCTATATTGGTATACTTATTGTAAGAGCAGCCTTCTTTATTTTAAAAATAAGTAAAGGTTTCTCTGCTAAAATGAATTCCAACGCTACAGTTGGAGTGGTTCTTATAATTCCTGTTGTTCTTCTAAAAACTGTTGCCTGTAACTTTTCCAGTTTCATTTCCCCCGTTATCATCTGGCTTCTTATCTACCAAACAACTACCACATGTAAAAATCTAGGTTTAAGTGCCATCTAGTTTAGCCAGAAAACTATATTCGCTTTAAGCCCTCATGATGTTCGTATTGATCTTCCTATTGACCCAAAAGGTAATGCATAATTTCTCGTAGTAATACTCAAACTGTCTCTTCCTACTTAACTTTTTAAGAGGGAAGTGGAAAATCTGTATAACCTTGGAGGCCTATTTCCAAGTCAGATACCTGGAGATTGTACTCGCAGGTTATGTACATGGAGAAACTTTAGTTTGTAAAATTTGACATTATAATAATTATTTTAACAAAAAACCAATAGTAAGAGAGGATGAAGTGATAAAAATGACATATATATTATTAATAATTACAATAAGGAGTTGGAATGATTAATAAAAACTATATGAATTGTAAATTAGGAAAAAGAGATATTCACAAAAAGAATTTTGACTAGAATAATTATGAAAAGTAAGAGTTGAAATTCCACATATTACACTCTGTATTAAAAATATTAATATTTTTATTGGAAAGAAGCAAAGATGCTAAAAATATTGCTCATCTTAAAATTGGTTATTGTAACATCTAAAATTGTTTTTTGAAAACATTTCCATTCAAAATAGGTATTTTATTTCTTAGTAGCATTCGATTGGTCGAACTTTACCAATGATGTACGAAAAATATCCGGTTATTGCCGAGTATAACCGATTGGGTTTCATCACGTGATAGTAATATTTTTAGTTCATTAATTTCTGAAAATTTAAATTTAAATTACTTCAAATTTTTATTACATTTATATTTGATGTTTCATTTTAACTTAAAAATGTATGTATTAAGTATATAGTTTGCAAATATGAGAAATGACTATTTTGAACATTTTATTCAATATTTAGATTTAACAAAAAAGATTAATTTAAATAATAATTTAATCAGGGTTGCTACGGTACTGGAAAACCTGGAAATGTCAGGGAATTTTGAAATTATGAAACCGTAGCAACCCTGATTAATATAATTAAATCAAATATATAATACATAAACCGACGGAATACCTCAGTTGGTTGGTGCTCCAAGCTTTGCGGGAGGTTTGACGTCTAGGTGCGACGGTATACATTGTCGATTAATTGTCCGATGTATACCGCCGAAACTAGACAGTCGATAAACCGGTTGTACTCAGAAGAGGTTTTTCTACAGTTTCCCTCTTCTCTGGCGAGAAAACCCAATGACGGGTGGTTCAGGCAAATGCGAGTACTCCTATCTTCGAAAGTAGCACTGTAGGCGCATTAGGTTAAAAATTTGCAAAAATTTGTAGAATGATTATGCTTCATTCATAAAAAGTATTTCTCGGGGACTCTTGTCGAGTGCGTAATATGCCAATAGGGCAGGAGTATAAACGAAAAAAAAAAAATATATATATATGTGCCATTCCAGGAGTTTTTTAGCACTTTTCGGAGTAACCTTTCCAAATTAAATGAAACATTTTTTTAATAATATTTATTAATATAAAGGTCCAAAAAAATCACTTTTTAAGTAAAACAATTGTTTATTTAAAAAATACAACAATAAATAATGCAAAAAATTCACTTTTTTCCTGCAACTCCAAATAAATTGGTTTAAAGATCAAAATTTTCCTTATTTTTCAAGTTTTAATACCGCACAAGAAACATCGAGTCCGAGAAAATATTCAACTCACAATTTTTTAAACAATGTTTGTTTACTTTTTTGTATTTTATTTACTGTGAAACGTCTGCTAAAGCTGCGCGCGACGTTTGGAAGTTGTCGCTTTCCTTATTGAGCAGAAGCTCATTACACTAGCGTAGTAGAAAGCATGTTGTGCGAAAAGTGAGGTTATGTTGTCATTAAACGAAACATAAAAATTTCTGGTTATCACATTGAATGGTTTTTAATTATCTACTTTGCAGTAAAAAATCATAAAAAACATTTTTGAAAGATGAAAAACCTCACTTTTCACACAACATGTTTTTTACTACGCTAGTGTAATGAGCTTCTGCTCAATAAGGAAAGCGACAACTTCCAAACGTCGCGCGCAGCTTTAGCAGACGTTTCACAGTAAATAAAATACAAAAAAGTAAACAAACATTGTTTAAAAAATTGTGAGTTGAATATTTTCTCGGACTCTATGTTTCTTGTGCGGTATTAAAGCTTGAAAAATAAGGAAAATTTTGATCTTTAAACCAATTTATTTGGAGTTGCAGGAAAAAAGTGAATTTTTTGCATTATTTATTGTTGTATTTTTTAAATAAACAATTGTTTTTACTTAAAAAGTGATTTTTTTGGACCTTTATATTAATAAATATTATTAAAAAAATGTTTCATTTAATTTGGAAAGGTTACTCCGAAAAGTGCTAAAAAACTCCTGGAATGGCACATATCTATAACATATAAAAATTATTTTTAAATATGTGTTTATTATTATTTTGTGTTTTATTAAAAATAATTTATTGATTTTAAATTAAATTTCTGAAAATCAAATATTGGTAAATTTTAATAAAAAATCAAAACAAAAAATAGTTTCAAAAAAAGTATATATCAAGAAATCATTCTAAGAAAGTAATTCTTAGAATTTTTTTTATTATATTTATTTAAAATAATAACTTTTTAAAAAATCAAATATTTTTTTAATTATTGTTAAAATTTTGAAAAAATTTTCCAAATTTTTAATTAAAATTATTCAAAAAGTTAAACAGTGAAGGAAACATAAAATGAAATTTATTGAATAATATTTAATTTTTAGAATTTAATTTAAATTTTACTTTATTTATATTAATAATTTATATTTTAATTAATAAATTTTAATAAATTTAAAATGTTAAATTAGATTTACAAAGGTATATAACATATATTTGTAGAAATTCTCTCGCAAGCGGCAATACTTTTTGTTGTTTAGTATATAAAGAAGTTCCCTTTTTTATCAAGCATGTATTGCGACAATTATGTGAATGTGTGTATTATTAAAATTTAGGACTTATTTTAATATTAAATATTTATATTAGTATTGTATTAAAAGCGTGCGTTCCTCAAGAATATGTAATATGTGTGAGTATATATAATATGTGGACGTCCAAATGAAAAGGTACCACTTTGTCGGTTCTAGATTCCGAGATAATCGCGATTTACTAATTTCGAAGGAAAATTCGAATTTTTTTTTATTAATCTACAGAGTCTTACCTGTCGAATTATGTAGTTTTCATAAATTTATTGCTACTTTAAGTATTTTATTTCATCGTTTGAAAAAAAAGAGAAAAGGTACCACATTGTCGGTTATACGTTATTTTCGAGGTTATTTTAAAAATGGAGGGGGGGGGAAATTCTAAACCTATTGATTTTTCATCATTAGGGTCTTCTTGAACTAAAACAACTCTCATCTGAATAACTTCCAAGAAAAACCAAAGACATTCGCATTATAGTCTTTAATTTCGTTTTTTTTAAATGAAAATTTTGATACTTCTTAAGATTATTCATAATAAAGTCAATTAAAAATTTTTTTTTGGTCTACTTTCTCTTTTTTTTTCTTCAAATAACTCAATAAAGTAACACACAACTATTCACTTCGTAAAAAATTCGGTTTATTAATTAAAAATCGCATTTTTAGAAAAGGTACCACTTTGTCGGTTATACGTTATTTTCGAGGTTATTTTAAAAATAGAGGGGGGGGGAATTCTAAACCTACTGATTTTTCATCTTTAAGGTGTTCTTGAATTAAAACAACTCTCATCTGAATAACTTCCCAGAAGAATCAGAGATATTTGAATTTCAATCTTTGATTTCGTTTTTCTCGAAATGGTGTTTTTGGCACTCTGAACTTTAAAATTCTGTAACTCAGCGAATTTTGCACCAAAATGGACGTAAGACCCCTGAAAATTTTCCAAATTTAACAAGGAATTTGACCATATAGATAAGTCCAATAGTGCCAAAGTGGTACCTTTTCATTTGGACGTCCACATATGTTTACTGTGATATTTGAAGGTGCAACTTGGAACATTTAATATCAACTATGGTAAAATTTAGTATGTAGTAGTAATTTTTTTCTATTATTGTGGAGGGCTTTTTAACTTTTATGTCAATATTCCCAAAACACTATAGTAATTTTATTTTCACACAGGATGGATATTTACCATAGTTTATGTAAATTTCATAATTCTTTTTCAGTTATTAATATATTTATAAAGCTCGTTTTTAACGATTCACCAACTTCAGTTTCCTATTTTTTAATTAAAATTTTCTACTCTTTAGAAATATAAATCCATAATTATTATATTATTCTTTCCAAATTAAGAATACTCACTCAGTATAATATTTAAATAGTAATTTTCACAAAGGTAACGCTATATCCTCGTTTATTATTGGCTTTTTGTAAAACTTAGCATTATAATATCAAAATAAACTAAAGTTTCTCCGTGTAGGGATCAACGCTCCCCTATTGTAAATTTCCGCATGAGATGCCGTATAACATCACTTATGGTTTCTCATTTGAGATACTACATGAGTTCTTACGAGAATCCTATATGGAAACTCATGAGAAAAATCTCATGAGTGTCCATATAGAATTCTATATGAGATCTCACATAGGATCCCACATGGGATTATGTAGTAGTTATTTTTTTTAAATATGAGACATATTTTAGGTTTTAAACATAAAATATTTTTGCTTATATAAAATGAACTCAAAATTTTGTCCGATTGTGCGTATCTCTTACCGTTTTTGAGATATTCACAAATTCTATTTTTCAAATTTCGACCTCATATGGGATCCTATATGGACACTGATGAGATTCTTCTTACGAGATGTCCTTATAAAATTTCGTAAAGAACGTCATATAAGAAACCATAATCTCATATGGGAATTAACAGTAGGGTCTTGTTCTTTCCGACTCACTAAAAACCACACTCTTTTTCAGACATCACTCCATAGGCGGAACTGCCGTCATGCTTTGCACAATGCAAATCCTTCCTTCCTATAACCTAAATGCTTAAACTAGGTTCTAGAGGAAGAGGGAGGAAATCCAGTTAAGGTCTCTTCCGTCTTTCGCGAGCACCCAGCTGAACCCTAGGAATTTCCCAGGTCAACCTTATCCTCCTGTCGTTCTCCTTAGTTCTCATATGTTCCCGACGTGATTTTTAATCAAAATGCATTAAAATACACGAGTAATGACACAGCTCAGTTTGCGGGTGCCCTAATTTTGGTTTAATTTTGCCCCTAATTATGGTTCAAATTGGTTGAACCACAGTTCATGACAGCAAAAATTACACATGAGAAAATAAAGTTCAACATAACAATCGCTCATATAGGCGAACAGTATATTGAGCAAATAACATCGGAAAACGGAGAGCAACATTATGAGCATCCGAACATCTTGTTTGAAAGGTTGAATAAATACGGCGTTGTAATTAATTCGTCAAAGTGTGTTTTCGAAGTGAATGAAATTACTTTCTTCGGTTATACGGTAAATTCTTAAGGTTAGAAGATTTTTGGTATGATTAATTTTTATAGACGTTTTATACCTAAGGCAGCCGAAATTATACAACCCCTTACTAATTTATTGATGGTTCAAAAGATGGAAACGGCAAAATAAAATAGAATTGTTGAAAAACAGATAATTTGGCGTTCTAAGTTTCAGCAAGTTAGTTTTTAGTTTTCACTGCGCATAGTGTCTACCTTAAAATTCGCACTTAGGGCCATTTTTATTACTGTAAGCGAGACGCCGTTTTCAGGTATAAATCCTCAGGTCAGTCCGGATTCAACCTTCAACAGGAAAACTGCGTTTTCTTGATTTAATGCTTAAACACAATTTGTATTTTCTTTATACTAAATAAATGTTACCCTACTGAAAATCCCTGTATAAGATCTTGTACAACTTCCTGTACAGGATCAGCAACTGAACTTGTACAAGTTCTGACCAGTTCCTGTACAGGAAAATGCATACGAATTTGGAACAAGTTCATGTGTGAGATCTTGTACAAGATCTGGTGCAAGATCTTGTACAAGAAAGATACTTGTACAAGAAAATGTACATGATCTTGTACAATTTTATGTATAAGTACTTGTACATGAACACGTTCATGTTCTTGCACATGAAATAGTTGTAAAATTTTTTTTTTTAATAAAATTTGAGATTTTGATAATTTTTAACCACTAAGATTCGTAACTCATGCATGCTAAAAACTATTGCTCAGCTGTAAAGGTTAAAGTAAACTATTGCGCAGCCTTTGAAGTTTTTAATTTTTAGTAAAGAAAAACATGAATTAACATGTGCAAGAACATGGACGTGTTCATGTACAAGTACTTATACATGAAATTGTACATGAACATTTTCTTGTGCAAGCATCTTTCTTGTACAAGATCTTGCACCAGATCTTGTACAAGATCTCACACATGAACTTGTTCCAAATTCGTATGCATTTTCCTGTACAGGAACTGGTCAGAACTTGTACAAGTTCAGTTGCTGATCCTGTACAGGAAGTTGTACAAGATCTTATACAGGGATTTTCAGTAGGGTATCATCTTTTAATTAAAGTGTGTCTTTACTTTTGGTAAAAATTCATCAGGTTATGGGCCCAGTACGCTTTCACTGCGCGGCGGTAATTTGTTAAGTGCAAGTTTATAAGGGAAAATTAATAAAGCAAGTATTTAAGTGAACAGTTTTTTGTATTTGGTGAAAGTGTCGCAATTTTCTCATCATGGGTGATAAGGAAATTATGGATATTACAAAACTCGGTGGATCAAATTATTCTTTGTGGAAATTTGGTGTAACTTTTGTATTGCAATCAAAAGAGTTATTGAGTTTTGTGCAAGGGACAGAAGATGAACCAAATAAAACGACGGCAGCTAATGACTGGAAGATGAAATTTGGAACAAGTTGAAAGATTTGTATGGCGACGCCAGCGTCAATGCAAAGCAAAATGCATGCACGGAGAGAAGAGTTATGGTTGTGGCTACAAAACTTGTTTAGTAGCCTAAAATATTGTCATGACAACTTTACTAGCAGTTGTTGTAACTAAACAGCGTTGAGTTCCATTTAGTTCACGATACTCAACAATGTTTTTGGCCTCACTCTCTTTTGAGTAAATCCTACGCTACTGCGTATGTTTCCCCACTTTTTATTGAGATATCAAAATGTCGGACGCTTCATTTTCCAAACAATACATTTTGTTTATGTTTTTATATAATTTTTTTGTTGATATTATTTGAATAAATTTATATTGAAATTATTAAGAATTTATTAACTGTATACTTTATTATTTATTTTGGAATGCAACACGAAATATAATCCACCCATTATAGGTTATGTTTGCTATATTCAAAACAAAAGCAGCTATTTTAGATTTTTAGCTGATTTAAAGGTTGGAACTACTGTACACTGAACATGTTACTGCTACTAGACGGCTGTTTAGTAAAGCGTACTCTTATATTAGTCCGTCGAAAATTAACAATACTGTTTAGTTACCACAAACGAACCGGGAGTCTTACTCACTATCCAGTTCTCTCCGTGTGGGAACAATTTTATGGTTTTCGCATGCATGATAATGAAAGCATTGCCACACAAATTGAAAAGATAGAAAGTATTTGCGAGAAATTAGATGATGCTGTAGAAAAGCTTTCAGAAATTGCAATAATTTTTAAACTTTTGAGCCTCGTTTTGAGCAACATACCAAACAGTTTTGCTTTTTTAAGGTTACCGTGGGACTGTACGCCAGAGGCAGATTGAAAAAAATCAAATTTGATTGCCAGATTGATTCAAGAAGGTAAGCGTCTTTTGGGAAGTGATGATAGGGCGAATGCCCTTGCGCTTCAAGTGCACAAAACTTTGATTAGTACAGAAAAGAAAAAGCCTAAATATAAGAATGACATTCGCGAACTGAAAAAACGGACAAAGTGTATGGTGTTTCGTTAAAAAGGACATTGGGCAAAAGAGTGTCCTAAAAGCGACGAAAAAGACAGTGGAGCGTATAAAGACAAAAAGTTTAAAACCGCTAAAGCTTATGTGTGATATTACGGCACTTTAATCAAATTCAAGTAATGAAGAAATGGATGTGTAGATCGCCGATTCAGGTGCTAGCATGCACATGACGTATAGGAGTGATTACTTTTCATCATTTGAAGAGGCTGACAACGAGTAATTTGTCTTGACAAAGTACTCGTTAGTACTGCTAGAATTTTGTCATCTGCTACCTTGTAGCAGTTGAAAAAATACTAGTAGCAACTTGTAAGGGCACCATTGTCATCCAGGAAGAATTGAACGGTATGTTACAACAGTGTGAACTTAGAAATGTTTTATTGGTTCCTGGCTTAAAAAGAAATTTATTCTCTATTGGTACAATTAGCGATAATAATTGTTCTTTCCATGCGTATAAAGAAAAATGCGAGATTCTCGACAAAGATGGACAGCCTTCATCTGTCGGTGTGCAACTCCTTACCTTGTTTTACATGCTTTTTAAAGTAATAAAGCCTAATGCATGTAATGCTGCGCAACAGCTGATTCGAATCTGGCGAAATTAAAATTACGGCATGAACGTTTGGGTCATATAAATATTTGTGCAGTCAGAAATACTTGTAATGAGCTTGAATTGTGTTGTTTAAAAAAGGGAAAATTGGACTTTTTTGTGAAGCATGCATTATAGGGAAGAAAACGCGAAAATCGTACCCTGCTGTTAAAAGTGCAAACAATTATAGACCCGGAGAAAAAATCCACACCGATGTTTGTGGAGCGGTTAATGTACAATCGCCGCGCGGGACTAGATATTTTGTGTTGTTTAAAGATGAATGCACAGGTTTTAGAAAAATATTTTTTCTGCGTCAAAAATCGGAGGTTTTGAGTAAATTCAAATAATTCAAAGCCTTTATATTAACGCAAGTATGCACGAAAATAATAGTTCTCAAATCGGATAATGGCAGGGAGTACATTTCTTCCGAATTTACCAATTACCTGAGCGAAAAAGGTATCATTCATGAGTTTTCGTCTCTTTATGTTTATGAGCAAAATGGTCTAGCCGAAAGAGAGATTAGGACAATTGTCGAAAGTACGAGAACGATGTTATTGGGAAAAAAGGTCGATAGTAAACTTTGGCCAGTGGCAATTAACACGGCATGTTACATTCTCAATAGGGTGATTTTAAAGGTGGACGAAACAGCAACTCCTTTCGAACAGTTGTTTGATCGTGAACCACAGGTAACGCACTTAAAAGTTTTTGGGTCCGATGCGTACTTGAACGTGCCCAAAGAAAATCGTTACAAGCTAGATCCTAAAATCAAGAAAGTGATTGTAGTCGATTATGATGGTGAATCATGCAACTATCGTCTGTGGGACAGTCAAGCTCATAAAATTCATATTAGCAGCGACTTCAATAAAAAGATCTGCAGCCTTCAAAATAACAACAAAGCAGGTAATATTTCCATTGAAATTGATTTCAACGATGACGCTGAGTCTTTAGAAAATGGAAATATAATTCCAAATCCTGAGCGTCTTGAAGATTCTAACCTCTTGGAATTTGATCACCTTCTCGAAGAAAATGACGAGATTCCAGATGAGCATCACGAAAGACAATTAAGTAATCGCAACTTAATTCGCCCTCCCTATCTTTAAGGAAACCCTGTAGCTTTGTCTGTAAATGACGTACCCACAACGTTTAACGAAGCACAATCCGGTCAAAATGCAGCGAAATGGAAGCAAGCCATGGTTGAAGAAATTGCAGCCTTGGAAGAAAATCAAACGTGGTCTCTGTCTGAGTTGCCTCAAGGTAGGCGAGCAATTGGTTCAAAATGGGTTTTTACTATTAAAACAGATGCCGCAAAAAATCTTGAACGGTTGAAAGCAAGACTCATAGCAAAATGTTTCTCCCAGAGTGAGGGAATTGATTATTTTGAAACTTTCGCCCCGGTTGTACGATATGAATCGATTCGTGTCTTATTAGCTATAGCATCGAAAAGAAATTTAGAAA
Source organism: Leptopilina boulardi (assembly GCF_019393585.1). Taxonomy (NCBI): domain Eukaryota; kingdom Metazoa; phylum Arthropoda; class Insecta; order Hymenoptera; family Figitidae; genus Leptopilina; species Leptopilina boulardi. The sequence goes on along the minus strand of NW_026137951.1, from coordinate 5,026,148 downwards.
TAATGAAATTTGATATTAAAAACGGCCTTTTTTATGGTGATCTACATGAAGAAATCTACCTGGAGCAACCCCAAGGTTACATCAATGAAGACAAAAGCAATTATGTCTGCAAACTGTACAAGAGTCTCTATGGATTGAAACAATCTCTGCGTTGTTGGAACGACAAGTTTGTAAATTTTCTGAAAAAGTTCAATTTCAAAAATATTCAAAGTGAAAAATGTGTTTTTGTAGACACAGTGAATCAGAGTGTTGGGTACTTAACATTATGCGTACCCAGTGGGCAAAAAACCATGTTCGTTTTAAAAACGTTTTTAGAACGTTTCATGTCTGCCAAATAATGTTCTGAAATATTTGTTGTGACCATTGAAAAACATCGCAAATTGTATATTGCTTAAGATATGAATGTTTATTTTTGTAAACGTGATTATATTCCAAACCTGAGGATTATATTTATTTTAGTCTTCATTAAGTTTACAATCAGCAGATGTTTTAAAATCTTTAGAAAATTATTTATGTCTTTAATACTTTGTCCATCGAAAGGGATCTAAGTACTATTATTATAACAACAGACCCACACGTTACTTATCTTAAGCGCATCTCTAGGGTAATAAAATGCACTACTTTTATTACTTTTCCTTTTCGTGCTGTAAAATTAAAGGTTAACACCCACTTTTTGCGACTATCCCTACCACCTTTAAATTGTGTACCCCCTTGCTAAGGGCCGAGGGATTTTGACCATAAGTCTAATTTTGAATCTTGGCAAGATAACTTGCACTCTCCGATGTTAACTCTGAAAGTTGTCAATAAAATAATTAAATGTAACCAATGTCTTTGATTATTTATATCATCCTCCCATCTTAATAAATGTTTCTCAAGAAGCAATAATTCTTTTTTAAGAAAGATCAATTTATAGTAAAATAAATTGACAAAAAAAAGATCAAGTTTTATGAAACAACACAACATTTTTTGGTCCTTCGAGCCGGATCCAGTATCTACGGATCCTCAACAAGATTACTCTTTTAATCATAGTGTTAAGGAGCACCCACAATTCTCCTGCGCAATATCGAATGAAGTATTTAACGAGTAGAATACTTATCAATCATAACAAAGGCGAGGTCAACAGTAATAGACAAATTACAAGTTTTCTACATCCAACCGAGGATTACAACAAATTCAATCAGCGGTTAACCAGTAGTGGGAACCTTCGAGAGTGAATTTTTGCATCGAATTCGTGAACTAAATCATATTCACGAAATTGATCAATGTTATACAATAAAATCATATCTTTGTTGTGAATGAATTTATCACCGGAACGAGATTTTACCGGACATTTGTATCTGAACGAGAGCAGTAAAAATTAGTACGAGTGGAACATCTTCAAGCAGTGTCCAGTGATAAGAAACTTATTAGTGAACTGTTAAGTGCAATTTATTAGTGTAGTTTTCTTGTGGTAATATCAATGTTTTTGTTTTTTTTGTAGTGTGTGTCTCATGGTCTTCAAAGGGGTGAGTCTTTGCATATTTTGTTCATCGAGTCACTATACTGAATTTGATATTCTACCCTTTCATTAAACCTAAACTTCTATCTCAGTTAATCAAATATCAGTTAAAATGGTTGAAGAAAGTGACATTAGTACGCTAAAACGGCTTCGAGGTGCTTTAAAAACAAAATGAACGCGATTTGAAAATTTTCTCAAAAGATCTGTTGACGAATTAGATATTATCGAGTTAAAGGATAAATTAGTAGAATCGGAACTTATAAAAGCGCATTTTGAAGATAAACAAACTCAAATAGAGTCTTTAGTTTCGGACACAGAAATCGATGCACAATATGAGGAAAGAGGGGATTTTGAGGATAGACTTTCCGCGGCGTGTGCTAGAGCAAAACGAATTATAAGCGATAAAGAGCCCTTAAATATAATAAATCAAATTCACACATCGTCTAACAATTCTAATTTGGATGTACATTCATCGGTATCTGTATTGTCTCCAGTAAATGATAATTCAATAAACGTAAAATTGCCTGCCTTGAATTTACCAAATTTTAGTGGTTCTTATGAAAAATGGCCGGGGTTTAGTGATACATTTAAATCATCGATCCACAACGATAAGCGATATTCAGATTCACAAAAATTAGTATACTTGCGCTCTTGCTTATCGGGAAAGGCATATGATAAAATAGAGTCTCTCGAAACTACTGATGCAAATTATCATGTAGCGTGGAAGCTTTTAGAAAAATATTATGACGATCCTACAGCAGTCATAAATAATCACATCAAATCACTATTTGAATTATCGAATTGTGAAAAGGCGTCTGCATCTGGCATAGGCGATTTATTAAATAGTGTTACAAAACACTATCGTGCGTTAGAAGCCTTGAATAAACCTTTTTTAGAATCTTTTCCAATTTATGCGGTAACGTCGAAACTAGATTCACAAACAAAATTAAAGTGGAAAGAACATATTCAGTCTATTAATTCTCCGACAATGGAAGAGTTAATAGAATTTTTGCATTGTCGAGAAAAGGTTCTAGAAACAACACAAACGAAAAACGATAAATCGGATCGAAACCAGTCGCGAAATAATGATAATCAAAATCGCGGCAGAAATCAACGCGCAAAACAATCTCATCAAAATTTCAAGCCTTCAGCTCACTCTTATGCAGTAAACAAAGTTTTTTGTCACATTTGTAAAGGTGCACATTTCACTCAAAATTGTAAAAGGCTAACAAATCTAAATTTATCAAAAAAAGAAGAGCTTATCAAAAATCTAAATCTTTGCGGTAATTGTCTTAGAGCAAATCACACTATCGAAAAATGTACAGCTAGTTTCTGTAAAATTTGCAATCAAAATCATCACACTATATTACATCCTGAGAATCAATCTAATAAATCGGCTCAAGTTAACTTTGCAAGTTCATATAATACACAATCTTCTCAAATATTATTATCCACGGCCGTTATCCACATATTAGATAAAGAAGGAAATCCACATGTTTGTAGAGCTTTACTTGACAATGGTTCGCAAGTCCATTTTATCACAGAAAAATTAGCGAAAAAGCTAGTCTAGATTTGAGCGAAGTAGAAATTTCTCTCGGCGGTGTAAATCAAATGAATTCTAGCGTACGTAAAAGAACTAACACTACCATGCAGTCGCGTCTAAATAAATACTCTGAAAAATTAATGTTTTTAGTAACACCTGAAATAAATGAATTTGCCCCAAGTGAATCCATAAATAAAGGACAATTAAATATACCAAGAAATTTGCAACTTGCAGATCCAAATTTCAATGTACAAGGAGAAATTGATGTTCTCCTCTGGGCTGAAATCTTTTTGCAATTACTTTGTTCTGGTAAAATTTCTTTAATGAATGGTAGCGCGACTTTGCAAAAAAACCATTTCGGCTGGATCTTGGGCGGAAAGATTCCGGGTTCTAAGATATCAAACAATGCAGTATGTAATTTATCATTACATACTTTGCAGAATAAAATAGCTGAATTTTGGGAGATCGAAAATATTCCGTTGGAAAAAATTATGTCTGAAGAAGAAAATGATTGTGAAAATCATTTTAAATTCACACGTTTCGGGATCCTGAAAGCGGGATATATACAGTAAAACTTCCATTTAATGAAAATATTGTAAAACTTGGCGAATCTTACAATTATGCTCTTAAACGATTTTATGCATTAGAGCGTACTTTAGGAAAAACTCCTGACCTGAAGGTTCAATATAAATCCTTTATGAATGAGTATGAAAATTTAGGACATATGACCGAAATTCTAAATTCTTCTTGTCATGATGGTTATTTTTTACGACATCATTCAGTTATCAAACGTGATAGTTTAACGACGAAACTTCGCGTAGTTTTTGATGCGTCAGCGAAAACTTCCACCGGAATCTCATTAAATCAAACATTAATGAAAGGCCCTAATATACAAGAAGATCTCTTTTCATTGCTCATGCGTTTTCGCTCACATGTCTATGCTGTAACAGCTGACATTGAGAAGATGTATCGACAAATCATTCTTCATCCCAACGATCGTAAATTTCAAAAAATTTTATGGCGCGACGAACCAAATCAACCTATTAAAATTTACAATTTGAATACGGTTACATATGGTACAACGTCAGCACCATTCTTAGCCATCCGTACCCTGTCACAATTAGCAAACGATGAAATTAAATCATATCCTAATGCATCCATCGCTTTAAAGGAAGATTTTTATGTTGATGATTTCATATCAGGCTCTAAAACTCGAAGCGGCGCAAAAATCTTAATAAAAGAATTAATCGATATTACAAATAAAGGTGGTCTGCATCTAAGACAATGGGCCTCTAATGATTCAAGTTTAATTGCCGAGACTGTAGGTAATTCAAACGATACTCATCTTTGTTTAAATTTAGGTGATACAACCAAAACATTAGGTGTTTATTGGAATCCAAGTTCAGATTCATTTTTATATACTGTGAATCTATCAAATTCTAATAATATATTAACCAAACGTGTTATCTTATCTCAAATCGCTCAACTCTTTGATCCATTGGGATTAATTGGACCTGTTATCTTACAGGCAAAAATATTCATGCAATCACTATGGTTACTAGAGCTTGATTGGGATGCACCTGTTCCGCAGGAGGCCGTAACTTTGTGGCAAGAGTATATTAAACAATTACCCCTTTTAGAAAAAGTTGACATCAATCGAAAAATAACTACAATGAACTATTCTTCATTACAATTACACGGTTTCTGTGATGCCAGTGAAAAAGCTTATGGGGCGTGTATCTACCTTAGATCTTTCGATAAAAATGAGTTTTTCTCCACTCAATTAATATGCTCAAAATCGCGTGTTGCTCCATTGAAAAAGGTATCTTTACCTCGACTTGAACTTTGCGCGGCTCTCTTACTAGCTGAATTATTAAAAACAGTATCACATGCCTTACGTAGGATGAACTTTGAAAAAATTATCTTTTGGTCGGACTCAACAATTACTTTGCATTGGATAATGAGTCCTCCCCATAAATTAAAAACTTTTGAATCGAATCGTGTTGCAAAGATTCAAAAAATAACATTTCCTCACGAATGGCGTCATATACGTACTGAACACAATCCTGGGGATTATATATCACGTGGACAATCTCCCGCAGAGTTTCTTGATAATTCACTTTGGTTAAATGGACCCGAGTGGATTAATGACAACGAAGAAAACTGGCCTAAATCTATTATCGAATTCGATAATCTACCGACAAATGAAAGTTTGAAACTACACTTTACTAATTTAGCATTAACTAACGATAAAAATTCAAACTTAGGAAGGGAATTTTCAAGAAGGTTATTCAATAATGTAGGCTCGTTTATGAAACTTTTGCACAGAGTAGCTTATTGCCAAAAATTTATCAATATAAAAATACATAAACAAGATTGGCGTGGTATACTATCTCCAATAGAACTAAAAAACGCGACATTTTGTGTAATTAAAATCGTACAACGGTAAATGTTTCATAAAGAATTAAAAGATTTAAACAATGGAAATCGTATTACTAACAATTTGAGTTCACTTTATCCTTTTCTAGATTCTGAAGAAATTCTTAGAGTGGGGGGTAGACTCAGGCAATCCGATCTAAGCTATTCTCAGAAACATCCAATTCTTTTACCAAAATCGCATAATGTAACAGATCTTATAATTCGCAATGAGCATTTAAAGCTCTTCCACGCAGGTACTCAGGCCACCCTAAATTCAATACGAAACGATTATTGGATTATCAATGGGAAAAATTACAGTTAAAGGTGTAATTCGAAAGTGTGTTATTTGCGCTCGCGCAAAACCACAATTTCCAACATATGTAATGGGTGATTTACCTAGAGATCGCGTTGTTTTTGAAAGAGCATTTAAACACACAGGTATCGATTACTGTGGTCCGTTTTTTATTAAAGAAAAAAAGCATCGAAACCGAGTTAAAGTAAAGGTTTACATTGCCGTCTTTGTATGCTTTGCCACCAAGGCTGTACATATTGAAGTCGTCAGTGATCTTACCAGCGAAGCCTTTTTAGCGTGTTTAAAAAGATTTTTTGCTAGGCGCGGCAAAAGTTCCGACGTATATTCCGATAACGGGACTAATTTCAAAGGTGCAAATCGCGAAATTAAAGAAGTTTATGCTTTTTTAAATGATAAAAAGAATAACACAGAAATTGCTCAAAATCTTGCTAATTATGGCAATATAAATTGGCATTTTACTCCCCCGCGTTCACCACATTTTGGTGGACTCTGGGAAGCTGCAGTAAAATCATTCAAGCACCATTTTACTCGCGTTATCGGAGAAAGAATTCTCACTTTTGAAGAATTAACAACTTTTGCCACTGAGGTAGAAGGTATCCTAAATTCTCGTCCTTTAACTCCCATACCTTCTGATGATTGGTGACTCGATAACAAGTTTGCCAGAGCACAACTTGTTGAATCTGCCATCAAATCGCTTGTCTTCTTGGCAGCAGATACAACAAATGAAACAACATTTTTGGTGTCGATGGCATAAAGACTACCTTAATGAATTAACTGTACGTAAAAAATGGCACAAAAATTTAACAAAAAATATCGAGATTGGAAAACTAGTTACAATCGGCGACGATAATTTACCTCCTATGCGTTGGAGTTTAGGTCGAATTGTTGCCTTACATCCCGGAAAAGATGGAATTATTCGTGTAGTAACCGTCAAAACAAATAATGGCGAATATAAACGAAGTATAAAAAATCTGTCGCCACTACCTATCGATGATATATAATTACTTGCATAAAAATAATCAATAAATTTTAACTAAAAATATTTTTTTTGTATTTTTGCCAACTACATTGTGTACTTAATCATATTGTATTAACCTTCATGTATAAACAGATTAGTCATATATTGAAATGTTATTACTGCCGTAATAAAGCTGAATTTTGAACATAGTCGTTCAATAGGGGCGGCATATTGTGACCATTGAAAAACATCGCAAATTGTATATTGCTTAAGATATGAATGTTTATTTTTGTAAACGTGATTATATTCCAAACCTGAGGATTATATTTATTTTAGTCTTCATTAAGTTTACAATCAGCAGATGTTTTAAAATCTTTAGAAAATTATTTATGTCTTTAATACTTTGTCCATCGAAAGGGATCTAAGTACTATTATTATAACAACAGACCCACACGTTACTTATCTTAAGCGCATCTCTAGGGTAATAAAATGCACTACTTTTATTACTTTTCCTTTTCGTGCTGTAAAATTAAAGGTTAACACCCACTTTTTGCGAGTATCCCTACCACCTTTAAATTGTGTACCCCCTTGCTAAGGACCGAGGGATTTTGACCATAAGTCTAATTTTGAATCTTGGCAAGATCACTTGCACTCTCCGATGTTAACTCTGAAAGTTGTCAATAAAATAATTAAATGTAACCAATGTCTTTGATTATTTATATCATCCTCCCATCTCAATAAATGTTTCTCAAGAAGCAATAATTCTTTTTTAAGAAAGATCAATTTATAGTAAAATAAATTGACAAAAAAAAGATCAAGTTTTATCAAACAACACAACAATATTTTAAGAACATAGATGTTCAAATAATGTTCTAGAACATTATGTGGCAGACATGAAACGTTCTTAAAACGTTTTTAAATCGAACATGGTTTTTTACCCACTGGGTAGGTGATGATCTGATAACAAAGAACAGTAAAAATGCGATTAATCAAGTTTTAAATGTTTTGAAAAGCAATTTCCAAATCACCGTCGATGAAGGACGCCATTTTGTAAGTCAGGAAATTAAACGAAATCGAGTACAAGGTACGATAAAAATTTGTCAATCAAGGTATGTCAGTAAATTGCTTGAAAAATTTAATGTTAATGATGCGAAATTTTCGAGCGTACCTGCCCAGCCAGGAATGTATCTTAGCAAGAATGATCAAAGCGAAAATGAATGCAATTCAGCTATTCCGTACCGCGAAGCAATAGAGTCATTATTGTTTGCTGCCAGGATTAGTGGTGCTGACATTGAATTTGCGGTAAATTATGCCAGTCAATTCATGCCTTGTTTTGACAAGAAGCATTGGGAATATGTAAAGAAAATTCTCCCATATTTAAAAGGTAGAATAAACTACGGTATTGTATTTGGAAACAGCGGTATCCCATTGTCATTGCTAAAGTTTACTGACGCAGATTATACAGGTTGTCCCGACACTCGAAAATCAAGAAGCGGTTTTTTGTTTGTTTTGAATGGTGTACTGATATCATGGTCTAGCCAACGTCAGAATGCTGTTGCGTTATCTACCGCTGAATCTGAGTAAATCGCGTTATCTAAAGGGATATAAGAAGCTGTATGATTGCGTCGTTTTTTGAATGAACTGAACGTCGATTGTAACACGGTTGAAATTTTTGTTGATAATCAAGCAGCAATAAAAATGTCAAGCAATTCCGAGAATCACAAGAGGTCAAAACACATCGATGTGCGTTAACATTTTATTCACGACATTGTAATTATGTTAAATCGAAAGATCAATTAGCGGATATTTTAACTAAACCCTTGGCGAAACGACTATGCGATGGGAGCCGTTTTGCAACAATTTAAACGCCAACTTTTAGCAATGTACTCTTCTGTTATATTTACTGACCACAAACCACTCACATTTGATTTTAATAAAAATCTTGATGAATGTTCTCCGCGACAGTTTCACAATCTTGAATATATAGGCTCTTTTACAACTGACATACGACACATTAAAGGGCTGAAAAATTAAGTCGCAAATGCTTTGTCTTGAATCGAAGTTGTTTCTTAAACAGTAGACCCTTTACTGACACATCACACGTTATACCGTCAGATCTTACGTCCCTAAATCTTTAAGACGTGATATTTTCGATTCATTACATGAATTATCTCACCCGGGAATAAAGACCACACAAATTTAATGTGCGCATTTTGTATGACCCTGAATAAATAAAGATTCGAGGAAATGGACTCAAGAATGTATTGCATGTCAACGATGCAAAATTATCATACACGTTTCATCACCTGTTGGTAATTTTGAAAATTTAGTAGGTCGTTTCGAATACGTACATATTGATCTCATTACAATGACATTCTCGCAAGATTACCGGTATTGTTTAACTTGCGTCGATCGATTCTTGCGTTGGCTAGAGGCAATTCCTGTTGTAGATATGGAAGCTGCTACAGTTGCATCGGCATTTCTTTTTGTATAGATATTGCGTTTCGGCGTTGCATTAAAAATTACGTCATATCACGGATGATTGTTTTATTAGGGATTAGAACTTCGATAAAAGACGATTTAAAGACAACTGTCGACGAAATGTTTTATAGTACCGGAATACCTCTACCTGCAGAATTCTTTATACCAAATGACTCAGAGCCAAATTCTCAATTTGTAAAGCGTTTAAAGCGATCAATCGAAAATGTAAAACCGAGTCCAGTAACTCGACATGATTCAAAGAAAAAATTTATTTTTAAAGATTTAAAAACTTAAAAATGTAATTTCAATTTTCTAAAACGCTTTCACTTTTAATACTTTTGGTAGATGTTTTACAGATTAAAGTCAAAATTTTACTACGGCGCACCAGAGGGCCCGTACGAATGCTAAATTGTTTTCTGACAGTAAGGGACATTTCAGAATATCCTATGGCGGATGTTCTAAAAATGTTCTTAAAACGTTTTTATAACAAACATGGTTTTTTGCCCACTGAAAAATATTATACACACTTTCCGAAAAAACATCTCATCGTCTCCCACCATAATTAAATTATATCGCTACCTTTCAGGGTCTTTGCTACCCTTGTAAAAGGACAGAACGGTTTGGGTCTTCGACTTGTTAAGACGTACTTTTTCTGGGTTAAATTAACCCAGCCTCGACAATTTCTATATTTAATGAAAGTCTTTATTCTTATTTAATAATTATACAAAAATTTATTTATTTACTTCCCCTGAATAAAAATAATAATAATAAAAATAATTAATAAAAATATTTAAAAAATTTTATTATATTTTAGAATATTACTAACCAGATTTAGACTAGAATTAACTAAAATAATAACCGTATGTAGAAAAGACATTTTATAAAATGACTAGGAATTTCATAAAATACGTAGGTAATGCATAGAATAAGAATTTCATTATATATATTGCCTAAAATGGTCAGGTATTTTATATAAAACCTAGGTATTTTATGAAATGACTAGGTTCCATACTTTGCCTGTAACATATATATCTTTATTCTCTTATTAAAATTTTCTTTTATGAAAAACAAAACTCCATAGTAATTTAGTCAAATAAATGAAAGGCTTTGAATCAAGTCTTTAGTTATCTAAAAACACAATTTTTTTACCAGTGGTATGAAAAATAGTTTTTAAAACTGTAAGAAAATATTACGTTGCTTAAATCCCGCATAGAAGTAATACTGATGCTCTCTTCTAGTATTTAATTTACTACATCTTTCTCTAAACACATATTCTTTTTCACTCACACTCTTTCTCTTCGCTTACTGGATATAATGATAGAGATATAGCGAATAATCGTATGTTATATAGTGGCCAGGAGGTACAGGGACAAGAGGAAGGTAAGGAAAACGTGTTCCAGCCTGCACGAGCCTGTACGTTCTCAGTCAAAAGTTTTAACCATAACATTATAAATCTGCATACGATAAACATAAACATTTTTAATCATAGTCTCCTTAGTGATTAATATACACACTTATTAATATATATTAAGAAATTATAAAAAGTTTATGAACTTTTTACGTCAAATTTTATGACGAAATGTTTTGAAACGTAACGCAGAATTTTCGTAGGTATATTTTAAAAAAGTTATTAAATAATGACAATAATAACCAGCTTCTTTTGAACAATTTTGCACTATGTATCTGAGGCGCATTACGATAATCCTAAACATATTACAAATCAAATAAACAATTTTATCACAAACTGTTTGAGGTTAAATATACATTATTATTATACTTGGAGTACTAAACATAATTACAATTTAAATGATAACTAAAATGCACTAACTTAGTTATAATTATATTTACATTTTTTATATACATATTTGTATCTTGTTTATAATAAGTACTATTGTACGAAAGGGCATGTCCCGTTAACTTAATAAATGAAATGAAGTAACTTACTTACAGTAAATTTCTTAATTGTATCTTACTGGCTGTTATGTTTATTCAAATACTTACAATAACATTATGTCTGCAGTTTAACAACATGAGCACTCTTTGCGGTAGGATTCGCAACTTTATTTTTAGTATACCACATTTTTCTACCATTCAGTGATTTTGAAATATAAATAACAGTAAAACCATTAAAAAAAGTAACAATATGATATTTTCTTAGAGTTTTATAGTTCTACCAACTAATGAAAAAACAATGTTTATTTTTATTATTTGTACCGAGGCGTATGGTTTGTACATTTCAAAAAGCTCCTCAAATATTATTTAGTTGATTTTGAATAGAGATTGTGGGGTTGTTTATAAATTCATCAGTGTTCGTCAGGTAAGGAAGATTCTGCTTTTTGAACATAATCACAAGAAGATCCATGTTTTAGGTGAAATGCTTAGTGAAATTTAGAGGTAAAATATAATTTTCTGACATTAAAAAAATATACCACTTTTCAATTATAACCAAATGCCACAACAAAAATTTCCAAGTATTTAATTTACGTTTAACCATTTTGCATTTGCAAGGAGTGATAGGAAAACTTGATATTGTATGCACTTTGCTTCTGATCAGGTCGTCATGAATACAAACAGAATTTTTTTTACCGAGAATAAGAGGAGAGAGAAGTTAGAAAAGCGTGTCTCAGCTGGCAAGAACGGGTATAGTCTGCACAATAAGTTTTTATCATAACATTAAGCACAACCAGTTTACAACAATTTAGTATTGACTTCTTATTAATTCCATAATAGTATCGTATTGTAATAGAACATAATAAAATCTTTTCGAACTTCAACTTCGTTTTTAAAACAAAACGTTATAGATTAGGCAGAATCTTTTTTATCAGAGTATAGCGTTATCACGTTAAAGAAAAAAATGATATTTTTTTTTCTTTATGGACACAAGTTTATTAGTTTAATATTTTTTCCTACTAAATGCTTATTGTAGTCATGACTGTAACTAAAAAGCCCTTACCGACTACTGATAAGACAGAAATCTACGTTACCAATCAAAACCTGAACCAAAATCGATTTTGCCGTACTACTATAACGAAAAAATTGGTTTGCTCTAATAATTTCATAACTTTATGTTTATCACTCAAAGATTAATGTTTTTATCAGTAAAATTTTTTTGCAATTTTAACCAATCAGTTTGCATGTATTGCTATTTGACGAAAATATTTAATAACTGAATTTTTATTTGAAAATTATAAAAGTCCGAAGAAACAACCGCCATGTTCGTAAATGGCTTTTTCAACTAGTTTAAATACTAATCTCTATTTGATGAGCGGACAGTGTGTATTGTATTCTTTGTCTCTCTTGCGGCTTATTTGAAATACAAACGTAAATCAAAACAAATCCAGGCCGTGGACATAATCTCTCCCCTGTGTATCTCAATATTGGATAGAGCACCCACCCGTAATAGGGAAATATGATGTACAATACTCCTCATGAGAGAATTTTGCTTTATTTCACAAATTTAAATATATAAAGAATTAATATTAAATTATAGGTTTAATTTCGGTCAAAGTTAATTTTAACCATATTTAAAAAATATAATTTAAAACTTTCAATTTGTACTAGAACAGCACAAAGTTTAAAAAATTTTAAAACTTTTTTTTATTACGTTGAAAAATTTTGAGTGATTTCTACAAAAAATACAATTTAAAGTAATGTTACGCAAATTTCATCAAGATTTTGTTTTTGTGATTTTCGGTTTTCTGGACATCTAAAGTAATACTCTACATGCTTTGATTTCGTTATTATCATACGAAAACTTTTCTCACCTTTCTGACCACTATGAACTCAATTTTAGCGAAAAATCTCGGAAGGTTAGAAGGAGCGAACACGAGTCCGCATGGGTCGATAAACTCACGCACGCTTACGCATCACGGCCGTACAAGTCGGTTGATGATTTTAGAAAAATAAAATCCATATTCTTCAATGTATTACTAAAGTTAGAAATATTACGAATTTACACATTTCTGATCTCTCCAAATCTGTGTCCTTTCACAGTAAAAAAGGTTAACCAAAATTGATTAACACCAGATTTATTTCTTTATTTTATTCTTTTTAATTTTATGAGGAAAGTAGAAAATCTACATAATTCTTGGTATACGAGGGAGATACCTATGGAGCCTGGTGCACTGGGGTTATGTGGGTAAGAACGGTTTTGTTCTGGTCGACCCACTAAAAACCACACTCTTTGTTTGAACAAATTCTCACACTACGGGACTAACGACAAGCTTTAAACTTCGTAGGTAACTGTCCCTGAGATGTCGTTTTCGCGACACTTGCCGTTGCCAATCTTTCTGGCCTATTTATTCTTCGTTTTTCTGGAATTCCTCAAAGGTCTTCCTGAAGACTCCACATCCTTCTCTGCCTGCGATATGGCTAATGTTCGCTTTTTTGCCGTACTTTTCTGTTTAAAAGAAGCAACTTGAGCTTCTGCTGCAGTTTGCAATATTATGATAGACTTCGTCGCACTTGAAGCACACATTCAGTCTGTCCAATGCCTTACAAGCTCTTCTTATTTGACCGTACGCCAGGCAGTGATGGCATCGAACGACAATCACCCTTTGTTTATCGTCGGTTGGGTCCCTTCCTGCTTCCTGGCTTCTGCAGTACTTCCACAAATGCCACTTGGACCTCTTCTTCATGAACAAGTCAATCCAGATCGTGGAACTCCAGTGTGACCTGCCGATTCACGGTCTGCACCTGCCCCATGCTTTCAACCACTTTGATGACCTCAGCGGAGAATTCCTCCTTATTAGAGTCTTCTCCGATTTTGATCAGGATATACCCCTTTCTTGTAGGCCTTGCATCCACGAGCTGAGTATGGCTGACGTCTGGATACACTTCCCTCCGAAGTTTGCTTAGCACGTCGGCATACGTTGTTTCTGTTGCGACTCGGATCACCATTGTAGATCCACTTGTAGCTTTCTTCTGGCTGGTTTGCTCAGGATTCGGTGTTACCATTACCTTTGCAATCTTTTAGACAAGAGCTGCCTCCTCTTGCTTTTTCTGCTTTGTCTCGGTGTGAGTCCATTCTGGACTACCAGGGCTTATTATTCGTTACTGCGTCTCTATGACTGCGTGCCGAAACAGCTTCTCATGTTTTTTGTCTTCGTCTCTTTGACAAGATCCTGAAGAAACTTAATAATCATTTTGACATTCTTCTGATTTTAGCAAGACTTTACCATCATGGCGATCTCCTCTTCGACCATCTGAAGATACTCATGTCAGTTTCCACATGTCTAATTTTATTTCTTAATACTTTTCGCGTTATTTTTCGACTGTCTCGTTATCTAAGTTAGGCGGAATCAAACTTCTTTCGCTGATGATAGTAGGAACACTTGAAGCGCTTTTACTTCTACTTCCAAGTCTTTCCAAGCGGTCCTAAGGAACCTCAAGAAACTTGGGTGATTCCATGGTCTATCCTCTTTATAGCACTGGATGCTGTACAGTATACAATTTCGGTAAGTGTCGGGTTTGATAAGTGTCGGATCGCGATATGTTTCGGATTTTTTCCACGCCTATAATCTTGGCAAGTGTCGGGAGCTTTTCTCCTACTATTTGCGTGCGCATCGAAAACCAGCGCCTTATAAAATCGTTTTCAAATATGTACGTTAATAAAATAAAAATAAAGTTTTTAATTATGAATTTGAAGTAGTTGAGTTGAATTTTAATCTAATTATATATTCAATTATTATTCAATTTTTTATATCCGAGAAGAATTATACATTATATATCAATAAGCATTAGAAGACACCACGATACGGCACTGTCTGCTACTCCACCACAACTCAAGGGGCAATCCGACACTTATCAAATGTTGTGGTCCCGACTACCCGACACTTACCGAGATTGTACTGTAGTACCCTATGTGTCCAGTACTCCAGCACTGTTGTCAGTGAATTTTGACGCTGGAAAGCCAACTTACTTAGTTGCTCACTTCCAGCAGCACCAGTATTAGAGTATTCCTCCCCTCACGTAAAACCCCTCAAGTAAACAGTCACACTTTTAATTTTTAAATTAGATCCTCCTTGATTCTTAACTTTAAACCTTTTACAATGATTAAATAATCGAAATCACCAACGTTGTCTACTGCATCCGTAATATTTTAATAACATAATTTGCACTATTTGTGTCCAAAAAAAGTTTTAGGCTAATCAGGTATTAGACATCGTTTTAATATGGGTAATATTTTGTTCATATTATTTTGAGAAATACTGCAATAAATATCCCAATCTCTCAGCTCATCAATTTCAGAATTAAAAGTAAATTCCTTGCTTAAAATAGATGTCATCTTCATCCGTGTCAATATCATTATTTTAAGAGAAGGATTTTTCTTCAGTATTGTAAAAATATGAATTATCGTCATTTCAATAAATATTATTATCAGAACTATCTTCCTTATTTCTGTTATTTGGAACGCCATGATCTCCCTCAACAGAAGACTGTAATCCTGGAGGTTCACTTTGTTTATTACTTAAATCATTTTCGTAAATCGGCATCTTCATCAAATGCTTGTGATTTGGCATTCTCTATAGCTACACTACTAAAATGCATGAAATCACCAGGAATATGAAGCGCAAAAAAACTTTCAACATGAGAAATGTCAGTCGCTTTTCGTATACAAAACCAAAGGGCGTGCTAACTCATGGATTATATATAAAAAAAGTACCATGGACGCCAACAGATGTTAATATGCGCTTTTGTCAAATATCGACATGCAGACCGGGAATCTGAAACGTTCCACATCACCCCACAATACCCCAATTATATTTACTTATTTTCTTAAATAATACGCTATTAATATTCTATATAATATCAATATAGTCTATTCGAATTTTCTGAAATGCTGTTATAGGAAAAAAGGAAATTTTCCCGAAATCTACACTGAGAAAAAAAATTTAGTATTTACAACAAAATTGTTTGGTTAGGCAATTTTGGTTCTTGTAACCAAATTTTGGTTGGCTGAAACAAAGTCCTAGAGTTATCTTAACCAAACATTTGGTTAGGCCAACGAAATTATTTGGTTGAAAATTTTTAAATTCCAATCAAAATTTGGTTACGACAACAAAATAATTTGGTTAACACAACAAAATAGTTTGGTCTAAAAAACCAAATGATCGTTTGTTGTCCTAACCAAAATTTGGTTGTGACAACAAAATAATTTCATTCGCTCTCAGCACATAACTTATAAGAGAACAGTTAGTTTAAGTCTCTCACAAGGATGGGTAGTCCAGTGGTCAGAGCTCCTGAACTTCAGTTTTAAAACATAGGTTCGATCCCAGGCGGAGATGAGATTTTCCAAAGTCCACAAATATTTCAATTGGATAAATATAAATTCAATGTTAAATTGCTCTGACTAAACATTTTTCTCAGTGTATGCATAGTGTGAAGCCTCCTTATTCTTAATTCGTGGATGAAGAAAACGGACTTTAGATTCGTCTTCAGTTCATCAAAATACACAAGAAAGGGTAGTCTGATCCTCCAACTCCGAAACTTATTTTTGTGTAGCTGTGTTTTTATTACACTATTTATGATAAAAATAATTAAATTTAAAAAATCTATATAAAAATTCTCACCCAACCATTGAATATTTGTTAAATACTAACTAAAGATTAAAATATATTTTGACAATAGTAAACAAAAGTGACATCCTATGTTTCAGAAAAAAATTTTTTTCTCTACGGAAACCCCACGGGGAATTAAAATAAAATATAAGAAAATACAGGTGAATTTTTGTTGCGAATTACACAAGATTTTTAAATTTAAATAATTTTTAAAAATTTGTGATTTCACATATATTATATTTACATGTGAATTCACAACAGATACATGAACTTAAATTCCGTGTCAAATTTGAGTAGAAAGTAAATACACATATAATAAATAATTTTATTTAAATTTGTGCTCGTTTTTAAAATATCACATCAAAAGATGTCTGTCTGTTTTCATATATAAATGGTGTTGTATCAAAAGGACTCGAGTAAAAATATCTAAGCGAGTAACCAACGAGAACTTTAGCAATAAAAAAGATGCGAAAATAAGGCAAAACAAAAGTATATCGAAAAACCGGCTCATCAGCTGGTTGAACTGGTTTGTTGTGTTTCCGTCTTTCTTCAGCACTTAGAGGCATGGTGATTATCTTCGTACAAATAAACGTAAAGCAATCCTTGATATCCTCGATTTTATTATACAACTGTAAACATTTATCTTTTTATATGGGGCAAAATTTTTCAAGTGATACAACTTTAAAATTTAAAGTACCTTAGTTCGGAATAAAATTTACACAAAGTTTAGTGTTACTAACTGTCACATATGGTTATATGAAAAACTAGTCTAGAAGGGGTAAAATTTGTCGCTGATAAGTGTACTTTTTAAAGTTTTGTAGATTATAAATTTTTTCTTAATCTTTTGAAATTGAAAAAGATTTTTATTTAAAATTTAACTTATTTGTTTAATTTATTAATTATTTTTAAAATTTTTCTGTTGACAATTGATATTTAAAAAAAATGAAGATAATTATTATTTTAAAATTTCTGGTATAAAAAATTATATATATAAAAGTAAAGTATAGATAAAAAAGTATCATTTTTATTATGAAATTGATAGGTCAAAAGAGCACCAAACTTTATAAAAGCTCTCTTCTCATCAATTCTAACTCAACCCCATAAAATATCCAACGTTAAATATCTGAGTATGTTACTAAAGCGATAGTTGGCGCTACTTGTCGACGTAGTAAATGGCGTAGTAAATACGTGTTGTCAGATTCACTATAACCTTTTTCTCCTTTAAGAACTGAAAGAAGTGATTTTGCCAATATTTTATTTTATGTTTTTAAAAAAGTGTTATTTTTAATGTTTCATAAAAATTTGAATTACTTCTAAAATAATAAACGCTTTTTAAAGTTCTTAGAATTATATTATTAATGTGTTTTTCTAAGGAAAAAGAACTACATGTAAGCATTAACGTTTAATGTTTTTTTTTTATTAAAAAATGCAAGCCACCAAATTGTACTTAAATATCATCAATATGTACTTTTCATGGAAATTAAAGAAAATTTTGTTTGTGAAAATTATTTCAGTTTTTTCAAATTGAATCGAATTTAATAATTGCCATTTAAATAAACCTAAGAACTTTAAAATGCGTTTATTATTTTCAAGGTATTTATCTCCTACTTAAAATCCGAGATGATTTTTGAAGTTAGGAAAAAACCCTGTGCAAATCTGATTTCAGATTTTTGTATGGCTGTGATATTTAAAAAATTGGTTGATTTATATGATATAAATCTATGGTTCTGTAGAATTATAAATTCCGAGTTAGTTTTTGAAAGCTGTTTTAAAAGCTTATCAACGTCTTGTTACCTAGAGTAGTATAACCATATTTCAAACATAAATATACTTTCATACACCAACACTAGACTGGTCTCTGTAGTATTTGAGCAAAAACAATTAAATAAAATCCATTTTATTAAATCTTGAATTAATTTATAATATTATAATTTTAATCTAAAAATATGGTAAATAGAGGTGTGAATGTATTTTTAAAACCTGGAACA
The DNA here is from genome assembly GCF_019393585.1 of Leptopilina boulardi. NCBI lineage: Eukaryota > Metazoa > Arthropoda > Insecta > Hymenoptera > Figitidae > Leptopilina > Leptopilina boulardi. The sequence goes on along the minus strand of NW_026137951.1, from coordinate 5,007,390 downwards.
AGGTAAAAAAACAAAATTTACCTAATTTTTATGAGAGAATAATATATGTTACATAATTGCGTTACGTAGGGGAAAAGTGTGTAGAACTGTGGCGTTCTTAATTACCTGTCACTCCCATTAAATCCCACTCTTCTTTTATGCCAGTGCTGTGCCAGGTTACTTGTTGAGTATTTGTCGGCAATGTAAATCTTTTGCCATTACTGGCGCAGCTCTGCGTCTATATAACTAATTTCCATCTATGGGTAACAGTTATTTTTACTTTCTTAAGACGTGCAATATAAACTTTAGCCATGAAGTATAAAATATTTCATTATATTTGATTGGTGCTGCCGATCTTGGAAACAAAAGAAGTACAAGTGCCTGTTTTAGTAATTGAACTAAATAGCCATAAAAATCCAGTAAAATCGCGTAGCATTAACGCTTCTTTAGTCCTGCTTCTTTAGATTCTAGATCTTTCGCAGAAACTTGGCGATTATGATGGCTATTGCATGATGGAGTAAAAAGTTTCGTAGTTTGCTACCTGCTCTCTGCGTTTATGAAACGCATTTATAAAAGCCTCTAGGCTTTGAAAACTATTTGCAAGACGAATGTTTTAGTTACATTTTTGTAGCAACGGCTTCCGATCGAGGAGGTGACGAGAGTTCTCCTCTTGAAAAAACATCCTTTAAGGTTTCCCATTTCTCACTCCGTTGCCTGATCTCCTTTTGCCTATAGCGTCGTATAATCTATAACTCTATACTCTCCCAACAGTAGTAGGAAAACCAAAGCGTAGTTCTTTTGCTCAACTGCACTCCTGAGTGCTGGTCGAGCGCAGCGGCGTGCGCGACCAGAGGCATATAATTTTCTCGGTGTTTTTGTTGCAGGGTAACTTGTCTTCAGGTGAGCCTTGGTCGAGGTGGAGGTGGCGTAGAGTACTACGCAGTAGCCAAGTAGCCTTACTACTCCCCTTACCCCCCTTCAACTACCCGTTAAAATCCCCCACCCATCTTGTTCTATCTCGGTTACTCCTGCTTGTAACATTCACTCTTTACTCATGGTTTCTTTCTTGCCTCTTTATACCGCCTGTGTCCTTTCTCCCTTTTCTTACTATCTCTCTTTTTCTTCTCCTCAAGATACTTCACAGCTAGCGTCTCCTCCACATCTCTTCCATAACCACTTCGACGTCCCTCGACACCCCGATCGTCCCTCTGATGCCACTATCCTTCGAACGCAAGGATTTTGACCCTCGTTTCGTGTTGCTTGCATTTCAACGTAACTTTACTGACTTTGTTTTTCGCCTCAGGTCACAGGAAAAAAAGAGAACTGGATGCAAGGAGGGAAATGAATGCAGAGAAAGAAAGCACAGGAGAGATAAAGATAAGAAAAACATAATCCTTCCTGTATGAACGCTCGCTTTAAGGCGTTCTTTTAGCTATGAAATTTTAACTGTTAGATTTTTTGACATTCATCTTCTTGAAATGGACATAGTTTATGAAAATTATAAATAATTTACTATTTAAAACAAAAAAAAAAGAATAAGTAGAAAAATAAATCCAGCAATTGGAACAAGTCATGATTTTTTAATCATGTTGCGACGTTTCATTGACCTGGTTTATCATTCTCATCAGGCTGGATTTATTCATAATAAAAAAGTCACACATCTATTAACAAACCACTATCAATCAAAGTTAAACAAAAATAAGTCTATTGAAATTTACCTTAATTAAAATTGGTAATTTATCTGTATTGCATTTAGTCAGACTTAGTCAAATTAATCAATTAAAATTGTAAAAAAAAATTTACCTACCAAAACATTCTTTTGTATCCTAAAAACTAGGTTATAAAGTTATCAGAACCAAAAGATTTACATTAAAGTTATTAACAATTGAATTTTTTATCAATGGAAAATAAAACATATATTTTTTAAGTTCCAGTTATCTCATTTTAAAAATTAAGACATAATTTTTTTTCCTCATGAAACACAATTTAAAAATATTTTTTGATTGAAAACTTTTTTATATTTCTTATGGACTTTTAAATTATTTGTTTTTAAAATGACAATAAAAATTTTAAGAAATAATGTCCTGCTATTGGGGATAAAAATATTAAGCAATTTTAAAAGCAACACATTTGTATAAATTAAAACATTGTATATAAATAATTAATTTTAATTAAATTAATTTAAATGTAGGGGAGAGTGAGATGAAGCAGGGCGTCTGATAAGGCGGAAAATGTAAAATACTTATTGGTCTATTTACATTTGGATCAGTTGGCTCTAATTTTATTGTAAAACATTTTGTTTTAAAGTGTTTGAAAAGTTATTTTGTTATTCAAATTTTTGATTTATTTTAAAAGTATTACACATGTTTATTCAATGAAGATAAATAAAAACATTTTCCGCGCCTTACCCTACTTTCCCCTACGTATTATAATATTATAATATTTATATTTATTAACAATAAATACGTTATTAATTAATATTAATATTTAATAATTAATCATAATTATAATTAATTATTAATTAAAAATTCATTAATTTAAATTATAATAAATTTCAAGTAAGTCTTTTAAATTTATTGTCAGCATCCATAATTAATTTCTGTGTAATTTTGTTGGGTAACGTGCAAAAAAATTATCATTTAATACATCGCTTTATAAACTCCAATGAAATCTAAAATTAAAATTTAACTTTAATATAGAATTCATTGTGTATTATTTTATTGATCCTTTGATGATAAATAAGTTTTAATTTTTTCTATAGGCATTAGGATCCAGTAATAACTAATGCATAATTATTTCAAAAGTTTGGTTTCATAACAATTTCGAATACAATAAAAGTTAAATTTAATAAAAATGATAAAATATTTTATATATGAAATAAGAATAATAAAATATATATAAATGTAATATAATAAAAGTATTATTGTATAGTCTTTGAAAATATATATATCAACCTTATTGGCAATTCACTAAAATATAAAAAAAAACATCTGTTTGGCGTCGCACTTTAAACACAGATTTATTTTTATTAGAAAATTTTAATTGAATAATTAAGAAATGCAAGTAAAAACGTTATAACGTTTTGTTACGAATATTTAATATGACATAATGTCATGAATTCTATAATTGTCAGTTTCAATATAATTTCGTCTATCGACGATGAGTGCGAAGCCAAGGAAGGGTGTAATTAATCGCAGACAGGCCAAGTGCTGATATAAAGCTATAAAATTAATTGTATTTGCCGATCTTGACGCCGGTTAACAGAATATAATTTGTCGTATGGAATCGCGAAACAGGTACTTCCAAACTTTAAAATATTAAAAAAAGTTGTATCAATGTCGCATGTTCCCTATAATGGAGACTTTTACCATATCGAAGAGCTAAATAATAAAGAGATAAATATCACGAGCGTTAACGCTACGGTGAAATTAGATAGAGAAATGTTGTTGAGAGCTGAAATAGAGAATGAATTAAAAGGAAAAAGAAATGCACAATTGCTGCATTTAAACGCAAATCATCTACCATTATTTCTTTATCTCACTATGAAATATCTACGGCATCTAACATTTGGAATATACCGAGTGAGCATATTCTTTTACAACCATAATTATTGCATCGTTGCATTGTAAAATCTTAAATTAAAAAATATTTTTACTAAAATCAAATAAAATAAATATCACCTGGTAAAGCATTAATTTGCAATTCTTCTCCAAATGATATCCGTAGAACGTTCATTTGATATCCTGAATATCCGGATGCTGTGAGAGTGTGCCTGAAACTCTAAACATGATCAAATATTCAACAAATTTTAATTTTTAATATTTGTTATTATTAATTTGTTCTATTAAATTTTATTGACAATACAGTAAATCATAATCCGTTCCCTTAAGATTATGATAACTCTTTCCCGCTTATATCGGATTTCTTTCACATATTTTTGGGTTTTACTATAAATATTCTTGTGTCCTCTTTACAAATAACTTATATGAAAAGAGAAAGATGATTTAGTACATTAAAGAAAATAAATAAGAAAGTGAATGAAAATGATACATGCAGTCTATTATACTTTTATAAGTCTTTTGTGTGATATGGTCAAGAAAATATCTAGCTATTGAAAACAAGAGGGAGAAATGCAGAGAGACGAAGGTTAGATAGATAAACGAGTGCAACCATGGAAGGAGAACATTAGAGTGATAGCAGAGATGGATAAGGAAGAACTGATAGAATAGAAGAAAATTGGAGAAATTACGTCATTAATCATGGTTCAATTGCTTCAACATATACTACGTTCTCGCTACCGCATTGCGGTTCACAATATTCAATCATCTTTGTCGATTTCTTCAGATTTAATTGAAGAAAGGGTCGGTCTCAAGAAAAAACGAGTACTATGCAGGCGGGTGAGTCATTGACCTTATGACGACAATATTGTATACTGTTTCAATTTTAAATTCGAGACTGAAGAACTTGTTCTAAAAAACCCTCTTCGGTCACACTCAGCAGAGTCCTTGGTCATGGATCATTAACCAGAGCAGACGAAATCATACCGAAAATTACAATCATCCTAGAAATAAAAAAGGCAAACTTTTTTTTTTAAATATTATTCTTATTTTTTCATTGCATGTTCACATCATTAATAATCTACATTAGTTAACAAAAATAAATCAAAAATTTCAAAAATATTCTTTATAAAAGTTAAATTACAAAAATGTGTCATGAAAATTAATAAATAATGGTCTTACCGACAAAAATTGTGCAAATGCTAATGAAAAACCTGACAACATTTGTTATTGTTTCTGGTATCAATAGAAAGCTTAAATTCCAAGGAATAATTAGATGGAATGACAATTTTTTTCCTTAATTTTTATGAACTTTGCAAGACGGTAAAGGTAAGAAACTACGAAGAAATTATAATTATATTTTTAATTTTGTAAAGTGATATCTTGAAACCTATTTATGACATATGTTTTAAATAGGTAACATTTCTTTCCAAAAATAAGCTTTCCAACGCAATAAAGAAAAAGTCTCTACGTTTACTTTTGTAAACGTTATCTTCGGTGCTACCCTTCAACTTTACTTTAATCATTTTTCTTTAATATACAAATGATGCGTAAAAAATCAATTAAAGCAGAAGTAGCAATATCTACTTTATGCATTCTTTTTTTTTGAACTGCTGCTGAAAACTAGATTTCTTTTTTTAATTTTAAGTTGATTACAAAAGGTTTGAAATTTGAGGAATTTGTAAATAGCATGTGGAATATTTTTCGCTTTTATTTGCTACCGACATACAAAAGTAAAATCGTCTTCCTTATTGTTGTGTTTTCAATATATAGTAAGCATTCTCTTGCTTTTTAAATTACTTCTAAAAAACTATTACATAATATTGTTTATTTAATTACGCTGAAAAATTCATTTCATTCAAATAATCTGTTACTTGACTATAATATCAAATGAATATTTTTTTGAATCAAATAATTTTTATTTGAATTAAATAAACTGTATTTCAAACAGTAATTTCTTTATTTTAAACAACTATCATTTAATTGACTCTAATAAAAATTATTTAGTACAATTACAAATTATAACAAAAGATTTGAGTATAATTATTTGCTGAAACATAACCATGCAAAAACCTCGTTAAACGATAATCAAAAATAATATTTCGCTCGCTTTTGAATCCAACGTTGACCAAAGGGAGATCCGACGAAATAATCGCTGGTGCAAAGGCGATTGAGACAAAAATTTGATAAAAACTCACCAACGCTGAAAACGACCAAAATCGATGACAACTACCCAACGTTGAAAATCTTCTCCGCTCAATTAATAACAATTCAACCGAACAATGAAATAACGATAACAAATAAACAATATATTAAACTGAACGTTTTATTAAATCAAAATATAAGTTTTATAATAAATAATTTCAAGACGCTGTGCCCGGGAGACAAAATTTTGAAATTTTCCAAAAATCCGTTGATTCTCTAACGATCTCCCTGTCTCACTTAAATGTGAGACACAGCCCAATCAGCACAAAAACTTGCAGGAAGTTTGTCGTGCAAGATTGCAGTGCAAACATGTAGCAAGTTTGGTGCTTGCAGCAAACTTGCAAAAAGCTTGCTGCAAGCTTGTACAATACTTAAAAAAAAAATTTTCGAAACAGTTTGTTACTAAATAAACATAAAGGGCACCCTGCTTTGGAGGTTAAAAAATTTGTTGCGCAGCCGTAGGAGCTTCCGTTTACAACTGCGCATCGTATTAAGTTTTGCAAACTTGCAGCATGCTTGCGCCAACGTTGCCCTGCAAGCTTGCCACAAGAGGACATTCTGTTGCTTGCATCAAACATGCTACATGTTTGCACTGCAATCTTGCACGGCAAGCTTCTTGCAAGTTTGCTGCAAGTTTTCGTGCTGATTGGGAGAATTCCCTGTAGATCCCAAATCGTTAGATAGGGTACGCTATCGTTTCTTCTAATATATCCTAATATATCCTAATATCCACATAGTTAGAAAATTGTAAAAATTAATTTTGAATTTATTAATCAGATTGGAGTGTTCTTTTCCATACCATAAAAAAATTACTTAAACTAACCTAAATTTCATTTATTTGGAAATTTTTTTTTATCATAATAAATTAAATTTATCTGAATTATACTTGTTAAATCTGTGTTATTCTGAATCCGATAGAGACTTACTACCACATTGACTCTAGTAGAGAATTATGATGAACATGCATCAATTAGCATTTAACCTTATGTTTTCTTGACATCAACCATAACTGAGAGCTGTTCCTCTTCATCTCATCCTCGAAACGAGATCCATTTAGTAAATATACCAGAATTTGAATTACCTGGGAACACGATCCTCGGACAGTTGAACACAATAACGAGGTTTCCGCGTTGTGAAACAATGCCAGCATCGCCTTATGCCCTTCGGTTATAGTAAACTGATATATAATGCAAGCTTAAGTTACAAACCCAAGCAGTAATTAGCTCTATGGTATAGCGCCAGGGTTCGCGAATCTTTGAGTAACACAGATGTAATCTTTAGCATTAATATATTTAAAAGGCTACATTCATTGCAATTTCTCTAGAAAAAGTATTCGATGTTTCTAGACTTCTCTTAACCCTTTTGCACTCAATGACGTGTATACACAAAGGGCTCCTATTGTAACGTGTATAGACACAAAGAAAATTTAAGCTCAAAAAATTAAAGAATTGATGTGACTGTATTTCATACCGAAATTTAAATTTTAATTAAACTAATATTTTGTAAATTTTGTTTATTCCAATAGTTGTAATATCGAGTTATTTAACACACCTGCGAACAAATTAAGTAAGTTCTTATCTAATACTTTTCTTAACTTTAGATCATTAATTAACGTTTTTTCTTTTTCTTCATACTATTATCTTTCATTTTTACTTATTTTATAAAAAAATTTTATTTTCTAAATATTATTGCTGTACATTTTACCAAAATAAATAAATATTTGAATTAAATCAGTGACCCAGAAAACCCCCGGATGATGATATTCGTATGATTACATTCACTTTATTTTATAATTTTCTACTAGTTCCAAAAGGGTTAAATTTTCTACTCTAAGGGTGGTTTCTACTCTTAAAAATATTTATGAAGATTTTGAAAAAACACGTATATCATATTTTTTCATGCTTTATAACATGAGACTAGTTTGATTAAGATCGGCGAGTGGCACTTGGGTGTATAAGGAGTCAATGAACTTAAACGTAAACAGCATGTGGCCGTGATAGTTTTTATTTTCTGAAAATAAATTCAATCACGAGTTCAATCTGCTGATTAAAGGAAAATAGATTTTATTTAGGGACACAATATTTTGCTTTTTTATTAATTGTATGGGCTTTTTTTATATTTTTTATTTTTAAGTTCATTAATGAAAGTTTTTAATTAACGTTTCGATTAGCCTGTAAAAGTTACAGAATAATGTTTTCAATTAAATTTCTAGACATTGTTTCTTTCCATTTTTTTTATATATATTTTTTCTAATTTTCAAATTGAACTAAGAATTTTGTCAGCAATAAGAATCGTATGATGTGATAAACAATCTTTAGGAATTTGTTTGTAGATTTGAGCACAAGTTTGAAATTTTATTATTCTTATTTATATTGCGATATTTAAGATGATTTAAATAAATTTTGATATACTTGTTAATAAATTCAAGACAGAAGACAGAATTATTTCTACGTAGACTGTGCTGAATAAGAAATGAAATTTCAATTAAAAGTTCTGAACAAATTAAGACATCATTGATTACTTAAAAGGAGAAAACAATAAGAGAATATAGATATTTAGATTTCGTTATTGTAATATTAAAACTCGATCTCAATACAGTACAATTATGATCAAACATATTAAATCAAACATGTTAAATGGGGTTTTTGTCTTTGAAACAAAAAAAGGCTAAAAGCAATTCTGTGCACGTTCAATATCAGTGATTTAAATGCTTTATTAACTGTAAATTCAATGTGCACATTGAATGATAGATCACAGCACATTATAACTCTGAGGTCCCTTACCTGAGTCACCAGCTTTAGTTCATTAACACCAATAGAGTATTTTAAAATTATATGAGATTGTTTTCGCGAGAAAGTTATTTGTTAGTATTATGCAATCTTTCCGTGATATTACAATGTTGTGACAGATGTTGTACAGAGGAGGTTGTTGAAAAAAATGGTTATTTTTAGTAATTTAAGTAATTTTCAAAAAATGTTAGGAATAAACAATATTATTCAAAAAAAAATTCATTTTTTTTTAAATATGAAATCCGTCGGTTTTTTCTAACATGTTCAACACCTTAGGATCCTAAAAAATTAAAAACTACTGCGCAGCTGTACAGTCCATTGAAACTGAGATCAGCTAGTGTGCATCATTTAATTTGAAAATTTCCAAAATATTTCAATAAAATATTTCTGAAAATTACATGTCAATATTTCCTCAAAGGCGGCCATTTTTCTGTTTTGTAACAATATTTCAAGGAATGGGAGTGTTGTTTTAAATAATTTATGCCCCTACATTTTTTAACATCACTTAAATTACTTAAAAACCATAAAATATTTCAACAACCTCTTCTACACAACTTTGTAATGTCACTTCACAATTACTTGTACATTTCATTACAGATGATAAAATTCACTGAAAAAGGCACAAATTTTTTGTCGAAATGTTTGAAATCAAGACATTACTTCGTTCTTTATTTTTTGAACCCTAATGCCTAACTTAAATCAAAATTTATTATTTAAGAAAATTTAAAACATAATCATTTAATTATAAGATTTAAATGTCAATAACCAGATAATAGAAATTTATTTCCAACCATTCTGTCCAATGCATAATATAAAAGGATACATTTTAAAGATAAGTAATAAAAATAACAAAGGTTGCGCTTGTAAACAATAAAACGGACTATAAACAATCTCAGTGAGCATCCAGTATTCTTTCAATCATTCTTATAAACCGTTTTAAAGCTTTTATACACTGTGTGTCCATTATTTCCATCCAACACCTTATTTCCGTGTCACAGTCTTCAATGCTCGGAAAAAAATTCTCGTTTTATATTTCTGTGATTTTTGCATTCGACTAAAAAATAATAAAGGGTACCCCTCTCCAAATATCAGCAAGAATCGACCCATGAACTAGAGACTAAACTGCTATTGTTAAAATTCTTTGTTTGTGTTTATTTGAAAGTCTTAATTGTGCAAATACTCTTTTAAAATAAAGATCAAAACGTCTCGTGAGATAGTGTTGAGGTCCAAGCTATACTTTAAGATTCGGCCAAATTGTGAAAATTTTAGATTTAACCAATAACCAGATTAATTAGATAAATGAAATATTAATTAACTGTGTCACCGAACCATCAATTCACTAACGATCTTAATTGTAAATAATCATTAAAAGTGTCTCTCAAAAACTGTGATTACAAAACGCGTTAGGAGCGATGCTATTTATTCACGGTGGTCTTGAAGGAAAAAGAAATGCAATAAAAATAGATGCAAAATCGGATTGTTGGGGTTTTTCTAGATCACTTGTAGGTTCAGAATATGCAAAATTTGAAATCCTAGCTGCTCCCTTTTTCGAGAAATCGACATTTTTGTGTATTAAATATAAATTTAGTTTTAGCAAGTAAATCAAAACTTCAAAGATTTATTATTAGCTCTATTTCACTCGTTGTTTAATTTTTGTCTTCTTCTTGATACTTCATAAGTAGTAGGTTTGTCATTGATGCGCCTCCCTACTATACTTCTGAGCAAATTCACCACTTACATTGAAATAACTATTTTTCCTAGAATCTATACTTGGTCAATCAAGTAGACTTTTGTTCAATATTAGCCTTAGAGATAAATGTTCTCATGATAAGAACGGGAAAAAAATTGTGCTCCATGTGGTAAAAAAATTAAAATTAAATATTACGATTTTGTTAAATGGGCTTTAGGATTCAAATAATTAATGCTTAATTATAGTAAACGTTTTGGCCCAAATGTGAACCTTCCTCTGCTTTATTTATTTATACAAATTAAAAAATTTTTTCAAAAAACTAAAGTTATACAACAATTTAATTGTTACATGTTTTGTAAAAAACTTTTTTTGAAAAAATAAAATAGAATTCAAGTTGTGAAGTGAAATATTACAGTATATAATAAATCGTGCACTAGGCTTAAAAATTGTAATAAACATTAAAGAAAGTTACATTTATAAAATAACAATAGTAAAAAAGGAGGTAAAAAACTAACTAAAAAATTGTAAAAATATAATTGTTTGTTATAAAATAATCTTGCTATTTGTTCTCCAAGGATCAATATGAAATATGAATTCTTATTAAAATTGAAAATTAAAAAAGTTTAATTTTTCCAAACACAATTTTTTTAATCACATGGGATTTTTTCACACATTTTTTCCTGTTCTCATCATGAGAACATTTATTTTTTTTTAATTTAAATAAGAATTCATAGTTTATATTCATATTTAGAGAACAAATAGTAGGATTTTTTTTTAACAAACAATTATATTTTTACTATTTTTTGAAATTTTTTTTTAATTTTTATAAATAAAACAGAGGAAGGTTCACATTTGGGCCGAAACGTTTACTATAATTAAGCATTAATTATTTGAATCCTAAAGCCCATTTAACAAAATCGTACTATTTAATTTTAATTTTTTTACCACATGGAGCACAATTTTTTTCCAGTTCTTATCATGAGAACATTTATCTCTAAGGCTAATATTGAGCAAAAGTCTACTTGATTGACCAAGTATAGATTCTAGGAAAAATAGTTATTTCAATGTAAGTGGTGAATTTGCTCAGAAGTATAGTAGGGAGGCGCATCAATGACAAACCTACTACTTATGAAGTATCAAGAAGAAGACAAAAAATTGAACAACGAGTGAAATAGAGCTAATAATAAATCCTTGAAGTTTTGATTTAATTGATAAAATCAAATGTATGTAATTCAAACCGTCAATTTACATTTAAAACACAAAAATGTCGATTTCTCCAAAAAGGGAAGCAGCTAGGATTTCAAATTTTGCATATTCTGAACCTACAAGCGATCTAGAAAAACCCCCAACAATCCGATTTTGTATTCGTTTTCATTGCATTTCTTTTCCCTTCAAAACCACCGTGTATTATAACGGACTTTTATCGTTGATATTGACGAACTGTTCAAAATCTGAACTCATCACGGGACGTACATTCTGGTACATATATTCGGATTTGAGTTCCCTTTATAGCGAATCGATTAAAGATTATTTATCACCTGTCTAAATATCGGGGACAGACATTTTGTCTTTGTAGAGATTTGCGCTCCTGTCGGCGATGAAATAAAACCACATAACCTTCGCACGATATTTATTGATCGTTGCTCAATAATTACCGACAAAGTGTAAACGTTAGTTTAAGAGGGACGCTGTGTCATAGCGTGACCTGTCAAAAAGTCATGCATATTTATTTATTCTCTTTCTGGTGGTCTTAAGACGCAGTGGCGCGTCAAGAAAAGTTTTTTTTATTGTGAAATATTATAATAAAGGAAAAAGAATAAGCCGAGAAACATTACGTAGGCGGCGTCGTACCTCCGGTAAGTCGTAAATTGATTATTTACTTCTTGCAAGTATTATTGATTATTAATGCTTTAAAAAATTTCATTTGTGTTATTAGAGATAGCATGCATAGCAAGAGTCACAAAAAGTGACTCCACTGTTGTTTGCGAACGAACAACATGGTGCAGGGTAACAGTAAATATTAATATTAATAAATAACTCGATACTAAGAAACAATATTAATATTAGTAAACAATATTAAATGAACATGGTTAAAAACTTAAAATTATAACAGATGAAATGAAAATATCCACAATTAAAACCAGTGTACAAGCGAAAATATACCGAAGAAGCAAGCAATGTGTCACATATGGCTTCCTCGTAATACTACTTCATATGTTATCCATCGCTACTATCAGTCCACACCGAGTAATGGACAAATTACAAAAGAAGAAACCCATTAAAAACCACACCTACCGAAGGACATGCAGTGAGTATAAATACCGTCTACAATTTTGAATAAATCCTCTCTGTTCGACTAAGTTTCATTTTCAGTGTTTTAACTTTGTTTTTTAAAAGTGATGCATTCGAGCGAGACTTCAATTTTAATTATATATTCTTTCAAGTTTACAAAGAAGTTACTAATACTCGGAGTACATCGGGGGTCTGTGTGACCACAATCTAAACTTCTGCTTAGTATTTCTATTACGTCCCAAGCCTATTAAAAATGTTTATCTTAATTTTCTTTTTTTTAATACCTAATGTTAATTAATAACTCATTTATTTAATTCAGTTGCCTAAGCCAACAACTAAATTTGGGTTGTCACCGGTTCCATATAATGCTAGAGGGTCTAAAGAAATCAATTAGAACCATCGTAATAAGTCTCTCCAACACATAATCATTCTTAAACATTCCCCACCATCACTCAAAGATGGATGAAATTTCGCAAATTGTAGAAGAGGAAAATCCAAAAGAAGCGACAATTTCTGCTCATTTTTCCCTAGACATGACAACCGGTACCTTCCAATTGATCGCCAGCCAATTGGAGAGTCAGTCTTTTTTAAACTCTTCACCCTGGATGTAAATTGGTCTCATCTCAAGGCCTTTGTAATTAACCATCAACTTCACCTCCAAGTTCGAGCCTAGGCCGCAGTTCGCTTCTCTTAGAGCAGGAGTCAATAAAACCTTGGGTCAATTAAACATAATCGTTTTTCTCTTTAGGACTCTCACGAGCTATCATAAGTATTCGAAATTTTTGTAGAAATTAATTGAACTTGTATTATTCAAATTTCCCATTTCTATTTTTGTTTTTCAATCTATGTTCCATTTGTTAAAGAACAGGACTAGCCCATTATCCTTCACTTACCGCTCGGTGAAGGTAAAATATTATAGACAAAGTAAAGTAATTTGGGTTATTTTCTTCTTTGTTATGTTAAACCTTTTTTTAAATTACACTAGTTATTTTTTCTCATACTTAAAATTATTTAGACAGAATAGGTTAAAAATTTTTAAAATTCAATATTATAATATCTTTATTAAAAAAATATTCTTTTCTATTTTTGGAACTTTGAGACAATTATTATTCAATATTTTTAACCTTTAGGTTTAAAATCATTGTGTAACAAAATCATAACGATATTAAAGTCTAAAATATTAAAAAAAAAATTTTTTATAAATATAACATACTTTTCACAAGTTTGCAAGAAAATTACTTTAAGTAAAAATATTATAAATGGCAAAGCTTAGTTGAAATACCGCTTTTCTCGGTTCGAATTACATACATTAGAAGAAATACTGTGTAGAAAAGATAGAAAGTCATAGAAAATTAATTTTTCATATTTCGTCGTTATGTACACGGCGCACAAAGCATACGAGTTTACGTAACCTCAGTGCAGAGAACACCATGCATTGGAACTTCTATTTTAAAAACAATTATTTGTAAAAATAAATAAAATACTTAAAAATGTATTTAAATGAAAGTACAAAATCTTATTCCACATTCTTAGTTCTTTTAACTAATTTTTAATAGTCAATTCAACTTTTTAATTTCAGTTGAGATTCTATATTGAATCATTCAGGGCAGTTAAAAAGTAGTCACTTTTAGGTATTTATGGTTGCTGATCACGAATCTCGAGTCAAATTTATAAAATTTAAGATGGCAGATCCAATATGTCGGTCGAATGTACAACCTTGAATATATGACAACAATTCATTTAAATTAACGATAAGGTTACTAAGTTACAGAGATTATTATACTTCTAGTTGTTTTAGAAGCCGAAAGTGATCTGAATGGTTTCTCATCAAGAGCCAAATTATTGAGGCAAAAAGGAAAAATTTAGCAACGTCGTTTTACAAATTTTAATAAGGCAACATTGTATTTTTCAAAAGGAAAAAATACGTGAGAAAGTAAATTCATGTCTACTTTTGATAATTAAGTATCCATCTCCATCATTTATCTGAGGTCGCGATCCAGTAACGCAATAAAATCATTTACTCTACGTTGAGGCCTAATTTTAGGATGCATGAAAAGGACTCGTTTTTTCTCTGAAAGAGATTGTTAAAGTGTTAAATAGTTTTTTATCAGTATTATTTATTTATTTATAAATCAGTGATAATTAAAATAATCTAAATAATATTAAAGAAATGCCAAAAACAAAGAAGGGTGAAAGAGTTGAAGACACTGACACCGAGCATCCAGAAAAGTTTGCAAAATGAGGTCCTCCAAAGTTAATGCACTTAAAAGATTCTGATTTTGTATTTTGCATGATGTTATTAAATGTTGTTAATCGCATTTAACATATGCTAAAACGAATCTACAGTTTTTGGTCTCATGCTCAAACTGTTATTGACATCGATGACACTGAGTTAGTCTTGTTTATAGCTATTATACTATTCTTAGTAGACCTTTAGATAACACAAATATTCAACTTCCCTGATAGTATTTAAATTTGCATCGTGTGGAAAATCCAGTAGATCAGAGGTATGTTCAATAAATTCCAGAGAATTAGGAATCGTCAAAAGATGGTGTGAACGAAGTGTCCTTTTTGTTAATCCAGAGAAAACAGATATTGTTATCTTGACTAGAAAATACAAGGTTCCCACTGTCAATTTAAGAAATCAGTATTTTATGAAAAAAAATACTTTTTCCGACTCCGTCAAATATCTAGGCGTAATTCTAGACAAGAAACTGAATTGGAAGAATCACTTAGAGTATCAATATAGTAGGTTCTGCATTACTTTTTGGGTTTGCAAAAGAACAATTGGATTATCTTAGGGTCTAAAACCAGATATAGTTCAATAGATCTTTCGTATGGTCCTGTGGCCAAGTTTCTGCATGCATCAGTTGTTTGGTGGATTAGAAGCCAGTTAAAAACAATGAAAATGAAGTTTGAACAACTGCAGGCAATGGTGTTTAAGGTACTACTGACACGATGAGAACCACACTACCTTTGGCACTGGGTTTCATACTAGCAGAAGAACCTCTATACACTTTAACAATCAAGAAAGTTGCTCTCACCGTAAGCAGACTTTAAGCACAGGAAAAATATGAAGCTAGGGGGAAACACCAAGCCGAGTCACTTTGGGAACTTAACAAATTCAGAGTTAGGACAGTGGTTAGGTTGCTTACGGGACATGGTCTCCTGAACTATCATCAGCACAATATAAGTAGAAACATTTCACCTAGATGCAGATTGTGTGACGCTGTTTAAAGATAGATTTATAAGCTTAAGCAAAAACTCATTTTCTCACGATTTTTGTAAATGTTTAAAGATGAATTCAAAAGTTTAAGTTTTGCAAGTTTCTTCCTAAAAACTAGAAAACTAAAATATTATAGAAATCTTTGCTTTTCTCCCCTCCTTTCTCATTTTCTGTACATAAGTAAAGGATAAGGCCCTTTCTTCAAATCGACCGTTTAGTCCGCTTTTGCCTAAGTAATCGTAAAGAACTTGCCAAAGTCGCAACTACAAAAAATAGTATTTGAAATCACGTGCGTTATGCATTCTTCTTAAAAATAAGATCAAATTTTGATCTGTGTTGTTAATTCTACTTGTTTTGATATAAAACAATAAACTGAGATTTTGTGTTTTTCGTTTTTTTGTATGTTCTTTGTTAAAATAAAGTGATATTCTCCAAACTTTTTTTGGTCCTTTGAGCTAGATATAAAGTGAAAGATTTGGTTAACAGTTTAAGTGATACTAATTCATATCTTTAAAAATAAGAGTGTCTCACATAAAAAATCGTATTGTGCAGTGACAAATTTAACGTGTGTTGGTGTGTCTAATGTGTCATCACATCGTATTAAAACGCGAAGAACCGTCCTTCAAGAGGAGTAGAATAAATTTACGGTAAAAAATGACGTAATTAAAATTGCTGTCCGTCAATTAACTTCTCGGCATAGGACTACATTCTTCAACGCCCTTATTTTAATGAGAAGTTGATTAATGTCACGCAGGAAGCATATCTCTAGGTATTAGAAATTATGGATTCGATGCTTGATCGAATAAAAAAGGATCAACGTTTTCCTCAAGTAGTTATTCCGGTCCGCGTTTACCTTATTTAAATTTACCTAGCTTTGATGGTGCTCCCTCGGTGCTCAGAAACATCACTTAAGCATTCATCGAGTCACTAAAGAAAATTCTGAAAAATCTACCCCGGAAAATAACGAAATTTCTTCATCAGGCTCAAGTGCTCAAGTGAACTGCGCTTTAGAGAATCAAACTTCTTCACCATACATCTATTCCGTTAATGGAAATCGATGCTGTCAAGGCTTGTCTCCATTAACTTAAGCCCTCACTTCAAATCTTCAAGGAAGCTAAAAATTATAACGTATATCTTACCTATATTAACTACACGCTTTACATCTACAAAAATGAACAACGTTGAATGGACACATCTCAATGATTTTCAACTTGCTGATCCTGATGTCACCTCGTCTAGCGAGATTGATATAATCATCGGAGCGGATTACTATGGATTGAATTTGGATAAAAGAATTCGTCGTGGAACCTTCTCATCTCCAACTGCTCAAGCAACATGCTTCGGGTGGATACTTTTTGGTCCATCAAGTTCTTCACCATAAACTATGACTACTAAAACTTATCACGTGTCACTCGATGAGGAATTCCATGATCTTCTTCAACAATTTTGGAAACAGGATGATATACCTACTTCTAACTCATCGGTTCTTTCACAGGAAAATCAAGAAGATGAAGATCACTTCAGAACAATACATACTCGAGATAAAAATGGTCAATACATCGTACGGTATCCTCTCAAAAAATCAACACAATCACAGGCAAGGCAGAGTGCCATGAAAATGCTTTTTAAATTAATTTCAAGGATGAACAGTGATCCTAAATTGAAGGAAGCATACAGTGAATTTCTTCAGATCTATGCAGATTTAAATCATATGAAGCCTGTATCAACAACGGGAAAGGATTCAATTCAAGGTGCATTTTACCTTCCTCATCATGGAATCATCAAAGAAAGCAGCACTACCACGAGGCTACGCGTAGTATTCAATAGATCCTTCAAGACCTCTACAGGCATATCACTTAACGAGATTCTTCACATAGGGGCCTTTGCAAATTGACATTCTCGATGTGCTTCTTTGGTTCCGACAGTTCCGGTATGTGTTCACCAGCGATATAGAAAAGATGTATCGGCAAATCAAGGTTCATCTCGAGGATCAGAAATTACAAAGAATTTTATGAATCTATTCTAAAAACAACATTGTTGATTATCAACTGACAACTGTGACATATGGCCTTATATCTGCTCCGTTTTTCGCCCTTCGCACCGTTCAACAGTTTTTCAAAGATGAAGGTTCCATATTTCCGTTAGCTATACCAACCTTGACTAATGGAAGATATGTCGATGATACGTTTGAAGGAGCGTATTCAATTACAGAAGCTCAAGAAGTTGTGCAACAAGTCGATGATTTATGTGAAGCAGGTGGATTTCCCCTTTAAAAATGGGTAAGCAAGGAACCAACCATCCTGCAAAAGTTACTAACTGTCGAGCAGTTGCCTGCTGAGTAAAGATTAATTGATCAAGGGTCTGCAACCTTGGTTCATACGGTAGGCATGAAGTGGAATTCTTTAACCGATACTTTTCACTTCACTTCAACCTTATCATGTAACTCTAAATTGACGAAAAGGACAAACGTTATCCACTACTGCTAAACTATATGATCCCCTTGGACTATTAGCTCCTATTGTGAACACTGGCAACATTTTTATTTAAGATCTTTGGTCACTTGCCGTTTCCTCGGTGGATCAAGATCACCTTATCTGTGGCCTTGGAATCGCATGTATTTTGTGATGCATCTCAACTCGCTATATCTACTGTAGTATATCTCTGCGCTGTTAATGCAGGTCGGTTAGGTTCAAACATCTCTTGTTTGTGCAAAAGCAAAGGTCGCTCCCATTAAACGATTAACTATTCCTCGCTTGGAATTGTCTGCTGCTGTTATTGGATCTAAACTCGTTCATCACGTTCAGCAAGTCTTGCATCTGGAAAAAGTGGCGATACATTTATAGACTGATTCAGCAATTACACAGCCACACAAAAAAAAAAGTACCCGGGCCGGGGAATGAGACCACCATTTCTTGATGTATTTTGATGCGCTGAACACGAATCTGAAGTCCGTTTAGCTCCATCACGTCAGGATTTTGACCTAACCTCAAAAAACATAGCTGATTTTAAATGACAGGAGAAATTTTTTAAATAATGGCAGATTTGCTTGAATCTTGTTACTCGGGGGTTTTTGGGGTCGCTGATTACGAATTTAACGTCAGATTTATAAAATTCAAAATGGCGGATTCAATATGGCGGACGAATTTTTAAAAAGTAGTTGGATTTTTACGAAAATTGGTATCTAGGGTTTTTGGGAGTCGCTGATTACAAATTTATCGTCAGATTATTCAAATTCAAAATGGCGGATCCAATATGGCGGACGAGTTTTTAAAAAATAGTTGAATTTTTATGTAACTTGGCCGATACTGGGGTTCCGAGTCCCTGCATCGTAATACGTTTCCTACGTGTGTCTGCCATGACGGCATCAAAGCCATTATCCAGGGACTTAGCCGGATAGCGGACAAACTCCGTTGCCCACCGTCACCGCGTGGAGGTGCCCTGGATGCAGACACATGTAGAAACATAAAGATATTTGACCACCGTACTATATCTGCCATTTTACATTTGAATAATCTGACGTTAAATTCGTAATCAGCGACTCCAAAAAAACCCCATGATACCAATTTTTGTAAAAATCCAACTACTTTTTAAAAATTTGTCCGCCATATTGGATCCGCCATTTTGAATTTGAATAATCTGACGATAAATTTGTAATCAGCGACTCCCAAAACCCCTAGATACCAATTTTCGTAAAAATCCAACTACTTTTTAAAAATTCGTCCGCCATATTGAATCCGCCATTTTGAATTTTATAAATCTGACGTTAAATTCGTAATCAGCGACCCCAAAAACCCCCGAGTAACAAGATTCAAGCAAATCTGCCATTATTTAAAAAATTTCTCCTGTCATTTAAAATCAGCTATGTTTTTTGAGGTTAGGTCAAAATCCTGACGTGATGGAGCTAAACGGACTTCAGATTCGTGTTCAGCGCATCAAAATACATCAAGAAATGGTGGTCTCATTCCCCGGCCCGGGTACTTTTTTTTTGTGTGGCTGTGTTACATATACTTAAATCAATAATCACCTATCTCGCTGGAAGGAATTTGTGCATAATTGAGTGTGTTTTATTCAAGAACTGATTCCATCTGTAAAATGGTATTTTATACCTGGAAAGGAAAATCCAACTGATCTTGCTACTCGAGGTCTCAACCCAAAGGAACTCGCTCAAAATAAACATTGGTGGACGGGTGCAACTTGGCTTCAGGAATCCGCTGAATCGTGGCTCAAGAGTTCACAACTTTCTTTAGAACAAGACAACTAAGAAGAGCGCCCAGCTACCGTATATCTCATCAGCACACCTACCAATAAGATTTGGAATTTGTTGACTCAATTTTCAAATTTAAACAAACTGCTGAGAATCACTGCTCTTTGGAAGAGATACTTTCCTATCCTCAGGAAGAAAGCAACTAACATCGTGAAAACACCAATCACCACTCAGGAACTGGCTGATGCGAAACCCTCATTGAGTCTCATTACCCAACAACATATGTTCCAGAAAGAAAGAAAATTGTTTGAAAAGGGAAAATCTCTTTCGTTAATGTTAAAGTAAACATTTTAAATTATCTGGTTATTTTTATTTTTAACAGTTTGTCACTATATAAGTTCAGTTGGTATACATGTTTGTAACTAGACTCTAGACTCACTGTCATGGAGTCAGTCGTTCTCATGTTTGTAAATTGTTAACATCACGTTTATCCTTTTTACTGTAAAACTCTCGTTTCTCACTTTTCTATGTATTTGGTTTAATAAAAACTATCATATTGATAATTCCTCGTTTTTGATTTACGCACAGTTATTTTCAATATGGTAGCAGAGCGTGGTTTGAACACGGATAGAAGTTTCTTTTGTTGCAAAGAACAGTAAAGATTGAAAGGGACGCGGAAATACGGTCGCGTTTTTCTTTTGGCATTCGGTTACTGGAAGTTTTTTGTTTTGCAACGGCATAAAGATGGAAATTAGTGGAATCGAGAAGTTACGTGGTGCTGAGAACTGGAATATTTGTAAATTCGTAGTAAGAAACTTATTGCGTGGAACTGAAGGCGCGTATGAAGTATGAAATGGCGAAATTGACAAACCAACGCCATTAGCGGAGGATGCGTCAGCTGATGATCAAGCAGCTTATCAATTAAGTTTGAAAAGTTGGGACGAAAGTGATCGTGCCGCGAGTCAAATAATTGTCAAGACTTTAGAATCGAAAGTGATGGCTCTTTTAGTGACGTGTAACTCTTCCAGAGAAATGTGGCTTAAATTGCATTCAGTATTTGAGCAGCAAACGAAACAGGCTGCACATACTGTTCAAGCAGAGTTTTTCGGTTTTAATAAGAATCCGGTCGACGATATAGTAACACATATTTCGAAATTTGAGGGATTAATTTTACGCATGCAACAATTGAATGTGAAACCGGATGAATCGTCTCTTATGGTAAAATTATTGGACTCGCTTCCTGATGATTATGAGAGCCTTCGACAAGCCTGGCGGGCAAGGCCGGAAGATCAACAAACAGTTTCTAAATTGATAGAGGTGCTAACATCTGACGAGAAACGTCGACAGTGTCGAGCTGAAAAACAGGACGAATTAGTGGCACTAATGGCATGTAAAGCGAAAATTCAAAAACAAAGTGAACAAAACAAAAATAAGAGTAATCAAATAAAAAAGCCTGGCAGTTTTTCTGGTGGAAATAAGAACAAAAATTACAGGTGCTATAATTGCGGAGAAACAGGTCATATTCGTCGTGACTGTAAGAAAAAGAAGAATGTAGCAGTTCCCAAAGATGAGGCCTTTGTTTGTGAGACTCTTAGTGTTGAAAACAGTGATGACGTATGGGTTGTTGACACTGGTGCGACAGATCATGTGACTCATCACAGTGAATGGTTTTCGAGTTTTTGTGCTTTTACAACACCGTTAAAAATTTACATTGGTGATAAATCCACTATGGATGCTCTTGAAAAGGGTACAATTAAGTTTGAAGCCTTTGTAGATGGAAAGTGGGTTTCATGTTACATGGAAAACGTTTTGTATGTGCCAACCGCACGAAGAAATCTTTTTTCTATCACGCCCGCGTTAGACAAGGGAATGTCGTTTCATTCATTTCAAAGTGGATGTGAATTTGTCAAAAATGATATTGTGAAGGCACGTGGAGTTCGAGACGGACAGCTGTTTAAAATGTTGATTCGAATAAAACAACCGGAAATATCGTGTGTAAGTGAAGTGAATCTTTCATCGAAGATATCGCTACAAATTTGGCACTAAAAGTTGGGACATCAAGGAAAACGTCACGTGAAAACTGTGTTGAATGATCGCGGAATAAGTTTTCTGGAAGACGATGATTTTTGTGGGGCTTGCGTCGAAGGTAAGCAGTGTCGCAGTAGTTATTATGAACGTCAACAACGTGCTTCGGAACCAGGCCAAATTATACATGCAGACTTATGTGGCCCAATGGAGTGTGCATCATTGAAAGGTTCGAAATATTTTTTGTGTTTTACATGTGATTTCTCGAAATATCGATTTGTTTACTTTCTCAAAGAGAAATCAGAAACGAAAGATAAGATTGCCGAAATGCTTCAACTGGTCGAGAATCAGCGTGGAACACCGATAAAGTATTTTCAGTGTGATGGTGGTACTGAATTTGACAATTCTGAAGTGCGGAAATTGCTTAAATCGAGTGGAGTGATAATGTGTGTTACAAATCCCTACACTCCACAACAAAACGCTTGTGCTGAGCGTACCAACAGAACTGTGGTGGATCTTGCTCGAACGATGCTCTTATCGAAAAGTTTGCCGAAATTCTTGTGGGCCGAAGCAGTCAACACTGCTGTTTTTACTTTGAATAGATCGGGACCAAGCAGTGTCGATGGAAAAACGCCATATGAGTTGTTTACGAACAAGAACATTAACTTCGAAATTTTTCATGTTTTTGGTACCGAGTGTTATGTTCATGTGCCAAAGGAAAAACGTAAAAAATGGGATTTGAAGGGAAAATGTGATGTTTTTGTTGGATACTCGGACAATATGGATGGTTTTCGAGTTTGGCATAAGTCAGAGAATCGTGTCGTTCGAAGTAAAGATGTCAAATTTAAACCTGAAATTGCAGAAAAACTGTTGGCTCTATTTCCCAGTCATGAGTGCAGTGACATGCCGGTTGAAAAGCAGTCATCATCTACTCCAGTTGCGCTCCCATTGAACGATTCACCTGAATTACCGAAGAATCAATCTGAGGAAACTCCTGTTTCATCTGTGCAAGGACAAAAACTGCGAGACAGGGAAAAGTTGAAAGCTCCAAGACGTTTGATTGAAGTGATGCTTACCGAAGTAATTGAGCCACGAAATTACACTGAAGCAATACAGTCGGAACAGAAGATGCATTGGAAGAAGGCGATAGAGGAAGAAATGGACTCGCTTGAAGAGAATTCGACTTGGGATTTAGTAGATTTACCATTGGGTCGAAAGGTTATTTCAAATCGTTGGATTTACAAAATAAAGCGGAACGTCGATGGCGAAATATCTCGTTACAAAGCACGTCTGGTTGCTCGTGGTTTTAGTCAATCTGAAGGTATTGACTATAATGAGACATACAGTCCAGTCGCAAGGTTCGATACAATACGTTCAATGTTAAGTATTGCGGCAAACGAAAAATTGGAAATGGCTCAATTTGATGTTCAGACGGTATTTCTCAACGGAACAATCAAGGATGAAATATATATGCAGCAACCTGAAGGTTACGAAGATGGAAGTCAACGTGTGTGCAAGCTTCAAAGGGGTTTATACGGCTTAAAGCAAGCATCCAGGTGTTGGAACATGCGTTTCAAGGAAGTTTTATTTTCTTTCGGGTTACAGGAAAGTCTTGCGGATCCGTGTTTGTTTTATCGATTTTCAGGGAGTGATAAATTATTGGTGGTACTTTATGTTGATGACGGGTTAATTCTGTCAACAAAGAGGATCTACATCGATGAGCTTATCGAAAAACTGAAATCGGAATTCAAGATAACAACTGAACCTGTGGGATGTTTTTTAAATGTGTTGATTAATCATCTTCCTGATGGTTCAATTTCTATCAGTCAAAAACGGTATACCGAGGGTATTATTCGACGATTTAACATGGTCGACGCGAATCCTGTATCTACCCCTATTGATAAGTGTCAATTGACGGATGAAGTTGCAGATACTGAGACAACGGATGCCCCGTACCGAGAGGCAGTTGGTTGTCTCATGTACCTGGCAATAGCTACGCGTCCTGATATCACATTTGCTGTGAATTATGTTTCACAGTTTCTCGAGAATCCAAGTGAAAAACATTGGTCGATGGTCAAAAGGATTTTTAAATATCTTCAAAGCACCGTTGGAATGGGAATTCGATACAACGCCACTGGCTTGCCTGGAGATCTGGAATCCTACAGTGATGCTGACTACGCGAGTGATAAAACTTCACGTCGTTCAGTTAGTGGTGTAGTGTTCACGTACAGTGGAGGAGCAATCCTGTGGACGAGTAAAAAGCAGCAAAGTGTCTCTTTGTCAACCACTGAAGCTGAGTACGTGGCAGCCAGTGAAGCAGCGAAAGATGCAGTATGGTTGACACGTCTATTCAGTGAAATCTCACCATTAAAGGATGTGCCCTCACTTCGTGTGGACAACGCAAGTGCGATTAAGTTGGCTAAAAATCCCAGCTTTCATAAAAGGTCAAAGCACATCGATGTGCGTGCTCATTTTGTTCGCGAAAAGGTTCAGAATGGAGAATTAAAAATTGAGCACATTGCAAGCAACGAGCAGGTTGCTGATATTTTAACAAAATCCATTCCGAGAGTGCAATTCGAAAAATTGCGCGAAAAATTGGGTGTTGTGTCTCTTTAATTATGAACGATATATTAATAAACTTTAAGATTATACTTTTACAGGTTTGTGTAACAAATACTGGTTTGATAAAAAAAAATTTTTAATGTTTAAGGGAGAGTGTTAAAGTAAACATTTTAAATTATCTGGTTATTTTTATCTTTAACAGTTTGTCACTATATAAGTCCAGTTGGTATACATGTTTGTAACTAGATTCTAGACTCACTGTCATGGAGTCAGTCGTTCTCATGTTTGTAAATTGTTAACATCACGTTTATCCTTTTTACTATAAAACTCTCGTTTCTCACTTTTCTATGTATTTGGTTTAATAAAAACTATCATATTGATAATTCCTCGTTTTTGATTTACGCACAGTTATTTTCAATAGTTAACACACCCACTCGCTCGCCTGACACCATTCATCGATTCGAAAAATCTTATGAGAGTTGGAGGAAGATTGAATGCTTCATTTTTACCATTTGACGCGAAATACCCCATTGTTTTACCTCAAGAATCTCCAATTACTTAGCTCATTATCTCCGATGATCACCAACGTACCTTGCTGTGAGGTGACTGTAAGGTTTGTAAGGTTACCGTGTAAGGCTACAGTAAACTTTAGATCATCTGAAAACTTCCGCCATTACAGTAACCTTACACAGTAAAGCTAAGGTAAGCTTACACAGTAAGGTCGTGGTAAGTTTACATGGTAATTTTGTGGTAAGCTTACACGGTAAGGTTGTTGTAAGCTTCCCGTAAGGTTACTGTAACGTTACTATAAACATAGAGTAATACTTCATGAACCCCAATAGGGTTTGTAAAATAAAATTTAATGCGCAGCCGTATTATAGTGCAAGCTTACTACAACCTTACTATGTAAACTTACCACGACCTTACTATGTAAACTTACCACGGCCTTACTGTGTAAGCTTACCTTAGCTTCACTGTGTAAGCTTACTATAATGGCGAAAGTTTTAAGATGACCTCAAATTTACTGTAGGCTTACCCGGTAACCTTACAAACCCTACAGATATCCTTACACTAACCTCACAGCAAGAAGTCGTGCTATATGGGGCCTGGGTGTATGGTCCTTCTCCTTGATGAACGGTACCCACCGTCAAAGTGGCCCCTCGATCGCATGCCCGCAGCTCATCCAGGCAAGGATGGTCTCTCTAGAGTTTTTACTGTAAAAACTATCGCAATCGTAATCTTGAACTCGAATTAAATCATTCAAAAAAGGTGCATAACATTCTGGAAAGGTCCCTTTATGTACATTTTTGTTAAGTCTCTCCCTTGTGGGCCCTTATGAATTTCGTTATCAATGCAAGGGACTTTTATCGACATTCCAAAGTGTTATCTATTTTTCTTAAAAATAAGCTTAAATTTTGATCTGTGTTGTTAATTGTAAATAACAAAAAACTGAGATTTATCTATTTTTAATGTATCCTTTGTTAAAATAAAGTGATATTCTCCAAACAGACGCAGAAGAAGAATCTTCGACTCATATTTTATGTTACTGTCCAACTTATACTGCAGTGAGACATCAATATTGGGGTCACGCCTTTGTAAACCCAGATGGGATTCGGAACCTCTAGACAGAAGAGTTACTGGACTTTTATAAAAGAACAGGACTCTAGGGTAGGAGACTGGGATCAATCTTACTGGGGTAGGTGCAATAGGTCTTGCAACTTAAGTGCCAACACTCGTACTAGAGAACCTCGGTATAAGCTCGTTTTAGATTAGATTAGAATCCTTTAAGAACTACCCAGTGGGCATCAAAAAATCTTTAGGATGACTTTAGAACGTTCCAATGTGTCCTAGGACATTGCGTCAATGTTCCAAAGACATAAAAAAGACGACTTAAAGACGCCCAAAGTATATTCTATGTCTTCCCCAGAACAGTCTTAAGAATGTCCTAAAATTGTCCCAAAAATGTCTTTATTACGACGATAGAAAGTCCCCAGAATTTCCTAAAAATATCCCCGAAATGTCAAAAAACGTCTTAAGAATGTCCTGAAATTTTCCCCAAAATGTGTTAAATACGTCTTCAGAAGGTGCCTAGAATGTCCTAAAAATATCCCTGAAATGTCAAAAAATGTTCTCAGAGTATCCTAAAAATGTTCCAACCATATCCTGAGATTGTCCCAAATACGTCCTGAGAATGTATCAAAAATATGCTGAAAATGGCTAAGTAATGTACTAAAATGTTCCAAAATCTTTGATAACCAAAATGAATATTACGTTGAAATTATGTATACTTCATAGGCTAAAGAGCGCGTAATGTAAAGGGTATTAAGTCTTAATCGCCAAACAACCCATAACACCGAAGTGCTCTTGAAGATCCAAATACACAAAAAAAGTATATCGCGATTACTGGTCATATATATTGATCCTTATGGGCTAATTCGCCGGAAAAGGATTATGTTCTGAGAATGTACTAAACATGTCCAAAAAATGTCCAACAGACTTCTTTGTAATATCCTTAATATGTCTAAAAAATGAAACGTTCCGAAAAGGATGTCCTTGGGACATCCAATGGATGACCGTGCCCGTTGGGTAGTTTTTTAATCTTCTTTTCATTAGTTGGACAGGTGTAGAAATCATCAACGGATATGTCGATATTATTAATTAGTATTTTATGGTCCACTATGGTTGCAGGTATTACTGTTATTTTATGTAATTCATTTTTACACCATTATATGCAAAACTATTTAAAGTGCCCAGAAATTCATTGTAGTTCATTAAGTCTTGTATTATTACAATTGGTAGAAATTTAACATTCCTTGTAATTTCCGGAGGTATCCTCTGCAGATTTCTTTATGTTCTCATTATCAACTGATCGTTGTAGTAGTATAAAACTTTTTATAGAGAAACACACGAATATGCAGAACGATGAGAGCTAATCTCCGAATCCCGACGGCAAGTCAACGAAAAACTTTTAATTCAGTGTTATATTTCTTAATATAATATTTTTAATAATTTTTCTAATATATTGGAGCATATATTAAAGTCACTTCTAAGTATGTATGAGAAAAAGTTGTAAATAATCTTGTACTTTTTCTAACATATTCTACTTTGAGAAAATTAAATAAAAAGAAAATTTATTTTTTCGAATTTCGACTTGGACATAAATGAATATTATTGACACATTTTATAAAGATAAAAAATTTTATGGATAAACCTCAATTGTTGTTGAGTATATGTCAGATAAACAAAAATGTTGGGCTTTATGTCCTCGTAAAGAAGATAAAGAACAAAGTATGTTTGTTGAAAATATAAAAGACCACTATCATTCATCAGTGCATTGAATGTATATACCAGAGAATCGAAAGTGAATAATGTTTCGAGGAGTATTTTTCATATGTTTTAAAATCAAAAAATATATTTTTTCATTGAATAAAATTGATTTTTCCCTCTAAATAACATTCGAATTGTATTTATTCACTTGCTATTAAACCCGCAGTACTGTGAATAAAAAAATGAACATTATTTTGATACTTGAGATTTTTCAACTTTCTGAAATTGGTATTTATAGATTAATTAAATTTTTACTCTGATAGCAGTGTGTAGATTAGAAAAGAAAAGCTTGGTATTAGGAGATAATTTATTGCAACCACACTACTACATTAGAGGATTAATGTTTCACTGTCACAAGTTTATTTTATGGTTTGTAGGGTTATACGATTTGATCTAGAGGGTTGAAAATTAGTACATATATGTATTTTAACTTGTAGATTACAGAATAAATATAGTGAACATGATTTGGATTTAATTTAATTTTTTTTTTAATGAAAATTTCCGAAAAAGTATTTCTTCTTAACATTAAGAATTTTTTACCGAAAATACTAAAATAAAATACAGTAAATTAGGTATTCTATATTCTAAAAAAAATGTCAAACATAAAACATGAATAAAAATTAATTAATAAGTTAAATAGCAAATTGAAAAAAATTCTCAGGTTTTCCTTGTCGATGTAGATAACATCAAATTAGAATTTTTTTTCAAAAGATTCATAGATATATTGAGTTAAGTTTGTAAGGTTAGTTAAAGTAGAACATTTAGAAACACAGCCATATTGGTTGGATGCAAGATTAGATAAAAGGGCTTCATTCAAAGTTCCAACAATTGTTTTCTTGAAAACTTTCCCAATTTAGTGATATCTAATATAAATCTGTAAATTAAAATAGAAAAAATTTCGCATGATATATAAACAGGAAATATTTTTGTTACTTTTTGCTGATTGGATGTCTATATTTGTATAATTCAATTAAATATTTTACTTTATCGACTATTGCTGTAATAGTAGACTTTAGTGATTTAAGACTTAAATCAAAAATTTGTAAATATTTTAGAAAAGATATAATATTAAAATTACTCAACAATTGTGTATTTGTTGTTGTATTTGATAAAGAAATTTTAATCATTTAGTGTTGTTAGGCGAGTCGCCTGTGATCCTTATATTATTTCTGGAACTCCGTTGATATATCGGAAAGATTTCTTTCTTCATTTGCAAGTCGTCCTTGAAGTACTAGTTTGATGCCCTTGTATTGCTCTTATTTATTTCATGTTTGGTGGTTGAAGAAAATTATATGTTTTTACTTCTGTGTTAACATCAATTTCAAGTACAGAAATAATATTTAAAAAAACCGCATCTTTTTGCGAGTAATTCAATAAAATTTATCTCAATACAAATCAAATTAATTAATTTTAGATAAAAAGTTATTGTATTTTAATTGACATGTTAAATTTTGATAGATGTAAAATAAAATTGGAATTTTTAAATAATATTTTAATTAATTAGTTTTTTTATAATTTTCCATGTTTTTGTTTTTCTATGCTTATTTAGTAAAACTATCAACTATTTACTATAAAG
Source organism: Leptopilina boulardi (assembly GCF_019393585.1). Lineage (NCBI taxonomy): Eukaryota > Metazoa > Arthropoda > Insecta > Hymenoptera > Figitidae > Leptopilina > Leptopilina boulardi. The sequence continues at coordinate 4,977,958 of NW_026137951.1, read as the reverse complement.
TAAAAGTTGCCACACGTGGTTTTTGATTTAAAGGCACTTTACTCTCAGAACAATGGACAGTTTAACATGTACGTGTTAAGATCACACATTGAACACTTAAAGTTATTCAGTGCACCTGAAGTATCTTGCATAATAATTTTACAGGCTCTAAACATCACAAATTATTATTAATCATTTCACTTTTATCAAACGCATTTTTGAAATATTAAGAAATAATAATTTTATTATTATATTAAATATATTTTTAAAATAAAATAAAATAGCAAAAAGAAATAACTTGAATTTTTAAAACTAAAATTTTGTAGTAAAAAGTGTCTATAAAAGAATAAAACCATATTACAACTTTCATTTAAATAAATGCATTGATAAAAACATATAAATTTTATGCTTCTGGTTCGAAATAAACTTTCTTTTTCTTCATCGGTAAAAAATTGAAAAGAAAAAAAAAAGAAAAGGTGCAATGAAGATGAGGCCAGTGGCCCGAAGGCCTACGGTACATTCGATTCTGTCGTTATTGTCTAAGTTTACCGCAATAAGTTTCCTGGATAATCTGCGTGGAGGAGCTAGAAGAGTGTTTCCGAGAGCAGATAATGACAGGCCCCGACTCGTTAGCCACTCAAGACTAAAAGCAAAATGACTCCAGCAGCGAATGGACGGACAAACGAACAAACTTATACAAACCAGGGCGCACCTGTATATATCTAGTTTACTGCTCCAATGATATAAATCTTTACGTTAAACGAGGGACTTGAAGGAATTACTCGAAAATCTCAAATCATTAAAAGTTTCTTTATGACTATTGACAGTTCATGACACTTGTACCGAATAAGTGTCGCATTAAAAGTTTTCAGTTTGTTTATTACACATAAAAAAGTTCTTCCTAAAACTTGTCAAGAAAAATAATATATAAAAAATTATTAAGGACCAAAGTTAAACACAAAAGAGTTAAAATATTGTCAAATATGTAAGTGGATTTTCAAGATACAAAATAAAGATTTCTTTATTTCAGATATTTTAACCTTTATTAGATGTCATTAAAATATTTAGATATCTCAAATTAATAAACACTTTGCATATAATCAATATGTTTTGAAAAAATGTTAAAAATATTTTGTCAATTTTGAGTATGGTTGGAAATAAAAAAAAGAAATTTCTTTTTTTATTTTTACCTTGAAACATTTTCTTGAATATAATAAATCTCATTAGGCTTCGTTTATTGATATTTAAAATTTTTTACAAAGATTCACAGATTTTTATACTTTATAATAAGTCAAAAAATTTTCAATATTTTTAGCGGAATTTTGCACACTTCTTCACAATTGAGAGACGACTAAAGAAAATAATTTGAAACTTTTCGTATTTCAGTCTTATCTCAGATAAAATCCTTGTAAGGAGCAATGAACTCCAATGTAAACACACAACAAAGGAGAACGTACGAATTTATATATATATGAGATAATATCGTTGACAAAATAATTTAATTTTTTCAACATTGAGAAGAATATTTTTATTATAAAAATATATTCTTTTTTAATACAGTGGATTTGTTAAACTTAATTAATAATATTTCAGACATTGTTTATTTTTAATAGTTGATATCCAACATTTGGACCTGCATATATCCTTAAAACCTTTTCTTTTGAAGTTGATACAATTTTTTTGGGACATTGCTGTAGTTATTAGTTTATATTTTAATTTGGTTCGAGTTTCGATTGTTTTCCAGAATAATTTTTCATTTTCTGATGAAATGGAGTTTGTGTCAATTCTTCTAATTTTACATTTTTATGGCTAAAACTTTTTTGAAAATAAAAAAATCAACATCCAATTCGCAGAATCATCTAGAAATAGGAATTACCAAAGCATGTAGTAAATCTACTACTTCTCTTACTTCAATATCTGCTTCTTTACGAAACATAAGAATACAAAAATCACAATTTTAGAAAATGTAATTCTGTATGTATATATGGTTGTGTATACATTACGTTTTATAAATATCACCAATCCCCTCGGCAATCCCATAAGAGATGATATATTTTAAATTATAATTCACACAAAGAGACATTAAATTATATATCTTTGAATTCAATCTATTGAGTTTTACTATTTTTTTGCGGTTTTAATTAATTGAAGAAAAATTTTTTTGACAATATTTTTTAAACAATTTTCTGACACCTATAAATTATTTTACTTCACTTTGTAGAATTATATGTAAGACGCATCTTTTGATGGTTGAGTAAACATTAACACAGAAAATTAAAAGGCATTAAAATAATCTGCAACGCTTCTTACTTTTATCCAATTTTGCTTATTTTAATCCATTTTGGTATTAAAATAAGCAAAATTGGATTAAAATAAGAAGCGTTGCAGCTTGTTTTAATGCCTTTTAATTTTCTGTGAATCTGTTATGGTATTTAAAATTATAATTTATAAACTAAAAAAATTTGAAAAAATAACTTTTTATGGTCTCAGGTATAATTTTTCATAAAAAATTTTCTTTGAATGTCAGTATTAAGAGTTTTGGTCTTTAATTTTTTATTTTAACTCTAATATATCATTACTACTTTAGAGACGCCTTAAAGGTCATCGATTGACCTATAATGAACTTTTATATTCCACCAGTGTTAAAATATTACCTTTTAAACAGACAAAAATATGTTGCTCTGTTATTCAAAAACTTATGGTTTTTATAATTTCAATAATATTACAAAAACTTGGAATATTGCTGAAATCTTTCAATCATTCATTTTCTGATATACTAATTTTACAGACAATTGTGTTTCATGGCATTCTTGGGGTCGCTAACCACAGATTACAAGAACTCATTTATCATTTTCAATCAATAGATGTCTATGTTTTGACGTAATAGCAGAGCATAATGGGTAGAAAATTATAGTGACAAATAAATTAAGAAAAAGTACAGGACAAACTGAACAAATACTAAATTTTCAAGAAATACTTTGTGAGGTTATAAATTTTAGATTTGAAATCATTAAATCTTCATTTATATTTTCTCCCAATTAAATTGAAATTATTAATTTATTACACTTAACCAATTTCCGAAACCAACTACTGTCCAATTTCTCTTACCATTTATAATAACGTGATGGTTTTAACACTTTATCAAAAATTCTTACTAAGTTGACTAATTTAATAAACTGAATAAGTAAAAATCCAAACAAAACCGAATACCGTTAAACGCCAGGTTCAAAAAGGAAGTGTTGTAACAAACAAACCTATAACTACATGGGAGAGAAATCTTTATAAAATACTTCATCTTTGGCTAGCATTATTCTGACTAAAGGAGACCAAAAAGAACAAAATTTCATACTTTATTTTGGAGAATGAAAGTTAAATTACAATAATTTTAATTACATCGTTTTACTCGAAAATAAATTTATTCTATATTTTCGCACGATTTACAAGAAAGTGTCAATATATTTCCGAAAATCGATAAAGACCTATATTTATGCTAATAAGTGGAAACTTGCTGAAGGGGATGAAACACATTTTCTGCTGAGAGCGCTGGATGTTGATTGGCTGAGAATATTCCTTTACTGGAAGTAGTGATCGACCCATTCAAATTTGAATTTTCCGATATCCAAGTTTATTGTTCTTATTAATAATTCTTGGATAATTTATTTTCTATGTTAATCTAAAGTTGTTTCAGATACTGGCTGATGTTGATTTTAAATAAAATTTCGAAATGCGATTAGTTGACGTCTCTGCTTTTTGCATACGAAACAAAATGTCGATAACAACTTCTCCTATTTAAAATAGCAGTAGAGATTAAACAAATATATGACACAATAATTATCCCCTCACTGCACCGGATATTTAAAGATATCCCTGGAATATCCGTCAACTGTAAGGACTCTTATGACGATAAAGGTTAGTTTCTTAGCAACATCAAAAGGTGCTCTGTTGTAATATTCTGCATTTTTGAAATCGACTCGTATTGGAAATTCACATAGAATGATTCAGTTGTCATCAAATAATTGAAATTAGTCATTCACAAAGTTAAGGAATCTCTCACTTTGTGCAATTTAATAAGAAAATAATAATGATACCAAAATTTTATCAGAACTCTAAATTTACAGTTGTGTAATTCATTGATTAAATACAAGTATTGTGACATTGCAAATTTGTAACGTCACAATGTGAAATCTGTTAAAGAAATGTAATGTGTGATGTATTCAGTAATTTCCTAATAAAGTACCTCATAGTACCCAAAACACTTATTTCCACCATATCCATCTTTAAATAATATTCATTTATTTTGTTCTGCATTAGTACAAAACACCTTAAGTATGTTAATGCACTATAGTACATAATCCTAACGCAGTCAGTCATTTAAGCACTTCAATGCAGGTATAATATTTCTTATGCAATTATGCGAGTTATCTTCATGCACGTTGTCTTAGAAAAGGTGTTAATGTAATGCAATTTATCATTTTCATGCACTTAAAAGTGCGTACCTTTGCGCATCACAGCACATTTAGCTTTACAAGGATGTCCCTAGTTAAAATTCCCTACTAATTTAGAGATAGTCCGAAACAGTCCAGTTTATATTCAGGTTTTTGTTATCCGGAATTAGTTCAGTTAAGTATGAAATACCGGATTTACTAATTACACAAACCAAAATAATTTTGGATACAATGTTAGTAATTTCGCATTTAATTGTTTGGTATGATCAAATTAATTTCGGATTAGACTGGTTTAATTCCAAATTTACAAGTCACACAAATAATATGAATGTTGGACTTAACTGTAATTCTGGATTAGAGAAACCTAACTATAAACCAAACTGTTACGCATTAATTCCAGATTCCCTTATATTAACCAAAGTTGTGACATCGTACAAAGATCAAAATAGTGAAAAAATAATTTAATTGAAAGTTAAATAATAGCAAAATATAAATGATGAAAAAATGGATTAAATCCAGATTGGTGCTGACTAATTAAGGAATTCGTACATACAAAATAATTATTCCAGACTCATTTTAGATTCAGATTTTTAGCGGACTGAATCTTTATAGATATAGTTAAACAAAAACATTCCGAAAACGATATGAAACAGCCCGAAATTAGTACGAACAAGAAGTCAATTCTGATTCCGAAACTTCTATGCAAACAGTCCGTAACATCGGGTTTAAATCAGCAACAAGCCGGATTTAATCTAATCTATCATCCTTATTCGAAATTAGTCCTGTAAAATACGGATTTTGAATGCACAAAATAATCATTGTTGCGGATTAATACCAGATTTGTACATAGAGATTTTTGACCTGACAAAATCCACACTCGTTACATACAGATTTCCGATTATTTTAGACTCTTTTCTGATTAAAATTGTTCTACAGGCTGACTGCTGTTTTTGTACATATTAATTGCGGATTATTCCGAACTCATTTCGGATTGAGTTTTTTGACAATACTTAATCCGAATATTTACATACAAATTTCGGATTTTAACGACGCCAAAACTGGACTACTGCTGTTTAAAAAACTTTTGTTTATGTCAAATAGTAAAAATATTGTATTATATATTGGAATATAAAAAAATATTGGTTTCTGATTTTGAAAATAGTGAAGAATTTTAATTTGTGTTGGCCTACTGTTTGTTGACTATAAAACTAATAAATGATCAAGTTTATATTTCTGAAGATCAAATGGATGCAATATAACTGAAAATTCCAATTGGGACCATCAATATAACTTGGTAGCTTCTGTTCGATCGCACCATTCACCAGTGTAATTACTATGGAGCTGCATACTATATTATTAGCAGCATCCTCGGTCAACTCGGCTACTGTACCATGTTTGAGTTTGTGACAGCCACATTTACAATAAAACGTTAAGCTGTACAGCATACACTCTCTTCAGTATAAGCTGTAGTGTAAGACTCAACCGAGGCAGAGAGGCTTATTGTTGATCGCTAATTATCCTGCCGAGCAATTATATACAATTATCTGACACGCACGCATAGACATGGCACTCCTTCCTCCCCTTCACATTATTCGCAATACTGAGTCGTATACGTGCTTCCTTGCACACAACTTAGCACAAGTCCGCATGCATAAATGTGAGTGCTTGTGTATTTGCTATATGAGTGTGTGAGTTGATCTCAGGAGGGGGGGAGTAAGGCGAAACCGGTGTTCCCGACAGCGTGACGCCAAGTCTTTGCAACTTTTTTCTTTTACTCCTATATTTACTTTTTTCTCAGTTTCTCTCTTCAAGATTCTACTCGAGATTCTACGGTCCTATCCCCATAGTATTTTTTTTGCTTCTGACCAACATTCTCAAGTTTTAATCAAATTAAAAAAATGATTGAAAGTTTAGCTCAAAATCTCAATAAGAATATGTATATATATATATAAATACGTCATTTACTATAGATGCCATAATGCTTCAATGCAAGCTAATAGTACCTTACCTATAGGATATATCAACAATCATGATAGCTCTGTGCTATTGCGATCTATCTCAACGTAACACGTGCGCTCATACGCTTGACTTTATCGACAAGAAAGTAACTTTTACTTTCGCAAAAATATTACATTTAGAATAATATTATTAATCTATTAACAAAGAAAATAATATTTTTAAAATTTAATAAATTATCACAATTTTAGTTTTTTAAAAAAATATTGCGAAAAAAATTCTAAATTACTCAAAATTGAATTAATTTTACATAATAATTTACATAAAGTTTTTGTTGTAAAACATCCCGAAAAATTCTATTTTAAAAACTACATTTTGTTGACTTATCAAAAAATTTATATATATATACATATATATATAATTCTAGAGAAACTGTTTATTTTCGTGGAGAAATTTTTTGTTAAAAAAAGTAACTGTAAATTCGATTTCTTGTATCAATTTCGATTTATTGTCATCAAATTAATTTATATTTAATGTGATCACGCTAAAAATTATCATAAGAACAGTGAAAAGACTACTTTTACTATGGTAAAGTACTTTCAGCTGTCAAAATAAAACGGGAAACTAACCTTAATTAGTGACCCAGACACGTAACATCAAGGGGGTACTAAAAATATTTATCTTCTTTCATTACGTATTATTAATTAAATTATTTAGTTTATTTTTATCTTTTTTTAAGTTAACTATAAATAATTATATTACTATCTAATTTCTATGATTACAAACAAAAGCCAGTTATGTTATAACTTTTTTATAAAATTGATTTATATACATAAAAATCAAATCTAAAATTCGATATATTTTACTAAAAGCTTTAAATTAGATCTCTTAATTGTTTCATTACGACAGAAGCTAATTGTATGATTGATTTTTCTTGTTTTTTATGTTTTAAGTAATAAATTTTTTATTTGAAAAAAGTGACATCGGAATTGTAATTAGTGACCCCATAAACCTCCGAGTAACAAGATTCAAGTGAATTTAATTAATTGTTAAAAAAATTAGTCGCTAGGGTTCGAAGTTAGTAATCTTTCTTGTATAGTTGAGATATAATCGGATATGTAAAAGAGTCATATCTAAACATCGATAGCATTTAATTCTTACATTGCATTGTTGCATTTTTGTATTGTTTATCTGTTTAAAAGAGATAATCTGATTTAAAATTTTTTTCGACACTGGATTCTTTTATTTAATGTTATTAAATATAATTTTAGTCGCTCGGGTATCTTTATGAAATAATAACACGATAATTTTATATTAAAAAATTATATTGTTCATTAAAAATTTAATTTGATCTCGGAGCTAGGTTGTGCTCATGACGAGTAATGGGTAAAGACAAAATATTTTAGGAAATTGACATGAATTCTATGACAAAGGTATACTCGTACACTCGTATAATCACTCACTTTACGCACTTGTATCATAAATAACTATTTTTCTTATTCTTTGTAGAGAAACATGAAATACGTATTTTTTATTTTTGATAAATCAGACAAATTTTTTAATTATGAATTTTTGAAATTTTGGTTTTGCGAAAGTAGACCTTTTTTTAATGGTTAATAATTTTTAAAAATTGCGTGCAAGCTCCACGCGCGCTATGCTACACAGTGGGCTGTGGACAAATTAACATAGAGCCTACTTTCAACCGATTTTGAAGTTCTTGGTCTTATTTTAAAGATGATATAATTCTGCATAAAGCCTTTGATTTTGTTGTTTGAAAAGAAAAAATTTTCAATTGTTTAAACAATTTTTATAAACAACCTTAATGATTTTAGTTCCTTATTACGAAATTAATGACATATTGAGAGAAATGTGCAATATTATTAGTCAAGGTAAACGACTAATACTTACTTTAATTAATTTTCACACATAGCCTTGTTTAAACAACCCTTAATTAACAAATACATAGTACCGTTGCTTTTAAATGTTTCAGATTTGGGTTTGCTTTAAGTTTTTTTTAAATATAATGTATTTTTATAATATTCAACAAAATCAATAATTAATTAAATGATTTTTATATTTTTAATAACAATTTTATATAAGGGGTAAAATTCCTGTAGCGAACTAAGTGAAAAAAAGATGATCGGATCGGGATGTAACTTGCACATAGTTTAGCCCTAGGGGTGAGTAATTTAACCACGAAGTATTGTTAGGTTTTTTCAAAAACTGAAGGAAAGAGAGGGGTTATATTTTTAAAAAAATGTAAACAGTGAATTTTTGAAGACTTGTAACTTTTAAATAAAAAGAAGAAAAAAAATTTGTCCTATATGTTTTCGAAAGGTTTTTTCCTGCTCTTTCAAATGGTGCAAAAAAATTTTCAAAAAATTTAAATTTTGACCCTTTTTTTGAAAATTAAACTTTTTTCGAATTTTTTTTAAGTTCGGTCCTTTTTATTTTTTTTTAATTATTTTTTTTATGAAAGCTAAAAATGTGTAACAAAAATTCACTGTTTACATTTTTTAAAAAAATTTAATCCCCTCCCTTTCCTTCAGTTTTTGAAAAAACCTAACAATACTTTGTGGTTAAATATTACTCACACCTAGGGCTAAACTATGTGCAAGTTACACCCCGATCCGATCATCTTTTTTTTCACTTAGTTCGCTACAGGAATTTTACACCATAAACAAAATATTTTTTTGTTCTTTTTACTTAGTCTCTTTAAATCTCTTTTCATTATTTTTTAATTATTTCCCTCATATTTTTATTCAATGTAAATACTAGCAATATTGAAACTAATGTTAGTTAACAAATTTTCAAAATTATTGCTATCAGACATTGTAAATTATTTTAACAATACTTCGTGGTTAAAAAACTAACCCATAAGGCTAAACTTTTTTTCACTTAATACGCTACAGGAATTTTGCCCCGTATATAAAAATAATTTACTATGTCTGATAGCAACAATTTTGTAACTTTGTTAACTAACATTAATTTCAATATTGCTAGTATTTACATTAAATAAAAATATCCTTCATAACAAAAGGAAATCCCTAGGATATTCACGGGATATTTAATATCTCAACATATATTTTTAAAGGTTAAAATTGTTAAGCTAATATAATGAATAATAATATAATAAAAACAAAAATCTTATGAGCTTCTAATTTATTTTAAATGAAGATTTAAAATGCATTTTTCAAAGTTTTTAATTAATAATTAATAATTAATAATTAATAATTAATAATTAATAATTAATAATTAATAATTAATAATTAATAATTAATAATTAATAATTAATAATTAATAATTAATAATTAATAATTAATAATTAATAATTAATAATTAATAATTAATAATTAATAATTAATAATTAATAATTAATAATTAATAATTAATAATTAATAATTAATAATTAATAATTAATAATTAATAATTAATAATTAATAATTAATAATTAATAATAATAGTATAATTAATATTAATAGTTATTCGTTATTTGCGGGGAAGAATTTATATTGTTTAAAGACAATTTATTTTCTGACAATATTAAGCATATGAATAAAGGAATGAATCACGAATGAGAAAAAAATTAGTTAATAATTTTTCAAATTAAACAACTTTCTCGAAAAACAAGTTGCATTTTATTTTATTTATATAAAATTTAATTCACAGAATATTCTCACTCGTAGTCTCATAATGACTTTAAAAACAGTATCCTGAGAATATCTTCTTGACATCCAGAAGATATACTGAGAATATCCTGAAAATATCTGTGGGATATCCTGACGATATCTATGGGATATCCTGATGATATCTGTGGGATATCCTGACGATATCTATGGGATATCTGAAGGACATTTATGAAAATCTATAGAGATATCCAGAAGATATCCATGGGATATCCAAAGGATATCCAAACCGCCGATTTTTTGGATATCCTTAAGAGATCCTTTTGATATCCATAGGACATCCCTAGGATATCTGCGGGATATTATCAATATATACCAAGATATCATGTGTTATTAGGGATGAGAGAAATAATTAAAAAATAAAGTAAAAATATTCAAAAGAGACTAGGTAAAAAAAATATATTTTTCTTGTATTAAATTGTTATAAAAAATATAAAAATTATTTAATTTACTATTGATTTTGTTAAATATTATAAAAATACATTATATTTAAAAAAAACTTAAAGCAAACCCAAATCTGAAACATGTAAAAGCAGCGGTACTATGTATTTGTTAATTAAGGGTTGTTTAAACAATGCTATGTGTAAAAATTAATTAAAGTAAGTATATTAGTCGTTTACCTTGACTAATAATATTGCACATTTCTCTCAATATGTCATTAATTTGGTAATGAAAAACTAAAATCATTAAAATTATTTATAAAAATTATTTAAACAATTGAAAAATTTTTGATTCTACAGCGTCTTGAACTCACCGACGTCCCAAATCTGAGTATCACTGAGGTCGTAAGTTGTCCGTCATATTGGATCTGCCATTTTGAATTTTGAAAATCTAACATATTCGTAATCAGTGTTCCCAAAAACCTATTTAAAAAAACATTGTTTCCTAGGTGCGCCATAATAGGTCGCCATTTTGAAATGTTTTTAAAATGAAATATATGTTTTAAAAGTTCAAGGATGTACCTTTATTTTTAAAAAAACTACCTCACTAAGTCATAACCGTTCTCCGCAAAAAATTGTTAAAGTTTATGTTGATTTTGGTCTCTGCAATGGGAACCTCCCCTTAATGGGGGTGTAAGGAGTAAGGAATTGCTGTAAATTCTTTTAAAAATTCATCAAATCAATTACTATAATTAAATGATAATTAATTATGTATTAAATTTATTAAATTATTACATTATTAAATACTACCCTAAAAGTTGGTGAAATTTTTTTGATGTTGGTGAATATTGCAAATAAATTTCCTTTTCAAAAGTACTTCTGCACGAATGAGTTTTTTTTGGAAGTATTTCCCGCAGATATTGTGAGAAAATCCATCATTATCCAAAATTTTTCTGAATAGTGAAAAATAATTTCCAGTTTTATGTGGAAAAAGCAATTTTCCTAATTTTTTCGGAAGTATTTCCAACTAACATTGAAAAAATGCAACATTTCCGGAAATTTTTCCATGTAGCAGGCCTCGGATTATACGACTGTTTTCTACTTATTTTAATAAGATGCGACTTTTTCGCCTATTTTTTACAAATTTTTTAAACAAAAAACGTCTTACAATTAGTATACAATGCAGATCTTCTTAAGATCTTCTTTATTTCAAATGTTTAACAAATTTTTCTCTAAATTAATTATTTCTAATAATTTTTATGAAATTCTTCATAAATTCAATTATCTTGAACTATTTTTCAATTAAAAATTTTATGAAAATTAACAATTGTTTAAAATTTTAAACTTGAATTAAAAAATCCATTTCTTTAATAAAAACTTGAATATACTTTTGATTATCATGTGATAACAGTTCAAGAATTTATTCTATACTTTACGTAAAAAATGTTTTGTGCAATATAAATCAATACTAATTTTGTAATTATAATAATAAACCAAAAATATGTTTGCGATGAGATTTGCAGCAGAAATACAAACTATAAAATAAAATTAAGCTAAAGCTTTAAAAATTAAGTACTAATTTAGGGTTTTAAATAGTCTATCGATAAAAAAATTTTAAAGCACGATTTCTTGCTGTGAGGCTATACTGTAAGGATATCTGTAGGGTTTGTAAGGTTACCGTGTAAGCCTATACAGTAAACTTGAGGTCATCTTAAAACTTCCGCCATTACAGTAAGCTGACACAGAAAAGCTAAGGTAAGCTTACACAATAAGGTCGTGGTAAGTTTACATGGTAAGGTTGTGGTAAGCTTACACGGTAAGGTTGTTATAAGCTTCCCGTAAGGTTACTGTAAGGTTGCTGTAAGGTTACTGTAAACATAGAATGTTTTTAATAAATTAATTTTATTAATATTTATACGCAGTAGTTTTCTATGGCACATACGGCTGCGCAGTAAATTTTATTTGACAAACCCTATTGGGGTTCATGAAGAACTTTACCTGATATATAATTTTTTATAAAAAAATTATGAAAATCATTTATAGACATTTTCTTAAAACTATTGTTTTCTTTTGTTATTTAATTTAGCAATGTTTGATTATCTCTAGTAATGAAGCAAAAGATGCTAGAACCTTCTACTTATGCTCTAATTAAAGCTTGAACTTTTAACTATACAATTTCTAAAAAGCACACACTAGCACCATGAACTCAAAGTCATTGGAGTCATTTGTTGAACCACAAAATGTGAAATTGACAAAGTTTGAGTATTGTTGATTAATTTTTACTAGACTTTTAAATGGAAAACGAGTGTTTAAAATTTTTCAAAGAAATTTATTATTTAAGGACATGTTACGACAATATATATATTGTCCTCTTCAGGTCCAATGGCTTTTTTATAATAAAAATTAATTAAATGATGATTTTGTGACCCAATAATTATAATAAAATAGTGTGATGTTATATTTGTGGCTGTAGAATCAGGTTATAAAGAATAAAATTTCTTTAATTTGATATGTTTACAAACGTTTCGACCATAATGTAGGCCCTCGTCAGTGGAGTTTTTTATTCTAAAATATAACTAATAAACAATTTTAAATTAATTAGCAAAGACGTTTATAAGTTTATGATATCGAATACTAATTTTTTAATCCAATAATATAGCAGGATAACCATTTTAGAGTAGAGTTGTTTTAACTAAACTTGAATTTTCAAGATGGTAACGCTCATGTGATAAATTAATTGCTCTATCTACTAATGAATAAATTATTGCGATTTTTTGTGACAACGTATGGTGAGATGCAAAATTAATATATGTGCCTGACAATTTTTTCTTATGATACCAATTTTTGTGGAGAATATTGTCTTCTACAATTAACGAAAGATCAAGAAAATTAATTATGTTATTAGATGATAATTCATATGTAAATTTTAAGTTTAAATCAATATCTTTGGTATCTATGGTATTGAAGTTATTAACAATTGAATTAATTTTATTAGTTGGAGAACAAATAAGTATGTCATCCGTATAGCGAAAATAAAATAAAATTTTAAAAGAAAATTTATTTAAAACTGTATTTTATAAATCTTTAACAACCGCATATTGGTAGTTGTTGGAGAAAGAGGGGAACCCATGGGGTAATCCAAATATTTGTTTGTAATAAATTCTATCATATGTACAATATAAGAAACACAAGCAAAATTCTAGTAATCTATAATGAAATTTGATTTTGAAAAATTAGTATGATTTTTAATTATGTTCCATCTTTTTTATAACTGAAAAAATAATAGATTTCCAAGAAATATTTGTAGGGGAAGGTGGGGTAATGGGAGCTTTTAAATTTCAAGTACTCAGAGACTTTGAATTTCATGGAAATAATTCGAAAAACTTGAACAATCTTCCTGTATGTCATACGAAGACAAACGGTCACATTTCTGACAGATTTGTAGAAACTACAAGGAAAAATCAAGTTTTCGAGTTTTTCTTCTTAAATGGAAAATATTTCCGGAGATCAAAGTAAATGATTAAAAATTGTACGATTAAACGAACTTACCTTAAGCGTACTTCAATCGAAATTATGTAAGTACGTCTCGTCCGAATAGATCAAATTGTAGTAACGCTAGTTGCTAGATTCAATCCACAGAATTTTAAAGTTACGCGCGCAGCTGTAATTAGTTATCTTTTTTCCCGTAGAGGTCCATCCCCAATTCCCCTTGACGATCTCGTTCTATAGCCATTACGCTTTTTGTTAATTTTAAATCGCAATTTATTATTTAAGGGATTTAGGATAAGGGAGGGTTTGATCTATTCGGACGAGACGTACTTAGATAATTTCGATTGAACTTCACTTAAGGTAAGTTCGTTTAATCGTAAAATTATGTTACGTCGTCTCGTCCTCTAGATCAAATTGTAGTTGTTTAAAGCATAAAATTGCGATTTTAATTATATTGAAAACATTTTTATTGATTTGAAAGAAATTTTAATCCTTACTGAAGACGCTTGAAGCAAACTGACCTACATTTTCTTTTAACGGTCGATTATAAAAGGTCGCAAAGACTTTTGAATTTTTGCTCCAACCTGCAGCTTGACGAATATTTCTACATTCACCCCTTTTCGAGCTGCTGCGGAGGTGGAGGCATGCCGGGTACTATGTCCCTTGTAAACATTTGTATCAATACCACTTTTGGTCAACATATTTTTGATCCAACGGCTTAAAGTTTGCGAAGTACCTGAATGAAATGGTTTTTTATAAGTTAAAAATAAAAATTTTGAATTTCGAGGTCTATTATCTTTTGTTCTGTTCAAATATTCTACTAACGTACTTGCGACACATAGGTTTGGTTCTTCTTTGAAAAAAGCAAATTGTAGAGTTGGTTAAACTCTTTCTACACCAGAAGTATTAAGCTTATCTGTTATTGGAATTTGTATTGCAATCTCATCTATCTTAATATTTTCGATTCTAATTTTTGTAAGAGTTTGAACTCTTTGTGCTGACGCTAAGGCCATCAACATAATAAGTTTCATGGATAAATTTTCTAAACTCAGAGATGAATTTTCTCCCATTTGGGAAATGTATTTTAAAACTACCTGTGGGTCCCAAGTATCGATGTATTTTTAACTTTGAGGTTTTTGCGCATATACTCCTTTAAAGAATCTTTTTATTTTCGGATCATTGGTTAAATCTTGATTTAATATCAGGGATATCGCCGACCTATACGAATTTAGAGTACCGTACGTTTTAATCGTAGAAGACATTTCAGTTAAAAATAGAAG
Source organism: Leptopilina boulardi (assembly GCF_019393585.1). Classification (NCBI taxonomy): domain Eukaryota; kingdom Metazoa; phylum Arthropoda; class Insecta; order Hymenoptera; family Figitidae; genus Leptopilina; species Leptopilina boulardi. The sequence continues at coordinate 4,962,743 of NW_026137951.1, read as the reverse complement.
AACATCCGTGATTGACGCCTCGAAGATAGAAACGTTTTTATTTTCGCAGTAGGAGGACCATAGCTCAATTGGTTTTTCGTACTGGCGAATTGTTCCTTCCGACAAGGATGACAGCATAGTTGGGATTGATAATTCCGGGACTCCTCGTTTCAAGTATGATTGCCTGATAATCTCGCGACAGCCAATGTAAGTTTCTTCGACAGCGGATGATTCTTCCTAAAAGGACAATATAATAAATTATTATTGGGATCTAAATAAATAATGTTTCCGACAATGAGTGATATAAAGAGCGGAAACCAGGGCTGTGTTGGCCAATAAGAAACCACGACAACACCTTCTGCTTTGTCTTGAATTATTTTTCGTAAGGATTTTAAGATTAGAGAAAATGTAGGAAATGCGTAAAATTTATAACTTGACCAATTGAGGGTAAAAGCATCAGCGGCAATTGCATCCGGGTCTTTTTTTCAAGAAACGTAATCCTTGCATTTTGCATTTAAATTAGAAGCGAACAAATCAATGTTCATTTTTCCAAAATTTTTTATGATTTTTTCAAAAGCACATGGTGCTAAACCCCATTTGGTTTCTTTTGGAAGTCTACGTGATTCCTTATCAGCCAAGACATTTTCTTTAGACTTTATATAAGTGGCGAAAATCCAAAGTTTTCACGCTTCGCACCATTTTCAGATCTCTCTATATAAGGCTGTAAGTTTAGGAAAACGTATGCTACCCATTCTATTAATATATGCTATCGCAGTTGTATTATCGATGTGTAAAAGAATTTCACACGAGTGCAAATTTTTTGCGAAACATTTAAGACCATTAAAGGTAGCCAAAAGTTCCAAATAATTAATGTGATATTTTTGTTGTTCTGTGTTCCACCAACCGTGAATTTTTTCCCCATTTGAAACTGCACCCCAACCAGTTAAAAAGGAATCTGTAAAGATTTCTAATTGGTAATTTAAGGTCTTAATCGGGTTATAAGCAGACATTACATTTTTAATCCACCAATCTATTTCTAATAAACTATTAACGTCTAATTCTGTTTGTTTTTCAAAATTTGATTTTGTTTTCGACAGAGCTAAGAATTTATTTCTGTCAAGACTTTTAGTATATAAAAATCCATACTCAACAGCGGGACACGCTGCAACTAGAATTCCTATAAACTTTGCCAAATCCCTAATTTTACACGTTGATTTTTCTTTTACCTCTTGAGCTTTTTCAAGGATTGATTTTCTCTTTTCTAATGTTAATTCTATTCTCATTGTATATGAGCACCATATAAAACCCAAGAATTTTACTTTTTTAGACGGCTCTAAATTACATTTTTCAAAATTTAGTAAAAAACCTAATTTTTTTTAACGTATTTCGAGTTATTTGTATGTTCCGAAGACAATGTTCTTTGGTTTTGCTTAATAAACAAAAATGGTCTAAATATACAACTGATAATAGGGATTTAGATCTGAGGTATTGCAACACCGGTTTCATTATTTTTGTAAAAACAAAAAGTGCCGTACACAGGCCAAATGGAACACAATTAAATTCGTAAATTTTGTCGTCTATTAAAAATTTCAGATATTTTCTATATTTTTTATTGTTGGCGTATGCCATTTAATACCAGCCTATGCGAAGTAAGTAATTAATGGAAAAACAATAAAGGGAGTAAAAATGATATAGTGACACCGAATTAATATTTAATATACATATATTTATTATAAACATCAATATAAGATTGATTACAAAAATCTGTAACAGAATATTATTTTCAAATATGTTTTTGGTTGAGTGGTTAGCAGGTAACTAACTAATTATGCCCAAAGTACACCCTGACTACCCTGAGCTAGACGGTACTTCATATACCTGGACTGTCCCTTCTCCCATCATAGAATTGACAATGTTTAGGAATCGTTGTATATTCTTTCAACATTTATCTATCGAAATTAAAAGATACGCGTCCTGTAAGTCAATCGTGGCTAAATATGCATCACTGAACATTAGACTTGAGAGAGTTTTTCTATCTTCTACTTTAAAATGAGGTACAATAAAAGAATTTATATTTTTAAGATTTAATATAAACCTTCTTTTCCATTAGGTTTACCTGCCAAGAAATAGGAGGAAATTAATTCTCCCTCGACATGAACGCATTCGGAAATTGTTATTTTGTATCCATTTATACATTTAAGTATAAAAGAATCAGACATTATTTCTCTTCATTCAGGTAAAAAATATTTTAAACGTCCTGCAATTTTGCTTACCTCGATTATTGACGACGATTTTGGTAACTCTTCGACTGCTGGAAGTGAGATTGATATTTTTGCCCTCTCTGTTGACGAGGATTCGGATTCTTGTGTCCCTTCCTCGGAGGACCCTTGCAGTTTAAATTCATATTGGATTTTCTCGACTTGTCCTCGGCAGTGCCATCCTTCCTGGACTCTGTTTGTCGACTTTTAGATTTTGTAAATTCTTTGTTTGATTTTTTTAAAGCCTTTGCTTTTTTATAGCGTTCAGAAAAATCTTTACCAAACAAGAAATTGTCGACTGGGCAGTTAATGGCAACACATTTTTCCAGCGGATCTAAAGCTTCGATGCTTGCGATCGAGATAATTCTTCGAGAGATGGACAATGCATGGTGCAATTCTGATAAGAGTCTACCAGCATTCCCCAAGCGACTAATAGTAGTATCCATGTCGATTTCTTTTTTAGTCAAGAGATCATTCAAAACAAGTGAAATCGCGGTCATCCCTGAACTTAAGGTATTTTGTGAAGACGCATAAAAGCCATCTTTTTCCCATAGATAATTCTTTAATCTCAGCATTTAAATCAGGTGCCTTTAAAATTGTAAAAGTTGACGGTCGCGGGTATTTTTCAGCTATCACTTTTTTCTCTTCTTTTGAAATACCTTCTTCCATTATTTTTGACCAAATGTCAACAATTATATTGTGAATCTCTGGACCAAATTTGTTTTCGGTTTCGTTTCCAAGTAATTGTAGAGTTTCTTGGTTTGGTTCCTTTACATTATTATCTGGATTATCGACAGGATCTATTTTACCATTGATTTCCGAAACAAGGTCTTGTTTATCTGGCGCCACTGTTGACTTATCTGTTCCGTCTTTATCTATTGACTTAGGCACAGTCGATTTCCCTTTTACCGACTCCTTATGAACAGCACCCCCGTTCTTTTTTGAACCGGAATTGACGCCATTTTGAGAATTTCTGCCTAGACTTCTCGACCTGGATGAAATTAACCTCTAAGGAGATGCGCTTGAAGATGCTGATCTTGATTTAGATCTGGATTCATAACGACGTGGCATGCCTCTCCGATCACGGGGGTCAGGCTCTCCGTCGTTCTTTTTGAATCCTTGTCGCCTTTTCGACGATAATTATCATACCTTGAAGGAGATGGTGAATACTTCCTTCGACGTTTGGATTTGCCTTGACTTCTCCTGCTAGAACTTTCGCTCCTGTCACTTTTTTTTGGATTTCGACAAATTTCGTTTTACCTTTTTTAATTTCTTCTTTAGCTTATTGAATTGTGCTTTGATAGATTTTATTTCATCGTTCGAACTACTTGACGCGCTCGAATAACTTGATGATTGACTATCACAATCGCTCATGATTAGAAATATATAAAAAAAATTTCCTGATGTGAACTCAACCGCACAGAAAAGCGTAATGGCTATAGAACGAGATCGTCAAGGGGAATGGGAGATGGACCTCTACGGGAAAAAAGATAACTAATTACAGTTGCGCGCGTAACTTTAAAATTCTGTGGATTGAACCTAGCAACTAGCGTTACTACAATTTGATCTAGAGGACGAGACGAGGTAACATAATTTATTATTTAATTATGTTTTGTGATTTTATTAGAGATAAATATGTGTAGATTTAGATATTTGAATAAAAATAGACGTTCGCCTCGTGCTGCAAACGTCACACTCGTATAATCACTCACTTTACGCACTTGTATCATAAATTGTTACGTCGCTATCATTAAAAATAATAATTTAATATTCACATATTATTATTTATTTAGTCAAAATATATTTTTATAAAACTAAATTGATTGTGAAAAAACTAATTTTCAACTCAAGGGTAATACAACGTTTCAAGGTTCCAAATTCTGAAGGTTCATGAAATTTATTATATTGATTTTTCTGGAAAATAAATATTTCGTCAAAACTATCGGTTTATTGCTATATTCCGAAACAGACGACCGAATTTACATCTGCCTTTTTATCGCAAGGGTCGAGAGATAGTGAAGATTAATCCTAATTGCTTTTAAGAAATTGTATCTGAATGGTTACCTACTACTCGTCCGCACAAATTGTCAGATCCCTTTTTTCTAGTCAAAAATAACATTTTTGAAGGCAACGTTGTCACATGTATATTTTTCAAAATACGACGTTGCCAAAGTTAAAGATAAAATAAACGCATACCTGAATCATGTACCGTACCTGAACCTTCAACTAGTCTAGCATTTACCACCGAAGTACAAACATCTCCGGCCATACAATAATCACACTGAGTTTTTGTAATTTAATATATTAAATAAATTATATTAAACATTGAAAAAACAACTTCAAACCTTTACTTCCCTGCATTGAATGCTAGGATAAAACATAAATAACTATTGTCATTCTGTCATTTTTTTTAAACAGTAGAGATACATAAGTTGATCAAAATTACTTTTTTCGTTTAAAAAAAACTACCAATGAATTTGGATTTAAAGTGCGTGTATGTACATTTGAAAAATTGCAGTTGAATGTTCAAGCTTTAATTTGAGCCAAAGTTATAGGTTCTAGCACCTTTTGTTTCATCGCAAAAGTTGGGTCTTGAAAATTTGTACCTGAAGGGAGCAATTAGTTTTTATGAAAAACCTTTCGTAGGTAGTACAGGCCGAGCTCCTTGACGAGTAACTTGTAACTTCAAGACCTCAGCCTTTCTCACGCTCTTATATACATTTTGTCTACTTTCGTTCGACGTCACTAAATTTTAATATTTCAAATAAACTTTTTCAAATAAAGAATAATCGTGTGTGAATTTATTTGTGAACCTAATAACTCCAACAGGTTATGGGCCCAGCACGCTTCCACTGCGGAATATAGTAAGTGAAGTGAAAAAGTTTAGAAAGCGTTGTGATCTGTGATAGAGAGTGTTTCCTCGAAAATGACTGATAAAGAATCTGTGAATCTTATTAAGTTGGATGGCAAGAATTATCACCTATGGGAGTTTGGAGTTCAGTTCTTACTGGACTCAAAAGAATTGACAGAATTTATTGACGGAACAGATGTAGAACCTGACAAAACTACAAAGTTAAACGATTGGAAAGCGTGGAAGAAAGGAAGGTCGCAAGCAGCAGTGATTCTTTTAAGCTCAGTTGATCAAGCCATACACCCTAATTTAATTAATTGTTCGAGCCCCAATGCCATTTGGAAGAAATTAGAGGCCTTGTATGGAGATGCGAGTGAAGATGTGGTAACATCTATCTGGCAGCAGTTTTATGAATTTAAAATTACTGATAGTGAAGCATTAAATGTACAATTTGAAAAATTCGAAAATATATGTAAGAAACTTGAGAGCTTGAGAGAAAATTTAACAGATAAATCAAAAATTTCAAAATTACTGAGCAGTTTGACGCCAAGATTCTCAGCTTTCCGCATGGCATGGGAATGCACTGCTTCGAGTGACCAGAAAATTGAAAATTTAATCAGCAGAATTTTACGTGAAGATAAACGACTACGCGAAACAGAAGAAAGCTTATCCTCACTCGCCCTACAGGTGAATACAATGAGTTTAAACAAGAAACCCGAATACTTAGGCAATAATACAGAAGCGGAGAGAGAAGAAAAATCCAGAAAAATTCGCGAATTAAAAAGAAAAACGAAGTGTAATTACTGCAAACAAATAGGACATTGGGCCAGAGAATGCTAGGACAGAAGAGAGAATGAAATAAAAAGAGAGAGAGAAAAAATCAAGAAGACAAGTGAGAAAAGTGAAGTCGCCGATACTTGCGATACTTATGTTTGTGACGTGTCATCTTTGCATACGGAAATACTACCAGAGGAAAAACATATTTGGATTGCAGACAGCGGAGCAAGCATGCATATGACGCCGGAAAAAATGTATTTTTCCCATCTTGAAACTCCGAAGGACATTGTTAATGTTAGAACTGCGAATGATAAAATTTTACCCATAGCAGGAATAGGAACCATAAACATTCAGGTAGAAATTGACGGAAGATTTTATGATAGACAGTTAGTGAATGTGCTGTATGTAGCAGGATTAAAGAAGAATTTATTTTCAGTGGGAGCTGTAAATAATAAGGGATTTTCATTTCATTCTTTTGAAACCTATTGTGAAGTGCGCGATAAGGATGGAAAACTGTCATCTGTTGGGACACGTTACCGCGGCAATTTGTTTAAAATGTTGTTTGTAGTGAAAAGTTTTCTTTCTGAGTGCAATTTAAGTGTAGTGCCTACGCTAAAACTCTGGCATGAAAGGATGGGCCATATAAATATAAAAAGCATCCAAGCAACAGAACGAGCATCTGCAGCCCTAGCATTAAGGAATATAGGCAATGAAGATTTTTTCTGTGAACCATGTGTTTTTGGTAAACAAACCAGAAAACCCCATAAATCAATTGCAAGAGATAAAAATTTTAAACCAGGAGAAATGATCCACACAGATGTATGTGGTCCTATAAACATCGAATCTCCAAGGGGTTCCAGGTATTTTATCCTTTTTAAGGATGAAAACTCAGGATTTCGAAAAGTATGCTTTATGCGCCATAAATCAGAAGCATTCGAATATTTTAAGAAATTTGAAGAAGAGATTACAAGGCAAACAGGAAACCAGATTAAAGTATTACGGTCTCATAATGGAACTGAGTACTTGTCGAATCAGTTCACCAAATTTCTAGAAGATAAAGGGATTACACATGAATTGTCAGCACCTTACATTCATGAACAAAATGGAAAACCTGAACGTGAAACTAGAACATTAATCGATTGTGCGAGATCAATAATGATCGGGAAAAACGTGCCAAAAAGTTTATGGCCAGAAGCTGTAAACACTGCCGCGTATTTACTGAATCGTGTTGTACTGAATCAAAATTCAGAGAAAACCGCATATGAAGCTTGGTTCAGACAAAGACCTGACGTGGGACATTTAAAATTTTTTGGATCAAATGCATATCTCAATATACCAAAAGAAAAGAGAAGGAAATTTGATCCTAAAAACAGAAAAATGATTCTTGTAGGCTATGAAGGTCAGTCTGTAAATTATCGTCTCTGGGATACAGAAAGCCGTAATATTTATATAAGTAACGATGTAGATTTTGATGAAAGTTATCAAACAAATCTCGAAACCAATGACGTTGATAAATCGTTTTTCTTCGACTTGGATTTTGGAGTTCCAGAAGAACCCGCTGAAAGACGCAGAGAAAATGACATAATGGAAATGGAATGGAACCCCCTTGACTTATTTTGCTGAAACAATACCTGATTCATTTGACGAGGCCTTATCATCTGAGAAATCCAGTGAATGGAAGAAGGCAATGAACGAGGAAATGACCGCGCTCTATGAAAATTATACCTGGGAACTTCAAGAACTACCTGCCGGACGTAAAGCAATAGGGTGCAAATGGGTCTTTTCAGTCAAAAATGATGCAAATGGTGAGTTAGTGCGATACAAAGCTCGACTTGTGGCAAAAGGATTTTCTCAACGAGAAGGTGTAGAATATTTTGAGACTTTTTCACCTGTTGTGCGGTATGAATCAATGCGTGTGATATTATCCATTTGTGCTAGTGAAGATCTCGAAATGTCAAGATTTGATGTGAAGACAGCTTTCCTTAATGGTGAGCTAAACGAAGAAATATTTATGGAACAGCCAAAAGGATTTGAGAATGTAGAAAAACCAAATCATGTTTGTAAATTGATAAAAAGTTTGTATGGTCTTAAGCAGTCTCCACGTTGTTGGAACGAAAAGTTTGTGAACTTTTTGAGTAAATTTAACTTTCAAAATATTGAAAGCGATAAATGTGTGTTTGTAGCAAGAATGAATGATCAACTAATTTACCTGGTATTATACGTTGATGATGGGTTATTAGTGTCAAAATCACTAAGGACAATAAATCAAATCTTAAGGGAATTACAAGGGGGTTTTAAAATCTCAATAGAAAAAGCTGATCAATTTGTAGGTTTTGAAATTCAACGTGACAGAGTAAATAAATGTCTCAAAATAAAGCAATCAAATTATATTAAAAGGATCTTATGTAAATTCGAAATGGAAAACGCGAATGCTGTGAGTTCACCAGCTGAACCCGGATTTGTTTTGAGTGCTGTGGATGCAAGTGAGAAAGATAAAGAAAATGTTAGTGTTCCGTTTCGTCAAGCTATTGGTTCACTTTTATTTGCAGCGAGAGTAACACGTCCTGATATAGAATTTATCGTTAATTATTTAAGTCAATTTTTAAACGATTTTTCGATGGCACATTGGAACGCAGTTAAAAGAATTTTTAGATACTTACGCGGTATGTTAGATTTTGGCATAGAGTACAAAGCAAGTGGGAGTAAAAATATGTTGATAGGTTTCACTGATGCTGATTACGCAGGTTGCCCAATTACACGTCGTTCAAGAAGCGGATTTGTATTCTTATTAAATAATGCACCAATTAGTTAGTGTAGTAAACGTCAAAGTGTTGTTTCGCTCTCTACAACGGAAGCTGAATATATTGCCCTTGCTCAGGGAACTAAAGATGCTGTATGGTTGCGACGAATGTTAAACGAACTGAATATTGAATGTAAAAGTGTCCTGATGTATGTAGATAATCAATCGGCAATAAAATTAGCAAATAATCCAGAGTTCCATAGCAGAACAAAACATATAGATGTGCGTTACCATTTTGTCCGCGAAATTGTCGAAAAACGTGAAATTGTTATTGAATATACTAAATCATCAGAACAAGTAGCTGACATCCAAACAAAACCTTTACCGAAAGAACAGTTTATCTACCTGCGAAGCAAAATGAATGTAACAGGTAAAAATTTAAATTAGTGGGAGTGTTGAATTTTGTATTTAGATTTTTACACTAGAGTCTCCGAAGAGAGGACAGAAAGAGTCTTGGACCTCTCTACAGAATTCGTCCTTGACGCCGAAAATTGTAAACACTCCAGGGCCGTATATCGTATCACAGAGATGTGTTTTTTTTAACAGAATACATTCTGTTACGTATGTAAAACACTACGCGAGAAAGGTACACTAAAAACAAACGCTCCTGAGTTCACGTTCCTCTTTCTGATCCCGCCCATCTCTTCCCCCCTCACTCCTTACCGCGCCGCGTCACTACTTAGTCCTCTCTTCAGAAGTCCTCTCTTGGGAGACTCCAGTGTATTTGATTTTTGGTTTCTCTCAACTTAGATGAACACCCCCCTACTCTTTAGTTGGGTCTTGAAAATTTGTACCTGAAGGGAGCAATTAGTTTTTATGAAAAACCTTTCCTAGGTAGTACAGGCCGAGCTCCTTGACGAGTAACTTGTAACTTCAAGACCTCAGCCTTTCTCACGCTCTTATATACATTTTGTCTACTTTCGTTCGAGGTCACTAAATTTTAATATTTTAAATAAACTTTTTCAATTAAAGAATAATCGTGTGTGAATTTATTTGTGAACCTAATAACTCCAACAAAAATAAATTCTTACATTGGGTCAGAAAATAAAGTTAACATTTTCACTGGATAATTTTCACAAAGATTTAAATAAAGTTAAAAAATAAAAACATATCTTATAAATTAAATTGAAATATTGCCCACACAACAAAAGGATATCCCTGGGATATCCCAACGAGATATGAGATATCCTAGGGACATCCCTGGGATATCGAAGTCAATCCAGAGATATCCCTGGGATATCCAAATTTTCGTCCCGTGGGTTACTCGCGTGGGATATCCCACGTAGGGTATGCTAAATAAAGAAAATTTTATTTATTGCAGCAAATAAAGTAAATGCTTTTTCCATTAAAAAACTACAATTTCCACAAAAACAACATATTTATTATGAAATAATCTTCTCAAATAAAATTTTTATTTATAAATATACTGCACGATTTTAATGAAACAACAATTCCCAACGCATAACCTAAAATTGTCTTTCTTCAGAAAATTTTTGGCCAGGTTGAGAATATATAAAATTGCTGTCTAAAAAAAATACTATATATACAAAAGACACAGTGTATTTATTTGTTTTGTAATTGTTCACAGAATTAATATTATATACTTGAAGTTACTGAAAAAAATAATAGGCGCACAATAGCCCTATGGAATCACTTGACATATCCTTTTTAATATCACGAAAAACTTCAACAATTTCAATGAATTTTATGTATTTATAACAAAAACCAAAACACAATCAAAAGTAACGTGGTTTAGACTCAAAATTGAAAAAAATATAAAACGTGTTTGCTGGCACACGTCAACACTTTAACGTGTTGTCCGCCATCTTGAAACGAAAACACCTGTTTGCTTCCTACTCATGCGCGGGTATAAATCCCACGTGGGATATCCCGCACGGGACATCTATGAGATATCCCAGGGAAACCCCGTGGATATCCCTGAAACATATAAATTTCATGCTTACAGGATCCCTACTGAAAATTCTCATGTAGGATCTTATATAGGATCTCACATAAATTCATATATTAAAATCCACATAAAATCCTATGTGTCACGTATGAAACTTTATAGGATCTTATGAAAAATCATATAGGAAATTGAGACATGATTTAAACTGGGATTCGATGTAAATTCTTATAAACATATTCTTAGGTAATAAATTATGTAAATTCCTATGTGAAATCCTACAATTTTTGTAGTCACATTTTATCTTTCAATTTCCTTCGTGTTTTCTCATAAAAAAACCTACCAAAATTCACTGCTCAATCCTTAACCAGAAATTTTCCTATATCAAATCATACATCAAATCTTTTTTCAGTTCTTGAATAAAAAATCACGTGGGATCAAATATATGATTGATTTGAACATAAGAAATCATATAGGATTTCATGTAGATTCTGAAATATCTATCTAAGATTTCACATAGAATTATATAAAGGAAACAATATAGGATTTCATATAGGAATTTTCAGTTGGCAGACGGCAATTTATAAAAATTAAAAATTATTTCATTAAAAATCAAATAATATTACTGCAATTCATCTGAAAAGATAAAAATTTGTGTCTTGCAATACACTTTCTCAGTTAAGAGTCTCAGCTTTTATAGTATTCAAGACTGATCTCAACTGTGAGAAAAAAAATTATCACCATCTGGCGGCGTAAGAGTGGAACTATGATGATCAACATCTATATTGGAATTTCCTATGTAATTTCCTACATGATTTCTCATATAATTTCCGACTTGATATCTTAGATGGACAATTAAAACAGTGAAATCCACACATGACATCTCACATAAATTCCTATATGATGAATTCTTACATGAGATCCTATATAGGATTTTATGTATGATCCTATATAAGACCCTACATATGTTCTTATATGGATTCCTATATAGGATCTCACCCTCACAACAAAAGGATATTCAGGATATCCTTGGGACGTCCTGGGGATATCGATTTGTTTTCGGCGGTTTGGATATCCCTGGGATATCTTAGAGATGTCCATGGATATCCAGAGGATATCTTAGGGATATCCGAATCGCCAAAAGCAAATGGATATCCCCAGGACGTCCCAGGGATATCCTGAATATCCTTGTGTTGTGAGGGCATGGAAGAATTCATCATACAGGAATATATATAAGAATCCTATATTGTTTCCTTTATATAATTCTATGTGAAATCTTAGATAAAGATATTTCAGAATCTCCATGAAATCCTATATGATTTCTTATGTTCAAATCAATCATATATATGATCCCACTTGAGGATTTTTAATATGATTTCATGTCAGATTTTCTGTAATAATTTTTTATTCTAAAACTGAAAAAAGATTTGATGTATTTACATAATTTATTACCTAAGAATATGTTTATAAGAATTTACATCGAATCCCACTTCAAATCATGTCTCAATGTCCTATATGATTTTTCATAAGATCCTATATAGTTTCTTACATGACATAGGATTTTATGTGGATTTTAATATATGAATTTATGTGAGATCCTATATATGATCCTGCATGAGAATTTTCAGTAGGGATATCCCTAGGATATCCTATGGGGTGTAAATTTAGATGTCTCAGGGATATCCCATGCTGTGAGGATGTATATGTATGGAAGTATAATTAGTAAAAATTTAACAAAATGAAAATTATAATATGTAATTAATTTAATTAAGGTTTACATAATTAATATTTATTGCAATATGTATCTTATTTATGGAAGAAAAAACCTCATAATTTTATAATAAACAAAATTTAATTTGTCGAAGCTCAAAAACATTTATTTTTCAAATTTCAAAAAATGATTGGATAGTTGTTGGTTTTGACAAGTGTTTGAATTTTGAGGACGTATCGAAAAGAAATATTTCAGAGTTTGCAGTAGTCATTATTGTGGAATTTGTAAATATAAACAAGGATATGTCTATTTCCCGTGGAGCTATCGTCAATTGTAATTTGAGATTCAGACGAGCAAGTCATATTTTTATGACGAAAGGAAAGGAATGTTTCAAGATTTTTTTTATTTTCTTTTCCTTATTCATCTCTATTTTCCTAATATGGTTTTCGCAGTTATTTTCTCTTTTGTATGTAACTTCTTTTGTTTAGTGTATTTCAATTGTTTGTATTGTCATTTAAAGTATGGTTTTTTCTATTAATTCTTTGGGATAATTATTAGTTAAAATATATTCTAAATTTTATAAATATATTATCCTCTAACAGCATCCGGATATTCGGGATATCATACAGATGTCCTATGGATTACCGGAAAGTAGGATATTCATAGGATGTTTCCGCGATATCCATAGATATCATGAGGACATCCTAGAGATATCCAAATTTACGGATACCAATAAGACGTCCATAAGATATTCTGAAATATCCGTTGCTGTTAGGTTCATTGTTGTTGATGACATTTGTTTTGTATTTAAATGTGGATTGTGAATAAAAAAACTCGATAAGAAGAAGTAATAGGTTATTTTATACCAATTAATTACTAATATATAATTGTCGATCAAATATCGTTTGTAATAATTATGTATTAATTATTACTATTCAATTATTTTTACATGATCAATGTAGGTTATATTCAAAATTGAGGTTTAATATTGAACTTTCAAACTCTTTGTTGAATGTACTTTCTTTTATAACTGTTTTTGTGATACAAAAAAAAACGATGTGGTTTTATGTTATTTTCTGCTGCCAATTGAAATTATCACTATATTGCATTATAAATAAATAGTAGAAAAAAACTAATAGTAATGTAAGAAATATGTTTTATATTCTAAGAAAATCGTGGCCGCTTTTCTATCTGTCCAACGCCCTTTCATGTCGATGGGTGTGACCTCGGTAGTAAACGTAGTTGCACATTGTGGCAACAGAAGAGAAAGAGATGCAGGCTGAAGAGAAGAAGAAGATAAAGATGAAAAAAGGAGGAAAAAGTGTGTAGTGAAGTTGGTGGCTAAAGGAGAATAGTAGGGGAGAGAAAGAGAGAGATGAAGAAGAAGATGAAAAGAACAGGAAAAGAAGAGGATATAGTGTTTCTTTCTTGGTGTTTCTGTCCCAATGAAGGGACTTCGGTGGTGTTGGGATTGCCGTTGTATCGTAGACTCTGTGCCGTGGGTAACCGGTTTGGCCAGTTGCACGCATGCACGAACACGTGCACCCAGAAATAAAGCACTTGCACGCACGATCTCTTTCTCTATAGACCAATACAAATGAACACACATACACTCGAGTTACGTATACTACAACCGAAGATGTGAATCCTTCAGTATATATACTACACCAGAAATACTGGTTCTAAATATAGCATTACATTTACATAAGCGAAGACCTAAAGACCAGGGCTGGATTAAAATGTAGGCGAAAACTTAGCATCCAATATTAATTAATAACATTTACCTCTCATCGATCTGACTAGTAAAATCAAATTTTCCTTCTGTCATTTGTATCGAATCCTTCACCTTTTTTTGTTGTTTGAAAATATTTATTCTTTGCGTTTTGGATCAAAATAATGGTTTAAATGGAACCTACACTGAAAATGAAAACAATAAAGTGACTGAAACAAAAGCACTTAGATGATTTTACCCAAATGTACAATTTAATTAACCTTTATAAATGCAGAAATCCTGTATTAATAACAAAAATGTTATACACATAGTGTAAAGAAAAAGAAGACAAAGAAAATCGAATTGACGTATAGAAACTTGCGACATATTTACAATAACAGTGATGAAAATGAGGGAGAAAAATCTCAAAGTAAACCTTTCATGCCCAATGATCATGAAATAAATAAATATGTCAGAGAAGAAGATGAGAGAAATTCAATAACAAGAAAATTAAGAACGAATCATCCACGTAATATATGCACTGTGCCATGTGCACCTCCTCTACCTACATAAAACGTGACTGAAAAGGCCCTCGATAAATCGGTCAATCTCTTTTTCAAAGACGATTTTGAAAAGGTAACGAAAGGTTTCTATATGAGAAATAAGATACTAACATATGATAAATGCGTAGATAAAATTCACTTCTGATTGTATTCCAATAATTTTTGTATTTTTCGACAAATCTTTTTGTTACCCATTTATGGTCCAAAATGAAATGCGGGATCTTCGTGTAAATAAATAATCCGTAGTGATGCAATATTTTCTCAAATTTGCGAGGCTTCCGAAACTTGATGGAATATTAATTTTTTAAGCTATAAAATTATAATTGAATTTAGTACAAAATTGACAGTTCACAACAGGTAAAATATAATTGAAAGTAATAGCACAAAGCACGAATTTAAATACGTAAAACGCTTACGCACTTGCAGTATTCGAGAGCACGCTATAATACATATATTGAAGCTATCACTTCGTCACGACGCGGTGAAGTTCATTGCCTTCACGCACCAAGCAGCAACGTGTTGTTTATCAGTGTGGATGTAGTGTGTAGGCACATATGTATGTGATTCATGTATATACACATCTTGAAAAGTACACTTTAGCTTTGCGATCAAGAGCATTTGCGAAGTTCGTAAATAAACGAGTCACGTGTCGCCTGAAGACTTTAAAATGTGAGACGCATGTTATAACTTTTCTTTAAACCAATATATATTGAAATGCATATTTACTACTATACACATGTGATTCTTGTAATGGCACAATTCCTAAATTGAAATTACATTTCACTTCGAAATATTATAATCATACATTCGTTTTGACAAAACTTACAGATATAAAAGTACTCTAATTTCACAAACAAATTTTAATTTCTAAGTTTATGCTTCCTTTGACTAATTTCGGATTTATTTTTTATTAAAGATGTATGCAAATTATTTTCATACTCATTTTAGATTTATTTTTGCACAATAGTGCAAATTGTAAATTAATTTTATCATTTCGAACTCTTAAATTTTAACCTGTATTCATAATGTTAAATATTTTAATAATTAAACTTTATAAATAGAAAGAAAAACATTTGATTATAAAAACAATTAGAATAACTGGATATTATATATGGGTAAAAATGTTGGTTTTTCCACAGATTTCAATTGTATTTTCCTATGCTGTACAAAAAATACACAGTTGCAAACAGTAGTTTTTGTAAACATCTGGTTAGAGTATAAAATTATATTTTACAAATATTGTACAACTTTCGTTATGTGTGCCCAAGAGTGATAAATAAAAAGTGTGACTAGTGAGAAAAGTAGATATAGTGACCAAGCAAAAAGATGGACAAGGAGTGAACTCGCTTCAAAGATTACCATATAATTGTGCCCTGAGGGCGCATAAGCTTTACTACGACGCAATTTCTACGTCCTTCTTCAACGAACGAATGAAACGGTACTCTTTCCCTACTTCACTCCCTAACTTCCCTAAGTGCACACGCTTTACATTCTTTTTTTTTCTGCATCCAGTTTTGTTTGATAGAGTATATATTACTGCAATGTAATATTCATTATTTTAAATTTGTTGCATGTTAAATTTTTAGAACTATTTCTATGTCATATAAATATATTGATCAAGATTAATTAACAAATTTGAAAGTATTTTCGACATAAGAGACAATATTAATATTTCTTGAAATTACAGTTAATAAAATTGGTCTTAAGCTGTTTATTTATTGTAGATTCAGAAAAAAAGGTATGAAACCAAAAAATTATGTTTCCTTATTGAAAATGGAATATTTGGTTAGATGTATTTAAAAAGTTGGCACGATTATTTTGAGTCACCATTTTGATGACTTTAATCTTAGAAATTTTTTTCAAAATCCGAATACTTTTACAGTTTGCATAATCTAATTGTAAATGATGCCACATGGGTGTTAAAACTTTTTAACGGCACGAACAGGCAAGCTGGGTCCAGTGAACCCTACGTTGTAATAACCATAAAAACATTGCGAACGTACACGGAAAAAATTTACTATGACGACTACAATATTTTGTGAAATAGACAAATTGTACAAGGTAACTGAAATTCGTTGCCGTAAATGCGCTACATCAACGTCGATGAATGATGAATCCAACAACGAATGACACATTTTTTTCCAATCTGTTGCACGAATTGTTTCTCGTATATTGGTAAAAGAAAATTAAAAAATAAAAATAATCTATATCCTCTCTACTTCAATTTTAAAAAACATTTGTGTATAATTTATACTTTTATGCTAAATGCAAAACTAAAGTTTATAAAAAGACGAAATTTGTTTCCAAAAATTTAATATAATATTGATGAGGAGAATGTAAATGAACAAATTAAGAATGTACCTGACAATGATGGTGAATCGAAAAAGGAAATACAATCAGAAGCATCAGACGAAAATTATGTTTGTTAAAGTCTAGATAATACTATGAAGAGATAATAAAGCTTATGAAATCCGCTCAGCAGACGATTCTTGCACCACAAAAATCCAACAAAAAAATTTACCTGAAATTGAAAAAGAAATAGTAGGAAAATTGCTTGATAAAATTGTAACTAATTTTGAAATTTGTAATTCTTTTTTCCAACTTAAAAATGCTCCTTGGTTTGTTGATCTTAAGACGGTACTGAATAAAGCGTCAACTTGAAAAAAAAGTTTCTTTTATCTACACTTTCTGTCGAAGCAAGTATTCGAAAACTATCAACAGAATCTGATCCAGATGAATGGTAAAATTGCTCTGAATTTAAGAAAAAATTAAAGTTTTGTAACTAAGCCAAATTCGAAACAAGGCCGGCGTATAAGTGACGAACTATAAGGAAAATCGTAGAATTTTACCTATCGGACGATGATAGTACTGTAATGACAGGAACCAAAGATTATAAATCTGTTTGTAATCGACGGAAAATTCAAACTTGTAAGTTCTTATTATTAAATTTTTTTTCTTAAAGCTAATTGTTAATAGACATTTTATAGAAGCGTTTGTTGTTGGGAACTCTCATTGACTCATTGACTTGCATGCTGATTTTTTGGCTAAACATCCATAAATTACAGTTTCTACATCCGCATTTCAGATTTTAAGGAATTCTGAATGAACAGAAGGAATTGAGGTATTTAATGAACTGCAATTATCGATACAAAAAGCTATAGGAAAAAAATCACTTTTAATTAAAATTTATTTCTTGTTTTTTTACATTCTCACGATATCATATCTACAAATTATCGACCTCTGGCACGCAAGGAACCCTGTTTTCACACGTACCACAAACCTTCGATTATGTTGAAAGTATATACAACGATGTACTGTTCCTAAACATTGTCAATTCTATGATGGGAGAAGGGGCAGTACAGGTATATGAAGTACCGTCTAGCTCAGGGTAGTGAGGGTGTACTTTGGGCATAATTAGTTAGTTACCTGCTAACCACTCAACCAGAAACATATTTCAAAATAATATTCTGTTACGGATTTTTGTAATCAATATTATATTGATGTTTATAACAAATATATGTTTATTAAATATTAATTCGGTGTCACTATATCATTTGTACTCCCTTTATTGTTTTTCCATTAATTACTTACTTCGCATAGGCTGGTATTAAATGGCATACGCCAACAGATTCTATTAAAAATAAGTATATAGAGATGACCAAATATGGTAATGTAATCATATAATTCTGGTCAACCCCTTGTCACAAAATATCGATCCCCAAATTATCGATTAGTATTTCACTATACATATAAACCACGCATTTTTAAGGAGTAAAGCAGTTCTTATTTCGGTGTCACTTTCATTAGTTATTTTTGAAGAACATCCCTATTTTCTACAAGTGACAATGTATTCGAATAAGCAGTATTCTTATCTATATTAATAAATTCACCTTAAATTTATTTCAACTTGGACCTTGGCTAGTTTCAACGTCGATCGCAAGCCTTGGGTCAGTTTTCCAACAATTTCGGACCTTCGCCAGCTTTGAGCCAATCTTCCCTGAATCTTGGACTGATCGTTTTATAATTTATACTTATATGCTAAATTCAAAACAAAAGTTTATAAAAAAACGAAATTTGATTCCAAAAATTGAGTACAATATTTATCAGGAGAATGTTAACGAACAAATTAAGAATGCACTGAATAAAGTGTCAACTAGAGAAAAAAGGTTTTTTTTAACTACACACACGGAGAGAAGAGTTATAGTGCATTCGACTATTACGCGTTTATTAAGAAAAATTGAGTTATGAGAAATGAATATTCAGTATAGGTTACTATACAGCTTTTATTTTTTTCGTGTTGATTGTACTAAACAAAGTAGTGAAGATGAATGTCTGCTTAGTTAAGTGAACTATACCAATGATTATCAACCGTGCAATCGGTATATTTTATATATTAATCCATATATTTTTAAAAAAGACATTAAAATATTATTCACTTTACTGCTTGGGTTTTTTTAAAAATAAGATTATTAGATTAATTTTAAAAGATATATTCAAATCAATTATATTGTATATTTAAAAAATAAAAGGAAAAAAAAATTAAGGTTAAATAGCATTAATATTTTTCAAAACTTTCTATACTTATTTATGTTATAACATTTTTTACAATATTGTCACGATTATAAACATTTATTCTTTACTTTTTATTTGATGATAATAAATATATTTTCTAGAAACTATGAAAATAAATCCTGTAAGCTTTTCATTCTCCTAAAGGATTATATAAAAATACTTTTATACTAATTTAATATTTTAAACCCACCAATCCGTATTTTTTATAAAATTCTTTTTGACGATTTGCACCATGATAACCATATAACAAAATTTTGGAAATATTATTAACAACACAAATGCGATATTTTTATTGAATTATAAGAGGTTAATCAGTAATGTACATTTAAATAAATTATAAACAAAGTTGTAGAGATGACAGTTTATTTTGTGCACGTTACTTAACAAGTGAGTAATCGTGATAACTAAACGGACGTTTAGTGCATCTGACAGTTTGTTTTGTTAATCGAAAAAGTCACTATATTGTTTAGTAACCATGACTGAAGGTTAAGTATGAACCACTATACTCTTCTCTCCGTGCATTCTATCAAAGCGAGTATTCGAAAAGTAGCAACAGAATTTGATCCAGGTGAACGCTGATTTTTTGGCTAAACATCCCGAAAGTACAGTTTCTACTTCCGCATTCAGATTGTTGAGACTGCCACAATTCATTTTAGCTTATCCTCAAGGGACTTATAATGTCTGCGTCTGTAAGATTCATGAAAATATGCTGCTAAAATTTATGAGATTGAAACATGAGTAAATTAATGTTAAAAAGATTTATTTTCCAGAAAGTTATTGTGACTACTTTGAGAAAATTGTTTGCGAGGAACCGAACTAAAATTGTTTTTTCATGAAATGTTCTGAATGGACAGAAGAAATAAAGGTATTTAATGAACTGAAATTATCGATAAAAAAAGCTGTAATAAAAAAAAAACTTTTAATCAATGGCTCACTACTGATATGTTCGTATAGCTTTTTCAGTATTTTAAAATTTATTTCTTTAGTTTTGTCACGTCCTCATGACATCATGTCTACAAATTATCGACCTGTGGCACGCAGAACCCCTGTCTTCACACGTGCCACAAAACCCTCGATTCTGTTAAAAATAAGTATATAGAGATGACCAAATATGGTAATGTAATCATATAATTCTGGTCAACCCCTTGTCACAAAATATCGATCCCCAAATTATCGATTGGTATTTCACTATACATATAAACCACGCATTTTTAAGGAGTAACGCAGTTCTTATTTCGGTGTCACTTTCATTAGTTATTCTTAAAGAACATCCCTATTGTTCTACAAGTGACAATGTATTCGAATAAGCAGTATTCTTATCTATATTAAGAAATTTACTTTAAATTTATTTCAACTTGGATCTTGGCTAGTTTCAACGTCGATCATCAGCCTTGATCCAGTTTTCCGCCAATTTTGGTCATCCCCAGACTTAGACTAGTCTTCCGTCAATCTTGGGTCATTACCAGACTTGAACTAACCTGTTTCAATCTTGGGCATTCCCTCAACCAATTATTATCAATCTTTGGAGGAACGAAAGTAGCGCTTTATTTTAAGGTAAGATATTTTATCCACATATTACTCTATAAATGCTACTAGAGTTTTAAAGTGTTTGATTCTGCTGTCAGTAGTGTTGCATGTCAACCAAAACAATCGAGAAATTAACGATCTCAAGAAAGGTGATTGTTTAATTTTATTCAATATATTGATTGGTTCGTGTCATAGAGACAAGCTTCCCGTTAAGTAAATCAATCGAGATTTGCTTGATTCCGTTTTAACTTAACCTATGTATGTATATACAGAAATGCAGTGAAGATTTCAATGAATTTTTTATATATAAACTATAAATTTTTTATAAAATTCTTTGATAAAATATAGTTTATGAAATTGTTTATTCAAGTCAAATAATAAATTGACATCAGAAGAATGTAACCCCATCAAAAGTAAACATTATACATAAATATTATGTACATCATAAATATTTTGTGCCTACATTTCACATTTAAAGTGCATTTTTGATGCGTCAAACACATAGTATACGCTCATTATTTATTTAAAAATTATACAGAACTGTTAATAACCTAAGTTATTGTAAATAATATTTTTTCTATCAATCGTAATTAAATATATAGTTTTTATTGAAAAAATTAAAAATATTTCGAGTGATTACTACTATTATTATTATCTAACCTATTTAAATTTTTTAAGCAATTGAAATTTCTAATGTCCAAAATTTCTCTTAAAAACAATCACTATTAGTATAATTTAAATATTGTAATTTTTTAAAAATTATATATATAATTTTTAAAATATTCTTTTCTCAGTAAAATAAATAAAAACTCATATAAATTAAATAATTTATTATTTTTTCTTTATTCAACGAAGTAATATTTAACATATTACATACAAAAATATGTAGGGATTAATAAAACTATTCATATTTATTAAAATCAACAAATAAAACACAATTTTCGAAAAACAATTTAAGCCTTAAGGGAAGCTTTAATTTGGTCTTTTAGAGAACAACTCATCCACCAATTCAAGCACATAAGATATTTTACAGAATCATTTTCCAATCTGTTCTTGTGTTTTCTGATGGTCAAGGATTTTTCATTTTAATAATTTTAATAATTGTCAATAAAATTAGTTAAATATTTGATAAAACTAAAATTTGTAAACTAATAAAAATAGTAAATTAGAAAAAAAGTATGTAAAATTTGACATTCAAATTGAAACATTTTTATAAAATATTTTTGAGACGCTCCTTTTGCTTGCTCATCATCTAAATCTATCTGATCATGTATTCTTTTCCTGCTTTCGGTTTTTTTCGTATCTTCTGCCATTTTACTTTTCACAAATAACTTCCTTTTTTATTTTAAAAAATCGATGAAAAAGAGGTATTTTATTATTATAATAAAAAATATATACGTTTGATCGAGATTTCGAAATTACATTCGAACGATCAAAGTCAATCATAAACAAAAGAAAATCACGCTTCTTGGCTTGATAAAATGTATCAATATTCAAGCATATGCAATCGATATCGAACAATTATTGGATTGACATGTTCGAAGCCTTCCGCTTCGTAAATAAAACATGTTTTAAAAAAATAATATAAAGGTTTTATGCATCTCTTTCTGAGATGTGACAGTTTTATACAATTTAATGGTGCGAATTATTGACGGTAACAGAAACAACTAAAATTTTCTTAAAAAACTCTGTCTAATGAACTTCCTAATATGTACTAAAACATGATTATCTTGATAAATCATATTCAAATAAGCTATAAAAGATTCTCTTCAATAAAGCGAAAATATTGTCACGATGAATATTTCGAAAAATTATTCATTTCAAATACAGAATGCCGTAAAATTGCAACATTGGACCAAAAGGCAAGCATCTTTACATGTTTATGTAGTGTACTAAAAGAAAAATGGCGTCAAAGAACATAAAAATATCGTTGTGTTATCCGGAAATTTGAATCATACTTATACAACACTATGTTGATTGCTTATTTGAAAAAGAAATTTGGTTCACAAAATATCACAAAATTATATTACTTTTCTAGCGGAGCAGGTTTCAAATATAAAAATAAATTAAATTTTGTGAATTTAGTATCTCATGAAAAAGATTTTGGAATATTAGCTGAGTGGCATTTCTTCACGACCGCACACGAAAAAGGGTCGTGCAATAGTATCGTGGGGAGTTTGAGGAACCAAGCTTATCACGCGAATTTACGATCAAAAGATAATGCCACTCAAATTATAAGTACCGAAAAGCTTTTTGAATTGGCTCAAACCTTCTTTCCAAAAATTAGTTTTATAGTCTGCAACTGAAGAATACGAAGATCATAAAAAAGGTTTAAAACGCGATTTTCAAATACTAAACTATTTAAAACAATCATCATTTTCATTCTTATGAACCTCTTAATAACCTATTTGTTTTTGAAAAGTTTTTTTCTACTCTTTCAAATGGTTAAAAAAATTATTCAAAATTTGACCATTTTTTGAAAATCAAAACTGTTTTTGATTTTTTTTCAAAGCCGTTCATTTGAGATTTTTTTTCAATTTTTTTAAGAAGTTTTAAATATATATTAAATTAATTACAAAAATTATGAAAATATCATTTTTTTGTTTTAGAGATATTTATTAATTAATTATTAAGTCTACTATGAAGTATTTTTGTAAGTAGATTTGTTATAAACAATTGATTGCCATTACAATTGTCAACTTTCATTTGGTAACGTCAGGTCAGAATTGCGATGATTTTATTTGATTATAAAATATTTCATTTTTCATTAACATTAATTTATTAATTAATATCTCGAAAACAAAAAAGGACATCTTCATATTTACTCTATTGAAAGTATACATTTTAAACTTCATAAAAAATGATTTTGAAAAAAAAAATTAAAAAATATTCGTGTTTCAAAAAAACGGTCAAATTTTGAATTTGAAATTTCTTTTCACCATTCGAAAGAGCAGGAAAAACCTTTCGAAAATATGTACCTACGTCAACATTTTTTTTATCTTATTGTTTATAATTTATAAAAATTAACTTCTTATATTTTTCAAAAAAAATACAGAACTTAGTATCGTATGTCTTGCACAGGACTAAGACTCGAAATTAAATTTCACGGACCCAACTGTAGGCATTGTCAGATTAACTAATTAATTAAGGTAAAAATTGTCAGATGAGTTTTCATTGTAAGTTCAGCCACTTCAAAAGTCTTTCAAAGTTGGTAAATTTTTATATTTTCACCGAAGTTTTTTATAATTTTGTAACACCTCATTCAAAAAGGAAAACTTGTAAGCAAAATCGAATTAGCCTTTATACCAAGTAGATATGACGCTACCTGCTAACTTGTAGTTCTCCCGACTTTAGTCAACTTTAATAGAGACATCAGTTTTTATATTATCCTATTTTAAAAGAACATTGTTTTATTTCAACGTAACCGACATTATCGTCCTACTAGAAATTGACTTTATTGAAAACATTTACGCTGATTTAAAAAACTTTAAAAAAAGAACATTTTAAGTATTGGTTTTTGCAATGAAAATTTTTGATCCTTCGAGTCGAATTACTTTTAAATTCTGGTACTTAATATTAATGATAACACCTATTTCGATATTCTTGCTTTACTGGATTTATTAGAAAAACATTTAAAACTATGGGATGATTTCGCTAATTTACAAAAACGGATTGAAACTATAGTTTTAGATGAAGCTGAATTAGAAGATCTAGATTTCAAGCAAGAACATTCCACGATTTCTTTCTGTTGAAAGTATATACAACGATTTAATGTCCTTAAACATTGCCAGTACCGTCTAACAGAGGGTAGTGAGGGTGTACTTTAGGAATGCTTACACAGAAAATTAAAAGGCATTAAAATAAGCTGCAACGCTTCTTATTTTAATCCAATTTTGATTATTTTAATACCAAAATGGATTAAAATAAGCAAAATTGGATTAAAATAAGAAGCGTTGCAGCTTATTTTAATGCCTTTTAATTTTCTGTGTAGCTAGTTACCTGGTAACCACTCAAACAGAAACACATTTTCACTTCTTCAAAGTGTTGTGCTGTCTACAATGATTTAACTGATGAATTAAATTATAAACTAGAAAAGCTACTCAATTCTTGTATTCGATTTATTTTCAACTTAAGTATGGATGCACATGTAACGCCATATCGTCGAAAACTTGGATGGCTGAGTGTTCGTAAAAGACGGCACTGGTTTATTGGATGTTTAACACATGTCATTTTAAATACTAAAAAACCTTTATATCTTTATGAAAAATTTACTTTCAGGCTCAACTCGAGCGTTGAGGTGTCCTAATATTCTCAGGGCTTCTCCTTGTAAAACTGAACAATATAAAAACTCTTTCATAATTACTACGAGATCTCTGTGGAACTCTCTTCCCAGTTCTATAATTTCAATTAAATGTACGTCGACTTTTAAAATTAAATTGCATAATTATTTGTTTGCGCTTGAAGATTAGGAATTTTTTCAAATTTATATACATATTTTATAATTTGTAATTGCGATAAATTTATTCAAAGTATATTGCGAATGATATTATCTTTTATTTATGATTGTTATTATTTTTGTTTTTCTTATTTTCTGTATATTTGATTGTTGTTCTCATGGTTTTCCTGGGACAAAATAAAGAAATTCTAATTCTAAATATTCTGTTTCAAACTTTTGCATTTAATCTTATTTACTATATTAATGTTTTATAATAAATATATGTGTACACAGAAAATTATATGGTATTAAAATAAGCTGCAACGCTTATTATTTTAATCCAATTTTGCTTATTTTAATACCAAAATGGATTAAAATAAAGCAAAATTGAATTAAAATAATAAGCGTTGCAGCTTATTTTAATGCCTTTTAATTTTCTGTGTATTTGATATTAATTGGGCGTCACTAATTCATTTATTACTCCCTTTATTGTTTTTCCCATTAATTGCTTATTTCGCATACGCTGGTGTTAAATGGCATACCCCAACAGGTTATGGGCCCAGGGTGCGAAACAATAATTAATTTTTTATAACACCTTGCGTCAAAAACTCGACTAAATCGCTGTCTTTTACGCACTAGTGCTTAAAAGGAGGGGAAATCGGACTTTTACGCACACTTTCTCCTTCCATCACAGCGATGTTTTTGACGCAAAATGTTATAAAAACTTATGTATGGTGGGCGCAAATAGGGGAATCTCGACTCGCGTGTTTGTCGCACTCGTTTCGCTCGAACTTACACGAGTCTTGATTCTCCTAGTTTTGCGTCCTTGCCACATAAATAACTATTTTAAGTCAAGAAAAAACAATAATTGAGTAATTCGGTTTTTGTAAAAAATGATTAAAAGTAAAAATTGATCAAGTGAAATTACAAACTGACTGTGAAAACAATAAAGTAAATATTAGAAAGAAAACTGAACAGAAAATAAAGTTAGTGAACAGAAAGTGTTGTGAAAAGTGACTGTATAAATAAGTTCAACTTGAAAATATAAAGTAAAAAATAGTGAATAGGGTAAATGATACAGTGGTCGGTTACTTAAGGACAGCCAGGTTCATTTTATTTTCTTTTTCGAAAAAACGGTCAACTATTCCGAACTTTTACAGTTTGTAACATGTCCGTGGAACTTTTGCAATTAAAATTTGCTATTTTTTTTTTAAAAATTACCACTATATAGTGTTACATGTTACAGTTGTCGGACATGGTAGTTACAGTAGTCGGCTAACAAAAGTATTTAGTTTATAATATAAATATAAATATTAATTTTTAGTAAGCAAATTAAAAAAAGCATATTGTGAATACAAAATGCATATTAAAAAAATAATATATTGAAAATAACAATTTTTAAAGTGTTTTCAGCCTTTATGTTTACTATATAAATATACTAGCATGTTATTAAAAAGGTATAAATAAATTATTTTCGCTTTTAAAATGCTAATTCATATTTATTAAACTTAAAAAGTTAAAATTAGATTAACATTTTTTTTATAAAGATTTAAGAGTCAAGAACGTTGTAATAAATTAATAAATATTAAATTTAACATTGAAAAATACGTATAAATTATTTATTTTTAATTACTCTTTTTATTTTTCAGTCTTGTTTACCTAGTCTAAAAGACTTAAAATTATATTAACATTTTTTTATAACGATTTGAAAGTCGAGAACCTCGTAACAAATTAATAAATATTACATCTAACATTGAAAAATACATATAAATTATTTATTTTTAATTTCTCATTTTATTTTTCAGTCTTGTTTTCCTACCTAAAAGACTTAAAATTAAATTAACATTTTTTGGTTTCCGCAGCAGCTGTTTGTTTCCGACCTCGAGTTTTTGGTTCAACATTTATGGTTTTTGTCTCGTTTGCATTTTTCTTTATCTCAGATGTTTCATCTTTGTCTTACTTTTTTTCATTGTTTGTCAAAGCAACTTTTTTTATGACTTCGAGTTTTTGGTTCAACATAATTTTCGTTTTTTTGTAGATTTCATCGTATTTGATTTTTCATTTTCGTTTTCAATTTCTTCCTCGTTTTCTGAAACAGCTTTCCTTTTACAGCCTTCTTCCTCTTTTTTTTCTGAATATTTATGTTTCATCGCTCCTCCTTGGCCCTTTCAATACTTTCTTTTTCTGCATCTTTTTTTTTGAAATACTCAATTTCCATCTTTTTGATTCACGGAAACTCCTGCTTCATCGTTCCGTTCCATTGATGATGTGTCGTGACATATGTCAGGAATACTTCCACCTTCTTAATTCACTGGATATGTAACTTCGTCGACGTGTTCCACTAATGACTTTTCAAGAAGACTGACAGTGCTTGTCGTAGGAAAGCTTCCATCTTTTTTGCATTTGGATCAAAAGGATATAAATCCACAAACTCGAAATCCATTTTTTATCGCTTCAACTATTGACGACTTAGCTATAGTTTCCGCTAACAAAGGAGAGAAAGTAACTTTCGTCAAGCACTTATTTATATTCTCTGATTTGGACTGCCATTGTCGAACAGTTTATTTCCAGTTAGCTTTGAATGGATTAAATACACTAACATCAGCAGGTTACATTAGGTGAGTAGTATTGGGCGGAAGTGTATATAAAATAAGTTCATTTTCATAACAAAATTTTCTGGTATGCATATTTAAATGAGACTTGTGTCCATCGATGAGGAGCAAAACAGATTTCTGAATAATATTTTCGTGTAATCAAGAATTAAAATTATTCGAAATATACACATAAAAATTTTCAGACTTTATCCATATATTGTCCGATATTCCAATTACCCAGACGTCAGGTATGCTTTGAGATACATCTTTTGGCAATCGAACATACGGGAAAAGTATCATAGGAGGTGATACGACACAATTCGCAGCAAATGTTATTAATACCGTAATTGTCTTCATTTCATTTCCAAATTGGATACTGTAAACATTCTTACAACCCCCTTGGGCCAATGACTTTCCTTGATTTAGGACACACGCAAAAAGAAGTTTCATCACCGTTTAATATTCTAGATGGGTCGTCCAAGATATCCAATACGTCCTTTTCTATCAAAAATTCCATCAATTCTCTGAACCATTTCCTATTTAACTCTTTGGTAACAACAACTCTGCCTTTACTTATGCCTTCCAAAGTTCGCTCTTTTAATTGTGGATGACGTTTAAATAACGCGGCTAACCATCCTCGACCTGGGCGTTTATTAACAAAAGGATTCTTTCTTTAATCTTCCCAGTGGGCACCAAGAAATCTTTAGAATGACTTTAGAACGTTCCAAAGTGTCCTAGGACATTGCTTCAATGTTCCAAAGACATAAAAAAGACGACTTAAAGACGCCCAAAGTATATTCTATGTCTTCCCCAGAAAAGTCTTAAGAATGTCCTAAAATTGTCCCAAAAATGTCTTTATTACGACTATAGAAAGTCCCCAGGATTTCCTAAAAATATCCCCCAAGTAGCACGATATATCAACCAGATGTCACGGTGATATCACCGGGGAATGTCACCGTGACATCAGGAAAATGTCAAAATGTCCGCCTTACGGTGATATCACACGGTGACATCGAGGTGATATCATGGTGACATCAAGGTGATATCACAGTCATATCACGGTGATATCATGGTGATATCACCGTGATATCATGTTGATATTTTACAGGGACTTAAAATTTTTAATAATTTAGAAAATAATAATAAATAAAAAAAATAATAAAAATAATAAAAAAAAATAGTAAAAAATAATAATTTTTAAAAAATTTTAAATCCCTGTAAAATATCAACATGATATCACGGTGATATCACCATGATATCACCGTGATATGACTGTGATATCACCTTGATGTCACCATGATATCACCACGATGTCACCGTGTGATATCACCGTAAGGCGGACATTTTGACATTTTCCTGATGTCACGGTGACATTCCCCGGTGATATCACCGTAACATCTGGTTGATATATCGTGCTACTTGGGCCCCGAAATATCAAAAAACGTCTTAAGAATGTTCTGAAATTGTCCCCAAAATGTGTTAAATACGTCTTCAGAAGGTCCCCAGAATGTCCTAAAAATATCCCTGAAATGTCAAAAAATATTCACAGAGTATCCTAAAAATGTTCCAACCATATCCTGAGATTGTCCCAAATATGTCCTGAGAATGTATCAAAAATATGCTGAAAATGGCTAAGTAATGTACTAAAATGTTCCAAATTCTTTGATAACCAAAATGAATATTACGTTGAAATTATGTATAGTTCATAGACTAAAGAGCGCGTAATGTAAAGGGTATTAAGTCTTAATCGCCAAACGACCCACAACACCGAAGTACTCTTGAAGATCCAAATATACAAAAAAGTATATCGCGATTACTGGTCATATATATTCATACTTATGGGCTAATTCGCCGGAAAAGGATTATGTTCTGAGAATGTACTAAACATGCTCTAAGTCAGACATAGACCTTGTTTTGGATGTCTTTATTTCATTCTTTCTGACATCTACAGGATACCTTTTTAGGGATATTTTTGGGATGTCCTAAGGATATCTTTAGATCGACTTTTTAACAATGTCCTAAGAACGTTCCGAAAAGGATGTCCTTGGGACATCCAGTGGATGACCGTGCCCATTGGGTTCTTTCATAAATTGTTGTTCAGTGTTCGCAATTTCAGCTTTCGTCCGAGGAAATCCACATTTTGCCAATTTAATGTAATAATTTTCTAAATATTCTTCTTCTTCGAAAGTAAGAATTGAAGAAGGACCCATTTTTCTATTGGTTTCAGAAACTCTTCCGGGTAAAATGTCAGCTAAAGTTGACCTTGGAATACAATAGGTTTTGCTGGCTTTCCGAACCAACATTTGACCATTTCGAATATTTGACAAAGCTTTTTTAACATCTTCTTCGGAATACCGTCGATGTAATCGATTATTTTTTTTTATATTACTTTTTACACTTTTTTGTTCTTTTTTTCGGCAGAAATTTTGATCTTGCGCAAAATTTTGAGTTTCGATTTTACTCCTTTTTTCATTGAAACTTTGAAAAGAGTTCTTAATTTAATTTATCGTTTAGGTTTCACTTAATTTCTAAAATGAATTTTGAAAATGAAATGGAATAAAAAATGAAATTTCTAAAATGCTATTGTCTACAATAATAATATTAATAAGTAAACTGTACTTGCTTCAAAGGGTTCATCTTGAATTAATCTCGGCACCTCGATTCGTCGGAATTTTTAATCCTTTTAAATATTAAACTGCAAACACAAAAAATACATGATACTATGAAGGTATATATTATTATAAAACTATGACAACATTATTATTAATAACAGGTGACAAGAATAAAGACTAAATTATGGTTATGAAAAAAGTGAGGTTCTATTTTTTAGTATTACAAAAGTACAATAATATATATGGTTAAGTGAGGGTAAGTTTAAAATTTTATCATTTAAGATTGAAGAAAATGGTATGTTATAACATAATTAACTTACTTAAAATTGAAAATAAACATTTACATTAAATTTTTGAAAAATGTCTTAGGTTTTGACGTGATAGTTATTACCGTGTTTTTAAATACAATGCAATTAACCCTTTTTCAGGTTGTAAATCTTAATATACTTTTAGTTAGTACGTCAAAATTGTCCCGAAACTATTGTTAATGATAAGACTCGAAAACAACTCAATCTAGTAGTTTAAGGAAAGGAATAAAAAGAACAATTCACTTAAACTTAAACAATATATTTTTAATTTAAATATGGAATGTGTAAAATGTAAGTAATAATGTGAAAAAATGAGTGTGTTTCTTTAGTTGAGTAGAGCTTACAAATCAACTTGCTCTCTCGAAGGTAGATAGTTAACTGTTTTGAAGATAAAAAAAGGGGGCTTCGGAAAGGTTAAAGAGAAAATTTGACAACACTGTTTATTATTTGTACATTTGGCAACAACGCATACATATTTTGTAAATAGTGAGAAAATTCCGAAGATAGTCTGTTTTAAAGAAATAGATTTGACTTTAATGCACTCTTCCGCCAGGACTTGGCGACAAGAGCCATAAAGGGCTTAAGACCCAAAACTCAAGTAGTGGGGTAACATTGGAAACTACCTGGGTTCGCATTAGGTCCTTTCTCGAAGAGTACATTTCTTTTGTTATTTCCGTATTTTCGCACTAAATGTTTTTAAAAACTAACAAATGTAGCCAAATGTCCTTGAAATTAGAAAGGTTCAAGTAAATTAAAAAATACTCTCCCTTTGCAGTTTTTACTTTCACAACACGAATGACCCCATCACTTCCTGTATATGTTTGAATGACTCGACCCAGGGACCATTGTCGAGGTGGCAAGTTGTCTTCTCTAAGGATAACTAGCGTATCCTTTTTGATGTCGTGACTTCCTTTGTTCCATTTTGACCTCAGATTTTGTTCATTGATATATTCTTTATGCCATCTCTTCCAAAATTCCTGTTGTTTTCTCTGAATGAGTTCCCATGTTGACAGTCTGTTGTTTGGTGTGTTCCCGAAGTCAGGTTAAGGTAAACTCATCAATGAATTGCCCGTGAGAAAATGACCAGGAGTAAGAGTAATTAAATCATTTGGATCAGTGGAGATAGGAGTAAGAGGACGGGAGTTTAAAATTGCGTCGATCTAAATTATCAAAGTATTGAATTCTTCGAATGTGACTAAATCATTACAAATTCTTTTAGGATGGTATTTGAATAATTTGACTCCAGCTTCCCATAATCCCCCAAAATGCGGTAAAAGTGGTGGAATAAAGTGCCAGCTTACATCCTTTTCGCGTAAATGTTGAAGAACCTCGTCGATGTGTTTTTTCGATTGTAAAAACGAATATAACTCCTTGAACTCATTGTTTGCTCCTATAAAATTAGTTCCATTGTCAGAATAGATATTTTTCGGTTTGCCTCTTCTTGCTGTGAATCGTTTAAGAGCTCCAATGAAATTTTCAGTGCTTAATCTGGTAACAACTTCCAGGTGTACAGCTTTTACAACAAGACAAACAAATACGCATACCCATAGTTTAATTTGGTTTTTATTGCGATGTTTCTTCTCTTTAATATAAAAAGGCCCGCAGTAGTCGTGATTCGTACCCTTGGAATATTGCTCATAATATATTCAGTTTTTGGAGGATTTGCTTTTACACAAATTATATAAGTTTTTATAATTTTTCGAACTTGTTGTCGGCCGTCTACTATCCAATAATTTTTTCGTATTGCATACAATGTAGTCAGTGATCCAACATGACAATTGGTAATGTGTTCGTTCCGAATAAGCAACGTCGTGATGTGGTGATCCTTAGGAATTAAAAGAGGATATTTTTCAAAGTAAGGGATGTCACAATTTTTTAATCGACCACCTACTTGTATTAAACCATATTCGTCGAGAAATGGATTAAATCTTTTCCATTTATGATTCGGTGATAGATCTTGCTTCTTCTTCAATTCTTTCATTTCTTCGGAGAATGTTGATTCTTGAACCAATTTGATGATCCTTTCATTTGCTGAGGATAGCTCGCAGGCAGGTAGTGGACCCTTATTTTTATTCTAGAAGCGTAGACCAAAGGCGAATAATTTCCTTCAGTAACCAATCGATGAATATTTTAAGATCCATGGTGTCTCATATTTTAAACTTTGCGTATCATTTTGTTTGACAAGAGTCTTACTTAATTTACCTTTCCAATTGGAAATGAGACATTGAGTTTTCCTCAATTCCGGGACTTCCGGTAAAACAGTTAGTTCACTTATTGGCCAAGTGAATTCCTCTTTACTGACAATGAGCCAAGTTGGACCATTTCTAGTTTAAATCTTCTGTGAATTCCTTGGGATATAATCCTCGCGAGAGATGATCAGCCGGGTTATCACTTGATCTCACATGTCGCCATTCTCCATCTTCCGTTTTTTGTTGTATGTTTGAGACTCTGTTTCCAACAAATACTAACTATTTATGTGGTGATGTTTTGATCCAATGTAGCGCAATCATAGAATCTGACCAAAAAACTATTCGATCAATTTGATGATTGATAGTTTGTCGAACCGAAGAGAACAGATCCGCTAACAATGATGCTGAACATAATTCTAAACGAGGCAAGGAAGTGGTTTTGATTGATGCAACACGGGCCTTTGAACAGAGTAGACGTGTTTGTATTTCTCCATGAATGTTTGTAGATCGAATATAGATACATGCACCATATCCTTTCTCACTTGCATCGCAGAAGCCATGAAGTTGAATATCCTGTGCTTCTGATATAATCACTAGAGTATTCCTTTCAATCTGTAAAAATACTCAAAGGTATAGCGTCGTCCCAATCTATTTTTTCTAGCCATAAGCGATGGAGAATCATTCTTCCTTTTATTATTACTGGACCCAAGAATCCGAGCGGATCAATGATTTTTGATACTTTTACGTTTGTTCGGATAGGAAGAACAGTGTAGGCAATTTCGTCGGTATTCGATTTCCAATATAGGCCTAGAGTTTTGATGGTTAAATCTTCGGATAATTTTAATTTAACATTAACGCTACCTTCTGGTAAACCTTCCAAGAGTCGGGGGTCGTTCGATGCTCATTGACGCATGTTTAATTGTCCTTTTTTCAACAATTCTATGACATTATCTCTTAGTTTGATCGCTGCTTCGAAATTATCAGTCCCTGTTTGCAAATCATCGACATATGTATCTTCTTTAATAACTCGCGCAGATTCAGGAAATTCGTGACTATAATCGTCAGCTAGTTGGTGTAAACAGCGGATAGCTAGAAACGGAGCAGCTGATAGACCGAAAGTGACAGTATTTAATTGAAAGATTTGTTCTCTTCCATTGTCATCCTTCCACCAGATTTTTTGATATTTTCTATCTTCTTCTCTGACCCAAAACTGACGATACATTTTCTTAATATCGCCAGTTAAAACAAATTGATGGGTGAGAAAGCGAGTTCACAATGAAAATATATCTTGTTAAATAGTAGGTCCAACCATCAGAGTTTCATTGAGAGAGAGAATTTTCATATTTTGCCGATCCGTCCAAAACAACTCTGACCTTAGTAGTGACGCTGGAATTTTTTACAACTGCGTGTTGTGGCAGTCATATGTCCTAGATTAATATATTCCTGCATGACAGCTGAATATTCCTCTTCGATTTTTGGATTGCTCTTGAATTTTCGGAGAAGGGATTTGAAACGATTTAAAGCTCTTTGCTTTGTTTTTCCTAAATTAATTTCCTTTCCGTTGAAAGGCAGAGCAACTACATACTTATTGCTGGCATCTCGCTTGACATTTTTCATAAAATGTTCTTCACAAGTTTGTTCTTCTTTGGGCCAGATCCTAGTAGAAGAGACGTGGTCCATTTCCCAAAAATTTTTTAAATTTCTTTCTATGCCTGTTAGTTTACTATGTATTAGAGCTTTTCCATCGTGTGTTGATTCATATAATATGCTTCCACCGATGATCCATCCAAATTTCTTGGAAATTTCATTCAACTTGATTTAACCTTGACAGATTAGAGCGAGAGTCGTACCTACACTTAAAAGCATATCAACGGAAGCAGGTTGATCAAATTTCGGGTCGGCAAATTGTAAACCTTTAGGAATGTCAAGTTGATCGCGATTGACTGGCTCGTTGGGAAAGAGATTTCCAATTTTTGGAACAGTTAAAAAATTAAGAGTTTTTGAATGTTTATTGATCCTCAAATTAATCGTTGCCGTGATCTTGGTGTCTCGTAGCTAGACAAAAAACTCGTGATAGACACTTACAATATTCTCCTTTTTGCGTCCTGAAATCTCCTCATGACAAACGGCAGCAAAAGGAACATGAGTTTTTTTATTTGATCCGATTCAGACGAAACTTTAGTTTAAATTTTCTACATCTTTGTTGTATTTTGAACGAGCTTTGATAAAATTTTTATGGTGAACATGCCAATCGCAACACACGGAACAGTCGGCATTCAAGTTTTCACACAATTCACATTCCTCATGACCAAGTTTCGCGAATGAAATATTCATTTCTAGAACAATTAACCTATACAAATCGTAAGAACAAGATTGAGGTTGATTTGTTTCTACAAAATCTTTGTGCATTTCGGATATAATTAAAGTGTGCAGCAAGTATCGTTTGTTCGGAGCATGCCCGCAACAATAGTGTGATACATTTGGATTAAAGGAAGAAGATGGTCGAGGAAAAGCTACAGATAAAGGGAATTAATATTCCCTTTATCTGTAGTTTTTCCTCGACCATCTGGATTTGGTTGCATGGTAATGGGCTCAACATCCTTAAACTTTCAGACAGCCATTATAGTTGTTGCCCATGTACTCCTGTATCTTCAGATATTTCCTAACTCCAGTTAGCAACCTTAAAGGTTACCTTTCCGAAGTTAAAGAAAGACCTGTTGTCGAGAGCTGCAAGAACTTTATCTTGACTCTCACGGACCTACAGGACCAGGAAATAACTTCTTTTAGCTCCTCAAGCTCCCTGAGTTGCGACAACATTGACAGAGTACCAGGTTGACGTCTAAGTGAGGGGTTGTACGCCTCAAGACTTGGCAAGACCCTCAGTACGTACAATAGCAAAGCAAATTAAGTTCTTTCTAGATTTG
The DNA here is from genome assembly GCF_019393585.1 of Leptopilina boulardi. Classification (NCBI taxonomy): domain Eukaryota; kingdom Metazoa; phylum Arthropoda; class Insecta; order Hymenoptera; family Figitidae; genus Leptopilina; species Leptopilina boulardi. Next base: position 4,927,026 of record NW_026137951.1, on the reverse strand, counting down.
AATTGTGCGCAGCGGTATTGATAGTTCAGTTGTTTAAAGTTACAGCTCGTTCTTTGCAATTTAATTTTAAAAATATTGCCCCAAACCCGTTAATGGAAACTACGAGTACCAACTTCAATAAAACAACGCGTGGTGTAGGAACATAACGACGCAAAACTAGCTGGTCACCCAGGCGCTGAAGAGACTAGCAGGATTATCCAGGAACATTATTTTTAGCCTGGAATGACAAGAGAAATCAAGCGGTACGCTGCTAATGCCACCTGTCTCTGCATCAAGCCACTTCACGGACAACCAACTGCGAGACAACGCCCTAGATCTGCTCGAACAGCCTGGGAGACTTGCGGTTGATCTTATGGACCCACACCCTCTTACGAAAAGAGGTAATCGCTACATCCTCTTTGTTACGGACCTGTTCACGAGATAGGTGGAAGCTTTTGTCCGGCACTCATTAGAAGCGCCTACAGGTGAAAATTTTGGATGAAGAGGTTTCTTCAATATCTTTGTTGAATTTTGAGCGAGAATAGACCTCAATTTCGCAGCCAGACCTGGGCTGCAGCCTGAACCCGCTAGAATTGCACGTTGTGGACGACGCTAGAGTACCATTCTCGAGAAAACCTTACAGAACGACGTAATCAGGAAATCAAGAAAGGATTACGACTAAGATTACACGAAGGAAATCATTATATTTGGGAACAATAGTTACCAGAACTACTGTTCACCCTGTAGAATCGAAGAAATGGAGCGACCGGGTACACTCCAGTTGCTTTTCGAACGAGAAATCAAACGACTTGGACAAGTTGAATTGCATCCAGAACAACAACCCGAGTCTAGACCAGACACAGTGGATCAACGTGAGGAACAAGCCAACCGCCACCAACAACATTGTTGGGAGGTAAGAATGCAATTATAAGGACCTCGATAATGACGAATTAGAGCTTAATAAACCGACGAAAAGCCTTGGAAAAAAAACTGCAAAAGGCTTCCATCAAAACGACAACTAGAATTTCACTCAACGAGGGGATGTTGATGGGATCAAGAGTTCAAGGAACCTTGTTTTCTAGATCCTACGCTTTCGGCAACATTTAGTAGCTGTGCTGTGACTGCTGATGTGGAAAAATTGTTTTGCCAATTTTGGGTCCATCCAGAGGACAGGAAATTTCAGCGAATCATATGGCGATACAATACGAACAAACTACTGCGCACTTATCAATCAAAGATTATTATCACCTATGGTACAGCTTCAGCACCATTTTTGTGTGTATGCTTGCTTGAAGCAACTAGCTGAGTTCGAGTAAAATCTCCAATAGCTGCGGACGCTTTGAACAACGACTTCTATGTGGACGATTTCCTGTCGGGGGGAGAATCTGCCGAAGAGGTAAGGAAACTGCGAGATGAGATAATCAGCAGCTTGAGGAGCAGAGGAGGACTCCCCCTTTGTAATTGGAGCTCAAATTGACAAGAACTAGTGGATTACAGTACGAAAGAGTCTTATAATGTAAATGTTGTAGTCTATATGCAAAAAATCCAACTTCAGGAGATGTGGAAGTTGAACATCAATTGGGATAATCTTGTTCTGGAGCAATATTCAATATTTTTTAATAAACAAATTATCACGAAGATTTACATAAAGAATCGCATAATATTTAAACGGGTAGAAACATCATTGTCAATCGTTAAAATTGCAATCAGTTTGCTAAAAAAATAATGGAGTCTTGTATACAAATGTTTGCCATCATAAAAAAGTTTTAATTTTCCCAAAAAGTAAAAATTTAAAAAAATGTTAAAACAATTAAAAGTTTCATTCTTACTTCCGTAATTGACTGTAAATGGTTATAGTCTTCAGGTTCTTTACATGCATTCATCAATTCCCTCCGTAGTATCTTCATTATCGGATCGTTTCCAAGCGTTTTCAAAACATTTTGTAATAGCTTCTACAGAAACTGAATCGCATACTAATTTGAAGGTATTAATAGCATTTTTGACGTTACAAATGGGAGTTCTTTCGACATATTCTATTGGGCTCGTGGTACTATTTGACTCAGGTACGAGTACCACTTTCCAATATCCGGAGAACCTGAGGCCATATTAGATGTCGGTTACTGTTTAAATACGACGACATGCACCACATACATGTCTTGACCAACCAGAAAGTAGTGACTTTCGAAAAACTCGCAACTACTCCAGGTAAAGACAAGCAGCACATGTGCCGAAGCCACTATCTTTTACAAATGCCAGTCGGGACATCACAATTGAACCCACACGGAATTTTTGGGATGCTTATTGTCGCATGCTACACAGGGTTGTTATTGTTGGCAGCGGCGAGATTGATGCTGAAAAACTCTTAAGCAACCTCCTCAGACAATAACAGTTGCAAGCATAAACACAGGCCACTGTCCTTTAACATTACCATTTAGAACATTACTGGTGAACCGTTCGTCTTTTGGGACGCATTCTCAATTATCTGACTCTCACAAAACGCATGAGGGCAGGTGTAGTGGATACAAAAAAGGAGAACAAGCAACGAATAAACAAGAAGGAACACCTGTTCTAGAAAACTACGTACTAGGCAGGGCCATTTCTGAACCAGCAACCGTCATTTTAGGCGAGATAGACGAAGAAGATAACCCTATCTCGGACAGCAAGTCGTGTCTTTAGTATGCACTTGTAATATTAAACCGGAGCCTACAAATGGTTCTTTCTCAGCAGTAACAAAAAAGTGAATTATTGTGAGTTTTACTTTAGCAATTACCTATGATTTTTATGAAATTATTGCACGGATTTCTGGATACTGTTGCATTCTTAAATGTGTAGGCAGAAGGTAATTTATAAAGTTCAAAAAATTTGTCGTTAATAATATAAGACCACACTCTTGGCTGTAAAACAAGTACATCACGACAATTGCAATTTCCTTTTTGTTAGCTGCATATTTATATAATTTGATCAGCGATGTCTTAGAGCATCAATTGAACGTCGAGAACCAAGCAATTAATTAGTTGTAGTTTTCTTCTGATTCGATCTAACTATAAAAATTAAATTAATAATTAAATGTAAATTTTGTTTGTCTATTGCTGTCGTAAGGTAACAACAGAGTTCCTGAGCTGGTTATTAATAAAAATATAATTTACCTTTCGGGTTATTCAACTGCTTTATTTTTGTTACTTTTTGGCGTCTTGGGTCTCGTAAATAAAATGATTGAAAATTTATATATAAGGAATGTTTTGATGAAATAATGAATTACATTAATTAAGAAAATAATAAAATTGATAATAAATTCCAAAAATTAATATATATTCTCTCAAATACTGTAAAATAAAATTCAAAATTTCGTTATATCATTTACGATCCAATGAAGGACCTCACATGAGATCATATAGATATGTATAACTTTTAATATGAATTTCTAAATAGAAATTCATTTTCTGCTTGTAATAACATAATGGGGAATTGAGGCCAAATGAAATGTTATTGCAATATATTTTAGAATAACAACAAATCCAGTTTCAATTATCTAGAATTCGAAACAATAATTTTGTGGTTTTTGTGGTGAGTTGATAATATAAACTTGTGAAATCGATTGCAATAATATGTAAATTCGCGTAAACGTCAGCGCTGTAACAACGAATTAAGCATTCAGCTATATAGAAACGACAAACGCGATATCCATTCTGGAGATTTAAATTAATAAAGGTGATCGCACTAATCTGCTGACGCACAGCAACCTGGCCATCAGTTGCGATGTGATGGTCGCCGAAATATGCAAATGAATGGAGTCTGTGTGGTAATACAAAGGCGGGGGACAAACGAGAATGCGTGTCATCACTCTAGTCATCATTCAACCTGCACTATATTGTTCGTGTGAGTGTACACGTGATAATGAAAATACCGTTATAGTATGGAGTCATCAATACAATGAAAAGCTCCGTGCGATGGTTGATCCATTAAATTGCTGCAGCTTCATTCGTAAAGTAAAATATATCACACATAAGCTTAAATACCGAACGATCGAAAATCCGAAAGACCATGTTTTATTCATCACTTCTAATGCACACTTCATCAACTTTTATTTGTTGCTTGAAGTTAATTATTGCAGTCCTTAAAATTATAGAAGCAGCTAAAGCATCAGTTATGGAGTTACAATTATAAAGTGAGGTTTAATTGGATTTAGAGATGAAATATAAAAAAAGCCTGTTGTAGTCATGGTAATTAGTTACATTTGTTGGTTTGTAATTGTTTAATTTAGTAGGTCGAGAAGAATGATACTGTGGGTATTGTAATTTGTCAAATTGTGTGATATCTATCAACTGCCGCGTGTCACATAACAATACTTTAGAGATACTTAAAACATTTTTTTTCATGTTATGTTAACGTTTTTATTTCGAACAATAAAAATATTTCAGTTGGAATATTCAATATATTAAAGATAGAATTACACAACATAAAAGTGACTCTAGACTCGATAAGAGAAACACAGCACTAGTTACTCATTCTCATGAAAATAATCACATTTTTAATTTTGAAAATACTAATATTGTTTGTTTAGAATCTAATTATAAACGCAGATTATTTTAAGAAATGTTTCACATTTTAAAGTGCAATAATTCAGTAAATAAAAAAACTTAAATTAAAGATTTGAATAATATTTATCACACTCTTGTTATAAATACAAATTAAAATTCGCGGTCTTATCTTAAAAATAGTCAGATAGATTCCTTTCTTATCATACAATTCTAGATGCTGTTCATTTCATTACATATACTGGCTGTCAAAAACTCAGTATACATTAAATGAAAGTTTTGTATTTTTCAAAGATTTTTAATAGTTTAAAAATTAAAATTCTTTTTTTGTGTGGCATATTAATTTCCATTATCAAAAAAATGCCTTTCCAATACTGCTTTCACCCTTTTTGGGGAATATTTTTTTCATTTGCAATTGAGATTTTTGTTTTTTCTGAAAATGATGGAAAGAATCCATGTGGTAAGTTGAGGTTATGTTTATTGAAAATTAAAAACTAATTCATACGTTTTTGGAAATTTCAAATTTGTACGTTACATTTAAAAACAGTTCATTCATTCATTTATATTTATCACTAAAATCAAATGCAAAAAATTCCAATATTTGTATTAATCCGACATTATTTGACACAGATATAGAAAGAAACATTTCTGAAACTTATTGTTCTACTTGAATTGCATTTGATGATGGGCACAGTAAATACAATGAAAGAACTTTTAAGTTAAAGTGTGTTAAGGAACACCATGGGTGATAAATATTGTTCCAAAAAGATAGAAAGCATAATGCAAGAAATAATGAATGATCTTCCTCCAGATTTGAATACACCCAAGGATGGGACGTAATATTTAACATCATAGTTAAAACATATAATACTGCACAAGCAAGTACAGTCAAAGCCTCATATTATTGATAATGCTTCTTATGATGAAGAGAACTCATTAGTTTACTGCCACGACGTTAATGGATTAACGAATAAACTTAAAGATGGGTGTTGCAAGGATGATAAGTGGAGACTTTATATATTCATCAAAGGCAAGCTTAAAAGCAGTGTTTTTGCATAATACTAATGTATATTGCCTTCATTCCAATAATGTACTCGGTGAAAATGAAAGAAACATACAAAAATATTTCTAGAAAGAATTAAATACTACGAGCATAATTGGCAAAATTAAGGTGTTCTTAAAATTATCACAATATTATTAAATCAACAATCCGGTCATATAAAATACCGATGCTTTCTATGCGAATGGAATAATAGATACCGAAATAACCATTATAAAGAAAAGAGTAGTTGAAAAAGAATTGTTTGAAACCTAGATCTGTTAACCTTATAAACTAACCACTAGTTGACTCTTAAAAATTCCTAATTGCACCCCTTCACCTTACATCAGGTTTGATGAAACAATAGGTAAAATCTTTGAATAAAACTGTTGTGTGCTATTTTCATCAAGAAGAAAAATTCAATTAATTCAATAAACTAAATTTCTTGATATTAATAAACTTTTCAAATGTTTATTCTCGTTGCCTTTTATAATAGTAATCACCTATACTTTATAGTAAAACATTTTGACATGCATATATAAAAGGAGATATCTTTGATTTTTCTTAGCATTTAAAAATCATAATTTCAGCAATCATAAAGCCTTTTACCCTTCGCGGGTAGAATTCAGAGCTTTGTGACATGGACCGTCATGTCAAGACTGAAAGTCATAAATAATAGTTAGGTATAAAATGTCAGGAAAAATGAATGGTTGAGTTAGATCAAAGAGAGTTAGGGTCTGTATCAGAGCAGCGAATGCAGGGGAAGAATATTTTACATCATGCAACTTTTGTTTTTCAATGTTTGCACGCCATTGTGCACATGAATAAGGTAATCCGCTGTTGCGTATTACATTGTTTACATAATATATAATGAAGGAACTTTTACAAATTTTCTAGAGAAAAAAAGATACTACATTGTTTATTATTACGAATTTATGTGGAAAAATAAAATTATTTTTAATATTATATTAGACATAGATTTCCATCTTTCAAAATTTAGACTTTACTTTAACCCATTAAGCCCCAAATGCACTGGAATTTTGGTCTAACTTTAAGCTCTGATATTTGACCGAAAAGGTGAATATATTTTTTGGGCAAGCCATATCTGATGTATTTGGATGTGCTCTTTCCAAAAATGCTATCGAAAAAATTTTTTAAAATTGTTTATTATTGTTTATTATCATTTAATTGCAAAATTGCACGAATTTTTTACCATTTTTTATTCAAAATTTATAAATTTCGAAGGGAAAAAAATTTTTGTTGTTGCCATCAAGTCCATAAAACGTGCACTCGATTGTTCCACTTTAAGGAAATAATACACTTTTTTTCATTTTTGCTTTTATTTTTTCAAAATGGCGTCGAGAAGTACAAAAAATTGTTATATATACATTTCAATGAATAAAGTTTTTAAAAGTTTATCCAAATTACCTGAAAATGCTTACTCGGGGGTTTTTTGGGTCGCTGAATCCGAATTCGGTGTCAGAATTTCAAAATTAAAAATGGCGGATCCAATATGGCGGACATTTTTTTGAAAAATTTGCCGGATTTGCTTGAAACTCGCTACTCGGGGGTTTTTGGGGTCTCTGATTACGAATTTGAAGTCAGTTTTCAAAAATTCAAAATGGCGGATCCAATATGGCGACTAAAAAATTTGAAAAGTTAACAAATTTTGTTAAAAATTGTTACTCGGGGGTTTTTGGGATCCCTAAATCCAAATTCGATGTCAGAATTTCAAAATTCAAAATGGCGGATCCAATGTGACGAGCAAAAAATTTCAAAAGTAGGTCTTTTTGTTTTAGTTATAAGCCTTCTTGAATCATTTACCAATCTTCATTTACATTAATTCATCAATATGGTGTAATAATTTATATCTGACTATCGAAAGATAAACCACTTTTTGAATTGAAGCGTACACTCGAGTTGAAGTATCCAGAACTGCATGTGAAACATCGTGAAATAGCTTTGAGCATCCTGTATTTCTGTAAATTATCTTCAAATATCAGGAGTCGCTTCATATTTTACAAAGCATTGGGCTTATGCTCGATTTTGGACCATTAGTATGATAATATTTTTTCCATGCAAAATTGATTTTTCTTTGGTCTACTAGAGCATCTTGCAACATCTATAGTACCAAAAATAATTAAGTGTTTGGTTGAATCGTTGCACTTTATTTAGTGTTGTTAGGATGTCACGAAAAAAAGGCGCAGGTAGTTCTTTTGAAGCTTTAGAAAATCTCCCTTTATCTAAGCGGAAAAAAAGAGTAAAGCTTTGGCCGAAGCTTTTGAATTTGAAGAAGATGAAACGTTTGTGGATGCTGTTTTTATTCCAAACCCTGATGAATCTGGTGAGTCTAGTTGTACTGATTCTGATTCTTCTGGTTCAAGCGATGTAGTGGATGGTTCATTTTTTCCAAAAGAGTCATATATCCAGAAATCTAAGCAGTATAATAATACTCAAAAAAAACTAGAAGAAAGCCACGAGTTTCTTTGGGAGAATGGGGAAAAAGTATATAAAGAATCACTGGAAAATAAAATATTATTGAAAGAAAATGATAAAAAAAAAATTTTAGAGAGTTCTCCTAAAGAAATTTTTGAGTATTTTTTTTCAGAAGATCTAAAAAAATATATTGTTGAAAGTACGAACGCTAATGGATTAGATCTTTCGCTTGGTGAATTTGAGGTATTTTTGGGAATAATCATCTTCAGTACCTTCAATCAAAGACAATCTCAAAAAGATTACTGGTCATTAGATCCATTTTTGAGAGCTGAACCTGTTGCAGCAGCTATGAGTAGAAACAGATTTGAAGCGATAAAGTCAAAAATTAAATTTCATAAACCAAAAGAGAGCGATAATCAGAATTTTGATAAAGTTTGGCGAGTTCGACCAATACTGAATATATTCAGAAAAAACATTATGAAATTCGGATTTTATTCTACAGCTCTTTCCATCGACGAGATGATGGTAAAATATTTTGGGAGATGTAAACTGAAACAGTTTATAAGAACTAAACCGACCAGATTTGGAATAAAATTGTGGGCTTCATGTAGTTCTTCCGGATATTTGTATGATTGCGACATTTATTGTGGGAAAAATTTAGAAAAAGGGGATGTTTTAGCAAACTGTGCTTTAGGAAGCCGCGTTGTAGTTCAAATGCTCCAACAACTGCTGTCTAATATTCCTCCCACAAAACTCCTGCAGTATCATGTCTATTTTGACAATTTATTTTGTTGTCCTGACTTGTTGGTACACTTAAAAAAGATTGGTCTTCGTGCCACAGGTACTGTCAGGTCAAACAGAATAAAGGAAAAAAATAATATAAAAGACGATGCTCCTAGAGGGACTTACGCTGTTAAAAATGACAAACATAGTGGAATAAATTTTATTACACTTAAAGATTCAAAACTTGTCTCTGTCTTGTCAACAGCAGCTGGTGTAAGGCCTCTTACTTCTGTCAAAAGGTACAATAAGGAAGTAAAAAGAAAAACTGAAGTGCCATTTCCAAATGCTTTTAGTGCTTACAACAAGTTCATGGGTGGCGTCGATATTCATGACCAATATTGCAACAGAGTAATGCCCATCATGAGGTCAAAGAAGTGGACGTGGGTTATTTTTATTCGACTCATTCAGTCCGCAATTACAAATGCTGTAATTTTGTCGAATGATGCTAACGAAGGCAAACAAAACAGTAGCATTAAAGATTTTGCTATGAGCATTAGCAAGGAATATTTAAAAATAAAATGTAAAACACCTAAAATAGAAAAAATGAGTTCACAAAAGTATTGTTCCAACACAAAATGTAAAATAAGAACAAGAAAAGTTTGTAAAAGTTGTACAAAATACTTTTGTGATAAGTGCTTTAAAGTATTTCATGCATAATTAATAATAAATAAAAGGAATGGCATAATATGAGACGCTCCATGATAAATGGGACCTTAGCTGCAAACAAATTTTAGGTTATATTTAGTGATAGTTTTAAATTAATTAAATGTTAATTTTTTATTACATAAAACAAAAACAAGTTTTAATTAAATATTTTTTATCTAATGAGAACATAAACATTAGTAGTTTATATTAAGAGTTGATCCTCTTTGTGCATTTTCACTTTAAAAATCGGAAACATTAACTAAAATTTGTTTGCAGCTAAGGTCCCTTTCACCGTGGAGCGTCACATATTAAAATCAAGCTAAAAATCAATCCAATTTTTTAAAAAATTAAAAATACAAAAAAAATAAAAAAATATAAAAAAACAAAAAAAATTAAAAACTTTTAAAATTAACAAAAAAAAATATGATTCTCAGAAACCATCTACCTCCAAGTGGTGAGAATCGGGCAACACCCATTAAAAATAGGTGGCTAAAGGTGGTAAATAAGAAGCACTCAAATACATCAAAAATCTCTGTGTAAACATTTTCAACTAAATTTGTCAACATTAAAATTTTTTTGTCTACATTTTGGATCTGACATTTTGAATTTTGAAATTCTGACATCGAATTTGGATTTAGGGATCCCAAAAACCCCCGAGTAACAATTTTTAACAAAATTTGATAACTTTTCAAATTTTTTAGTCGCCATATTGGATCCGCCATTTTGAATTTTTGAAAACTGACTTCAAATTCGTAATCAGAGACCCCAAAAACCCCCGAGTAGCGAGTTTCAAGCAAATCCGGCAAATTTTTCAAAAAAATGTCCGCCATATTGGATCCGCCATTTTTAATTTTTAATTCTGACATCGAATTCGGATTCAGCGACCCCAAAAACCCCCGAGTAACAATTTTTAACTAAATTTATCAACTTTTTAATTTTTTTAGTCGCCATATTGGATCCGCCATTTTGAATTTTGAAATTCTGACACCGAATTCGGATTCAGCGACCCAAAAAACCCCCGAGTAAGCATTTTCAGGTAATTTGGATAAACTTTTAAAAACTTTATTCATTGAAATGTATATATAACAATTTTTTGTACTTCTCGACGCCATTTTGAAAAAATAAAAGCAAAAATGAAAAAAAGTGTATTATTTCCTTAAAGTGGAACAATCGAGTGCACGTTTTATGGACTTGATGGCAACAACAAAAATTTTTTTCCCTTCGAAATTTATAAATTTTGAATAAAAAATGGTAAAAAATTCGTGCAATTTTGCAATTAAATGATAATAAACAATAATAAACAATTTTAAAAAATTTTTTCGATAGCATTTTTGGAAAGAGCACATCCAAATACATCAGATATGGCTTGCCCAAAAAATATATTCACCTTTTCGGTCAAATATCAGAGCTTAAAGTTAGACCAAAATTCCAGTGCATTTGGGGCTAATTGGGTTAAACCCCAAATGATAAAATTAGATGATATTAATATAAGAATAATGTATCGTTAACCGGGGTAATTGCACCCTCCCAAGAAACTATTAAATTTATCTCTAGTTTTTAATAAGTAAAATTTTTATTGTAAGAATTAAAAAATTTTCAGGTTAAAACCAATAATAATTTAGTACATTTTTAATTTCTGTAATGATCAGAGACAAACATATAAAAATTCTAATCTTACTGAAGAATAATATTGAAATTGCATAAAACTTTCAAATTATTTATAAATGATGCAAATTATATAATAATAATGATGAATATTATATATTATTAAAGAGTTGCACGATAAATTTCAAAAAGAATTCCCCGACATAAAAATTAGTTTGTCTGCATTTACAAAGCTTCGTCCCCGTTGTTGTATTCCTATTGAAAAAAAGGGATCACACAATGTATTACTTTTAAAACATGACTATACATTGCGAAATCACAGGCGAATTATATGGATATGTCGAAAAATGATCTTCAAAAAAGAGAATTTCTCGTTACACTATATCTCTCAGAAAATTACAGTTTTGTTAATAAAAAGATGCTGTTTAATCGCACCACACTGTTAAAAATAGGGCTTCAACTTTACACTAGAAAGATTCAATTTCTATATTTTCAATCTCGAAAAGTGCGAATGTTTTTATTTCATTGGCTTAAAGTTTTTTGCCCAACCAATTACATGCAAACATTCACACTTTTCCAGATTCAAAATATATTATTTCAATCTTTTTAGTATGAAGTTGAAGCACGATTTTTAATAGTGCAGTCCTATAAGTTCATTATGTTACACCCGTGCGTGATTTATTACAAAAAAGAAAATAAGACTGCTCATCATAATTTTGTAATCATTGCTGAAGCAAACAAACATAATGCCACGGCTGTAAATTTATTTAACAATCAAATGTTAAATTATTATTTGTGGAAAAAACATGGAAAAGAAAATGTAAAAAAGTTGATTTTCTTCTGATGTTGCATCTGCACAATATAAAAACAAATCGAATTTCATTAATATCATTCACCTTCAATAATCAACAGAGATTGATACTGAATGGAAGTTTTTGCCACATCACACGACAAAGGCGCATGTGACGGAATCGGTGGATCGGTCAAAAGGAGTGCATGTGGAGCAAGCTTACAACGACCTTTGGATTACCAATTCAAAGATCAAATTTTATTTTATTTTTTGTTTGAAATTTGACATTAAATGGCAAAAAAATAAATTAAAATTTGATTTTTAAATTGCAATCAAAAAATAAATTTGAATTTGACGTCAAATTGCAATAAAAAATGAATTAAAATTTGATTTTTAAATTGGAATCAAAAAATAAATTTGAATTTGACGTCAAATTGCAATAAAAAATTAATTAAAATTTTAGTTTTAAATTAGAATTAAAAAATAAATTTGAATTTTGATATCAAATTGCAATAAAAAAATTGAATTCGTAAAAATAAATTTGATTTTGACGTCAAAACGAATTTGATTTTCACATCAAAGTCAATAAATCAAATTACATAATCGACACCCTGGACACTTAAATTAATATTTATTATTTTGTCCAAAGTGAAACGTTTATTTAATACATTTTACATAATATTCATAAAAGTATATTTTGATAAATACAAAATTACAAACTAAACACCAAACAGTTATTACTATTTCAAACTAATATTCAATGAAACAAATTTTTGCAATGTTCATAAAATTTCAAGAATAAATTCTAGTAAGAAAATACATAAGGAAAAAATCTTTGTCAGTAATACATATTCCTATTTATCAACTGTCGGTAAAGTAGAAATCGAACGCGAATTTGGTTCGATCAATAAGAAAGGGATGGTGCTAACTTTTATATGTATTACTGACTTCCGCTTGTTAGCCATTTTCAGGTTAATATTTTTAATCCAAAATGTAATTAGAACTTGTGGAATTAGTTCAAAGTTTATTAATTTTTAACTTTTAAATTATAAAAATTGTAAAACTAATTTTTCTTTAACCTAAAAAATTCTATGAAAGCATTAAATTTCTTTTTGAGTCCTTAAAATCAATCAAGGTTAATCTATTTCTTTTTTTGAAAGCACTATACAATTTTATGTTAAAATCGGTTTCATTCCCCCTAACCCGAAGACGAACAAGACCGTGGGAGCCCCCATGAATAGAACTTACGTATCCATTCCACACGCGAATTAACCAATCGTAACCGGTTGGTGGTTCTCACTGTGAAGGCGTATATAGGTAAGCAGCCTCATCGCAGTCAATTCAATAAGTTCTCAGACAGGTGTGGTAGTCTTTATAAAAATAAAATATCGTACGCTCAGTTGCACTTAAGGGTGTTTCTGATTCAAAATTGGATACTTCACAATATTTATTGAGTTAATTAAATAAATATATTGATAAACAGTTAACTAAAGTTTAGCTCAATAAATAATAAATGTTCACACAATTTTTTTTGATTTTATCGAAAAAATTGATTAAAATGAATTATGTATTTCAAATCATGTATTTACAAATTAAAGTTTTTTTAATTATTCTATTGATAGTTGATGATATAATTTCTAATCAACTGCTTTTAATTTAAATATAACAATACTGTCACATGTCAACTCTTCGGAAAACTCCTGTTGAAACGCTTCCGGAACGATTATATTAATTTACCAGTAAGTTCTGGTGCACGTGGCTGATAAAATTGAAATAATGTTAATCTTGATTTCACTTTAAAAACATGATAAATACATTAGTGCTTTAATTTTCTTTAATTACTTCTTCTAAATTTGCTTACTGAACAAAAAGAATTACGACAGAGTGTCTCTAGAAAACACCTTAATTTAAAATTATCAATCCTCCAAGTCAAGGTGGTAAAAATAAATAAACACCGATTTTGACACAGTTTTACCGTTTTTATTAAAAACCATAACAAATTATTATAAATTAACCCTTAACTGACACCATGGGTCCAGTAGACCCGAGCATTTTTGCGAGGTAAAATTAATTAAATGTATAGCTTTTGAATATTTTTTATATTTTAATATATTAATGTTGAATATTTCTGTTAAAGTTAGAATATTTCTGTTCAAGTAAATTCTTGTAGATTTTAGAAACAGAAGATTTGTAATTTTGACTTGACCGAAAAACTTGTTAAAACAGGAAAACTGCAGATGTGCCAAGAATCTGGTAAATATGGTTTTTTTTATTACGGTGCAGCAGTAAAGAGGTACGGCCCTTCTAGGTCCTGATTGTGACTGTGTCTATGAGCAATGACCACGTCCCTCTATATCTGCGTTTGTCAATATATTTAGTTGTTAACGAACTTTTGAAAAGAGTACTGCGTTACTCTCAAACTTATTTATTCATGAATTTTTCAAAAAAAAATCTGATTTCAAAAATAAAAATTTTTTTAAAGTAGATAATTTAAAAAATGTATTTTCAGTTTTTTCAAAATAGAAAAACTATAGTGGTGCTGGTTAATGCCCTTTTTTTAAATAAAAGTGGAAAAATTTCTGCATGGGTAGTTTTCACAGCTATTACAACGTTGAAAAAATAAACCTATAAATGTTTTATAATACCCTGCATAAAGGGATGCACTGCTAAAGAAAGATGAGAGGACGGGTGCACGTGGATTAGAAGGGGTCATAGAAGCCAGGGTGGAGAACGCGTGCACGTTCTGGGCGGAGCACGACTGATCCACAGGGCCAGAAGTCACTGAGTGACACACGCACGACTGCCACGCTTCGTGGTCACGCTCAAAGCCCAAGAGGAGTATACATATAGTGAACTGAGAACATAGTGGGTCACGCTTGGATTCTTCCTCTAAACGGCGAGACCAGTCGTCAACGTTCGTTACATTATCAAGGTGTAACCATTGACTTGAAAATCTCTCACTGACATGCTTTCTATTTTTTATCATTTTACAGTCAGTTAAAATTAAATTTTCAATTGTAATCCTGGAGGTCTCCATTACTTATACATTTTGACTAAAAAAAAAAAAAAAAATTCACTCTTTCACTAAAATTGTCATTTTTACATTTACTCTCACTTAATGTTAGACACCCATTTTCTCTATGATTATTATTGTAAGTAATTATCCAATCAGAACATAAGCTTGTAACAGATTTGCAGCAAGTTTGCATCGCAAAGTGTGCACGTATAGAAAAAGTTTGCGAACTATTTGCTGTCACATCAAATCAAAAAAAGAGTAAATTTTTAAAAATTAAGACTGATATTGTTTATCACTGCAAACTTTGTCTATATCTTAACAAAAAATTTAGCTGTGGTTACTAATTCTGATGGATTCGATAGCAAACATCAGTTAGCATCTGTAAGCAATTTACAATAAGTCAGAAAACATAGAATGGTTCGGTAAAAGCACTATATTGTGTAAAGGGAAAAAAACAATGTTAATGTCACACACACATGAGAAACAGGCATGTTAGCCCTTTTCACCCAAACCTATCGTTTCCGACATAATTATAAGAATTATTAAACACGTGTCACATTTTAAGTGCACTATAGATTATCAAATTATAGCGTTACAAAATTATTTTTACAATTTTAAGGTATCATAATGGACTATAACATAAAGTTTGAAATAAATTCCCATTTCAAAAAAAAAAATTATTTAATTCGTATGAAACATTTTACTGTGAGAAAATTAACCTTTTAATTATTCCCACCCAAGTAAAATTATTCCTGTGGAAGTACATTATATAGAAATTCATGTATTCTATATATGTATTCTATACGCATAAAATTTTAGGAACTTTTTAAAATTTCTTAATTATCGTATTTTATTTGTCTTCAGATTTACAAAATCTATACAAAAGATTCTCTTTTAGTAAAATTATGCTCGTAACTCAAGTTCATTTATGAAATTTACAACTTTTTTAATAGAGAACATATCCACACTATTTAACAAATTCATCCACTCACTCTTCATTTTTTCTATGTCTATCTCTTGTGATATATATATTGTGATCTAATACACCGTCCGACAAAATTCAACATTTTTTTTAACCCACAAAAAAATCCAACATTTTCGGAAACTAGGACCCAAAAAAAATACCCGTGTCTGGCTGTTTTGCTAGATCAAGTCGTTTGTAGTTTTTAGGGGTAAAAACAGCCCCTAAATAAAAAGTGACAAGATATCTTTTAAAAATCATTAATATTTTATAAAACTTGGTATCTGGGGGTTTTCGGGGTCGCTGATTATTAATCTGATGTCAGATTTTCAAAATTCAAAATGGCGGATTCAATATGGCGGTCAAAATTTTAAAAAGTTATTAAATTTTTTTTAATCCTTGGTATCTAGGGGTTTTTTGAGTCGCTGATGACGAATCTGATGTTAAATTTTCAAAATTCAAAATAGCAGATATAAAATAAAAAATTAATAACTTTTTAAAAATTTGATCACCCCTAAAAACCATAAACGACTTGATCTAGCAAAACGGCCAGACACGGGTATTTTTATTTGAGTCCTAGTTTCCGAAAATGTTAAATTTTTTTGTGGGTCAAAAATTGTATCGGACGGTGATATCATTAAAATAGCTACATTCAATTATTAGATGCCATTCATCACTCAATGCCTTTCTGTCTTCACAATAACAAAATTTATTTCAAGACAATTATAAACATTTTTATTAATTATTATTCTTTTTTGAAAATTGTTAAGTAAACGGACCTGTAAACGGTATCCTTTGTTTAAGATACTTTTGTGCACCTACATACAAATTTAAATTTGGGTAAATTCTCAAAGACTGTGAGTTTTGTAAGCTAATAATATCATTTTGATATAACATTTTTTCGTATGAAGAAATTAGATCATAATATTTCTTAACATATAATATTACGTGCGGAAAAGAGTCAAACGAAGATTACGAATATTTTTAATTGTATGTAATATTTTGAGATATCTTGACGTGACAAATGATATCCTGAAATCGTCTACAGAATATCTTAGGATATCCACACCGCTTTTATAAAGGATATTTTTCAGACATCCCCTCAACATCCTATATAGATATCCTCAGGACATTCTATGAATGTCCTCACGACATCCTACGAATATTTGTAGTACATCTTACACATATATTAGAAATTTTATTCAAGAATATTCTTAGAATTTTTTATGACATCTGTTAAGAATCTATACATCATTTTAAAAATATGTACAGGAGCGTGATTTTTCTTTTTACTGAATTTGTTTATTTACGTCTTTAAAAGTCCTAGTTGATATTTTAAAAAAGATTTTAGATAAACAAGACGACGTAAAGTATTTCAAATTTTTGAGAAAAGGCATAATTTTGAATTAAAGTATGAAAATTTTTTTTAAATGA
This sequence comes from Leptopilina boulardi, assembly GCF_019393585.1. Classification (NCBI taxonomy): domain Eukaryota; kingdom Metazoa; phylum Arthropoda; class Insecta; order Hymenoptera; family Figitidae; genus Leptopilina; species Leptopilina boulardi. The sequence continues at coordinate 4,909,803 of NW_026137951.1, read as the reverse complement.
CTAAACGTTAATAAGTTAAACATATTAAACTAATATAAAAATTTTAATTTAGACAATATCCTTGGGATATCATAAGGATATCCTGGAAATCATATAGGCATTTCCTGTGGATACCCTTAACATGTCCCTTAAACGTCCAGTTATCCGAATCGCCGCACTCTAGGATATTCTTAGGACATCCACAGAATATTCCAGGATAGTTTTAGGATATCCGGTGCAATGAGAGATTTAATTCATTTGAATGATATTACTCGGGGGTTTTCAGAGCCGCTGATTACGAATTAGATATCAGTTTTCTAAAATTCAAACTAACGGATCCAATATGGCGAACGATGTTTGGAAAATTATGCAACAACACCGACTTTAAAATATTTTTCAATAAAGTTTGAAATTTTCCCTAACAGCATCCGGATATTTAGGACATCTTATGGACGTCTTAGGGATGATCAAAATTTCCAAATTTCTGGACATTTCTTGGACGTCTATAGGATATCCTAAAATATTCGTTGCTGTTAGGATTGGTTAAGCATAGATTTAAAAAATTGCAATTTTTGTCGACAGTACAAATTATTTCTTCATTGGAGAAGAATTTTCAAGGTCAAAACAATATAAAAGTCCTTCTTTTAGCAATATAAAATATTATTCATTAGTGATTATGATTTATCATATGTTTTAAAATTTATTTGTCCAATTGAAAGAAAAATTTCGATAATACACAATTTAAATTGATGATTGACTCAATTAAATTACTAGTATAACAGTATTATAACTATAGGAATGTAATGATTAAACTTTAATGTAATGAAAGCATGGGCATTGTGCATACTTTTGGGATGTTTTGTTGTGACTGCGCAAGAGTCTGATCTAATTTAAGTCTTAACTTAAATCAACCCAGTGGCAATGCAACTCACTGGGAGATTTTATGTGTATTGATTATTTTTAGAATAAATAGGTCAATTTGACGAACATTGTTTTGATGTATTTTTAGTTAGCGTGTTTACGTTACAACTTCAACATGAAGGGAAATACAAAAAATAAATATATTACAACTGTGAGGCATTTTACGTTAAATGTTTCAATTTAAAAATTAAATTGCCTTTAACTGAAATAAATATTAAAAAATATAGGTTATTTAGTATTTATTTACAAAGAAATTCCAATTAGTTACTTCTGCGTTATTTGAATTCATATTTATGATTGTTTTTAGAAATCCCGAACGAATGTGAAGTCTACTTATTCTTACTTCGTGGTATCAACCATTACGTTTATTTCATTTTTAATTAATTTTTTTTTTCCTAATAACACAAGATATCTTGAGATATATTGATAATATCCCGCAGATATCCTAGGGATGTCCTATGGATATCAAAAGGATCTCTTAAGGATATCTAAAAAATCGGCGGTTTGGATATCCTTTGGATATCCCATGGATATCTGAGGATATCCCATGGATATCTGAGGATATCCACAGGATATCTTCTGGATATCTCTATAGACTTTCATAAATGTCCTCCAGATATCCCATAGATATGGTCAGGACATCGCACAGATATCATCAGGATATCCCACAGATATTTTCAGGATATTCTCAGTATATCTTCTGGATGTCAAGAAGATATTCTCAGGATACTGTTTTTAAAGTCATTATAAGACTACGAGTGAGAATATTCTGTGAATTAAATTTTATATAAATAAAAGAAAATGCAACTTGTTTTTCGAGAAAGTTGTTTAATTTGAAAAATTCTTAACTAATTTTTTTCTCATTCGTGATTCATTCCTTTATTCATATGCTTAATATTGTCAGAAAATAAATTGTCTTTAAACAATATAAATTCTTCCCCGCAAATAACGAATAACTATTAATATTAATTATACATTAAGTGCATGAGTTTATTTAAAAACTTTGAAAAATGCGTTTCAAATCTTCATTTAAAATAAATTAGAAGCTCATAAGATTTTTGTTTTTATTATACTATTATTCATTATATTCGCTTAACAATTTTAACCTTTAAAATATATGTTGAGATATTAAATATCCCGTGAATATCCTAAGAATATCCCACAGACATCCTGAGGATATCCCATGGATATCCTGCGATATAATATCCAATAGATATTTTGTGGATGTCTTAGGGATATCCTGTGGATATCCTATGGATGTCCTGTTGATGTCCCACAGACCGGCGGTTTAGATATCCTAGGGATATCCCAAGATATCCTGGGGACCATTCTAGGATATCGACCATTGATATGGATATCCTAGGGATATCCTTTTGTTATGAGGGATTAAACAAATTTTTTTAGAAATATCAACATTATACATCGGATTAAATATTATTGTTTGTAAAAATTTGCTGACTTGAAAATTTTAACTCATCCATAAATTTCATTAAGATACACAATTTTTGCACACTTTTTATTGAGAGTAAAATTTCATTTTTATATTTTTATTTTACCATAGTAATTAACTTTTTACGATTTTCTTAAATTAAGTTTAGGTATTTTCTTCTTTCATAAACGTTTTGTATATTTATAAGTAAAGGTCGATCACTAGGAGGTAGTTTCGAGGTTTTATTGGCCTAATTTAAATAACAAGCTATGAGGGTCGAATGCTATCTCATTTCGATAGTTGCATATCTTGAATCTTGTCACCCCTCTTTTTAGAGCCATGACGCTGATGAGTGAAGGATTTACGGACTTTTATTACAGCTTGCATTTATCTCAAATGGTGCTCATGCAAATTAAGATCTCCGTTTAAGCACAACATGTTCGTCGCTTGGGGAAACTCTCAAGAAATGCGCAGCTACCAGTATTCGTCTCCGGATAAGATGGAAGTAATGTGTACAAAAAAAAAAGTCAAGGAAAAAAGTGAGTTGAGAAGATACCTTTTGTTTTTAAGCTTCGTTCAATTTTTATTCTTAATGTACAACAGATCTGTATGTAAATTTTACATTTTCCTGAATAGAAAGAATCCTAGAAATTAAGTTAGCTTAAAAGTTTCATGCAAAATTAATTAAAATTTACAACTATGACAAAATCTTACATAAAATCTTTTTTGTTATCTAAAGAAAATATTTGATTTGCTTAAGAAAATTTTAATTATGTATAACTGAAATATGTTATTTGATGGAATCGAAGATAAAAAAAAATGCCTCTTCTTTAGTTCCACTTGTCGGTTGTAAACACGCAATTACTTTGACTCGTAAAATAGTAAGTTATAATTTGATTACTCGTATATAGTTTTTATGTAAACAGAATAACAAAGTAATGATGCTGAAAAGTTAAAAACGAGGGAAAGACGAAAATTAGCCAAGCATTTGCTTACAGTAGACATCGAAGCAATCGAAGTAATTACACATGGCGATTCAAACAAGAAATTGCTGCAAAGAGAGAAAAAAATTATCAGGAAAAAACAGTTTCGAACAGGTTCAAGAAACGTGTATTAAGACGACAGAAGTGCATAATCAATTTATTCCTTAGAAATTGCAGAGATATTTAAGCTTTTAATATCATAGGTACAACACAATCCAATAAAAACAGTACAAAGAGACAATAAATATACATATATATATATATATATATATATATATATATAAATAATGTCCTTAAATTGTACAAACGATTTACAAGTGTCTCAGTTATTACAAAGATCAGTAATGAACTTAAAAATTTTTTTTTAATTTTACAAAATTTGGATTTATTTTTTATATTCTTTTGCTTCCTCGTGGAGGAAGCTTTGTAGTCCTTTCGTTTATAAAATTTTTAAACATGGTAAATTTTAAAATTTTCTTAATTTTTCAAAAACTTTAATTAATTTAAATCAGTTTTTAACTCGAAATGTTTTAAATCAATCATTATTGATTAGAGAAATTCATAGCTTTCTCCACGAGAAAGCAAATTTTTCGCTTCACACAATGGGGAAGCAAAATGTTTATGAAATAAACATAAAGGATCCCCTCCTTGTTTAAAATTATTAATTTTAAAAATTGAAATGTCGTGTGCAATGAAAAACAGAAAACTACAATTTTGTAAAATAAATTTGAGAAAACCATTGCAATTTACAAATATGGTATCGACAAAAAATGTGACCAGTGTAAATTTATTACAGCGTAGAGCACAAAAAAATTTGATGTATTTGCTTATACAAAATGAAATGTCAGAATGCTCTCTATAGATTTCCTGCCAATTCAATACAATTTTTTGCTATCCCATATCGAAATTTACAGAACACGTTTGTGTTACAATCGAGGTTACAATTGATAATAAATTAAAAATTAACTAGATTTTTGAAATTACTTTTAATAACCCTTTCGTGCCTCCGGTACATATATGTACCACTTACAAAATTTGATATAACTCTTACAAATTTAAGCCAATCAGTAATTCCAATGGATAGTTTTATTGACAATCGTTATTACTATATGTTAAAAAATAGAAAACAGTATAATACAGTTATAATTATTTTAAACAATAGGTACAACATTGATAAAAAATTAACAAAAGTTATATATCAATAATGTTAAATCATTCATTTAGGCTTCATCCGTTTTTAACAACACATTGACTCTTAATATTTTCGAGGTCGCTGATTACGAAACTGGAGTCAGATTTTCAAAATGCAAAATGGCGGATCCAATATGGCGGTCGAATATCCAAAATTTTATCTGTTCTCTTCAAATTCGTCACTCGGGGGTTTTTGGGGTCGCTGATTACGAATCTGAAGTCAGATTTTCAAAATTCAAAATGGCGGATCCAATATGGAGGAATAAATTTCAAAATTTCACCGATTTACCTTAAAACTCATCACTCGGGGGTTATTAAAATTATTATTTTATTAAACTAATTATATTGAAATTAATAATTTTATTTTAATCACCATCTGAAAATTATATTTAATTAATTTCTTTTATATTAATTGAACAATTTTTTGTATTTTGTTATATGTAAAGCTTACATCGAATTTGAAAATTCGCGAGACTCACATGATAATGAAATTCATCCACCTTGTTAAAATAGGGTTCTTGGCGAAGGTTTACTGTAAAAAAAACCTAACGCGCCTTATTCGGAACCTCTTAGGTGGTGTGGAAGACCGTCACCGCTGCAAACAATTGATTTAAAAGTGAGAAAAATTTAAAAGTTTCTAAAAATTTTTTGAACAAACTCGATCCGTCATTTAGAATTTTGAAAATCTGACTGCAGATTCGTAATCAGCGACCCCAAAAACCCCCGAGTGATAAGTTTTAAGTGAAACCGGTGAAATTTTGAAAATTAGTCCGCCATATTGGATCCGCCATTTTGATTTTTGAAAATCTGGCTTCAGATTCGTAATCAGCGACCCCAAAAACCCCCAAGTGATGAGTTTTAAGGGGAACAGATAAAATTTTGAAAATTTGTCCGCCATATTGGATCCGCCATTTTGAATTTTCGAAATCTGACTTCAAATTCAAAATCAGCGACCCCAAAAACCCCCGAGTGATGAGTTTTAAGGGGAACAGATAAAATTTTGAAAATTTGTCCGCCATATTGGATCCGCCATTTTGAATTTTGAAAATCTGACTTCAGATTCGTAATCAGCGACCCCAAAAACCCCCGAGTGATGAGTTTTAAGGGGAACAGATAAAATTTTGAAAATTTGTCCGCCATATTGGATCCGCCATTATGAATTTTCAAAATCTGACTTCAAATTCGAAATCAGCGACCCCAAAAACCCCCGAGTGACGAGTTTCAACAAAATCTATAAGCTAGGTTGCCCGGGGGCACGAAAGGGATAAACTAGTTCGAATTAATTACTGTCAATCGGAGCATTGTACGAAAATCACAACATTTTTATTCTGTGTTTAAGTAAAATTTTAAACTTTGTGACGTAGTTACAATTATTGTTACAGGCCTGACAGGAATCTGACGATTGATTTCGGAACTAATCGACAGGCCAATCATTAGATTTTCATAGTTGACACGATATTTGTGACGCACTCCCACGAGTCGGTCGTAAAATTCTTACTCATCTCTTGTGGAAATTGACGAGCTGTTTTCCAACATAATATCAAGTAATTTATCATAAATACAATAAAAGTGTATTATTTGTAAATTTTTTAAAAAATGAAGCAAAACTACAAATGTATATTAAAATCAATTTGGACTTATGGAATTCAACTATAGGGAAATGCTAGTAAGGTAAAAGCACCAATACCTGGACGCTATTAAAACGATCTTTTTATCCGTGTTTTGTACTAAGATAATTCAATATAATTGATAAAATGTTTATATTTTCGTTTCCTTTACCTTCGAAGGATACTAATTAGACAAAATTAATCATAATAGATGTTTTAATTAAATTAAAATCTTGAAATTATGATATAGCTCATTTGCAGCAGAAGTTAGACACGGTATTTGCTAAAGCAGTAATAGTTGGAAGGCCTAGTGTAGTTAGACATTAAATAAGTAAATTAAATTATAATTTATTTTTTAGTTATTTTGATTACATAATAAACTAAATTAATTAAACTAATTGAGTTAATTGAATTGAATTGCTTCCGGCGGTTTGGAAATCCCTCAGATGTCCTAGGATATCCTAAGTATATCCTAGGGATATCAAAACTGCCACAAGCAAATGAATATCCTAAGGATGTCCCAGGGACATCCTTAAATATTTGGTGCTGTGAGGGAACATATAAAGTGGTAGGTTAATTTTGACAGTCGATTCAGACAGAATTCAGAGAAATTAATTATTAACTTGTAATTAATTAATTTATTTTGATTAATTGGTAAACTAATTAATGTAATTGAAATGTAATTAAACTATTTAAATTGATACAATTGATTATTTGAGGTGTTAATTGAATTAAATTACTATTTAACTATTGAGTACTTATATATTTATAAGTGTCAGGTTAACTCGGACAGCAATTTTAAAGAAATTGTTTTATATAATTCTTTTTGCATCCCCTCACAGCACCAGATATCCTAGGATATTCCAAAAACATCCCTTAAATATCCTAGGGATACCCCAGGGATATCCTAAGGATACTTTAAGGATATCCAAAGTAGCGACGGTTAGGATATCCTAGGGATATCCCAGGGATATCTAAGGATGTCCCTAGGACGTCCCAGGGATATCCTAATCATTTCCCCGGATATTATTAGGATATCCTAATCATTTCCCCGAATATTATTAGGATATCCTCAGGACGTCCTAAGGATATCCCTGGAATAATTAGGGATGTCCTAAGGATATCCACAGTATGTCTACATTATCTTAAGGGTTAGAATATCCTTGAGTCGTTCTAAAAATGTCCCTAAGGTATCCATAAAACGACCCTAACATACAAATTAATTAAATAAAAATGAAAAACATATTATTTAGATGTATTTATAATGTATTTCCAAGATATCTAAAATGATTTACCTTGTCTACAAGAATTCCTTTTTCTACTTCTTCTTTAAAAAATCTCTTGAAACCAACTCAAGCGCTAACTATTTGTATCAAAAAATCGCTATCTGAAATAGTCAAAATTTGAATCATAATGATATCCTAGCGATCTTAGCGATATTTCTAAAATATTTTAACGATATACCAAGTTTATCCCAAGAATATCACCACGATATCACTAGGATATCCATGGAATATCCCAGGGATATCCCTAGAATATCCTCAGGATATCCCAGGATATCCCAAAAATATCCTACGTAACGGAGGTTTGGATGTTCTGAGGATATCCTATGGACGTTTTCAGGATATCCTACATTAGTTTAGGATATCCTTTTGTTGTGAGGGTCTACTATTAATAAATGTAATTCCTCCTAAAAGCTAACTGTCTAAAGAGTATCTCAAATTTTTTTTACTTAATTTGGAGGGCTATTTTAATTTCTTTTTGCTAAGATGTCCCAGAGATGTACTTGGACGTCCTAATAATGAAATCCTAATTGCCAAGAGCAAAAAGATTTCCCTAAGACTTCCATAGGACATCCTGAATATACGGATGCTGTTAGAGATTGGTATTATTTAACGATTCCAAATTCCAAAATTTAAATTTCTTGTAACTGCGAATATTCAACCCTTTTGTATACCTATTGTTGTCGTTGTAGATTATACTTCTTCATAAATAAACTTGATTGGTCAATTTTAAAAGTCATAGAAAGTAATCTACTAGAACTTTTCAATTCTTTCATTTAATTTACCACAAATATATTTAAAAATATTAAAAAAAATTTTTAACTCAAAGGGAGGAAGGGTCAGTTAGCAAAGTTATACTTTTTGTGATGATCTGTGATTTACAGGAGGAGGAGAAGGTGAAAAATAATTTTAAAAATAGCGTGACGTTTATGAAAGGTCCCCAAATTGCGGATTTTCGCACACAGCACATTGAAGCAAACTTATAACCTTGTATTGGATTTTTCGAACCCTCTGTAAGCCTTTGCAGATTGGAAGCATCGATCACGGCTTCGCGTTCATGAGTAGTGCAATTGCAAACACTATGTGTGGCTTTTTGCTCCCGCTAACATGCGGGAGCAAAAATATCGGTCTCAATTCTGCAAACTGATTGGATATTCAGGATTAAGTTTTTCAAATTCTTCATTTAAATTGCTTATATCACACAGCAATAAACGTTGTTTTACTTTTTTCTCCATTTATTTTAACAGTATCTTTTTTATTTGTCATTTCTCTGTCATAATCTTGTGCAACATTGCAGAGGTGGGTCAACTTTTAGAATTGGTATTACTAAAATATATCGTAATTTTTATTAATTTTAAATTTTAATTTTGCTTTAAATATCCAAATAGAATCAAGTACTATGCATTAAACAAACTAACAAAATATGGGGATATTCTAGGGATATCTTTTTAATGAAAGAGAAGTCACTATATGGTATGATATAAATATAGTTGGTAAACCATTAATTATATCTTGAGAGTGCTCCCTAATGCCATGTACTCACAATTCGCAAAAGTTGTTGGCACCATATGAATATAATCACCATGATCGAGGGTCTCCAATAATGTCAGTAGTTTCAAAGGGATTCCAAAAGCACGTGGTCGATCGAGTTCGAATTATACAGGAGAGGCAAAAGGATTGCTTCGGGGATGACAGAAAATTGAATGCAACTGGTGAGACGGAGGCTGCCAATTCGGACACCGGTGGTTATGTGGGTGGCTACCGTATATAGACATAGGGTATTAAATATAAATAGTAATACTCTCTGTATTACTAGGGGATTGGGAGCGAAATATGTCATGCGGGGTGAATGCAGTTGTTGTTGGTAGGTTCAATTAGATTCTAGAGCTTTCCGGCTCGTCTGACAGATAGTGACTGATTGTTCTGCACGGCTGAATGGTGCGTAAGATTAATTGGAGAAAACATGAGAAGTCAGCTGCAAATCAATTATAGCGTGCAATACAATGCTAAAGCAGAATGAGCTTACCTGATTTCATGACACGATACAAATAATAATTTCATCTAAAAATTAAACACATACTTTTTTTCCCCTTTGAGTCAATGCAGACAATTGTAATTTAAATTAAATTTATTATTCAAGGAGGAAATTAAAATAATAATCATCATAATAATAAATAATAAAACCCATTCAACTGTAGTCACAATCGATCCTAATAGATTTAAATAATAAACAGAATATTTATAACTATTTAATTTATTTTTATCACTATTTACTAAATTTTAAAATATTTACTGAAATAAATAAATAATTTGAAGATATGTGATGTTTTACTGTAAATTAGTCATTCAGTAGGGTATATTTTCTAGTTATTTATTAAATTGCAAAGTAAACGTTTTCGATAAATGTATATTTATTCGTTTGGGGTCTTGAATATTTTATGTTCCTAAAGTTGCGTCTTTCGCTACCTGTCAATCAATTAGATTTCTTGTAGTCTGCTTTTATGGGTATGCCTTGTGAAATACTACTTAGTGTGTTTTTCTATCTATTTACATTATTAAACTTGAACGACGTGTTAAAATCCAACAGGATGAACCTCAGTTCCCTCGCAAGTATCAGTTGGGGTCAATTATTTTACTATCAGTAAATAAATGCTTTTGATTTTTATATGCGTGAAATTTATTTCAAGTTGATTTATATTTAAAAATCATTAAAATTAAAGTGAAATTTAAAAAATTGATGACACACTTAAAGTATTAAATTAACTAAAAGTAATTGATCAAATTAATATTAATTTGATAATTCTGGTAACGATTTTATTTAAATTAACTATGGATTGTAGTCAGAAAGGCATTTTTCTATTCCATCAGAATACTTAAATTTAAAATGGCATGTCTTTAAAATAATAAAGTAAAGTGTACATAAAATGTTGTAGTGTCACTGACCCGAACCTAACAATTGATTTGATTATAGTCTTCAGAAGTGGCATAGGAGCTTAATATTCCTGAAGAGCTTTTTGAGACACACGAAAGAAAGACTATATTTCTGCGTGAGCATGATTTTCAGGTAGCTTCCTGGATAATTAAAGTCCTTTATGCAGATTTTCTTGTAAGGTGGATGCTCCGAAGGAACGTAGGATGCGTGTCTACCATGTGCTTCTGTCCATGAAATTATGATATTTGTAACTCGGAACTTTACAACTACTTCACTAATTAGAAGGTTTGACTGTCTACCCTCCATTGCAAAACCAGCTATTGTCTGCTTACTATTAAAGTATAAAAAAATTGTACCCTTAAATCACAAATTTAATATTATATTATTTTCGAATCATCGAACTAATAACTCTACAATCTAAAAACTCCGGTTTTTTAAACAAAGTACAATGACATATTAAAATATTACAATTCGTTTGGTTTTAATTAGTTATAAACCATGAAAAAATATAATAAATAAATTTAATTTATTAAGAAAATTATTTGTATAAATAACAAGTGCTAAAAATAATAAAATTAAATTAATCCCAAACCTCTACTACTAATTAACGAATCACATATGTCGTCTAGAAAAGGAACAAATTGCGTCAAGGTCAATTAAATCCAATTAAAAGTAGAGTGCGGTTAGAGGATAAGCAAAGAGAGAGTATAGAGTTCCTAATTTGTCCATTACAAATAGTTTATTCAGGTGGCTGATTGACTCTAGGCACACCATAATTAAAAGTAAGCTGCCACTGCGTGCCGTCTAAGAGACTATTAAACCGTTACGAGGGTGCAGCCAGATACGGTTTAACTTGGCTGGAAATGTACATCGATACTATTTAGATAACTGTCTAGAATTATATCAATGTAATCAACATACGTTGTATTAAAACAAAAATTATGCTTCATTTTTTTAAATATTTTTCTACATGAAATTATCGCTAATAATATATAGAATAAAAAATACGTTTGTAACTAAATGGCATTTATATTGCAACCTAGAATATCTTCAGAATATCTCGAATATCTCGAATATCTCGAATATCTCGAATATCTCGAATATCTCGAATATCTCGAATATCTCGAATATCTGGTATTGTATTGTATTGTATTGTATTGTATTGTATTGTATTGTATTGTATTGTATTGTATTGTATTGTATTGTATTGTATTGTATTGTATTGTATTGTATTGTATTGTATTGTATTGTATTGTATTGTATTGTATTGTATTGTATTGTATTGTATTGTATTGTATTGTATTGTATTGTATTTTATTGTATTAAATTAAAAGTCTGGGTTTTTAATGATGTTTAACTCAGTGCACGTACTCTGACTTAAAGCCAAGCACTAGCTCCACTTTAGCCTCGAATGCAGCTTTAGATCGATCCGTATCCACTCATTGTATTTGCTTTTAGGGTTATAATTTAAATGTATCTGGCAGAAATATTATTGAGAAAATATGTTTTTTTCAAATGTAAATGTTTAATATTTATTTTTATTTATTAAAAAGTCAGTCATTTAGTTTTATAAAATTTGTCATTCAATTATTAAAGATCAACAAACTAATTAAATAAAAAATTAATTTCTATTATCTAGACTTTTGATAAAACATTTTGATTAATTTTTAAAAAAGATGTGAAAATTTGTGAGAAATAATTTAAAACTATAATAATTTAAAAAAATGCAATCAGCTTAATGATATCATTATCGTAATACAGCTGGGTATAGCATGAAAACGAATTTCATCAGATTGGTCAAATTAGTTTTTTTTTACCTTTAAAGCACCCTGAAGTAATCTGTTATAAAATTTTAATGGAAAACATTAAAATTTTCAGCCTCGCAGGATTTCGTATCACATCTGCGTTTCGTGTAATCGAATCGATCACTTATTCCGTCACACAGTTCGTTTGCGAGTAATACCAAAATTGTCTCATTCGATTCGTTGTAATAAACGAGTCTAACGATTGGCACTGAAATCGCCAAGCGAATTATATGTCGGGATTCGTTGAAAATTCAAAATCCCAGGATAGGTAGTTCACATTCACACATTTAGTATATACACGGAATAATATTGCAGCAATCATATTATGAAACGACCAAATACGTCAACAGACAATGTGTATGCACTGAATAATGCATTGTTGATGCAGCTAATGCATGGTCAGCTACCGCATAGATAACCTGCTCCATGTTTGCGAATCAAAGTCATCACCCGCCGCATCGCATCGTCATTGCAGAACATCGATGAAATGACTAGACGATAGCAATACCGCGATTTTCCGTATGCAAACTATCATCTGTAAATAGATGTTGCATTTACAACCATGACAACATCAAGACGCTGAGCTACGCTTTACTCGTTAAAATGTTTACTTTATGCTTTCCCCCTCAAAGTTAAACATTTTTTGTATACTTTATTTTAATGGATGTAATACAAAAAAATTAATATTTTATTCTTCTATAAAGAGTTTACGTTAAGAATTGTTTGAAAAGAGGAAGAAAACGATGATAAAATTCTGTCCATTTCTTTCTATGATTATGATTTGAAATTTGTTTCGAATGTCAAATTTAAAAGTTACGAAAACCTAAAATACTTTTGCCTGAATATTTATTTATTTTTACATTAATAAATGCCTCTTTTTTTTATAATTGAGGGTGCCCATGAAATGGTGGATTTGGCGTCCCAACCGCAATATGTACTTCGCGTTGCGCGGAAGAGACTGGGTTTGACCAATAAGGGGTCATTGCTTCTCGCCCCCTCCACGCAACTCGAAGTAGATATTGCGGTTGGGACAGACAGTCCGAGCCTAATGCACTGTTGTATGGGCACCCTCAATTATTAATTTTATTTACTCTTTCTCAGAATTCGATACTCCCAGTAAATACATCACAATTTTTAACCTAATTATAAATCTTAATCTAATCGCAATCTTAACATAAACTATTACTAAAAATCCGCCAGTGCCAGGATTTCCATTTCCAGTTCCTTTTGTCCAAACTGGCTTCATTCCCATTTACCCTTTGATCTGTAAGTTAATATAATCTATTCATCCACTTTCTGACCATTTCAATACACCCCTTTACCACAACCATATTCCATTATCCACCTAATTTAAAGCCTGACAGTTTCCCCAAACACACTTTAATTTCTCCATTTCATACTCACTACAACACACATTTTCTTCACATCCATCGTTTTATCCGCATCTACCTACCACATTCCATTTCCCTATCAACCATTTGACTTTCTTTTCTTTCATTTTCCACCTTGCACTCATTTTTCAATCCTACTTTAACCACCTCTCCTGAATCTTCTCTCCCAAACTATTTTACTTCATCCACCCAAACATTTCCTCCAGATCTTATCCTCATCAATCCACTCCAAATTCCTTCTCAACCCTCTAACATCATTGCTTCTTTATTCTCTTGCTCACTTCCAAACTCCACCACCTACAACTTTGGCTTCTTATCATTCCCTTCTGCCGCTTTTAATAACCTCTCCAAAAGTTATTAGGAAAGATTTTCCCCGATACCTGCCCTAACAGCAACGGATATTACAGGATATCCTATGGACGTCCTAGCCGTATCCGGAAATTTGGATATCTCTAGGTTGACCTATGGATATCCTATTTTCCAGATATCCTTAGGACGTCCATAAGATACCTTAAATATCCGAATGCTGTTAGGGTGTCAACAATCTTTCAATTTAACTCTTAATCTTTCTCTTATATATCTTCATGCCTTGAATAATAATATTTATTTTCCTTTTATCATTCTCCATCAACTCTCCACCCACATCGATAATTCCCCTAATCTCAATTCCAAATCCTCTTCTTTCTCTTCACCACTTGCGCATTTCGACCTTTTCTATTTTTCCATCTACCCCTATTTTCTTCTTTAAGGGGGAGTAACACCTTTGACCTCATAAAAAGTCGATTGTTTTTTTTTGCTTAATCGATACTTTAAAGGTTATAGAATATAATTTTAATCATAAAAGTTGGTTCTGGAATTTTTTTTATGTAAAAAATATCAAAATTTATAAAAGATGTCAAAGCGCGCTATGAGTATACTCTAGAGCACAATTTGAGAGAAGCAGCTAAAGAAGCTCGTAGGCAGCTCACGGCATATATAGCACATATAACAGTTTTTGTTCTATTTTAACATTGCAATTGAATTTCAAACGTATCTTAACACCGATAAAAAATTTCATGTCATCAAAATATAAAAGTGATGTATGCAGGTTAAGACATGTTCGGACATGCAGGTTGAGACGCCGAGAGTCACTAGATTTTATTTCGCCAACTTGACAGTTATTCTGAAACAAAAAGTTTTAATGAATTCCATAAATACTAGAAATCTCGTAGAATATAATTCAATTACTATCAACCCCAAAAGGATCAAGACCAACCCTTAACGATCATCCCCCACTAAACATTTTTATAATAAATTGGCAGTAACTGTGAAAGAAATAAAATAATTTTTTTTATAATCTCCGAGGACATTAGAAATTATCAAGAATACTTTCCAATTATTATCAACCCCAAAATGACCAAAATCAATCACTAACATTCATCCTCTAATGAACACTTTGATAAAATATTAGCTTAATTGTAAGAAAAAAAATGACAATAGGTTCTACTAAACATTTGAATAAATTGGCAGAAACTGTGGGACAAATAAACTAAAAAATTTTTTTTAAGCTCCATGGATGTTAGAAATTTTTAAGACAAAATTGCGACTCAGATGCCAATTCTGACAAAAATTAATAAATTTTTAAACTATTTTATTCTTTAATACCTTCAATATAAATAAATAAATAAGAAATTTTTAAAAAACTACGTGGTTATTTATTTTCTTTTAATCATTTCACAATTACTATAGGTGTGTCTCAACCTGCATGTCAAATTATTTTTTGGACAGAAATACCATATTCGGAAAATCAGACGAAAATACTTTCTCAGTCAAAATTGTAGCCCTGAACAGTACTTTTTGAATAGCATACAAAACTTTTTGTTAAATGTTTTTTGTTTAAAAATTTTCTCAAAAAGCAAAACCCGTGTCAACCTGCATACATCTCCTCCTACCATTTTCGCAAAAATTAACATTTTCAAAAATCGTACTTACTTCCAAGCAAAATTTATCATAAATTCAGAAAAACATTGTTCACTCATATCGTTTAACCACAATCATGCTCACCAATGAGACCGGGGCAAGCAACAATGACAGTTTTGTCGACCTCTATAGACCAGGCACAAAAAATTCTAAAATAAAAATCATTATTTTTATAAACTAGAAGTATGAATTTTAATGTAAATACCGTTTTTCGATTGCTTCTGTCTCTTTATGTTAAAGAAATTCACTATTTAACGGTTAAAATTACTCTCCAAAGGTATTACTCCCCTTTAATTCATTCTCCATCAAGATATACAATATTCTTTACATATTTTCCTTCTCCTTCCTTCACTATATTTTCTACTTTTCCCTCCTCTTCTTAATTTTTCTTACCCCCTAACTTATTAGCCTTGCAGATATAGAAATATTGCTGTAAAATGTTTTCGTCAGTTGATAGAATACAATTCTTTGCATTACTTTTTTGGTGGTGTCTGTGTTTTTAAATAATATATTTTAATATTAATTGAATAAAGAAAATTAAGACCTCGGGAACATTTTAAAAAATAAAATCAAAAAATTTATACATACATTGTATTATAAAGTCAGAATTTAAAAACTACGAAAGTTTAGAATATTACTCTTTTAAAAATATTTACAATTTAATTTTTTTATATGTAAATGTAATTAACAAATGAATAATAATTTTTTAGAAATATAATCAAAAAGATGTTTTATATATTAAAATTTTTCCATAAATTTATTGATATGCATTTTTGGTATTCTTGATTACGTATTCACACAGTTTTAAAAATTTTTCAACTTTTTTTGTAGAATTGTAATCAGCGACAAATGGACTGAAACTATATACTATCAACGGTTTACAAAACACTCATGCATGGATTCGATATCATAAAAAGCTTTTTTATTCCTATCGGATCAGCTTCCTGAAGAATCTCAGTAAGCTGGAAATAAAGATTTTAGAAGATTTTGGAAATTTTATGGAAAAAAAACTTTAAGAATTAAAAATTTTAAATATTTATTTAACTCCATTATAGATTCATTTATTGTATTCTTGATTTATTTCTAGTGTGACGATGTAAAATTCTTATAATTTTACAAATCAGAAATTATATATTTTAAAAAATTTTTAATTCTTATTAATTCTTATTAATTCTCGGAGATTGCATCGGATATTCCAAGATTATTATTTTATATTTATTATAATGTTTGTCATATTAAAACAAGAAAATTTTATCAGTGTTTTAAAAACTCCTCCGCCATATCGAATCAATCACTTTTAATTTTAAAAATTGGACCAACGGAGATAGTGTAGAGTGAATCAGTACTCCACACCTGAAATATCCAAATTCTATTATAAAACCCATCCACCTCCACAGCAATTCCACGCAAGGGAAAAGTTCGTTCCACCATTCCTGGTTTTAAATCTAAGTTCAAATTCGTATTCAGTGACTGTATTTCAGATATATTCAATATTTATGATTTTTATAATTATTAACATTACTCAAGTTTCATAAATTTAATTAATATAAATTAAATAATTTAGAGCAAAGTTTCTGCATTTATTTAGCTTTACTTTAATCCAAGGATAATTAAGTTTGGTACATTCTGCTTTATAATTTAAGAGACAAGAACATTTTCTCTATCTATATACATACTGATAAAAGTAGATTAAATATTGACAAAAATTAATTGAAACTTGTCACTTTCACACTAGTCTAATATAAAAATGAGAAAATGATAATCAAATTTTTTTTTTAGAATTTCTCAGATATTGTTTATTAACTTTATATATGCAGATTTACAATAAATGTGTACATATAGTTTTGTTTGAGATATAAATTTCCTATTGTATCTAATGTCACTATTTTCTCGACAATTTATTCCTTTACCCTATATTGTTTGATTCTCTTCTATTGTGTGTTTGTTAAAACTGCGTACAATACAATAACGAACACTTGGAGTATTTTATTTTTTTTTTACGAAATTTATAAGGGTAGTTTTGTATGAATCTTGTACAAACTTAACAAATAATGATTCTGAATGCAGGTGCCCTTTGTAATTTGACCCTATAATAATGAAACTGGTGGCTCTTGTCTCCCCTATTTGTATATTTACACCCCAGCATTCTCTTTATATTTTTCGTCAATAAAATAGTTTTTTTTGCAATTATCATTATGCAACGTTACTTTTCACAATAGAGATTTTGCTATTATGTAAAAATGATATAAATACTAGTATATTATTAAGATTTAAGAAAATAAACAAAATTGAAAATTTTTAAATTAATAAAACAATTAGCTGAGTAGAAAAATGAAAAATAAACTAGAATTATAGTGAATACAATATTTTGTTAAAACTAATTGATATGTTTACTAAACTTTATTTTTTTTAGAATTTCTAAGCGATCTACAGTTTAGTAAAGATGAGAAAATTCATAAAAGCACTGACATTTGAGAAGGTGAAGTCGGAACATATAACGATTTCTTCTGAAATAGAGTCAAATATCCGGCAGAAAGGAACATTTCTGCGACTAGAAACTATCCTATATCGATCGACGACCGACAAGTCGTCCGTACCGGAAACATTTTCTTTCGTCCAATCTTATCTGATTCCCGATTTTTCTTCCTACCTATTTTTACGCAATGTTCTCTCCAATATCGTACGAACAATTTTTCACTACACAGTCAGCAGAAAAAAATTTCATATTTTTTTATATTCTATCACTTTTCTATTATGAAAGGATTTTATAATAAAGAAAAGTAAAATAATTTTGTCAGGCATATAATTATTTTAACTTAACATTACTTTAAAATTTTATTTCTTTGTTAATTCTCCTTTGTATAATATTTCTCAAGTTTGTAACTAAACCTGCGCGTAAAATTATAGGTAAAACTCACACTTTCACTATCTCCCTATAGTAAGAAGGTATGGATTAAAATGATTTCAGGAAATGGACATTAAATTCATTGGATTGAAAGTGTTATGAATTCAGACATATTTTAAATCAGTTTAATTCATTTCAAAACAAAGGACTTAAATAAATGAAAGAAGATTAATCTCTTAAATGTTAAATATAATGTGCAATGATTTTACAATTAATAAGAAAGAAGATATTCAATTTCTTAGTCATACTTATTTTCCTTTACTAAAATAAGTTAAAAGAATAGTTTGAATTCCTATTATTTTGATTCGAGTTCATTGACTCCATTGTGCATGTATTAAGGATGAGGTTATAAAAAAATTTATAATTCAAATCCTTATTTGACAAGAGATTTATATATAACATTGTAGCATTAATTCCGAGGAACAAAATTTTCATTAAGACTATTTTCTTCACAAATTTAAACATAATCAACATATTTAATTTACTATAGCAAATCTTAAAACAATTTTTGGATATGACACAAATAATAAATGACAATAAAGTGATGACAAATTGGTTAAAAGAACCTACATGGTCCGGAAAATATATTAATTTTAATTCTAATTTTCCTGTATAAATTACAAGAAATAGGCGTTATCAACACTTTAGTTGACAGAAACATTAAATTAGCCGATAAATGCTTTCATAATGATAATTATTAATTTAATTAAAAGTACTCTTAAAAATAACAGTTATTTTGATGAGTTCATCGAAAAGTACATTAAACGAAGACTTTTTACTATCGACAGTAATCTCTATAGAAATAGACAAGATGAATCATTTGGAAGCAATATTCGTGTCTTTTCATGTATACACATGTGATACTTATGGATGATTCAGTAAAATATGTAAGAATCACAATATATAAAAGCTGTTTTTCAATCCAATAATAATAGTCAAAGTGTTTTTCGAACCATGAAGGATTCGACTCCTGCTCTTAAAAAATCTGATGTTTATAGTATTCCTTACAAGGATTTTGTAATTTAGTATACATGCACATGTGACTTGTTAATAATTGTTAATATTTGTTTGAAGCTTTATGTATTACGTCTCAAAGTAGAGAAATTACTAAACAAATAAAATTTATATTTATTTTATCCACTTCGGTGATTCAGTGATACTTCCTGTTTCATTTACAGAACAGAAGGCTCTGAGCTTAGGGTACAGGAAAGAAAGAGAAATAGGATTTTAATAAATAAATTAGTTATTATATTTATTGAATATACAGTAAATCGTAATTTACTGGAAATATTGACCTCTAGGTTTAGACACCTCGTTACGAACCATTATAATTACAATGAATCATAATTATTTAATTTTTTTTACTTTATTAAACTGATCGAATGTTGCGTCAATTTTGCTACGTGGTTTTCACTTTAAGAAATTGTCGCTTTAACTATATAATGCTACTTGCTCGTACTCAACAATAATTTATCTTATTAATTAAAAATATTGATGAGTTATGTCGAAGTAAAAATTTGTGTAGCAATTCCCTTCAATTTCTAAATTATTGAATTTTAACAATTGTTCAATTTGGTTTATTAAAATATATTGTCATGTTGCAATTCCTAGTGAGGAAAATACAAAAAATTTATTGAAGTTCAAGTTAAAGTTCATTAACTTTAACCAAAAATGCAAACTTGCGGTATTTGAAACAAATACCGCATTTAATTGATTCAAATAATAATTATTTGTTACAAATAAATATTTATTTGATAATAGTCAAGAATCGAGTATTTTAATCAAATAATTTTTTTTCAGTGTATATTTAATTTAATATAATATTTTAAATGGACATAAAAATTTATATTAAAATAAATATAGAGTTAAATAATAATTAAGATATAAATACATTAATAAAATAAAAAGACAAAGAAAGTTCGGATAACAGAAGTTTGGATAAAATGTTTTACGGTTCGAATAACAGAAGGTACGGATAACAGGGGTTCGGATAATCGTGGTTCCACTGTATAATCATAGTTTAAATTTAAACTTTCGTGAATTTATTAAAACGGTAAATAATATCAAGCTGTCCGCCAAGAAAATTCTCTACTCGCAAAGATTAATTTTTAAATTGTAAAAAATTTATCAAGACGTAAAATTGATTATTTAAATAATAGCTACCCTTTTGAATTAAATTTAATAATATTAGCAAACATGAGAGAGATAAACGATCCGAATAAAAAACGGAATTAATAATTATATTAATCTGGCTATTTGTAGAAATTTGTAAAGTTTCATTTTCGTAACGCATCCTATTTAAATTGAGTTTAATTTAAAGTTAGATTTGATTTGTTAAATTCTGAATAAGAGAGGGAGAGAGAGATTCTTATGGTGAACAGTCCTTGTAGCCTGAAGATGAAAACATTTCACTGAAACAAGGATAAAATTTAAATACCAAGAAAAGAATTTAGAGAAATAGAAATCTTTATAAATATTTTAAATAGCACTTAACTAATTTTTTTAGACGAAATTCTTATGAAACTGCACTTTAAAACTTGAGGTCAGTCGGGTAACACACCCAAATAATATTGAAGTTTTATCATTTAGTCTAGATAGTTGTCGGGGCTCTGGATAATTGTCCAAGATTTATTTAATTCTATATCCAAAAGTAGATTATAGTAACAATAGATTTATTCTTTGATACAGAAGATTGAGTAATAATAGACAAGTTGTTCTTTCTTCATAAAATGTCCGAGAGTATGTATGAATTTGATAAAATTGACTAAGTCCAACGAGTATAGTTTCACGCACAGAGAAGAATACTTGACGAACTTTGATTTAGAGATGTAGCAGGTTTGGTAGCGAATTCAAAACTGGATGTAGCAGCTTTGGTAACAAATTCAGAACTAGAAGATTTGATGGGGAATTCAGAACCGATTCTCCTAGCATTTATGACCCTTTCGATACAGGATTCTTACAAAGGGGAAGAAAAAATTCTCAGGTATGGGTTGCACATCTCTTCCACCCTCTCAAAATAGTGACCATCTGAACTCGTAAATTAGGGTGACTCCCCTTTCGAGATGACCAAAAAATCGTGGTGATAAGAAAAAGATCAAAGGTAACTCTATCAAAAGAACAAAGTAGTCCATTTATAGAAAAACGATTTTATAGTTTTCATGACCTAATATCAATGAAAATCTTAGGGCTGGTATGAATATATTACCTCATTACAATGGCGTGAGAGAAAAAACATAATTTATGAGATCATAAATTTAAAAATTACCTCATTTTGGTATTTTTTTGGTATTCTAGTATTTATTAGAAAATCGATACATTGGCGCGACTGTATAATTGATTTTAGAAAATCGTTATAGAGTCGCGACTATAATATTGATTAAATAATAAACTGTTACAGTAACGTAACTTTAATATAACAAATCGTTACGATGACGTAACGTTTATTACTTATAAAATGAGAAATGCGTTTGATATCTATAACACCCTCTTCTAAATTATTTACTGAAATAAGTCGAAT
The DNA here is from genome assembly GCF_019393585.1 of Leptopilina boulardi. Lineage (NCBI taxonomy): Eukaryota > Metazoa > Arthropoda > Insecta > Hymenoptera > Figitidae > Leptopilina > Leptopilina boulardi. The sequence continues at coordinate 4,887,901 of NW_026137951.1, read as the reverse complement.
CTAAAATAAATTCATTTTTTTTTGTCTCATAGAATCACAAAAATATTTTAACGAACCATTTTAAAGTTTTTTTATACGTATCAATTTGCACGATAAGGCACTACGGTTGAACCTCTTGAAGTTCAATAATAGCGAATAACTTTTATAGGTGCACCAGTCGCTACCAACACGAGTCACATGAGAAAACCAATAAGGGTGAAAATGGCAAAACGAGAGAATTTAGCGAAGACGAAATTACATTCCGACATATCCGCATACCCGTCTTCGAACAACAGGAGACACTAGATATAAAGACTCAGAGAAGAATGTAACTAATGAGGATTCCCCTGAGAAAACGTACAGCAATTAGCAGACTCGATTTTCTCCGTCAGTGCGTATCGCTTGTTCTGGACTTCAGAAATTTATTTCTCTGTAGGAAAATAACATGTAGAAGAAGAAACGAAAACAGAAGATAGTAAAAAGAGAGAAAAAAAAACTGTGTAGGAAAATTTATTTCGAATCGTGTATCCGATCTCAGAACCGAATTTAATCTGTAGATGTCATGATATTGTAGGGTCTGCAAAGAAACAGATAAGGAAGAGATTGAAACTTGAATTCTTTTATTACAAAAATGCGAAACTTACATTTTCTGGAAATATTTATTCTAGTATACACAAATCCTGAAGGAGGAGAATATTAGTTTTTGTTCTGTTTAAAAATTGTTTTTGAGTAAATGATAAAAATGCAAGGAACGTTCTATTTTATTTTATTTATAGCAGCGAATCTAAAAATCGGACACGTTCGAATGTAACTCGCATTCAAACCTGTGGGGTTCCGTAAACTCATTACCCGAGGGTAACAATGGATTAATTATTGACCTGTAAAGCGGGCTTTAAGACTCTTTCTAGGATAATAAAGAATATGGACAAACTCGTCAAAAAATTTGATTATATACTCTAATTCAAAATTAAATTTATGCAAATTAAACGGTCTTAAAATATTTCAAATAAACAAGTGTTTTTCTCAGTGTTACTTCATACAATATTAAGCTATTGCTTAAAATCTTCTAACTCAAAATTTTTATTGAACTCCTGTTACTTATTACTTTTCAAACATTTGTGTTTATATAAATGGTGGTCAATAATTGTTTAAACAAACTGGTGTTATTGTTTGTCCTTTAATTCATCTTCAAAGGTAGAAGGTTTCTTCTTTTAATTGTTACAGATGGCTGTTCTAAATTACTATACAAAAAAGGAGACATTTGAGTGGATCTTCACTATACATAAAAAGGACTTTTTAAAAAAATCGACAACGAGTTAAGACATTAAGTCAGTCTATGTAAAGCAAAGAAACAATAAACGTGTTCCTTTCATAAAAATTAAATTTAAACAATTTTAATAAATAGAAAATTCTAGCTTTGTGTTTTTGGTGAGAAGTGATAATTTTGTGAACAAGTGTGGGATGGTAGGAGCGAGGGTTTAAAATATAGTTAAAAATCGCGTGACGTAATAAAATATGTGGAAGACCCCTTTTCTAACACATAGATTAGTGAAGCTATTTTATCAGCGGAACCATCAGGAGAAGGTGTTTTCGCTGCAAATATTCTACTCACATTTAGTGAAATATGACTAATTGTTAGTTATTCAAGTGGATTCTTCGGGAATTAATAGATCAAATACTGACAAGAACTTGATTTTCTTAATTTAATTCTACTTTTTTCAATGCACATAGCACACAATGTTTCCTAATAATTTCAAAAATATATTATTGAAACATATCAAATATTTCAATGCAATATGTTGTAACAATTGAAATTATTATTATCTAATTAATAGATGAATAAAGTAAATATGTCGTTACTGACATCTCATCATGATTTGAATGATCCCGCGGTATGAATTTCGAAAAAATGTAGATGACGCTTTCAGACAGTGTCCGAGCGGACGACAAACGCACGTTTCTCGCCTGCCAGCAAAAAAGATATAGATTCCTGTTACCGACATTTACCGACACATTTAGTTCAGACACAAACCACATGGTTGAGGCAGGTGTGGGGCAAAGGGAGGGGAATGAGTCACAGACGGCACTCTATTCTTGGAATTCGATTATACATAGCATAAATTAAATCGATGACTCATATTGCGCAATTAAAATTCTTACTAATTCTTGTTTTTAAAGATGAGGGTGAATTCTTTGTTGATTGCGCAATGCGAATTTTCGGTTCCTTTGTTTTTAAAGTTATGACAATTTATTTTCAGAATTGTTTTTTACATGTTATTTTTATATTGCGACTTATCTAAAGAATGTTTGTAACTTAATATTTATATTACTTTAATATTTAAACTACTTCCTGTTTTTAGAGATAAGGGTGCATTCTTTGCTGATTGCGAATTTTCGGTTCCTCTGTTTTTAAGGTATTTTGTTATTTTTAATTGTCGTTTTGTTTATGTCATTTTATATTACGAACCATCTAAGGAATGTTTGTAACTTAATATTTATACATGTGATAAATTATATTGTTTAATTCGTATGCCATAAGTTATAGTTTTTAAAATATATTATTTCTTAGAAAATATGACTAATGTGGAGGTCAAGAAGGTCATAGTATACGTATATAAAGAGAACAATTTTTTCAATCTTCATCATTCCTCAAGTTCAGGTCATTAATGAACAGAGCTGAAAAGCATAGTGAAATGCAAGTTCGCTTAAATAAGTTGGTTCAAGATATTTTGTTCAAATCAAACGTCATTCAAATTAGATTAAAGTTAAAGTCTATAGTGAAAAAATTTGAAAGTTTGAAGTTAATTAATAAAAAATTAATTTCAATCAATTAAACAAGGCAAGCAAAATTCTAAGGACAAACGGCTCTGTTTTAAAGACGAATACTCCTGTTTATTGTAAAGAAATTTTAAAAATTATGAATAATGGTTTAAAAATTATGAATAATAGTTTAAAAATAGTAAATGAAAATACTACACCGGAGGAAGTGAACTTGTAAATTGAAAGTGCTACAAAGAACATTAGACTATTAAATAAAGTGTTAAAAAATAGATCAGTTTCGTATGGAGATAAAAGGGTAATTTTAAATACAATTGGACTATTAAAGCTAAACAGCAGAAAGTTTCCATTTTATTTAAGTAAAACCAAATCAGATCTACATATCACTTGTTAATTATTAAAAAAAACTGAAATTGAATTACAAAATTTAAGTTTAATAATAATAATTTCAGTTGAAATTGTACTTTATTTTGCTTCAATAAATGCATTTTAAAATAATACTTGTTTTCTAATCATCATAACCTTGTTGCTATCAAGAATCTTTTACTATCCGTCCAGCTGAGAGAAATTTTATTTTTTTTTAAATGAGAATAATTTGTATTTTGGCTTCGAATAAAGTGCCCAGGTTGGATTAGGTTTTCATATTCATGGAGAGTGCACTTATAATCCTTGAATCCTATACTTTTTACTGTTGAAATTTTACCCCTTTAGCTTTTTTAGCCTCCTCATCACCCCATAATTTAAAAGCATACAATTTTAATCTTAAACCTATAAATTCTTCTGCAATTTTACCGTTATTTTTATTTTTCATAAGACCTAGAATTTTTTTTTATTTTTAAGCGATATATATATTGTAAACATTGTTTTCCGGATAATCAAATGCATCGAATTTATGTAAATCATGTTTAATGTAATCAAATAAAAATTTGGTAGTCTGATGTGATAAACAAGCGTCAGTACCAGTATACAATAATTTTGCTTTATATTTTTGATATCAATAAAAATCGTATATTATTGTTTTTGAAATTTCTGAAATTGCGAATCCTATGTAAATTGGCAATAAAATAGTTCATAAGCTTGTAATTAAAATCTCTATCGATATGTGTTAATTTTATTCCTAAACTCAAATATAATTTTAAATTTCTATAAGAATTAGTTTTTCTGTGGTAATGAATTTTGAATTAATTTTGGAATTGTACATTTTAGGAGAGGAGGTATCAAATTTGCAGGACATAAAGGCAAGTCTTTATGCAAAACATTAAGTTCAGAAGAATATTATAAATCTACCTCAAGAATATATTCTTCTAGATAATCATCTGTAATGTTTAAGAAAAAGACATTGCCATAGTTTTCAAACCATTCAAAAATTTTATAATGGTAAATATGTACATACGCTAATGGAATAACCATACTGATTATTTATATCAAAATACATGATAAATGACTCTGGTTCAAAAGGATTAAAATCTTTTTCCATAAATCTATTATTGGCTTTTACGTGTCTATTTGAGCATTGTGAAACTCCACCCCTAATTCCGTTTTCAATAAAAAGCAACATTTCAATATCTGACCATAAATCAAGTTTTATATCTGTATACTTGAGCATTGCATCAAACGACAGTCCAGGAGCAGTATAATAATGCAACGGGTCCAAGTTATTTATTAAAATGCAAGTCTTTCGAAAATTTTCAAAAATGTCGATTGAAAGTAAAACATCAGTCTTTAAATATACATCAGATTAATCGCCTAAAGTTTTTAAATTAAATTACTCCAGTAAATTTTCACTCGGTAAACTATCACCTTTTTGACCTCTAAATTAGTCATATTTTCCATAAAATAATATATACTTTAAATACAATAGTTTAAAAAATACGAATTAAAAAAATATAGTTTATCACATTCCGCAATTTGCAAAGAATGCACCCTTATCTCTAAAAACAGGATGTACCAAGAATCAATCTAATTTTTATCACAAATTTAAATGTTACGTTACAAATATTCCTTCAATAAATCGCAATCGACAAAGAATACACCCTTATCTCTAAAAACAGGAATTATAAAGAATTTTAATTGCGCAATGTGAGTCATCGATCTAATTTATGCCATGCATAATAAAATTCCAAGAAAAGAGTGCCGTCTATGACTCATCGCCCTCCCTTTGCCCCACACCTGCCTCAACCATGTGGTTTGTGTCTGAACTAAATGTGTCGGTAAACGTCGGTAACAGGAATCTATTTCTAAAAAATACCCTTAATAAATTTTACAATTTTTCACCTAAAGAACTAAAATAAAATACAGTATTTACAATGAAAAAAAATTTATTTGATTCAAATACTTGATTACTTGACTATTATCAAATGAATATTTACTTGAACCAAATAATTTTTATTTAAATTAAATAAACTGTATATGAACTAATAATTTCGGCATTTGAAACAAATACCATTCAATTGATTCAAATAATTATTATTTGTGTCAATTAAATATTTATTTGATAATGGTATAGTAACCGATTATTTGACTCAAATAAAATTTTTTTTCACTGTAGGTAGATATATTTTTACAAGTAAATTATAATGAAAATATAACGAACCTGATTGAAGTTGATTTTTATACATTTTTTTCGAGAAATGAAGATTTAAAAAAGTTTCAGGTGTTTTTATAGCCATAAATTACAATTAAAAAAATCGGTCAAGTGCAAGTGTATAACTCGCATTAAATCCTAGGACTCCCTACACGAAACGAATTTTTTTGGTACAAAACCACAGATGTACTCTGAAAGCCAGATCGGTGAGACTGTTCAGGGATGGTCTCTCACCGACCAACGAATCAGTCGAGCGTGAAAATGAAAACAAACAGGGCCGTATGTAGTATTTTATGCGTGTTCACCTATCTTTTTTAATCGTAATTAATTACGCCAGACACAAAGTACCTTTTTAATGTATGGATATTCACGTTACTGACCAACACTTCAGATCCCCGCTATGACCTCTACCTTTCATCGCCTAAAAGCTAACAAGTAAACAGAGTCTCACCGATCCGGCTTCCACTTCCACAAAAAACAATTCGAAAATCGTTTCAATATAACTGTTGATATAAAAGAGACTCGTCAATATCACCAATTTTCTGTTTTAAATGCAAAAACTATTGAATGTCAAATTTTTTCAAAACATACTTTTTCGATGACTTTTTGAAGATTTCAGTTCACATTTTAAATTCGTTGAAAAATATTTTTTTTTAAATTCTTTATTGTAAAAAAGGATACGTATTTTTTTACATGTTGCCAAATTTTTGAGTTATTTTCCGCAATTTTGGTTTTTTAAAAGTAGACCTATTTTCAATAATCTATAACTAGAAAATAATTGTATTTAGAAAAATTTTGCGAAAGAAAGACAAAAAATTTGCCCTCTACAAATTCATTGCCAAGTTTACTATTGCATTTTAAATAATTTTTGCAAAAACATCTTTATGGTTGTAAATTTTTAAATTTTATAACTTTGACATATTCAGCGTGTCAGACACCCCAAAAAACTCAACAATTTTGTCCAATAGAATGTTTTTCCTTTATAAAACAACTTTATAATAAAATAAATACTAATACCCACACAACAAAAGGATATCCCAGCGAGATGTGAGATATTCCAGGGACATTCTTGAGATATCAAAGACATACCCCTTTCCTGGGTTAACCAGATTTCCGACTCGTGGGTTACCCGCGCAGAATAAAATAAACAAAAAAAATTTAATTATTGCAACAAATAAAAGTAAATGCTTTCTCCATTAAAAACCCACAATTTCCACAAGAAACCACATATTTATTTTGAAATTATTTTCTTAAATAAAATTTTTACTTATAAATATACTGCTCGATTTTGATGAAACAAAACATTTCCCGATGCATAACCTAAAATTGTCTCCCTTTCAGAAAAATTTTCGGTCCGGTTGAGAATATGTAAAATTACTTTATTGTATTTATTTGTTATAGTTGTTTACGAAATTAATATTATACTTGAAGTTGCTGAAAAAGTGATAGACGGACAAGAGCACTATTGCGTCATTTGACATAACACTTATCACGGTGCGCCAGAAGGAGGTTTAAATAAAAATGAATTGGCACTTAAAAATTCTTTTTGATTATGGTTCTAAGATGAATAAAAAACTTTTCTCAATAGGTTTTAAAATCAGCTTACGTGCCCAATTTAAAACAAATTGAGTTTTAAAAATTTAAAAATAGTATTTTATGAGGAACCAGAATTTATTTAATGTATACTTATATGCGTATAGATAATAGATGTTTTAGATTTGGGTTCATATAAATTTATTAACAATGAAGTTATTATTTTCTTGTTTCGTTTTTATATTTATGCATTAAGAGTGTCGAACGGTATCTGAAATTCTTTGGCAAGAAGAGAGCTTTAATTATCGCTCTGAACGTGAAATAGTATTGATTTTAAAATACTTTTTTCTCGAAACACGAACACTTTTAACAAAATCAGCCAAAATCCTCATCTTATAAATTTCCTAAATCCAAAATCCATAGGAAAACATGGTTGCAAAACAAAAAGTAGAAAAGTAATCTAATAACAGCTGCGACTTTGTGCGCCCTGCATGCTGCTGCCATCTGATGGCGGCAGGAGGTAATGAACCCCTCATTATATTTCTTTTCGTTTTGCAATCGTGTTTTTGTATGGATTCGTATAATCTTTAGGATTTGGGAAATTTATATAAGATAACGATCTCTAGCTGCTTTTGTAAAAAGTGTCCGTCTTTCGAGAAGAAAGTATTTTAAAATCAATGTTTATCATTTTCACGTTTAGTGACGTTTTCACAGAGCGATAATTAAAGGTCTCTTTTTGCCAAAAAATTTCAGAGACCATTCGACTCTCTTAAATAAATTTTGGCACTCTTAAAATCGTTCTTTTAACATTATAATTTAATTTTTTTAAATCGGACACAAACACTACAGCAATATAATTATTTATATGTAAAATTGAAAATAAGTAATTATTTTATCATTTATTACAGTATTTATTAGATTAAATAAATTCTGATTCCCCATAAAACACTGTTTTTATTTAAAAACTCAATTTTATTTAAATCGGGAACGTAAACTGATTTAAAAAACTATTGAAAAATGTTTTTTATTCATCTAAGAATCATAATCAAAAAGAATTTTTAAGTGCCAATTCATTTTTATTTAAACCACCTTCTGGCGCACCGTGTTATAATATTACGAAAAACATTAACAACTTCAATGAATTTTATGTTATTTATTGCAAAAACCAAAACACAATAAAAAATAATGTTATTTAGACTGAAAATCACTCAAAATGAAAGAAAATAAACGGCTGACTGGTCAATACTTTAAGACGTTGTTCGCCATCTTGAGATGCAGTTACCTGTTTGCTTTCTGCTCATGCGCAGGCATAAATCCCACGTGGGACATCCGAATTTTTCGTCCTATGAGATATCCCTAGGATATCCGATGGATATCACGGGATGAAAATTGTATATCCACGGGATATCCCATGCTGTGAAAGTATATATATTTTTTCCGTTAAATCCATGAGTTTGTGATTGTTTAAAACAAAAACACTCCACCACCGTAATTATCTACATTCAAAATTTGTCCGGCTCAACCTGAATAACAGGTAACACGAAGTTATAACCGGATGGTAATGAATAAATTTTTTAAGCTTGGGCCCATGTACTATTAATTTTTCATCGACTTTTGAATAATGTTAACAAAAAACTATTTTATAATTTATTTATAACTTATTTATAATTTATTTATTTATTTATTAAAAATATATTACATTTTTCTGAACAAATTAAGTTTGGAATATAAAAACGTTTCTATTATTAAATTTCTTAATAGTGATGGAGAAATTTAAAAGTAGATGTTGTAATCAATTTAAAGAAAAATATCACTTCAAGACACAAAATTTATGTCGCGTATCAAAGGAACTATTATAGAGAAATGTAATTTCTTAAACTCTCGAATGATGTTGTGTGTTCCTCTTGTAGAAAAAAAATGCCTACTACGAATTATTGGGAATATAAGTTAATATTATTAATTTAATTAAACTTTTCCTTAAGCATTGAAAGTTTTACGAAATTTTACAACCCTAAAGTTGATGTATTTATGAGTTTTTCAAAACAGTTTAGGTTATGTTTCAATTCTATTTATTTTTTACGTTTCCACAGCGAATCGTCTGTCCTCTTTAGAAAAATATAATCCTTTTACAAAACCAAAAATCGATTAGCTATCAAAACGTAAAAAACAAATTGAATTAAAACATAACCTAAATTATCAAACGATATTTATCATACATCAATTTTATGAATCAATATACGAGTTAAGATCAACCAAAATCTTCCTTGTTTATAGTCAATTGGATAATTTTTGTTCAGATAGGATCGAATCGTCTCAAAATTCGAACGAGAACCTTTGAATTGCTTAGATATATCAAGAACATGACAAATTCATTAGTAATGAAAAATAAATCTATATTATAGAAAATATAAATCTTATTTATATGATTAACATTTAACAGATATGTTGTGTGACATTTATCTCAATCAACAATATGCTACCAAATTTCATTTAAAAGGAAATGGAAAAAATTAATATTTGGGTATATGGTAAAGATTATTTTATCGCATACAATTCTGCTTAAAATTTTTTGATACTTACGCCACTGACGCGTAGTGCGGTAGCCGGTCCCCATCCCACACCTGCAGGTCAGCCCCTGACTCTCATTATCCTAACCTGATCTTTCAAAAGATATACCTGGAGTCTCGGACTTTCATTATTTATCGAGAGGTCAACGATCAGAAATTCTATAAGCTTCTCCAAGCATATATTTGCTTTCTTCTCGTCAGTAGCGTCTTTGGCTCTGCTTTAACATTTAACCAATGACTATTCAAGTATAAAGTAATCGATTTTTTTTTATTTTAAATTTAGTTTTTTATGTAATTGTTTATAGTGTCAATAAAAGTTGATATGTATATATTTAGACACCTAGTCATTAACCAATGACTATTAAAGTATAAAGTGATTCATTTTTTCCTAGAAAAAGGTTTATCTTCTTTTAATCTACACTAAAAAAAATAATCTATTGAATTCAAAATAATTTTTTTAACCACTATTTAGCATACATAAATTAGGTTGACAGAATAAAAAAGATAGTAGTATTTAACAGGAGAACTCGGTTATTTCTAACAAAAAATTTATGTAATTAAAGTTTTCATGTCTATAAACTAAAAAGTTTGGTTAACCGAACTTAATCGTTTGAATGCGCTTACAATTAATAATCAATAATAAATAATTGATTGATCACCCTAAAATTTAAAAAAAAGGCAAAAAAAAATTTTGGATTGTATTATCAACAGATACAATAACAATTTACTCAAGTTTCACCTTGTTTTTAACAAATTGATTTTTTGAATTGGAACATAACACATAAAATGCCTCATATATGGATTATCTGAAGAACGTATTTAAATAAACCGGTTGACAAATCCCTCTATCTGTGCCATTTTTTTTCTCAACGAAATATTGTTCTGAAATGCTTAAAGAATAAGTAAATATTTTCTTATCTTCAAATTCAATTACGAACATAGTTTTTTTAACAAATTTTTTAATAAATAAATAATTTTTTTTGCTTATTTAAATGCAATATTTTATGAAAAAAATATAATTCATAATATCATCATGATTAACATTATTTATATTATATTCTATTATTTATAAGAACTTTTAATATATATATACTTTTAAAAAGGATTTGATTTCGATAACACAGGTTTACAACGTTTTAGACCCGAGCAACGAAAACCTGTTTCTAAGATAAATTTTAACGCTGGATTTGAATCAACAGTCCATTTATTCACTACGCGTAAGGTTTTTTGAGATAATTGCAATTTTAATTATTTGCAGCTTTAACCCTTTGAAGCATACATTTTTCTTTAACAGGAATTTATCTTTGAAGTGCATTATAGGGGGTTTTAAGGGTCGCTGATTACGAATCCGAAGCCAGATTTTAAAAATTTTCAAAATTCAAAATGGCGGATCCAATATGGCGGACAATTTTTTTTTTAAATTGATCATATCCGCTCGAAACTGGTTACTCAGTGTTTTTCGGAGTCGCTGATTACGAATCCGATGTCAGTTTAAAAAAATCAAAATGGCGGATCCAATATGTCGGACGAAAATATTAAAAATCAAACGGATTTGCTTCAAACTTATCACTCGGCGGTTTACGGGGTTGCTCATTAAGAGGAAAAACTCGTGTAAATGCACGTTTTTTCAGGAATTTTAAAAAAGAAAACTGGTAAAGTTTATTGTATGAAAGTAAAGCATACCTTAAAGTACACAATATAAGCTTTATAAAAAAAAATTTTTTATTAAAAAATATTACAAAATGATAATATAGGATCATATTCTACAGATAGTAAACTAATTTTTAAAGCAAAAAAAAGGTAAAAGAATTTTGTTTTACACGAGTTTCCCCCCTTAAGAATTTGAAGTCAGATTTTAAGCATTCAAAATATCGGATACAGTATGGCAAAAATATAAAAAATCAAATGAATTTTCTGGAAACTTATTATTTAATTTATAAAATCTGACTTCATAATCGTAATCAGAAACCAAAGAAAAACCCCTAGGAACAAGTTTTAAGCTCATCAAATTTTTATATTTTTTTCGTCCGTCATATTGAATACGCCATTTAAAATTTTTTAAATCTAACTTCATATTCGTAATCAGCGACCTCAAAAACCCCCAAGTCACATGTTTCAAGCAAATGCTATTAATTTTTAATTTTTTTTTCCGCCATATTGGATCCGCCATTTTGAAATTTGACTTGTAGAAAATCTAACGTCAGATTCGAATTCAGCGTAAAAAATATGTTAAGAAACGTTCTTAGTTTTCCAGGTCCAAAAGTTGACCCGCAAAATTGTTTTCCTCTGAAATTCGATTTTACAGAAACTATACTAACAATTATGATGAAATTTGAATTTGAAAATTAAAATTTCCTTAAAAAAATTACTGACAAATCGTAACTTTCTTTATGCACTTTGGAAATTTAATTTTTAACTTTGTAAAATTAATTTCACTAATTGCAAAATTGTCCCTAGTGTATAGGGAAAATTACATCGATACTGCAGGGTCCTTTTCTTACCCTAGACGCTTGTTGTGATTTTACTCAAAACATTAAAACTGCGCCCACTGTCGGCATAATTTACTAACTTGAATAATATTAAATTAAATTAAAATTTCTGTACACATTTTTTACAGTGAATATTATTAAAGTTAATGTTAAACAATGTCACTGCACAACTTAAAGTGTGGACTTTAACCTAAAAAGTGTAAGTTTCAATAAAGTTTTTCTAATAAATCAAATACTCTCAATTAAAAAAGTAAGTAATATGTTTTAAAATAATAAATCGAATGCTTACATAATATTGGACTTATGATATCTTCGGGGCGTTTAATCATCTGTGATTAAGAAGTAGTTTTGACTTTCACCGTCAATGAATAGTATGTATAGGGTTGCACAGGAGCAAAAATATTTTGTCTTTTCCCCTTAAGCTACATTAGACATGTGGGATCCCATACAAAATTCTATTCGTATTTGGGACAGGAATTTGAAAAGGAAATACGTATGAATTTTCATATGAATCCACATTATATTTTAAAATCCTGCATCTTCAACTTGTTCGGCTACGCAGTATATTTTTTTCATCTCTATGATGTGTTAGGAACTTCTTATATTAAAATATATATATATATAGCTCAGAGTTAAAAAGAAATCCACATAATAGGAATTTATCTGGGATTTCATAAAGGTTTTATCATGAATCCCATTCATATGATAATTCTTGTCTTTTCCTATTTAAATTCCTGTTCCAAATACGTATACGATTTTGCATGGGATCCAAATGGCTTCCTATATAGGAACCCATGTGGGTTCCGATATGGGAATTTCCAGTAGGAAATAAATAAAAAAAAATTTTAAATTGGAAAATATTTAATTAAATATTAATATATCAATTAAAAATAAAATTTTCTAGGTTGTATCAAATTTTTGACACTGTTCAATAACTAACAATGTTGTAAAAACATGCTTTCACTATTTCAGAACAAAAATCCTAAGGTACAAATGATCCGCAGCGTGCAATAATACTACTTACGCTCGGGCTGTCTGTCCCAACAGCAATATCTACTTCGAGTTGCGTATAAAAGGCTAGAATATAGTCTCCTTATTGGCAAGGTCTAGTCCTCACCGCCCAATTCGAAGTAGATATTGCGGTTGAGACAGACAGTCCGAGCGTAACACTTTATAATTTATTCTTGCAGTATTTGTTAAAGGTTTGTCAAATTTTATTCTTTAATCCTTTGAGAACAAAATTGTTTTTTAAAAAGTCAGTTTAAAATTGGAAATTTATTAGACTAAATGAAAAACATTGGTCCAAAATTCAGTTTTAAAAATGAAGGAACTTATGCATGAGATAACAAAAATATTCATGTTGCCTGGAAAAAACACTGGTCCTAAAAGGGTTTAATACAAAACTACAAGTAAAATTATAACAAGCAAATTAATTCCATATAAAGAATTTAAATTTACCTTCTTTAATAGGTATAAGAAGCATCTTTCGTGAAATCCAAATTACCAGATTTTGCATATTTTAGAATTCGTGATGTATAATAGACTTCAAATTTCCATATCAGAGAATCTTTATTGTTAGGGAATTTGAAGTTAAATTCTGCATCAATTTAGAATTTGTAAATTATTTATAAAACTATACAGTTCAACCTATCGGAATGAGGCTCAAGTTGTTTAATTTTGTAAAAATTAATTATTATTTATAATATCTTATGAAATATAAAAGTAATATTAAAATCTTAAAAATGCAGAAAGTTATATCGTTTAAACATATAACTTTCTTTTGTTCTTCAATTATATTAGCTTTTTCTATTAATCGCTTCTTTCTTTCCGTCAATTCTCTTAATAGTTCAGTTAATCTGATCTCTGGTTTCTAGTAAACACTTAAACGATTGATTCTAAAAAATATTTGTATCTTTTTAAACTCCTGTTTCGTACTTTTTGTAATTAGAAAAAGATTACAAAATGTAATATTCCTTTTGAAGTGATAATTTATTGGAGATTTATCTAACATTTTTGCAAATAGATTTTGAAGACAAACTAAACAACTGTGCTTGAAGAACATGAAGAAGATAAACATCTTTTTTCCGTAATTTCGACTTGATGTAAAGCTTCGCGTGTACCGTATCCGACATTTAAATAATTAGTGCCAACCGTGTTAGCCGTTTTCATGACTTTAATTTCAATAATAGACTTAGAATCCAATATTTATATCTGTCAAAAGACATTTCGCTCGTTTAACTATTGGTTAGAATGATTAAAACTTAAATTAATTACTTACAAAACTGAAAATAAATCTTGGTGGTAAAAAAAAATTCTAATTAAAAATTAGAATTATTTAAATTAAAATTATAATTATACTTATAAAAAGGTTAAAAGTGCATGTCAAAATAAACAAATTACAACTTCAAAAAAATCTCTTTCCTGTTATCTTGAGAGATAGGACCACCAAGATTTATTTCCAGTTTTGTGAGTAATTAATTTAAGTTATAATAATTTTTACCAATATAGGTATTTAAATTTCAATCACTCTAATCAATATATTTTATTCCAGTTGTAATAAAGAAATAATTATTTAAATGTTAATTACAATAGCAGTACTACCAACCGAACATTTCCGAAAACAAATTCAACGTGTCCTTTTTTTCCACTAAACGATCGATTTGAGGTTTGTGTACATTAAATGAGCTATAGAATTTATTTTTGCATTTTTTGTACTAAATTAGGTTGAACGATCTTTGTCAGTGAGTTTGATAGTTAGTTATTTATAGTTATTTAATATTTATTAATATTATTATTATTAATTATAAAATTAATTAGTAATAATCTTTAAAAACAATATTAATAATAATTATTTAATTGAGATAATAAATAAATATTTGAAGGGTAAAATGACTCATAAAATAGTCTCAAAATTGATATTATTACAATTCGATTGAAAAACAAAAGAAAGTGAGATAAGTCAATAATATTATGAATAATTTAATAAGGTTAAAAACATTGCTTTTAACAAAACGAAAATAATTTTAAAAAAACAGTAATAATAAAAATAATAATAATATTTATAATAATTTATTGTTAAAAAAAAAGTCAATTTTAGGGCCAATAATTTTTCAGCAACTCCAGATGCCATTATTTTAAAACTAACAGTTTTAAGTGAAATCCAATCAATTCTTTAAATTTCTTCCACCATTTTGAATCCGACATTTTGATTGTGAATTTTGAAAAACCTGGTGTCAGATTCATAATCATTGATTCCGGAAATCTCCGAGTGACGAGTTTCAAGCTATAGCAACGCGCAAGTGCATCAGTATCGACTTGTTAACTTTAACAGTCGTTTTCTTGAAATCTAGTTATCGGATGATATATAGGACTCTTTTAATTGTCAATGTCACATTTGTTTTTTATAAAAAATCTCAAACAATTGAAAGTTTTTAAAATCGATTTTTTATACCAACACATAATTAATAATTATTATTTCAATTGGGAAATGATAGGTTCCAGCAGTGGGATTACTAATAGCGCTAGTCGCTATGTAGCGCTTTTCGTTATTTAGAATTAAAAACTTACATATTTTTAGTGAAACTTGTTCCAAATCATGACCAAAATAAATTACCGTTGACAGTTTCTTCAAAGCTTAAACTGCAAGATGGTAATTAAGAAGAAAATATAAACATAACCCCTGTAGATAAGGACATTGACATAGAATTCATGTCAATTTCCTAAAATATTTTATCTACGTAGCAAACAAATACAATATGAAGGTGGAATCAATTCTTTAACTTCATGTTTGCTAACTGTTAGTTTCAAATAAAATAATTAACTAGTGACGAAATAAATTATACTTTAATATTGTAAATAACCTATGAATTTAATAAATAACAACTTAAAAAATAAACTATCTAGTTTAATGTTAAAATAATTTATAAAAGAAATAAATTTTTAAATTAAATTTAATAAATAAAAATTAAGAAAATTAATCTTATTGCAAGAATTAAAAATAATAATTGCATGACATTTAAAATTAGGATATTCTTTACCAGCCTAAATTTAAAAATTGATAAATTTTTTTAATTAAATTAATTAATAATTTTTTAATTAAATTGATTTACATTTTAATTTCTTGAAAAACTCTTTAAATCACAAAAAATGCCGTATACATTTTTTTAGTTAACCCTTGCGTGAGAATAAAAATTCTATTTTCGAGGTTATATCTTCAAAATTTTTTAAATTAAATTTTTTTCCCATTTTAGACAATGTCTAATAGAAACTTTTAATCCTATTAAAAAGATAATAAATATAAATGCAATAAATATTTAATTATTAATATAAAAAAGAAAAGTAAATAGTTTATTATTATTGGATAAAGTTGGCTTATTTTCTTGATTTTTTGTAAAGATAGAAATTGGAAATAAATGTCTCCTTTTTTTCTTTATTATTATTATGTTTTATTTAGTTTATAATTATTAATTATAAAAAAATTTAATGTTTAAATTTAGAAATAAAAGTGTTAATATAATAATATTAATAATTATCGTTGCCTAGAATTGTCTTTTTTATTACTTTTAAGATTTGAAGTGTTACACTTGAAAAATTTGTCAGGCTTTTAGATATTTCTTTTAATTGCTTCATTTCTTCATCGTGGGAAATCCTTATGAATTTGATACATTCTCGATTCTAAAAAAATTGTTAAATTATAAAATAAAGCAAATATGAGAAAAAAATACACAGAAAAACAATTGTATCAACTTAAATCTATCAAAATGATACCATTTTTTGAGTCACCCGATAGCTAAAAAATTTTTTAAAGTGAATGTTGCTTAGAATCGCTACGTAGCGAAATCTTTGTAGCGCTGTCGCTATTTGTAATCCCACTCCAGAATATTTTACTTAATTTTTCACCCTCAAAAATTTTGTTTCATGATTTTCCATCTACGAAAAATAAAAATCATTAAACATTGATGGATATATATAATACTACGAATTAAAAGCAAATAAAATATTATATTATTATATAAAATGTGCACATTAATAATTATGACTTACCTGCATGTTATAAGTTAATGCGAGAGTGATGTTAATCATTAATAATAATTCTCCTACAGACAAGTTTGAATTTTATAAATCTACATTTTACCGCTCTTGACCGCATATTGAGGCTAATTAACCTTAATTAATGCTGTGACCCGTGGTAAGAAGAGCGCCATATGAACTTATCAAACATATGCTCTATGTTTTTGCCCCTCCTAAGTTATTTCCTCCCCTTCAGTTCGGAATGATAATAGGCCATAATCCGTCCAGGCTAGGTTATATACGAATATACGTATACGTATATATGTGTATGTATTATATAAAATATATATGTATATAGTATATAGACTGTAGTGTGTAGAACGTAAAATACAGAGGGGTTGGGGCTGACGCTTCGGAAGCTCACCTAGGTGGGGTCGCGGATGCCACATTATATTTATATATATGCACACGTACATACAGGGTGGCCCTGTAATGGAAAATGCCATATGGCATTGCAGGTGTACTGAAGGCGATTAGGACCGACTTGCATGAATTTACTTTAATACGTCCGAATTTTTCGTCGTTTACTAGATTTATTATTATTTTCAGCATAATTCGTTTTTTTTTTCATAAAAGGTTATCCGATTTACCTCTACCTGATCTCTCTAAAAAGCTTGAAGCGTTATTTTGATTTTTTATTAGATTAACCTGCACATGTGTTCACCTTGCACACATTAAATATATAATCTAACTTTCGGTAATTATATCGTTTTAGTAGCAGTAAATGCGAGAAGGCTATATATATATTGATGCACCCCAGAAAATATACTTTCTATATAAACCACCCTATCACATTTATCAAATAAAAAGCTTTATTACTGTACACGTGCAGTTAACTTCATCAATTGTATTTACCAGTATTGTTGATTTATAATAATATAATTTTTTTTCCTCAGTATAAATATTTTATGTTAAATAGCATTATTTAATCTTCTTTTATGTATATATTATAATGATTATTATGAAATATTTTTTTCTAAACAAATTGCCTTATATAATAGTAGTTAATAAGCCAAAGTAGTTTATAGATTAAATTTTACAACAATCAGTGTCTATCTTTTTGTAAATCGTATATTAGATTTTTTACCATTCTGATTATTAGACAACACGCAATGCCCACCTGTGCGAACGTTTTTTTTTTTTAAGTTGGATATATATCCAGATCTGACCGATTAGAATTCTGAGTTGCATTAATGTTTTCCATTAGCATAGATCCGTCGTAGATTTCGGCGCTCGATAGACAGACCCATGAGTAATTGCAAACACGTGGTCTGATTCTCAACGCTTATTGTTTTTCATAATACTTATTTATTCCATTAAATCTTTTAACAGGTTAGCGCCACTCGCGCTGAAAATATGATATGTTATACAATCTTATATTATATAAATTTTTTCTATGTTTAATAAACACATAACATTCTTCTTCTTCTTCTTTTTTAACCTCTTCACTGTTGGTGAAAAAATTGATATTGTGATCCCAAAATGTCCAACAAATTTTAATGAAACTTAGTTTATAATGGTTTTTGGGGTCTCTGAATTCAAATATGACCTCAAAAATAAAATTCAAGATGGCAAACACATTTCTTTTAATTTATTTATTTTGAATTTTTTAATTTAAATATTAAATTCGAATTCAGCGCCGTCCAAAACCCGTTTATACCAAGTTTTAATTAAAATCCGTTAAAATTTCAAAAATTGTTTCGGCCATTTTGGATCCGCCATTTTTAATTTTTTAATTTGAAGGTCAGCACCATCGAAAAATCTTGTTTTTTTTATTAGTATTATTATATTTTTTACCATAAATTATCGGCAATACGGCTAAAATTTTATGATTTATTCAACCTTAAGTATTAATCTTTATCACATATAATTGTTTCAAAAACAGTTGATATCTATTGTTTTTTTACTTTTAAAGAAATAACTTACAGTTCCTCCATAAGAAACAATGTTAAATTAGCAATTTTGTAATTCGTAAATTATTTAGTGTAAAATTCTAAAATTTCGCATGCTTATTGTACTAAATTATAAAACTTATTACATTTTCAAAAATATCTGACTGCTTTTAATGTGTGTCCGATTCCTCCTTAATAACTTTTTTTCAAAGTGATTATCGATATTTTCATTTCAATATTTCATATCGGTCAAATTTTATCGATTAATCGAATAATTGATATAATAAGGCCGATATATTAATTGATATCAATATTCCTAATTCAATACTGATACTTCACTAATTTCAAACATTGAAACTGTAAAATAAAATAAAACTTTTATTTAAACACAAATAGAAGATGACAAATGTAAAATAATTTTTATATATTTATATATATATAACCTTTACTAACAGGAGTAGGATAAATCATAGGTATATAATGCTCTGAAGACTTTCTATACACCTATGAATCACCGCATTTTACACAAACAAAACATAGCTTCGTAGTAACGGGAAGAAGTGAGTCACTTCAATTTGTCGATGAATTCTCATCTGGTGGGTATAGGCCCTCGACTTGCACCTGTGTATCATATTGACCGCAATGCTTTTTATGTCGATACAACAAAACAAGGAGTGTCATTTTGTAAATTTATTTTTAACAGGTCCGTTTAAGTGTCAACAATTATATATGCATTTAATGAATCGTAGTTCGTCACGACTTATGACGTGATAAACAAAGTCATTATCTAGGGCTAGGATATAGGTGAACATAAGGTTCATAAAGCGAGTCATATACAGAAAAATCAAAGTAAATTATGAAGGGTATATGTCATAAACGTCTATTATACACTTCCAGCATGTATATTATTTTGTTGAAACAAATTATTTTTGATATACCCTTTAAATTGTTTCGCTTATATACATTAATGTAGTTTTCACAGCGAAAACTAATAATTTCTTGTTAAAAAAATAATTATCGTTACATATTTTTACGAGATTACAAATAAATCGAAATTTTTATTATTTTACGTCAGACGCTATTTATCATCACATAATTTTGAGAATTTATTTCGACTTTATAATGTTCTCATCAAATTTTTACACTGAGAAATAAGTGGAACATCTGAATTGTGACACTTTGCAGGGAACGGTAGCATTTTTTTCGATACATGGCAGGGAACTAGAAATATAAAAAAACAGGGAGAAGCATGTGTCAAAAAATGTAAAGATATGTCATATTTCGAATGTTCTACTAGATTTCCACTCGAAAACATGAGTTCATTCTAATAAACCATCCCTTAAGTTTAAATCAAACATATTATTTTTATTCAAACAAGTAATATTTTAAAATCAAAGTATAGTAGATATATTTATTATTTTATTTTATTTCTATAGAACAAAAACCGATTTATTTGGAACAAATTTTTTATTGATGACTCCTAAAAACTTTTTCTCAGTGTATATCGTGATACAAATGTTTTCAGAAATAGTTTATTGTTATTAAGTAACATAATACATTAAATATTTTAAGTAATTTCATCTTGAGATATTTGTTCAACCTTTTATATAAATATGCAAAGTATTTTTCACAAAAGAAACTATTTATATTATACATTAGTCAAACATTTGAAAATAATCTGTATTCAAATGTATTTTGATAGCAGGACAAGCTATCAATGATTCCATTAGCGGTCGACAGTTCGAGAAAGAATGGGGCGTGAAATTGTGGGATCCTTTGTTGCAATCGAGGTCAATGCGGGCGGTAAAAACTGATGTAATATGATACAATGTAAAAAATATATTATCTTCTATACATCTTGTTATTTATTTTCTATGGAACATTATTTGATATTAGATTTTTAGATTTCTAAAAATGCCAAACAAAAAAATCATTTTTATTGAATTTGATTTATATTGGCTATTATTATTTTCTCATGAATTTTTTTTTGCATTACGTCTATAATTCTATTTTTAATATCAATTTATAACTTTAAATTTTCTATAAAATTTTTATAGAAAAATCAGTTATTATTATTTCCACTCGAATGTGCGACGAATGTGCAACGAATTAATTGCACAATCATAGTTTGCCATCCGACAGGGCCGTTTTGTTTTATTCTTTTCTTTAAATTGAAAGAAAATTCGGAAAATTAAAGAATTCTATGTTGAAAATGCTCTAATTCGAACCACCAAAATATGTGTTTATAAAGGATTTTCCTTCCCCTAAGCTTCTGGAATATTATACGATCAATTTTTTCAATATGCAGGTTCAATCCCTTGAATATTCTTTGATAGGTGATTGATTGAAAAATTAGTGGTGGCCCCTATCTACACAGACACACATGTTCTATTTACTCTGCACATATCTCACCGCCAATTTCACCCTTTCCTTATAATTACTTGGTGTTTTTAATTTTGATAGCCAATTATTATATTCAAATTGTATCGTCAAGGAAAAATTGACTTTTTTTATCTGAGCTATATATTATATTCCTCTTACTTTTCGGATTTATTATTCCTTAATAAATAATAAATTAATTAATTAAATAATAACTAAATAATTAAATTAAATCATTAATAAATAAATAAGTTTCTTAATAACTTATTTAACAATAAAATGCACTATAATATACAATCTAGTATTTAATATAATACTTCTTGCAAGCTCAGTAAAATCTGTTTATTTAGTATATAAAGAAGCTCATAGTTTCTCATTTCATCGTGAATTATGTATATGCGTTGCGTTATTCTTCGTTTATGTATGCGTATTGCTGTTAGAATACGTTATGGGAATAATATAAGCCAATCAAAGCAAACCACTACGTTGCATGTGTTTTATGAAGAACTGTATCCAAATTCTAGATTAGAAATGAAGAGAAAAATTTAGCAAAGAGCCATTGCTATTTTCTGACAGTCTTCTTTTTTTACGACTTTTTAATTTTACTCTATAATTGTATCAAATTTAAAGCGTATTTATTTTAACACCAATTTCGTTTTCTATATGATAGAAAATATATAGTTTCATTTTTATTAAATATTATTTTGATTTCAACATGAAAACAAATTAATTTATTATGTTGGCAGCAATTGCTGAATATTTATGTTGCACCATCTGTACTCAAAAAAGTGAATTGCATTCAAATAAAACTACAAGAAATATTTATAACTTAATTTAAAAACTAGAATTATTATAGTTATAATAATATCTAATTATATCCCTAACAATATTGGAATATTCAGGATAAATATTTTTATAAATTGATGAAGAATTTAATTTTCATTAGAAAAGAAATATGCAAATTGTATTATTTGTACGTCTACTTAATAATAGTTTTTCAATTTAAATAGTGTTGTGAAATATATGAACAAACTTTATTACTACTTGTAATCGGTGATAAAGTTTCTTTATATATTTTTTTACAACACTATCGAAGTTGAAAATAATTTTCATTACTGTTATTAATTAGACCCTCACAGCAACGGATATTTCAGGATATCCTATGGTCTTCCTAAGGATATCATTTGGTTCGAGGAAATTACGATATCCCTAAAATCTCATACTTTCCCCGGACAAAATGATATCCCTAGGATGTCCGTAGAACATCCCGAATATTTGAATACTATTATAGGACGTACAAATAATAGAATTTAATAATTTTCCTGTTTTTTTTAAAATGAAAATTAAAATCCTCATCATTTTATAAATGAATTCAAGAATATATAACGAAAGTAAAATAATATTTTAAATGAGAATTTTTTAAGAACAAGATTTTCCATTTTTTCCGTAACTAAATTAATAGCAACGGAAGAAATTAAATTAATTCACATTGGCACTTCGGACGATTTTCACAAAGCATGCTGCGAGAAAATAATTCTTAGCGACAATATGATAAAAAATTAATTGATTGATATGAAACAAATAAAATAAACGCATAAGGAAAACTAACCTACGAACTTATAATCTAATTAAAAACTTAATTGACTACAATTTAGTCATTAACTATTTGGCAGTAAAGGATTAAATGTGAATTATTTATTGTTACTGTAATAATACTAAAAGTAAATGGTGTAATCTACTGTATATGTACATATATAGTAAATAAGTAGAATTTTATTTCTTCTTCAGAATAATCCCTCCATTCAAATAAAATATCGTGAGGCTTCTAGCTTGTAGTTATTTAGATGGAAGTTAGAATTATAATAGTCTTTCTTTATATATATATAGGGTTTTGTTCGATCCAACTAAAAAGGTGTGCACGCACTTAAATAATATTATTCTTATTATTGCAGTGGACCGTGTTTTGTTTCTGTTTTGTCCAGTCTTATTCGAGGACATCATGATGATAGGATAGAACATAAACGTTCCACGGGGGAGTTACGGAACATAAAATCCTGGGTCTCTCCCTTCAACACAACGACGGCGACGAGATGTCGGGAGTTCCCAATGCGTTTCTATATACTATAACCATCACAATCCTGCGAAGCCCTAAAGTAGTAGGGCTTCGTCATTGCTGACAGTTGACCCTCCTTTCGCGTCAAACTTGTCCTTTGATCAAGGAGCTAGATTGCTGGGAGCTCTCTTTCTCTCCGAGTCCTCACTTTCATATCGACAAGTGACACCCTCCTACTCAATAAAAGGAAGATTTTTTGGTGAGATTATTTCTTCAAAAAAGTCATGACCTTGTTGCTCAGGTGTCTGGATGGCTCATATACTCTTCAAATGCATGAAAAGATGCATTCAACGTCAAACAAGAAGGAGGAGGTGTGTTTAAAATCTTTAGATCTCATATAATAAAGATTTGTCAAGTTTATTTCTTTTGTTGGGAAAGGTTTTACTAACTCTTATGTTGAAGTAATTGTAAAATTTTATATGTGAGACACAAATTGTAATATAGTTTTTAATATTTTCAAATTTTAATAATATTAACAATTTTTATTGCATTGACATAAAGGTTTTATATATTAAATAATATTTAATTATTTAATATATAAAATAGAACAAAAATCATTTAGAGAAACATATATATATATTATTATCTGTTGTACATATGTTCCCACATTTGGCATTGGTAATTCGAGGAATTACATCTAAACATACCTAAAACAAAAGTTAATTCGAAATAAATTATAGACAGTCAATATTTGTAACATAATATATATGAAACATACAACAAACACGTGACACACAAGTACAAGTGGCAACTAAAACATCCTGCACTTGATGTTGATGAGCAACGAAACAATTTCCACACGTGTGTGAATTAGCGACGGGCGTTCTCATCGAAGGGTTACATGTAAATTTGTTTGGAAACGATTTACGAGAATGGTATGTGAATAAGTTGAATAAGTGAACTGTCACTCAGTGTACGTTGTTTTATCTCACTTTCCACAAAAAATATTATTTTACGTTGCACACTGTATAGAACGTGGGATCAAATATTTACATTTATTGATTATTTTAAAAAATGAAGTAACTTAAACAATTGAAATTTAATTTTGATATTAATTTAAATTAATTTTAAAATTAAATTTATTTATTTATATACGAGATTTATAAAAATTAAATAAAACAAAATGTTAATTTAAAATTTAATTGAAAATTTATATCTCTAATTTTAAATTAACGATTTTAATTTGCATGTTACAACATTACTCTTTGTCATGAGCTAGAGAATATTGCTCAGATGCAAGTGACAAAGGGTTTGAGCTTGCAAATAATTGAACATAGTTTGCAATAAATCTTGGTTTAATTAAAATTAATTTAGTTTATAACCCACATTTATATTCAATACGATATTCTGAATAAATATAGGAATTAAATGAACAGGATCATGAAAATTAGTAAAAACATAATCGTTCCCGATAAATAGGCTTACATTAAAAAGTATCGAAATTAAATTTCACTATTTCATCATCTAATATCAAATAGCAAAACAAATATTTCTTTATTTGTTCGTCTCGGTGATTCAGTGACTTTTCCTGTTTCATTTACAGAGAAGAATAAGGTAAGGGTATAGGTAAGAAAGGGGAAATAGAAATTAAGATAGGGGAGACTAGAGACAGTTGATACAAGTGGAATATTTCTTATACGGTGAATTATAGAGATGGGGCTCCAAATGAAAAAAAGAATAGTTTCTATATGGAAACAATTTGATTTTTTATCAATAATTTTTTAAAAGATTTAATTAAAAATTCTTGTTTAGAATTATAACAAAGGATTTGAGTGTAATTATTTACTGAAAAATAATCATGCACCGACCTCGTTAATCGATATGCAAAAATAATATTTCGAATTCAACGCTGACCAAAGGGAGACTCGACCAAATAATCACTGGTGCAAAGGCAATTGAGACAAGATAAAAATTTGAAATAAACTCACCAACGCTGAAAACGATCAACAATAATGAGGCTGATTCAAAGTTGAAAATCTCCGCTCGATTAATAACAATTCAACTCAACAATAAAATAACGATAACAAATAAGTTTTATATATTTAACTCAACTACTCTCTAAATCTGAGTTAGTGAAAATGTTTACTAATTTGAATTAGTGACTCACTTTTTGCTTCTGAATTAGTAAAATTTTACTAACAATTACTAATAATTAGTAAACATTTTTACTAATTTAGATTTAGAGAGTATTCATTAAATAAAACTATAGCAGTTTTACAATAAATAATTTCAAAACGCTGCGTCTACTGTTTATATAGTTTTCCATTCCCCGATGAATCTGTATATGTATTAAAATGTACGTAAAGGACAATATTGAAACAATTAATTATTAATTCTAATAATTCAAAATTTTTAATTGAAAATTTATTCTGTGCTCCCCACTATTGACTTTATACAGAAGGGAAAAATATAATATAAAATTATTGTCACTCTACAGAAATGGTCATTCGATTATATTCTCGAGGTATTATTCTTATAATTCAAATTGTAGATACAATAAAATAATTATTAATCCTATAATATATAAATTGATACATGTCGCTAACTTGCCAGTCAATAATTCAACTTCTTCTTTTTGTGTTTTTTTCTCTATTATCTCCATAAGTTAGGTTTATTTTTTGGAAGATTTTGGAAAAATTAGGAAAAAATAATTAAGTTTGACATAATTTCTTGTTGTTTTATATATATATATATATATATATATATATATATTAATATATAACATATATCATAAAATAAAATATTTACGATTGTATAAACTCTAACGTCTTTTTTACTGTTTAAAGTAAATTTTCTCCCGCTACAAAGATTTCACTTTTGGCTTCTTCGTCAAACAAAGATTTTCCTGTAATGAAGAAAATAATAATTACATAAGTTTTCTGAATTTTCATCACACTAATATAAAATTAATAATTTAATTCTTTAATTTAATTTAATGATTTAATTTTAATTATTTTAACTATGAAATTTGTTATCAAATTATTTATTAACTAATGTAGTTAATGTTCTTTCGGTATTATTTAAAAAAATATATTTAATTGAGATGTATTTTAATTCTTTATACGCTTCACGTTTTTCTCTTTTTGTCAAAAATTATTGATGCAATTAAAAATAGATTTTGAAACATACCACAAATAAGTCATATAAATTTAATCCTTGAATATATTTCCTATATTACAAACCTGATATGAGTGACGGTTATGATCTAGTGAATTTTAAGGGAATATATGTCTACCTTATAAGTATGAATGTTTTTGATTTGAATAAATATTTCTACTGATAACGATATATAGTATTTGTTAATTGAATTTAAAATCTCGTAGCATATATGTAATGAAATGTGTTACAATATACATATAATAATATCTGTTTGAAAATGAACTCTAGTTTAAGATCCTTTCAATCTATCTTTAAGTTATAGAGATTGAACATAAGAGAATGGTGGTTGAGTTAATAGTCCTTTTATCCACTTGACGGAAGCTTCCCACTGAAACGAATTTCAGTTTTATACTGCTACGAAGGATAACCAGAAAATTGAGAAGTAAGAACTTTTAGATGTGACACTTACCTTGATTAGTTTTAGGAAGTATTCGTCAGTGCACAATACGGGGATAGAGGCAGCACATAACAGCACGTCGCGGTGGCGTGACAATAGGGTTTCTTTATTTTTTTTGGTCTCGCTCTATAAGATTTCGTTCTGAGATTTTATTTTCCACCAACAGAAAATTCAATATGGTAACTTTTATGTAAAAAAAAATTGTTAGAAAATTCTGTGGTCAGACAACTTAAATTCAAAAAATGTTAAATGGTACAACACTATAATTAGTATATTAAAAACAAGATGTATTTATTAGACAAATTTTTGACCGTTTATTTATTACTTTCTTTATTTATTTATTTCTAATAAATTCTTTCCAAATTATTTGCTAATATCTCTTCAGAAACATTTACTTAAGTAAATGATATCTTTTTTTCGAATTCCAAAAAAAAGTAATGAAAATTTGAATTTTGTCATACATATTTCTAATCAAAGACATTATTTGAATATAAGATAATATGTTACAAGAAGGCTATAATAATTCAATATTAAAAATATGCATTACTTTAGAAAATCCCAATTGGTGAAAATTCGTATACACATTTTAAATTTTGTCCAACATATTGTGTCAGCGTATTGCATCGCTTTGAGCAAATTGGAAAATTGATGTTATTGAGTCAGTATTTACATAAACAAATAGCAATCGAATAGTAATCAAATAGTTCGAATGTATATTGTCCACTATTAATTAGTGTCTCTTCTGACTTTACTTTGTACACAACATTCAAAATGATTAACGAAAATTTTACACAACAATGCTAAACAATTTTTATGCAGCTGTCAATAAATCAGCAGCGATAAAGTATAAATTTGCTAGGGGAATATGATAAAATTTAAAATATGTGCTTCATTCAATATTGGATGATGCAAAAATTATAATCGTCAATATAGAAGAGTAAATAGATATGATGTTTTAAATTTTGCAGGCGTTTCTAAATTAATCTCTAAGTGCGAAGACGGTGAAGTGAAAATATTTTGTTCCTTTGGAAGAAATACTTGATATTTCAGAATCGTAAATATTTTCTATTTTTAAAAAATGAAAATTTTAAGAAACGTATTTGAAAGTTATTATTCTAATCCCTCCATTATATCCACTTCATTTTCTTTCTAACTCCATTTTAATCTGAGTATACCCTTATCTCTTTTTATATCCCAATCTTTCCTCTTATTCAATATTCAATTTCTTTTTTTTGTATCTTTATTTTCTAATCACCTTTTTCTATCTTTTTGAATCTTAATACTCACTTCATTCTCCTTCAATCTCTATATTCTATAATCTCTTTTTATTGTCTCCTACAAATTTTAATGTTTCTATCACCTGATTAATCCTCTCTTGCAGCAAGCAATTATACTTGGGATAGAATTTGATTAAAATTTGCTACAACAGGTTTAAGTAAAGATTAGAATCATGTTAAGAATTGTAGCAAGGAGGTTGAGTAACAAACAGAAACTTATTCAAATTTACCAACAAGTGTTGGCATGAGGTATGGAAGGAAAATAAATTTTAAAATAAGTGAATGGACTGTGAGATACAAAGATATTGAAATTTGAAACAAAGGTATAGAGTGAGGGCTAGAATGAAAATATAATTTGCAACTAGAGAATGATATAAAATATAGAAATAAAAAATTTAATGGGTGGAAAAAAAGATAGAACAGAGAATTAAATATTAATAAATGATTAATTAGATATAGAAATTAAAGGGTTATAGAAATGTAAGTAAAATAACATAAAACTTACCCTTTTTGAGATCTAGCATTTCGTAGCTCGTTTTTAGATGGCTACAAGGTAACGATAGAGACCAAGATTTATAGCCTGCACTCCCTATGCATTCGAATGTTGCACCAGAGGGGAGAGAAAGCAAGCCTTGTCATGTAGAATTCAGGGTGGCGTTCGGAGGTCAATTACTACTGCGTTGTCAAGTTGTTTACATATCCGTTTTTCTATTCTCATATTACAGTGAGCCAGGTACTTGTTTTCCCCCCAAATCACAGATGTTCTAATATGAAAAAAGATTTTGACGACTTGAATTTCTTTACATTGATTTTTACTATTTCAATTTTAATAGTAACCATATTTTAATTATTCAGTATTTTAATGCTTATTTAATTCCTTTTTATTGTATTTAAGTTTTTAGTCATTGTTAATGAAAGTCAATTATAATTTAGAAAAATTGGAATACTAATTTTTATTTCAGATTAAGTATTTAGAATTAATAGATAACTAAATTTTGACTTTATGGAACAATTAGTTTTTAGTCTGTTTTCACTTTATATAGAATGATTCACATCAACCTTTATTTTGAATAATTTTTATTTAAAACTAATTACCAATCACTTCTTCACGAATTTAATAATTTTGCCCATTACCAAGTTGTTTGACAACAACGTGGAATCACAATATGAGACTTCAAAAATTTATGCTAGCTCTTAGTAAAGAAAAAGCGGAGATGCAAGGGTTAGGAAAATCACCAAAATCATTATTTAAATTTTACTCATTTAATTATAAGATTTTAACTCGAGTTCCCAAAATTGGACTCGTAAGAAGAAATCATAAGTATTAGAACAATATTTAGAATTTAGAAAGTCGAAAATCAGACAACTAATAATTCCAGAAAAGGAGAGAATACGTTAATTCTACGCCGGCGTCTCAAAGAACCTCAGCCTGACACAACAGAATTTTACTTGATTAATTAATTAAAATTTATTTTTTTATTATCACTAACACGCTCTGTGCCCACCAAAACGATAATGATCGCATCTAGGAAAAATGTCAACAAGTTTCATATGAATTAAAATCAATAATTTCATTAATTATATCGATAATTTATTCGATTGTCGGTGACATTATCTTACGATGATAGTTAGGTTAGTTTTTAGTTGCGCGTGGCGCTGTAGTATACCACCGACGCGCCCTCTATAATGAATATGGCTCCCCCCTTATTGTTTTGACAAGACAAAAACAATATTGGTTTTTGTCTCCCTGGTACTCTTGAATAATCGGGAATCACTTCCAAATAAATATCCCAGAAAGCTCTTTCCTTTAGGACACGGGACATCCATTCGTCTTTGATATTTTAAGTCGTCTCAATTGATCCGCATAGTATACACAGTTTTGAACAAAGTAAAACAAAAATAAACCGAGAGTTATTGAACTTATAAATCAAAAGAATTTGTTGTCGATGATCTGACGACACTGTAAAAAGAAAGTACTAAAACAGTACCGAAAGGAACTAAAACAGTACCGATTTTAGGTACCAAATGACAATTTAGTACCTGAAGTCGGTATTAAATTAATACCTTTATTTCTACAGTGGAATAAGTGGTTTTGACCGCAAGTTTATAAAAAAATTAAATAAAATCAAATAAAAAAAAAGTGGATTAGCTGGGAAAGCTTGATTCCCGTTTGGCATCCTTTACTTTAATATTTTTACTTTTATAATCAAATAACTTAATTAATTTCTTATTTGTACACAGCCAAAAATTGGCCGTGCTACAATATGTAACATCTTAAGTTTTTTCTTCATATGATTTATAATATACAATGTTGTTTTAAACAAATCGAAGAATTAGAGGTGAATATATTAAAACTATTTTATTAAATCAGAATAAAGTAACAATAAAAATCGTTTCTCTTTCTAACTAACAAATGAACATAAATTTATATTAAATGCGATGAAATTAAAAAATCGCCAGGAGTGCAACAAGCAATAAAACCAGTGTATTAAAAACTGAGTGATAATGATCTGTTACAACGATGTTTGTAGGGTTTTTTTTCACACCAAAAGTTTTAAAGCAGTGTAAAAATCGCATTTTTTTATTGCAGCTAGAATTTTTAATTAAATGGAAACAGGAATATTTTGTTGATAATGGAAGTTTTAAATCTGAATATTTTGGACCGAATGCACAGAGAATGTGTGAAGAAGTCAACCAGTGGCGAATTACTATATTGCTAACTTGAAAGCGGAGGAGGCTACAAAGAAGGCAAGAAAACTATAAAGAGCACAGCAAAAGGAATCTGAAGACATTTTTGCTGCCTTGGTTGAAGAATTCTATGGCCCAGGAACAGCTGACTAATAAGTAAGCTAAAAAAATTTCAAGATATAATAGTTATTTGTGTAACAAGGGCGCATTTGTAGAGGAATTAGACATTAGGCATTTTCATTATAAAATTATTTATAAAACCGTTTTAACAAAAAGGAAATATTTATTAAAATTCCTATAATTTAAAAAATGTTTCTTTAAATGTTATTTTTTTAATATTAAACTTATTCTTTATTTATATTTTTTTAAATAAGGTTATTATGTACCGTCTAACTTTTCTACTATTAGGGTGCTAACCCCTTAAATATTATCAATAGCATATCGTCCAAAGAATAGTTCAAACTATATGTACCACTATTCCAGTGTTTCCACTGTTTGATTTTTTAGAAAATAAAAAGAAAAGAAATTTAAATAATTATCAAAACAGAGGAGATCGCATAATTTCCGCTGGTGCGGTGTACAAAGAAAAAGTGCATTTTGGTCTCTTGTTAATTGTCCAGACAAATGTGTGTGATCATAAAAAAGAGACAAGCAGGTATAAGCATCTAAATATTTAAAATTGTTTATAAAACTCAACAAGGAACATTTATTCAGGTAATCCAAAAAGTTATCGGGTGTAACTTTTTTGTAGCCTTATGAATTTAAAAATATGTACCTCTTGCAGACAGTATTACATCATACTCGTAAAAGACACACATTTCCCCAAAAGCAATTTTAATAAGCATCATTAATTTACCAGTGGGAAGCACCCTACCACGTTACACAATGTATCTTTTCACTTAATATTCGGCGTTACTTTTTTGCAAAAGTCCACACGAAACCCTACCCTATAAAATTATATAGAAATTAAAGTCGAAATTGGAAGTCTATATTTATTGCCTATATGCATCCCTACAGTAAAATAATTACAAAATTTTATTTTTGAAAAAATATATTATATAAAAATAACAAAAATTTAGGGAATCCCGGGATGAAAAATGTAGATATTCCAAAATTAAACTTGAGTCACATAGTATTCGAATAAGTATTCCTCCGTGCCAAAAGGTAGACTGTGGAATACTTTGAGAAAAGTTGCTAAAGTAAACTGATGGTATACTAAGATCTACCACATAGAGAGGAGAGTATACCATTTGTATACATTGGGATATTATATGAATTTTTCTAAATTATCTTCTAATGAACTCCAACCATAGAGTTCTAATGGTGTCTAATAGATGTAGCATATGTCATATAGACAAAAATTCTTCTTAATAATAAATATAAATAAAAATAAATAATATTCATTGATAATTAATTTATACATTGAATATTTTTTGATACATATAAACACAAATATACACAAAATTTTTTTCTTAAATAACATAATTATACATAATGAGTAATACTTAATTATCTACTATACAAGTTAAATAAATAAATAGATAAAAATAAAAAAAATAACTATCTGAATTAAATATTTGAAGCGATTAAGTAATGTGGTATATCTTTTACAAAACTCATAATTCCGTACCTGAAAATACTGTCAACTTTAAGTTGTATTCTTTAATGATATATTTAAATATTTTAATGTTATTTAATTATTTTTGTTTTAAAATATTTTTGTTATAATTTTTTATACAATAATTTATTAAATAAACTATTACAATTGTCAGTGAATACAAGGTTACCATTTATAATATTAATATTATATTATGATATTTAATAAAATATAAATTTCTGGTTAAGTAAATAAAAACTATATGAAAAACTTACTTGATTTCCTTATAATTTTTTCATCATATGATTTCGTACCATTCGATGGGGCATTTGTCATTAATGCATTTTCTATCATTTAGTGCAGGATTCTTTTAGTTAAAGAATTATCTTACACTTCAAATTATTTCGTTTAATAAAAAACTTTAAATATTACATTAAAATAATAATTAATAAATAAATTCTCAATAAATTCTTCACTTTAACTCACTAACTACAGACTGCAGGTTAGAAGGGGACTTCGTTCCTAGCAAATGCTAGAAAGCAACTGAAAACTTGAAGGTCTGCCTTAGGGAAATTTTTGAAAAAATACTAAACATTTAAAAACATTTCCTTCGTCTCTTTGCATATTCAAAATTCACACATTTTCTATCTAAATAAATCTATAAGAAAAAAACGGGTACCGAAAAACTCATAAAATAGGACCTCTTGCATCGAGAAACCCTTGATTGGTCATCCTAATGCAAACCAGATGTGTCAAACCTTTAAGAACGAAAAAAATACTCTAATCTCTGCTTTGGAGTAAAAATATTTTGCAGTATTAATAAAAAATCTTTCTTCTTGTTATCAGTTATGTTTAGTAGTTCTTACTCAAAATATAATACTAAAATTTAAATAAAATACTGTAAATCTCAGTTTATTATGTATTATTTTTTTTATCAGTGCCATTCTAATTTTTTACTTCTGCCATCTATGTGTTGTATCACCAATTAAGTATCTAAAAATTCAGAGACTGCAGTATTCATTTTATTTACTCCGGTAGATTTCATATTTTTAAGCAACTTCTGGAGACCTTCGAGATTACTCTGAATACTTTGGCATACTTAGGAAACTAAGAATATCCATTTGAAGACTCAGCTTAGTTTACTCAGTATACTGTCATATGCGTTTCGAATATTACGGGAGCCCTTTAGGTTTACTTTGGAGATGTTGTATACAACTTAGAATACTGTTTGGTATACTCTGTATACTTTCAATAACGTTTGGAATACTATTTCGAATATTCCAATTACTGTGTATACTTATTCGAATACTATTCATTTTATCCCGGGATTATGCATCTTTGTGAAATTTAGATGATTTGTCAATATAAAGATTTTTTCGTTTTAACGTGTGTTTAATATTCGACTGTACAAATTTGCATTACTCGTATGAGTCATTACTCTGCGTTCGTTAATCTTTGTGGAAGCTAGTCAAAATTCCTTGTGATCTGGGCCTACTGTGATGAATCACATAGGATATAGGTGAAAGTACTAGCTACTCGAGTTTACAGACTCTGCGATCTGTATTTACCTACCAATAAGCGTAAAATTGGCCTAACTGCTCGCAGAGAGCCAGGCAATCATGCTTAATTGAATTCACCTTTGTATGGGAGGGCGGAGGTATATGAATATTCAATTCCTCAATTTACCGCGCGAGCATACGCGTTCAATTTGGAGAGAAGTGCCAAGGAGTATGGTATACAGTGTGTTTCAGAAAAGCGACGGGATATCATGGGACGTCGGGATGCCGCGCCGTCAGCGTCTCTTGATTAATGCACGAGAATTTGCAGTCACTCTTCCTCGACTCAATTTTAATTTGGTATAATTCAATTTTAATTTATTACATAGACCGAAACTGAAATTACATTTTAATCAGAACATGTCTTTCAAGAGACTAACCCTTCTTTAAAAAAACACATTTCCAATTAATTATTCCAATCTTCAATGCATAGTTTTGGACAGTTTTCTTTAAGGGGCACTCGCAGTTGTAGCACCAAACAATAGACATTTTTCATGAATTTTTTTCTCGTAAACCATTAAGTGTTTTTAAAATATCGATTTATTAACTAAAAGTACATAATTTAAACTTGAATTTAAAAAAGGATAAAAATATTGAATAGTTCCAAAGTTATGTCTCGTCAAAGTGACGTCCATCTGAAAAACATGGTTTGCGGTGACCAACACTATGGAAATCTGATTCGTCTTAAATCAAAAAATGAAACGGTTATACATTTATTTTCTTTAAAAAAACGGTTGTTTTTCAGCTGTAAAAAGAAAAGTTTTGCATAAAAAAATCATTCCTTTTATTAAAGACTAGATTATTATATATTGAAAAAGTATGTTAAATTGCAGGACAATCGGTTCAGTAGTTTTTAAGTAAGAGTTGTCACCGACTTCGCAAATGTAGTTTTGAGAAAATCGTGTTTAAAGTTTTAATTTACATTTACGTAAAGATGAAAATTTTTTTTTGGAAATCAGATAGAATCATCAATTCCGGGGCCATATAAAAGTTCTTCAGCAGATGAAGCTGCTTCCAAAATCCCAATTCAAATATAAAGGTATAAAGACCCACACGGCCGTTATCCTGTTCTCAACCGACCTGACGCGCCTCCCTTTCAGCCAGTATATCTCATTCAATTTTCACCGGATCATTTTAAAATTTTGCAGACACATTTCTGACAACATATACTCTTAGAAAATGCAAGACAAAAAAAATCGATTTTTTGAAAGTTACAACTGCGAGTGCTCCATTAATGCTATCGATTACACAGGCACACAAAAAAAAAAAAGTTGTCTGTTTCTTGAACTACACATATATTTCCTATAGTATTTTGGCCCGCTGAAACCGAATCTGAGCTCAGAATTGCTCCATCACCCTCAGTTTTTTTTTAAATCGACCAAAACCACCCTTAAACGGACAAATTCACACTTCGGAGATAAAAAATAAATCAACTTATTTTTTAGAAAAACCAAATTTTACATCTACGAAACTTTGCTCCACTAACTCAAAAACAAAGCCAGCATTGATCCAGCACCCCCTGAATTTTTTTAATCGAAAAAACTACCCCTAATCTGAAGAATCAAATTCAGGAGGTAAAACAATAAAATAACTGATTAAAAAATTTTATAACCAGGTATTTTTACTCCAGCAGGCCGAAACAAATCCAGAAATGCTCCCTCACCCTCTAAATTTTTTTTAAATCAAAAAAACCACCCTTAAATAGAAAAATTCAAATTTAAGAAGTAAAAAAATAATAAATTACCGGCTTTTTTTAAAAACAGAACCTTACATGTTTGTAGTTTTGCTCTACTAACTCAAAAAAACAAAGCCAGCATTGATCCAGCACCCCCTGAATTTTTTTAATCGAAAAAACTACCCCTAATCTAAATAATCAAATTCAGGAGGTAAAACAATAAAATAACTGATTAAAAAATTTTATAACCAGATATTTTTACTCCAGCAATGCAGAAACAAAGCCAGGAATGCTCCCTCACTCTCTAAAATTTTTTTAAATCGAAAAAACCACCCTTAAATAGAAAAATTCAAATTTAAGAAGTAAAAAAATATTAAATTACCGGCTTTTTTTAAAAACAGAACCTTACATGTATGTAGTTTTGCTTTACTAACTCAAAAAAATAAAGCCAGCATTGATCCATCACCCTCTGAATTTTTTTAAATAAAAAAAACTACCCTTAATCTGAAGAACCAAACTTAGGAGGTAAAACAAAAAAATAACTGATTAAAAAAGTTTATATCCAGGTATTTTTACTCCAGCAATGCGGAAACATACCTGGCTGTAAAATTTTTAATCAGTTATTATATTGTATTACCGCCTGAATTTGATTCTTCAGATTAGGGGTAGTTTTTTCGATTAAACAAATTCAGAGTTTGATGAATCAATGGTGGCTTTGTTTTTGAGTTAGAGGAGCGAAAAAACATAGATGTAGTAAGGTTCTGTTTTAAAAAAGTCAGTTATTTAATTTTTAATCTCCTAAATTTGAATTTTTCTATTTAAGGGTGGTTTTTTCGATTTAAAAAAATTTTAGAGGGTGAGGGAGCATTTCTGGCTTTGTTTGTGCATTGCTGGAGTAAAAATATCTGGTTATAAAATTTTTTAAACAGTTATTTTATTGTTTTACCTCCTAAGTTTGATTCTTCAGATTAAGGGTAGTTTTTTTTATTTAAAAAAATTCAGAGGGTGGTGGATCAATGCTGGCTTTATTTTTTTTAATTAGTAGAGCAAAACTGCATTCATGTAAGGTTCTGTTTTTAAAAAAAGCCGGTAATTTAATATTTTTTTACTTCTTAAATTTGAATTTTTCTATTTAAGGGTGGTTTTTTCGATTTAAAAAAATTTTAGAGGGTGAGGGAGCATTTCTGGCTTTGTTTCTGCCTTGCTGGAGTAAAAATACCTGGTTATAAAATTTTTTAATCAGTTATTTTATTGTTTTACCTCTTGAATTTGATTCTTCAGATTAGGGGTAGTTTTTTCGATTAAAAAAATTCAGGGGGTGCTGGATCAATGCTGGCTTTGTTTTTTTGAGTTAGTAGAGCAAAACTACAAACATGTAAGGTTCTGTTTTTAAAAAAAGCCGGTAAAGTATTTTTTTTTACTTCTTAAATTTGAATTTTTCTATTTAAGGGTGGTTTTTTCGATTTAAAAAAAATTTAGAGGGTGAGGGAGCATTTCTGGATTTGTTTCTGCCTTGCTGGAGTAAAAATACCTGGTTATAAAATTTTTTAATCAGTTATTTTATTGTTTTACCTCCTGAATTTGATTCTTCAGATTAGGGGTAGTTTTTTCGATTAAAAAAATTCAGGGGGTGCTGGATCAATGCTGGCTTTGTTTTTGAGTTAGTGGAGCAAAGTTTCGTAGATGTAAAATTTGGTTTTTCTAAAAAATAAGTTGATTTATTTTTTATCTCCGAAGTGTGAATTTGTCCGTTTAAAGGTGGTTTTGGTCGATTTAAAAAAAAACTGAGGGTGATGGAGCAATTCTGACCTCAGATTCGGTTTCAGCGGGCCAAAATACTATAGGAAATATATGTGTAGTTCAAGAAACAGACAACTTTTTTTTTTTTGTGTGCCTGTGTAATTTAAGGTTATATTATTTATTATAAATAGTAGAAAATTTAAACCAGTATCATTTTAACACGAAACTTACAATTAAGATTTTTATATTGTGCTACCAGGAATATTGTTATTTTGTGCAAGTGCTGAAATCAAATAGTTAGTCTAATAATTAATAAATTACTTTAGTGAGGTTAACAACGTTTCTAATCAACTATTTAGAAGAACAAATATTTTTCTATTTAAATGTTTACATATTTTTGCATAAAAACTATTTTACTTAATTTTTCGATTAATAATTTGTAAAAGAAAAAATTATAAACAAAATATTTTATTGTTTTTGTCAAGAAAATATTTAAAATCTCACCTTAATGTTTTTTTGATATATACTCTTTTTTATTTATAAAATTATGACTGTCATATATATTTATTAAGGAACAAAAATAACATTATAAGGGTAGGCCTTAAAAAAAGAGCAGCAAATAGAATAATATGATATTAATTAAAATCAATTTTTGTCGTGAAAACATCTTCTGTTTGTTTTTGTGATTTCACATATAAATATATTCTGCGCAGATTTTGACAACTCAAAAATAGTAAAAGGTTTTGTTAGCATGTGCCAGAGTATATTAATAATTTTTTTAAAAAATTGTATTTTTGGGATTAAAATATTTTAAATAGTTAATATATGGTAATATATTAACGTTTAATAAAATAATTTTTATATTACAAAAACATCATACAAAATAATTTCTCAAAGTTCAAGGAGATTTTACCATAAAATAAGACATTTTTATTTTTTAATATCTTCGAATTGATTGCTACATATTTAAAATTATTTTCACATTCTTAATAATTTAAATTCACTATATTTTCTAATGAATTATATAAACTACAAATTTTCTTTTTACAGTTTAATTATATTTTTTATAAAGAATAATATAGTAATATAACCTGAAATTATAATTAATCAAAAATTGAAAGTTTAATAAAAGTTAAATTGAAAGTTCTCAAAGGGCAATCGTAGGGTTCTTGTTATTCTTCTCACTATTAACCATTAAAACTAATTTTTGAGAAAAACAAGCGTCACCAAAAACGTCAGGACCTAACCAGAATTCTGCATTTTTCCCTATCAGAAACTTACCAAATTTTAGTTTTCGATAAGGAAACTTAGGGAAACTTTTCCACGGGAGGGGGATAAACTGTTTTTTTTGGAAATTTTTTATTTTTCCTTGACAACGCTATGTAAATCAATCCCAATCAAGTTCGATATATTTTTCCTGTAATTTTCACGGAAAAATACATAAGTGTACCAAATTTGAGCATTTTATCCAAATGATCCT
The DNA here is from genome assembly GCF_019393585.1 of Leptopilina boulardi. Lineage (NCBI taxonomy): Eukaryota > Metazoa > Arthropoda > Insecta > Hymenoptera > Figitidae > Leptopilina > Leptopilina boulardi. The sequence continues at coordinate 4,848,948 of NW_026137951.1, read as the reverse complement.
TGATAATGGTCATCAATATTATAGGAAGAAATTTGCAACTTTAAAATTCACTTTACTAACAAAATCTACAATAAAACTATGTTTTCCAGCACCACGGTTATAAGAGAAAAACAAGTTAATAATAAATTGGTAAGAAAAACTTTTCTTCGAGTATTAAATTATTTATCATACCATCTATATACAACTTATTTAAATGTCATCGATAATTTAGTAGGTTGAAACATTTTACTATCATATAAAAAGCATCACAACACTAATATTATAAAAAGATTTAAAATAATCTGATAGTCAACTGTCATTACATTATATTGTATATTAAATTATATAAAATTATATTAAACAAAAAATTAATATAAAAATCTATTAAAAAATAGATCTGCCATTAGGTGAAAAAAGTTCTCTAATACCCCACAAGAAAGTATCCAACTACCCCCTGCAGGCGTGAATAATGTTAATCGCTATAAATATTTTATTCTCCCATACATACAAGGCTTATTCAAAAAAATATCCACAATTCTTAAACCCTACACGATAAAATAACCGCATATAGAAATAAAAATGACTTGTTTTTCATATGTAAATCTACAAAAGATTATATCCTACTAGAACAATAAATAAACTTTGTTTATATAATCACGGAACATAAAAATTCCTTTTGCAAACAAAATACTAATTTTTTTCATTATAATTTTTAATTTAATATTTTATAATACATAACGAATTTTTGAGATTTAGTTTCTAAAAATTGTTGAAAGAATTTCTTGATTTTTTAAAAATTTATTATTTTATTAATTGATGTAATTTATTATTTAATGAAAACATTTGTTATCTAAACATTCAATAATTTTATTAACGTGAACAAAGACGCCATTTGTAAAAAAGTAACCAAAATAAAATAGTTAAGTAACCTGAAAAGTAAATTATTATATTTTTACCAATAACTAGCTCAGGAACCCTATTTTGTTACTTTACGGCAACAATAGACCGCAGTGTGGGGAAGGTGAGGAGAAACACCATTAATTGCACAGAATTCAATACATTTACAGTATTTATTAATAGTCACTTCAGTCGGGTTTAATTCCGATTATTAATTTATTATTTACTTTAAATTCGGTAAAATGCCTAGTGATTAAAATCTGAAGGCCGAAAATACAAGATTCACTTTTTAATAATTACAAATATAAAATTTTTATAATAATAAGATCGACATACAAGGAAACATAGGTATAGGTGTAAATTTTATAAGTTTCATGTCAAGTCAATGTATAAAATATATATTCTTCTTAATTATAAGCTTTTCGATCACATCACGTTGATCATCTTCAGTAACCTATGATATACTCAGCCACAAGTCGAAACTAAAACTAACATCTAATTACAATACAAGGAAACGTCCCCTAATTAATTTACTAGGACTCACCTTCCAGTTGACAACGACGATGAATCCTTGTCAAATATAACACGTTACATTTTAATTATTTCACAAAAAAATGGAACAATTTACTATACTCTACGAATATCAGAATGAGAATGAGGATTAAATGGCCGATGAGTTATGCTCAAAGGCGTTGCTGATCAGCGGCCTCTCTTCTCGGTGTTATTCAGATTAATTAATATTCAATTTATCAATATCTGATACGCGGCCGTCGGTAACACAGATCCCGGAACTATTCGAATTAATTGACGATAAAAGTCTACAGGAAAATGACTGTCATAAGTACTTTCACAGATAGTCAACAAATAACGATATCGTCTTCCTGATGCTCTTGAATATTCGAAATTCACATCCGAATATATACACCAGGAAGCTATTCCCTTGATGACTTTGGAACTTACAAGATTCATTGCGATGTCCGGAACGTCGGTCCGTACAAGCGGGAGCCCTCAATACCTCGCAAGAATTTCACATAACAAAACAAAAGGACTAATAAGGACCGAAATTTATTGTTAATTGTTATTTACTATTAATTCTAACGATTTTGGCAATTTGGTATAAGTATTTTATATTTTATTATTTAAATTTAATTATTTAAAGAAAGTGAAGTGAGTATTATAAGAAATGAAATACAAATCGAAACATTTTACAGCCATTGTAACTGGATGCCCATTCTAAGGACGTTTATTTAATAAACTAATAATTTTTATTATTTTAGGTCATGTGCGACAAAATGCCGCGTCATAACATATTTACTACAGGCAGAAATTAAGCGTACTCCTTTATTTAATGATTGAAAAACAAATCAAAACTTATCAAATCATAAAATTAAAAATGTCTCCATCAAATCCATATATAATTATTTATCAAAAGAACATCTGCTATTTATACAGCTTTTATTTTAAATTAATTTATCTATTAATACTCCCCTCTTTTTTATATTCTATCTAAGAATTTATTAAAAATTGAGATTTTCTTAAATATCTAATTGAAGTCTCGTTCGGATTTGATTACTAAATTTTGAATGACTAAGAAACTTATTACTTTACAATTAGAGCTTCATGGCTTTGAAATGTATCACTCTCAATTACTTTCTTTAACTACTAAATTGCTCAGAGACTCGCAGCGTGTCGTCGATTGGTTCTGATTGTTGTTATATTAACTTGATTTACATAATCGTTCTCATGACACAGTTTTTGTTTATAAAGGAGTAAGAATAAATATTTTAAACATTTTCTGATATATATCTTTGTAAGAAGAAACATATTTAAAAATATATATAGAAATAAAATTAAAAAAACACTTGTTGGAACAAAAAAATATGCTGTTTCATTCCTTGCTATAGAATAAGTAGTGTTGTTAAACCAAATAAATACATTTTTGTTATAATATAATTTTAGATAACTCTTTAAATTTAAAGAATGCGTAAAATATACAAAATGTTATTTACACGCTTTGTAGAACTATATAAAAATATCAATTTGAACAGTCACATACTTTATATATATAACAGTAGTGTTCACTTGGTTGCCTCCTCAATAACTGACAATGAGTTACTCCCTACGGATAGTTGTTTGATTCTACCCGTAGGGCAATAATCTATTGCCTTATTGTTAGCCTCTCCTCTTGAACTATGTTGAACCATTTAAAGCGTTTGATTTCCTTTTTAAGTTTTATTTTATTCCAAATAATCACATCTCTTTTTTAATTTTTCAAAACAAAGTTGTTATTTAATGCGTCCGTTACGTCCCCAACAATGGCCGGTAACGCTTTTAAATAAATAATGTTTCATTACTTTAAATTAATGGTAATACATATTTATTAAGGAATTGAATGAAATTATTGTGTGGCAATGTATAACGTGTATGAATTTAGCAGATTTGGGGTCAGGTTTATAAAAGAATGTACGTTCTTATCGTTTTGTTTTTCCTGACGTTTCGGATTAGGTCAAGATCTCATCAACGTATTATTTATTCGAAAATATTAATATTTAACATATTTAACGGAAAATTATAATTTTTATTATAAAATCTGATTTTAATTGAAAGGTGATTTTTGGCAATTGTTTTAAGTTTTGTTTTCTTGGGAAATTGTACTATTGGGATATTAGTAATTTGTTGTGTTGTTAGTTGCTGTAAATTATTTGTATTCTTGTTTTTCCCTTTTAATTTTAATTGCTGTACTTTAATTGCAATAAATTCTTAAATTAATTTTGTTGGATAACCATTTTTGTTTTGAGTATTTTGTACTGATTTTTAAAATAAATTATCCACTGATGAGGGATTGTACTTTAGCCGAAACATCCGGAAAAATAACGATAAGAACGTATCTTCTTTCATAAACCTAGACCCTACATATTAAGGAATGTTTATATTTATTCTGAAAAAAATTGTCTCCCAGTACCGTTAAATTGTACACGTGTTTGTGAAGGGTGATTTGTTTTTTTGACAAAAGTGAAAGTTTAAGACGAAGGGTGGTTATTGTAGTAAGTGGAGAGTATGAAGAAAAGGTGTAATAGAGTGAATGAAAGGTGTGCGTGTGGAAAAAGTACGAGTGTGAACGGTTAAAAATGGATGTGCAAGAAGTGTAGTTAGGGCGTGAGAGAGAGGGGGAGTTACAAATGACCACGAAGTAAGAATAAGGAGACTTCATATTAAAACTAAGATTGTTATAAATTTCAACAGAATAATACACTGAAATTTGTTTAATATATTTGAAATATGTTTATTTAAATATAATAATATTCTTGACAATAAATACAAAAAGTATAACTTTAAACACGAGGCTGAAGGTTTCTTACAGACTAAATCGCAAATCATACCTTGATCTTGAGGGTGGCTAGGGTAATAAACAAAAAAGTTCCTAAGCTTAGACATTGCTATCAGGTATAACTAGTGAAATATTCAGAAGAACACAACATTTAAAATACATATAAATATTATTTTCAACATAAATATTACTATATTAAGCTCTATTACAGCTATACTGATAAGTGTTAATTTATTTACTGACAATGTGGAATATTTAAAATTATATAATATGAAAATTTAAAAAGTATTATTTGGTTAATAACTTTTTAAATAAAATACAAAGTATGATTTCATGTTCTGGTAAAATGTAAACAAAATTGTACTACATATTACATTAATATTACCGAATATTACAAGCAGAATGTGCCATTGACTATACCGAAGTGAATTGTTCTCTGTTCAAAAAATATTATTTCTGACAATTGTTACATATCGTATATTAATATATTAATCGCCGTCATTTCTATGTTAATTAATAAAAAATGAACATTATATTAAATATATATTTATAATCTTTTTTCTCTGTTCCATTACTTTTAATTGCCACATAATTGTAATTATCGTTTTGATGTGATTATTTCAATTCAATATTACACATAATTATCATTTTTAATATTTTTGTATGAATATATGGGTATCTTTAGGACACGTGAAATTGACGTTTTAAAAATTTAGTTTCGAAATATTTTTGCAAGTAATGGCACCCCTGCGTATTCGAATTTTTTCCTTTATAAAAATAATTACAATAATAATTACTGCAAACAATTACTGTCATTATTATTGGGATAGCTACTGGATTAAGTACTGAAGACTCCAGTATTTTTTTCGCAAAATGTATATATTCATAGTACAAAAATTTTTTTTTAACTCTTAATGGAATCGTAATTTTGTGTTAAATATATTGGTATGAATTTAATTTACAAAAAAAATTACAAATTACGCAAACGTATAGAAAATATAGAAACTTAGCGCGCAACAAGTAAATTTTTAACTATATGTAAAGCGGAAAAATTCTTCGAGGTTTAGTAATAAGTCTTCTTATTCTTACTTCGTGCAAATAACAAAGGGAGAAAGTGGACACTCAAACAGTGTAAACTATAGTATAAACTATAGTTACTGTAGAAGTTGGGAGTATCTCAGGGTGAGAAATTTGATGAAGTATTGAAGAGAATGAGACAAGAGGGTGAGATAGCGGCTGAAATAGAAAAGGAAATGAAACTAATAAGTCAGGTGACAAGAAAAATTAGTAAGAAAAGGAAAAAGTGGGAAATAAATTGTTGAAATTAAGGAATGTTAATATTTGCTGAAATACAACAACAACACACACTATTACAAATACACTTACAGCAGACATTTTCCTTCTATACCTAACAGAACCTTTTCCAAATCACTAAAGGACAAGACAATGTGGTCCTAGCCATCAAAAGGACACCTACTAAATTAATTAACTCCGGAAAGAATTCAAACTATTGTCACACTATTGAATCACATGTATATTATTTTATTCTACTAGTTAATTAAATAAATGTGTAACTTTAACATGTTGTGTTATCACTATGTTTTAAACTTTTAATTTATTTCTCCAACATATATTTAATAATCCCAGCAATGTTTACTAAGAAAAAAAATTAAGAAATTATAAAAATCAAACTCACTTTTATAGAATAATTTTATTTTTTCCAGTTCAGATATTTTGTTGTTGTATTTGCACTATACTTCTAACAAAACACCGCAAAAGAGTTTATTTCATCTCTCTTACTGTATTTTGAATATAGGCATATTCAAAATTACTTACAGCCAATGACTACAATCAACAACTATTCAGAGAAACCACCCTTCCAAGCTGTTTTACTTCCATTTAAATGAAAGTTATCGCCACGTGACCACAATCACGATCTTTTACAACGTTGCTTAACTTTGTATACTTGATGTTTTTTCACGCAGAATGGTTCCTTCTTCAATTTTCTTGTACCCCTATGCACAAGAATAAACAATAAAGCATATATATGTAAATAAGTATTTATAATTAAATTTCCACTTAATAAATACATTTTTTGACAAAATAGTATTGTTTGTATTTCATGATAATATTCTTTATCGACATTAATATAAAAAATATTGTAAATTATTAGGAAATCGAAATTACCCCCACAGCATCGAAACTTGCCTAAAGATTTATTTGAAATTTTCAGAATATTTAATTGCAAAATTTAGTGAAAATTGTGTAAAGATTTAAATGTCCCAATTAAATAAAAGTTCAGGTTTCGCGCTAAACATTTATTCAAGTGGAACATTTAAATCTTTACACAATTTTCACTAAACATTGCAATTAAATATTCAGAACATTTCAAATAAATCTTTAGGAAATCTTTAGGAAAGTTTCGGTACTGTGGGGGTATAAAAATAAAATCTGGAATATAAAATTAGGGCTGCAGTTGTAATTTTGTTATTAGAATTGTAAGATTAACAATTAAAAAATATAAAATGAAAGATTTACATATTGGATAGTCAAAAAAATGTAATTTAATAACTGGAAGATATATTCTATTTCCAGCTATCATGTCCATTGGTAAAAATATAATGATCTCAGTAAAATTATCATAACTATTATGTTGGAAGTGTTATGTCAAAAAAGAGTTAACAAAAAATTTGTAAAGAACTTGTTACAAACATTTAGGGTGCAGAACCTAGGTATATGTGTAAGGTATGAAAAGTAATAAATAAAGGGTCTAGGGTCAGTTAGTCTCCATCTGACTACAGACGTGAACGGTTGAATAATATTTCTTTCATTATTGTATCCATGCTGTGTTTTTCACTAATATTTTTTATAACAAATAAATATTGTAACGTGTATGAATAATTAACTATGTACCTTTTATTGAATTTCCTGAATATAAATTATCTAATATAAAGATATTTCAACATATTATAATTTTTAATATTTTTTATAAAAAATATTTACCAAATATGCTTCAAATTTTACTTAATATCATGTAAGAGTATCTAAATAATTGCATCTGTTTTCTTACAAAAAAAAAACGAGGAAAGTGTTTTTATTATACCGCGTGACTGAACATATCTTTTTAAGGTAAAAAGAAAATTTCTTTCTAAATTAAATTGGATAAGTCGAAATACATAAAAATTTTATAGAAATAAAAACTCCAACGCTGAATAAATATAAGTGTAAAAAGTATCAGTTGCTTCAATTTTTTTTTTTTGTAAAGTTAGACAAATAATTAAGATTATCCACAGTTGCTTTTTTCAAACATATACATACAACTTATAAATCACGAAACTTATTTTTACTTTGTTAAATAGCAAATTTATCATTCTCTATTTATTTCTAAAATAAATACTGTCGCAAGTTTATGTGCTGTGACTGTAAAAAAATACCGATAATTATAAAACAAAAAAATAATTGAGTACATTGCAGTGGTAAGGGATTCACATTGAGGCAGTGTTATTAAGTGACCTTGAAGACAATGTATATATATGTATATATATATATATATTCAACTGAACACATTATTAAATGTTTTTTACGTGCAAACAGGTCTGTAATCGTCCAGATGGAAGTGATGAAGTGAAAGGGGGAAAAATGGAGTGCGGATGACTAAGACTAAAAGTAATGAAGAGCAAGGAAGGGGTTGACTTCCTAAGGTGACCTAACTATCATGTTGGGTCTCACCATCGTGAGTCATCGAAGTCGTCAGTCCCCTAGAAGTAAAAGGGCCATAACTGAGATGCTCAGGGAACCATTTTATACAGATATAATTATACCTTAGTATATACTATCGTTTTTCAAGTTCTTAGTAATGTATTTATTGTTAGGTCGGAAGTTGGTAAAAATTCCATAAGTTATATTGACACGATACTGTGTGAAAGTTCAAGATGTATTTGTCATTTATACAAATTATATATTTAAAAGTTATATACAGTGGAATTCGTTTAAAATGACTCCGCTTATGACTAACCGGTTATTATGTCGCACTTGTAGCAAGAGGTTTGCGTTTCTATACAAATTTTGTAGATTTTAGTTCGATTATAATGACAAATTGGTGTAGCTGGTTACGAATTTGATATTAGTTTCACAAAATTCAATATTTCGAATCCAATCAAATTCGTAATCAGTGACCCAAAAAAAACCCCAGAGTAAAAGGTTTCAAGTGAATCCGGTGCTTATTGATTACGAAAAAAGTGTTTTTTTGTAATTAACCAAAAAAATGTTAACTGTCGAATATTTTAAACATTTGACCTAACTTTGAAAAACGACTAACGCTATTGAATGTAGCAGTCTCGAATTCGGATTATCTGATACAAATATGTGCTAAATTTCCCTCACAGCATAGGATTTCCCGTGGATATCCCATTTCCTCCCATAATATCCCTAGGTTATCCTATGGAACGGAAATTTTAATGTCCCACGTGGGATTTTTACCCACGCATGAGTAGAAAGCAAACAGGTGATTGCGTTTTAAGATGGAGGACAACGCCTTAAAGTGTTAACATTGTGTCAGCCAATACGACGTTTATTTTCTTTAATTTTGAATGATTTTCAGTTTAAATAACGTTATTTTTTTAAGATTTGGTTTTTGTAATAAATAACATAAAATTCATTGAAGTTGTTAATGTTTTTTGTGTTATTATGATTAGGTAATTATGATATGTCAAATGACGCAATAGAGTTATTGTGCGTCTATTATTTTTTCAGTAACATCAAGTATAATATTAATTCCATGAACAACTATAACAAATAAATACAGTGTTTCTTTCTTCTAGTGTTTTGTTTTTATAAAACAATTTTACATATTCACAACCTGGCCGAAAATGTTTCTAACAAAGAGACAATTTCAGGTTATGCGTCGTGAAATGTTTTGTTTCATCAAAATCGTGCAGTATATTTATAAATAAAAATTTTATTTAAGAAAATAATTTCAAAATATATGATTTTTTGTAGAAATTGTGGGTTTTTAATGGAAAAAGCATTTACTATATTTGTAGCAATAATTAAATTTTCATTGTTTAGCATATCCCGCGCGGATACCCCAGTAGATGGAAATTTGGATATCCCAGGGATATTCCTGAGATCCCTTTGATATCCCAAGAATATCCCTGGGATGCCTTTGATATCCCAAGGATGTCCATGAGATATCTCATATCTCGTTGGGATATCCTTTTGTTGTGTGGGTTGTTAAAAAAAGTTATCAATTTGTATTGTAAGTTATCAATTTCATTTAAAAATTAGTTAATTTAAATATTACATTTAATTTATTACAGTACGAAGAATTTAAATTTTTTGCATTAAAAATCATTTTGACCCTTCCACAACATGTAGGAACGTATGCTTCAAAAAGATTGCCATAATAATCCTTGATTGCCACCATAAATATCAAGGGTTCACTGGCGCTTATTTCTTTTTAAAATTATGTGCGTTTTTCCACCGATTTTCACAATTTTATATAATTTGACGTGAATTTTTTTCACGATTTTTTCTTCACTTCCCGAGAGACATTTAATTACACCTCATTCCATACAAAATTAATACTAATTGAATTTTTTGGTAATAGGTTACTAATTAATTTACTTTCAAATTCCGTGCGATCGACAATATTTTTCGTCATTTTCTTTGCGACACAGTATCGAACAAAATTAATTCAAAAACTAAAATTAGTTTTTAAAAGTTTATATATAAATTTTTTTTTTAAATACAGTATTGATTTTTTATTGAATAGGATGAAAAATAATTAAATCTATAAAAGTTGCCTTACCAGTTACAAATAATTTTATTGTTTTTGACGCTTAAAGCAATATCTAGAAAATTAATTTTATTATTAATTTGGAATTTATGAGTGAATTGTAAACTATTGTTATAAGTATTAACTAAATCGATATAGTTTTTAAAATAATATAATAATATTAGATGAAAATAAACGAAATTCTTGGAATAAATTTAAACGACAAACTGTCAGTACATTTTGATTTGTATGACATTACTATGTCACCCGGTCTGAAGTTCCTCCACATGCCGCACCTGATTGCAATAGGGCGGGAGGAAGAGCAGAAAACTGTGTAGTTAATGGGTATTCACCCTCACAGTCCCCTAATTATTATTGATTACAGAGGGTTATCATAAAATAAAAATAATTTAATAATAATATTTTGAAATTAAAATAAAATAATTTGTGGTAAAAAATAATGTAAATTAATAATTTTTAAATAAATTAAATTGAATTATGTAGTTATCGTTTTATTTCTCATTAAATTGGATTAATGAAGTTATAGATTATATGATTGTTATGTAATTTAAAAATAATAAATAAATTTTTGTGTAGTCAATGCCGTATAGAAAAAGGTTTCGTTACGTCCGGTCTAATAATTTGTCACTTCTTCGTTGATTTATAAAATTTATTCTTTAAAACGGTTGCGTGCTTTATCTATGTTAAAGATCGCTATCTAAATACTATGATATATATCTTTATTGAAATACCACTATTACTGTACATCTGTATACCTAAAAACTTTTTTAATCCTTTTAGTAATTCTCAATCCTGAATTTTCGTGATTTTCATAGATACTGTAAGATATTCAATTCCCACTATAAAAATAGTTTTCTTTTCGTCGGCACAAAACTTAAATTAATATGTTTAAACTGACGTTTCATTAAATCAATCTTTCACCAAACAAGGGATAAAATTGCAATTATTTTATGTCATAACCATATATATATTCAAATTAATAAAAATTTCCCCATTTTTCCAAATTACAGTGAATTGGCAGAAATTATTCAATGATGACATTTGTTTGTACGAAAAATATTACATGTCATTGATCTTCACTAGGTATATAATAAAAGGTAAAGTAAATTGGTTTGATTTGCCAATCTGTCCCACTTTGTGATAATAATAGTAATAATAATAGTAGCATCGATATTCGGCTAACAGGATGAATATTAGAAAGAAAACATATACCAGGAAGAATGCCAAAGTCATTCAACAATGTCACCAGGAAGGCCGGGAATAAATGAAATGCATTTACATATAGTGCATACTTCGATACTCACAGACTATTAATATTGGTATGACAGCTTGACTAATGATTCTGAACAGTCAAGCACAACTTTGACATTACGAGATTAAAGTCCCACAAAAAATGTATACAATAAAATGATAGGAAGGGAATTGGAAAAGTGGGAAAACTCAACTGCTTTCAGTTGACATAACTTAATAGGATTTTCGCTATCATTTGTTTTCCTTATAGTTCCACACATTCATTGAAGCGGGAATTTTTAAATTGAGCTGTTTTTATAAATTAATAGTTCCAATCTAATGTACATTTATTATATTATTGAAACATTTATTTTAATGGTATTTATATTTAGTATTATTTGAGTAGACTTAAGGGATTGTGAATTTAGTATGCACATGTTAAGAAAAAAATTATGATTTTGCCTCAGTAAACTTAAATTACAAAATTAGATCATAGGATTCCTCTTTGCAAAAATAAATTAAAAACTTAAGATATACGATGAACGACAAGGGAATAAGGAAAAAAAACTGAAGCTTTAAAGAGAATTCGGCTAAATTATCGTTCATCAAGGCAACGTGTATATATCCTGCGGGAATCCACGCCTAATCACTTTTCGTTGCGAAGCAATTAAAATTTCTCTTAATTATCTTACAAATTGTAAGAGCTATACTTGTTGGTAGGTGGTAAAAACTGCTTAAAATTAAGCTATAGGAACGAAATGTAATGCGTTTCATCTAATGGAACATGTATGTAAATTCTGGCGTTTAAAATGACTATTGTCCAAGAGCAGGTGTGATTCTAGGTGCAAAAAGTACGATTAATAGCTTAAATTTGCAGAAATAAAAAATAAAGAACCAAGATACCCTTGCAGTTGAAAAAGCGATATGATTATTGCGCACAACGCTTGAGAGCATATTCTGCTCATTAGGACAGGCTTCGTAATTTCAAACTTGGCAAATTACCTCCAAAAAAAAGGTTACTTTTCCACTGCTTTGATTAAATCAGTTTGAATATATGTTTATATCATTATATATGCAGTAGAGCAAGTCTAAATTAAGTGACGGGTAATATTCCAAAATAACAGTGTAATTACTGAATTAGAATTCCGGACTGCATTCAAACTAATCCGTAATTAGTTTCGAAACAATCCGGTTTATGAGGAGATTTTTAATTTCGGATTCAGTTTATTGACAATACTGAATCCGTATTTTTACGTACTGTTTACGGATTATTTAAAACACAAATTCTGTACTGTTCTGATTTCGGATTTATCTTTTTGTATAGATTGAAATAAAAAAGAAAAAAATGAAGTATTTAGAAGATATAAATTGAAATAATTGTTATAATGAATATTGGCAATTATTTACTTATCACTCATCTTCAGGGTGATGATGATCTCTATGTGAATGGTACTATACTCTTTGTATCTCCAATGAGGGTCCTGAAATGAGATCCTGTTCAATTCCTTTCTAATGATTCGACTTCAGAATAATCTAAATGATTTTCTCATCAGGATTTCTTGATGGAGAACCAATTAATGGAGGTCGAATCAACCACATAGTAAGCCCTACAATCCGTCCACAAATTAAACGCCAAAACTAATTTTATATAAAAAAGAAAATAAAATTAATTATCACAGAAAAAAACTCCTTCTTACTAATGAAGAAAAAGAACACTTTTTCAATTGGGAATAATTTTATTTGAGATAAATTTTTATATAATTTACACATTACTTTTTATAACTATATGAGTGAACATTTTTCACGATTTGTAAAATTTTTTTGTAAATCTGAAGATTTTATCTTAATTTCTATATTTGCTATAATTCTCAAATGGTCTAATCTTCAATACTTTATATATAATTCCCTTTTGACCTAATCATCATTTTCATTCTTATTTGACCTAATTTGAACCTAATTCCTACGTGGTCTAAACTCCATTTGATACTCGCACTCTTAATGCGAAATATAAGAGAGAAAAGGACACTAATACATCTCTGTCATTTTCCCTCTCCTTCGCGTTTATGAACGAGTGTCAAGTACAGTTTAGGCCAACGGGGATTTAGGTCAAGTGGCGATTAGGTTAAAAAGAATTAGATTAGATGAAGATTAGTTCAAATGAATTGGATCAAGTAATGATTAGAGGATTAGATTTAAAAAAAGTTTTGGTCAAATAAAAATTATTCTAAATAGAGATTCGTCCATTTAAGAATTTGGGATGATAAAAATTAAGACAAATAAAAATTATGTCAATTGTAGATCTACAATTTTGTTTTCTTCTTTAAATCTTTAGTTTACACAGATTTCTTCTTTGTTGGATACTTTTTTTTCTGGGGGGAAATATTCTGGAGTTTTCAGGAAAATGGACATTTGGCAAAAAAGGCATTCAGATAAATGACCGGTAAATAAATATCAGGTTATACAAGAATTAGTGCAGATAAAGTTTAGCCCAAGAATTGGATTATTTAAAGATTAGGCCAAATAAGAATTATGTCAAATGGAGATTAGGTCAAATAAGAGTTAGGTTAAATCACAGAAAAAAAGGTGGGTAAAAAGTTGTAAAGATAGAGGATAAAAAGTCGTTAGGATACACGGTAAAGGATAAATTTGTGATGGATAAAAATGTTACTAAAATATTACTAGAAAAATGGATGTCATATTTGAGTAAACTGTCTAATTTTAATAAAAATATTAGTAATTTTACACTTAATTTATTATATCCACAAATTTTTTATAAATAAGTAATTGCATGTGGAAATATTTTGCCTATAATTATTGTCTATTAATAAAAATATCTTTGACTAATACAACTGACAGCTGACGACAGTGCGTAAATAATCAGAACTGGGAAATTACAACTCAACGTCTGTATTGTTGCACGAAAGCAGAGTTGGGTAGTAACTGAATTTTTTGTGCATATTAGGCTGTGTCAGTTCATCGAGATATTTCGAGTTCAAGATATGACGTCAGAGGCCTGGAGGGACAACAACCAGACTACACAATGTTATTCTTACAGGGAAGAAAATTTGTTTCCACTTTCATAAATTTTATTCATACTTTAAACACGGAAAACACTTTTTGACATATAATAAAATTAAAATGTGTGTTGATAATTAATTTTGTTATATATTTGATTCATTTGCATTGATAGATTCTCTGAATTCGTGATAAAATATAAATATTGAGGTTAGAAAAGTTTGTTTACTAATCACATTTTAACATTATTAAACAATATCCAGTATGCATGTTATTAAAAAAGATATAAAATATATATTTTAAGTGGGAATTACCGCAGCAGTAAATGATTTTAAGTTAGTAAACAAACTTTTCTAACCTCAAAATTTTTATTTTATCACGAATTCAAAGAATCTATAAATGCAATTGAATCAAATATATAACAAAATTAATTATCAAAACACATTTTAATTTTATTATATGTCAACAAGCGTTTTCCGTGTTTAAAGTATGAATAAAATTGATGAAAGTGGAAACAAATTTTCTTTCCCGTAAGAATAACATTGTGTCGTCTGTTTGTTGTCCCTCCAGTCCTCTGACGTCATATCTTGAACTCGAAATATCTCGATGAACTGACACAGTCTAATATGCACAAAAAATTCAGTTACTACCCAACTCTGCTTTCGTGCAACAATACAGACGTTGAGTTGTAATTTCCCAGTTCTGATTATTTACGCACTGTCGTCAGCTGTCAGTTGTATTAGTCAAAGATATTTTTATTAATAGACAATAATTATAGGCAAAATATTTCCACATGCAATTACTTATTTATATAAAATTTGTGGATTTAATAAGTTAAGGATTAAATTAGATTAGATTAAATAAAAAAAGGCAAATAAGATTAAATACAAATTAAGCCAAGTAAGCTGTGGACAATTCATGAGGTCTTGGGGAAAATTTTTAATTTTAGTGAAAGTAAAAGATAAAATGGAAAACAAATTTCATAATTATGACACTCTGGTTGCGGCCCTTCCTTTAAATATATCACTCTTTGTCGCAAGTGTAACAAATGTGCGGCGACTGATTTGTAATGATATCGTGGTAACATCTTTTTCATTTCTGATATCGTGTGAGTTTTATGGTTTACGAGTTTGAGAATATACAGCAATATCATGGTATAATATTATCGTGTCTTGGGCATCACTGGTTTCTTCGTGAAACTTATTTTGACCGATAACGATTTGTCGAAGTGGCGAGGCGTCGGACATTCACCGTGGTAAAGGAGAAAAATTCAACGAAAGTAAGACATAAAATATATATTGTCAGAATTCTTCAGCATTCGTCAGCAGGCGCTTGTAGCCCTTAGAAGCAGGAGAAAAACTCGTAAAAGTATTCATCTCTTCTCTTCAACTTTTGTTTCGAAACACACGTGTTTATCATATAAAACCAAATGTTATTTGACATTTTTATTAACCCTCAATTAAATACAGTATATCTCCCTCAACTAACAAAAGAAAAATCTCCGAAAAATAAATATTGAAAAAATCTATAGTGATTATATTAATCATTATCACCTATTTTCACCTCGTCGCGAACCTGGACGATATTCGACAGTATGAAAAGAATTGTAATTAATTTTTTGAAATTTAAAAGAATATTTAATAATCATAATATAAATAGTATTTAACCTGTGAACTATTTTCACTTGCATATCAGTTTTATCAAAGATGTTTACCTGATCACTCAGCTCTATTGTAAGCAACCTGACGACTGATCTTGTAATAGGAATTCAGTTTCCAATGTATATAGCATTGCCAGTAATTTCATCTCTCTCTGACTGTCTCTCTCCCTCTCCCTAGCTAGCTATCTATATATAGTTAACTCTGTGGAACACCTGCGCCCTTTACATTTACGAAGACAAGATATCGAATGACAGTCCTTCCCCGACCCAATCTATCATCAATCCACTTCCCTTTAACCATTGTTAAAGAGCAGAGCTAATTCCAATAGTAAATTTATTTTTTGGATTAATTTAAATTCAATTATTAATCAAAAATATTTATAAATTATATAATTTATTATTAAGAACAACATGTTTTGAATCACTAGAATCTTCATCAGGATTATTTTAAAGTGAGATATATTAGTGTTTTAAATTTTGAATTAAATTGACAATTATCTGAAATTAAATTAAATCGAATATACCAATCATATCAAAACCTTAATGAAAAATTGATTGCAATTAAAAAATTAGGTTGTGTTAATTTTTAAAAAAAGTTGTTGTAGTTGGAAAAATTCGTTAAAATTAAAAAGGTTAAGTATATTTTGAAAAACGAAAAGTTAATATAATTACCGTTTATTAATTTATAAACTTATTTTCATACTTTTTAATTATTCTCTAAAATCCAGTGTATAGTATATTAAACATGACTCTTTCACATTTATAGATTGAATAAGTTAAGCAGTTCTGTAGTGAAACATATTTTATTTATGAAACACTTGGTTAATATTTAAATAAATATGAAGACCATTAAATTCACAAACGGCATATAGCAAATGATGCGTGTATAATGGATTCTGAACATTTACCTTATATTTGCTCCAAATAGAATTAAAATCAAAATGAACAGATCCCATTGCTTGTTGGTTAAAAAAACCTAATACTAAATTTAAATTTGAAATCTGAAATTATATGGATGGCATAATTTAATTACTCTGTTAACTAAAGAGTAAATAAATTACGTACCAATTAAATGAATCCATTTTTTAAAAACAAGTTATAAATAAACAAACATACAAACAATAAATAATTAAATAAATAATCACAATAATTGATAAAACATAATAAAATCGATACAAAAGTAAAATCATATTTTAAGTGAAAATTTATTTAAAATGAGATTCTCTAAGTCTTTCATGAATAAATTAAAAACAACAGAAGAAATAGGGGATCCAGTTGGTAATCTGAAAAGCTTATAAAAATTATTGTTAATTATATATATACAATATGATAAACTTAAACAAATGTACTTCGATACGATATGCTCAATTTTTTGCTCAAATTTACTCGATCGTGACATATTCTCATTATCGGGAAACGTTGATTCTGTTTTGTCATTATCGTTTCATTTCATCACGTTTCTAGTCCAAATTATTGATCCCTCAGGATCCGAAAGCAGTTTAAAATTTTAAATGCCAAACTGACAGTTATTACAGTGCGAATGGGTTAGAAAAGCGCTCTAGGCATGTTTAAATTAATTAGTACAATTTATTATTAATTATTACTTCTAGAATTAAATAAAGGAAATAATTTTTATTTATCCAATAGCCTTAAATCAAACAAATTTTAATTCTTCTTTTATTTGATATAGTTCATATTGCATACATGAATATTAATTCGATTTTTGTTAATATTATTTTGAGGTGTCATATCTTTAAAAACATTAAACTAAATTATTACAAATTTTAATGTAATCCCTCACAGCACCGGATATTTAACAGACATACTAGGGATATCTGTTTGATTCCGGCGGTTTAAACATCCTTAGGATATCCTGGGGATGTCCTAGGATATCATCTGGATATTCTAAGGATAACCAAACCGCCGGAATCAGATATCCATAGGATGTCTGTTAAATATCCGGTGCTGTGAGGGAGTGTATGTCCGTTATATTCTATATTAAATTTTTTGAATTTCAAATATCCTTAATTAGTTGAAAGACATTAAATCTTAAAATTTTTCCTATTCTATAAACTTATAATATTCCCTTGTTTAATCTTTGATTTAAATTAGTTAATTAAAACTATGATGGTAGGAAAAAATGAATGAAAGAAATATAAAACTTGAATTTATTTATTTAAAAAAATTGAATAATAATAGTTTTAAATTTCAAATATATATACATATATATATATGTGTGTGTGTGTCTCAAATAATCCTTCAATGTAATTAGTTTTAAATTTTACCTTCAAGAATCTCCTCTATGTCCTTTTTAAAATCCTTTATTTATATCCCTTGGGTATCCGTTTGACTCTCCTGCAGTAAGGAATTTATTGTCCTTTTGAGCCACTGATCTTGTGTCTTCTAAGTAAATATTATTTGAGGAAATGAGATTTAGAATATTAATTTAGAAAAGTTAGAATTTTTTATTTATGAATCTACAGAATACGAGAAATTATTGAAGATAATTATATTTAGTAGGCAGAATTATATATATATATATATATCATTACACTTATTTCGCTATTTGTTACATCTTATATGAAAAGTGTCGGATTTCCCCGACAGTCTCCGAATTCAACTGAGTTCGACGTCTCACGAACTTCGTATTTCACCCGAACTATAGCGATTGAATCCGATCTCCGAATGTATACATTATGATTAATTTATGAAAAAAATTTATTTATAATTAATTTGCATTAAACATTTAATACTCAAAATTAACTTTTATAAAGTTTAACAATTTATATTTATTAATGAACTAATAATTATGCTTTTATTTACATATTAACAGTAGCAAATGTTTTTCTCACAAGTGCCAAAAAAAATTAGTTATCAAAAATTTAATAAACTTAGTCATTCACTTGTGGATAGATCACATTTTCAATAACATTTTACTTACTGTTCTTTAAAGAATTCAGAACATTGTAGAAATATTATAGAAAATAGTTAAAGAATTTTTCATAACTTAGTAACAGAGTGTTCTCTATAGTTAGTATTAAATTGTTTCCTATATATAAAGACTGCATAAGTTCACGAAACTTAAATTTATATTCTTAAATTTATATTTATATTTCTATTCTATAGTTATTCAGGAATTGGACTGCGTGTGGGGCTTTTGCGCAGATATCGATTACTTATTGTCATATGTTTTCCTGAGATACTCTCTGACTATTTAATTTATTAATTATTTATAATTATTTACAATTATTTATAATATTATATATAAAATCCTATTATAAATATTTTAAAGTACATTTTGTTTTAAAAATTGATCGCTGAAAATAAAATTTTTTAAAAACATTTCTTATACTATTAAAAATTTATATATTTGTATTTTAAGTATATACAAACATATTTTCTCACAAGTTGTAAAAATTTTTTCAGTTAATACAGAAAAACCCTTCTATTGTCCAAACAGATTGCGAGAAGTTTATAAATAAATTAAAATTCTGATTATTTTAAACTAAAACCAATTAAAATTCAGATAATTTAAAACTTAAATTAATTAAAAATTGAATAATTTAAAGATTACCTAAATCAATTATTCTTCAGATAGGTAGATTGCAATTTTGTTATTTTTAAGTTTCGATGGATTAAATTTGCATTTAATGAAAATTTTAATTAATAAATTTGTTTTGATTAATAAAGATATCCAGTAGATATCCATCTACTTCCGCTGGTTTAAATATCCCTAGGATATCCAAACTGACACAAGAAAATAAATATCCTGATGATGTCCCAGAAATATCGTTGAATATCCGGTACTGTGGAGACAGTGATAGCGAATTTTTTTTGCATTTTAATATAGACAATGAATAAATTTGCTGTTGGTTTTTAATTCTTGTTTTCTTAGATATTTTTACACGTCTCAAATAACTTTTTGGCAACTCTAACACAAATTTATTTTATGAAGCAAATTTTTTTTAGTAAACTTTTATATTATCGTCCCCTCACAGCACCGGATATCCCTGGTTATCCTAAAAATATCCTGATATATTCGCAGGATATATAAAGGATATCCTGTAGTGCGGCGGTTGGGATATCATCTGGAAATCTATAATATGTCCTGAGGATATTTTTGGATATTCTAAGGTTATACCCAGGATATCCCTAGATAATCCTCAGGATATCAATATATCCATAGGATGTCTTGAGGATATCACAAAGATATTGTCTACACTTTTCCATAATATTTTACTAATTGGCGGGTTTCTATTTAATCATTGTTTAAAATAAAATGTTTATATTACATCAATATGTCGTCTTGATTTTTTGAAATCTCTAAAAATATCATAAGAAAGTTATAAAAATATGCTTGGATAAAATTTCTAATATATCTGTAAAATGTACTAAGAATATCCGTAGGATGTCGTGAAGATATCCAAATAATATCCTTTATAGAGACTGTTTGGATATCCAAAGGATATTTTTAAGATATTCAAGAATATACTGGAGACAATTTCATGATATCCTGTGTCATGTCATGATATCCTTATGATATCCTTTTATTGTAGTTAATTCAATTTCTACCGTGTAGAATTGATTGAAAGTTGAATAACATAAAATTAAGATTACATTGAAATTTGAATTTATTAAATTTTGAATGAAATAAAATGTAATTAAATGGAAATTTTTATGAATTAAATTTAAACAGATTCAAATTTAAATAAATTGAATTTTCAATTGATTGAATTGATGGTTATTGGTTAATTATAGAAATAGAATGAATTTAAATTTAGATTGGTTACAATTTTAATCAATATAAATATATGCTTCAACTAATTTTGATTCAGTGAAATTTTGGGTAAGAAATTTTTAAATTGATGGAAAAATTTTATAAAGTCTAGCTTGGGTAATTTAAATAATTTATAGAAAAGATATGAATATCTGTGATTATGAGTATATTCTAAATTAATTTAAATTTTAAAATGTTAAAAAAATCCTCATTAAACTAATAAAATTATTTTTCCACATTTCTGATATTAAATCAATGTTGTTAAATTGTTAATTCAATTATTTTTTTAATATTACAAAAACGGATAAAAACATAATCTGGTGCCATGTTAATTAATCTATCGAGGGAAACTTACTTCAAAAACATGAGGGATAAGCACCTACCTGACGAGCAAATATTCCGATGCTGCAAAGCACTTTCTCAAGCAATGCACTGCAAATCTTCATTTACTTACTCTGGAAATAATTGTTTAAACTACATGCATTTTGTAGCATTATGGATTTGACTTTTTCCTCTTTATTTCGGACTGTTTACTTTATTTTCTATAATATTTTATTGTTTGTAAACCGCATTTTATACGAAAGTATGTATAATTAAAATTGTTAAATTTAAAAAGCACAAAATCACATCATGTATTTTAAATTTCTCCAAGTGTAACGCAAATTTTAATATCAACGTCAAGTAAATTTTCAAAGTTAGAGTTTCTACTATGTAAGCATAGTTATTTTTAATTTCCATATATAATTTCTTACTCTTTTTTTATACAAAATTTCCTTTTTTCATAGAATTCGAGTATTTTTCCCATGCTGTTAAAGAATTATACCAAACTCCCTATCATTTTTTACTTTGTTTTTTTACCCCTGTTTTCTCCGTGCATATATGTATTCTCCACGCAGCGGAACTACATATAAATTTGCCTAATTTTTTTATCAATAAAGGAAAAATTTTATTAATTTGGATATCCTAGGACATCTTCAGGATATCCTAGGGATGTCCAAACCGCCGAAAGCAAATTGATTTCCCTACACTGTAAAAAATTTCGGAATCATTTCCATTAAAATAATCGGCAATATTTCCAAAAGTGGAAGGAAAATGATTATTCCTAACACTTTAATGGAAATAATTCCGAAATAGGAATATTTTCCAAAAAGTTGGAATTTCTTCTAGTAAGTTAAAATTTTTTCCTGAAATTGGGAGAGTTTTACAATTTAAATGGATTTTTATCCAAATCTTAGAAAATAAATCCAGTGTGAGATAGAAATATGTCCAAGACTTTTTTCCTACGAGATTGGAAAAAATTGCAAACAGAGTTAGGAAATAATTCCGTTTATTTCACTGGAATTATTTCCAACCCGTTGTGTTTTGGCGCTGTCCGAACTCTTCGGAAGAATTTCCAAATAATTTCGGTTAATTATCCAAACAACTGGGCAAATTATCCAATTAAGATTAGAATTTTTTCCTAAAAAATTTGGAAATAATTCCAAACAGTGTTGGGAAATTATTCCATCTGTTCCGCTGGAAAAATTTCCGACCCATTGTGTTTCGGCGCTGTCCGAACTTGTCGGAAAAATTTCCTAAAAATTTGTTACAGTGTACTATATCCCAGGGATATCCTTAAATATCCTGTGCTGTGAAGGAAATATATTGTAGCTTTTTTATTTTTGGTCAGATTTTAATAATTTTTTTTTACATTTTGAAGCTGAAGAACAGGGCTTTTCACTCCAAATATAGGTGTTTTTTTTGTTATAATTAAAAATTAAGGCAGAAAAATTAAGAAAAATAAAAAAGTGTTTTTATTATTAATTTTTGATAACTTTTTATAATTTACAATTTTCTTGCAAATAGAAAACATTGATCCTAGAAATTTCCTAGAAAACAAATTAACCGTGATGTGTACTGCGTAAAGTGGTGTTACAACCGTACCCGAAAAAATAGTTACAACCGCTCCCTCCCATTCTCTTCGGAGAAAAAATCTGTAGCGAAGAAGAAAACAATCTTAAGATAAAACTAACAACACTACGTTACTTTTTAAGACTGATATTATATGAACAAAAAATACTTCAATTGTATACAATGACTTTTGTATCAAAATACAGAAAAGGTATAAAATTAATATAAGTCATTTTTAATAAACGTATACTCATGATTGGCTTCTTAGGGTAGATGAAAATACGTAGATATAAGATACATAAAGGTTAAAATTATATATATTTTTTAGATGGGTACAGAAATTACGCATTCGTTAATAATGCGGGTTATACATATGCAAGTCATCAGAAATTTTTTTTCCCTGCAGTTGATTATTCAATCGTATAAGGGGTTATTAATAAGCTCCTGTACCATATTTCAAGTAGAGAGAAAGTTATTGCATTTTTTTCCAGTAATATATATACCCTAAAAAAAAAAGAACTGAACATTTTTATTTTCTGTTTAAAACATCAAATAATTTTGTTAATCTTATTTTGAGGATTTGAATTTTTAATAAATAATATTAATAACTTAATAGTTGTTTTCAGAAAACCGGTCGTTAATTTTTGTTTTAAGTCTTTAGTGCGCGTACGTATATTTACATTGCAAAGTTGGCATTTGTCTTTTGGTATAGTGATGATAAAGTCAATGTTCTCAGTGGATTATTTCATTTATATCCAAGAGTTGTCAATTGTCTTTTAGAGTTAAATTTGTCCTATAGAGTGATCATTGCTTTTTTTCATAATTGAGCATTCTCACTTATGTGGTCGTTGGTAAAATTTTTTTTTGAAATCTTTGTTGTGGTTTTGTAATGATATTGTTGAGTTGTCATTTGTCTTTTTTGATTTTTTCAAAATGTAATGTACAATATTATTGCAGAAATACTTTACGTAAATAAATATATTGGAGACAGAAAAATAATGAACAAAAATAAAATTAAGTTTATGAAATTTTAAATTATTTGTGTTTTAGAAGAAAATCACGTGAGCTAACAATCATAAGCGAAAGTTTGATTAAAAATGAATATTGTCATCGATCTTAGATCATTCGATGCACTTAACTGAAGGCAAATATACTCGTTGTAGAAACTACGCATAACAGTTAAGTAAGAGTAGTGGTAAGTGGTGAATGCGCTGGTATCGTTCAGTATCGTTCTCTCTCGGATGAGGCCCTGAGTGAGTGCATGAACATAAACACACACGGTTATAACTATATGGAGAACAAACTGGTTGGTACTTGTGTGATCGGCGTGGCAGCGCTTATTTTTTTCTCCTCGACAGTAAAGCACCGATCACTGGTAGTAGTCTGTCTTAGTGCATAAACAGCATAAACGATTGTTTCATTCGTAGAGAAGCGCACGGCGCACGTGTGTTTGGTCTGGTTTGGTTGCTGCAACAACCAGGACTTGTAACCTACCCCTCTACACACACACTATACGAAAGAACTCCCTCCCCCTCTCCTCTTCCCTCCCTCGCACACCACTTTTACACATGCGGTTATTGTCCCCTCTAACCCCTCCTGCGTACCGCATGGTCTGATGCTCGCGCAGCTTTTCTCCCCTCCACACTCATGCAATACTCTGATTTCTCTCCGGTGGGGAGCACAACCAGATCCAACTGAGCTGTAGAATCTATTACCAAACTGAACCTCGAGGAGATTAAACGTATTTTTCGTTTGCGTTTCCAATTCTCAGTCGAGAATCTCCGGTTTCATCTGTTGCAAATGTGTAATTGATAGTCTCATGAAATAATAATAAAAAAAAAAAAAAAAAAACGAAACTGTGGTTCCTCTTGGAGTCTTGCTTGTGCATTTAAAGTGGTTATCTTTTGTAGACATTGTGCGCGATTCAGTGATTTACGCAAGTGAACTGCATCTCTTGGCATTTTTCGACAGTGATATGTGTGGAACATTTCCTCTTTTTTTTGGGTGATGAAAATTAACATCGAGCAGTGAATTGCGACAAGGGAAGAAAATTTATTCCATGAAATTTATTCCATTTGACGGATCCACCCTCTCGACGCTTCAGACGCCGATCACTAGAACTGGTAGAAAATTTCATAACAAGGTTCTCTGTCTCTCATTTGGGGGAGTAGTAAACCCTAAATCAACTGTCATGACAAGACGAAATTTTACTTCAAGGTAGATCAAAAGTGAAATTTACAAAAAGACATTTTCGATTTTTAACTTGAAAATATTGATCCACTTTATTAAACACAAATATGGCCATACCATTCGCATTGCCATCAGAAGATGAAGCTGAAACTCAGGGGCAACAGCTGGAACAACTTATGCTGGATCTGTACGGAGCTTTGCAACAGGTTCTTCGCAGTAGGAGCTTCCAACATCCTTCCAGAAATCGTAAGTACAAATAAGGCTAGAATTTTTTTTTTCAGTTTGATATTTTGAATATCCTAGGACTTTGGGATATCCTTATTATATCCTCAGGAATATCCTGAGGACTAATTTTGAATATCCTAGGACTTTGGGATATCCTTATTATATCCTCAGGATATGCGGATATCCCATGAGGAAGGCTGTTATCCAACTGAAACAAAATAATTTTTCCGTTGTATTGGAAAATGAAATAATATAAGTATTTGTCTCACTAAATGTTTCTACGGTGTTAAAAGATTAAATATTCTCTCTCATGACAAAATAAGAAATTGTAAAAAATTTTCTTAATACTCCAGAAGAAAAACAAAATTAAAAATTGAAGTGTCAATTTTAAATAAGAAGTGATTTGTACAAAGTTATACTTATGCGTATGTTGTGATTGTTGTTGCGTGCTTCATCAAAGAAAAAGTCACTTTTGTGGTCAGTGTGGTTTCAACAAAAAAAAAAAAAAATCGATTTTGTTTTATTTCGATGAAAAGGAACTGTTTGGTAAATAATTTTTTTTTTATTTCAATTTAACGAGTGTTATCAACATAGAAGTAAATATATGACTACTTTTTTAGTATTTGAATTTTTTTTTTCAATTTCACTTTAGTGTCAATTCGAAAACATTTTGAGTTTTTTTCCCCAAATCGTTTTTTTTTCGCGAAGTGCGTCCACATCGGGAGAACCACTTGACCGATTTGGCACAAATGGCGACACAATATACTCTCTCTCAACACTTGCTGTTACCGCACAAAACAATACTTTTTTTTTTTTTTTTTTTACTTTTTTAGTCTTTATTTAGGAAAATACTAAAAATAATATGATTTCTTTTGGAAAAATAAACGGTTTTTTTTGAATTATTGAGTTACTTTGCATTTCTTATTTTTTTCCGTGAAGTGTACAGGAACAAAGGCGCTTGTTTATGCCGATTCTTTTTCACATGTAACGCTGTTCTTAACAACAATAGTGTAAATAAATATAAATTCAATAATTTATCAACAAAATAATTTGTAATTAATCACATGAAAGTTAGCAAGAGAGTTATAATTTTTTTTCAATATTTTTTTTTTTTTTGCAGAAAGTATACAGCTTTTAATCACAAGGATCATTATGAGCATAAAGTAGAATATATAGCAATAATTTTAAAAAAATACTTTCAAAATTGAGTATAATGAAATATATAATAGGTTTTCAGTGTAATAAATATTTTGGAAGGGTAAAATATTGAAAGTGTCTGTGTTGTGCAGTGTTACAGTTAATTAGAGTAAATTTATAGTATAATTCAATAGTATCACTTCTATTTACAACATTCTTAAATTTTCTTCAAACATTTGATTGTAAGTTAAATTTGTTGGCTTGAAAATTCTTCTTTGGATATAATTTCTATAGCACATTATACATATATATGATACTACTCTTCACAAGTAAAATTTATTCGCTTTCATCTTATCTTTCTTATTATTATTATACAACTTTACAATTTATAAAATTTGTTAAATTTAATTAAAAATTTTTTTAAATAAAACTATTATTTATAACTTCTACGTTAATTTTATTTTATATTTTATACTAATTTTATGTTTTAACAACTAAATTAAAATATCTACATTTTAAACACCATACTCTACAGTTACATTGTACTTATCATTACAGATACTAAAATAAAAATTCACTGACGAAGGCACACATCAGTTACCGAAACGTATGAAATAAAGGAAAAGATTTTCTTCTTTTTTCAAAGAACCCTCATGCCAAAAAATGTATAAATACATTAAATTATACTAAGGGTTCAAGTAAAAAACATCATAATGCAATCGAATAATATACTTTAACTGCGTTGTAGATGATCTAGACGATAGGTACTATAAAAAATATGAATTGCAGAAGATAAGGCGAATCAATAAGGTTGTTTATAAGTCCAAATAAAAATTTGAATTTAATAATTTAAATTTAAGTTAAACGTAAACTTTATTGCAGAATTATTAATTATTTTAAATTTCATTTTTCAAAGTTATTCAAAAGATATTACAATTACTTTTATGCTCATCATTTTTTTTTAGTAATTTAGTATTTTATTGAAACGTCACTACCCAAGCAGCACGGTATATCCCCTGAATATCCCTTGAATACCACCGTGGAATATTCTCATGATCTTCCAGGAAAATCAAAATTTCCGCATCATGGGAATATTCCACAGTGACATTCAGAGTATATTCCACTGACATTGAGGGTAATATTAAAAGAATATTCCAGTGATATTGAGGGAATATTCCACGGTTTTATTGAATTTTTTTTTAAGTGTTGAAATAATAGAAATGTGTTATAAATTATTGTTATTTGAATAAGCAGGAGGATTAAAAACACATTTTAAAAAAAAATTCAATGTAACCGTGGAATATTCCCTCAATATCACTGGAATATTTCCACAATATCACCTGAATATCCCTTTAATGTCACTGGAATATTCCATGAATGTCACCGAGGAATATTCCCTCAATGTCACTGGAATATACGCTGAATGTCACTATGGAATATTCCCATGATGCGGACATTTTGATTTTCCTAGAAGATCATGAGAATATTCCACTGTGGTATTCAACGGATATTCAGGGAATATACCGTGCTGCTTGGGTATATGACAGTTTATTAGAAAATAGAAAATTCACTTTTTTTAAATTTTTTAATGTGTACAAAATTTTTGCCTATCGCATATATAATTCAAAATAGTTTATTTATATCGAACATGACAATGTTTTTGATAAAATGTCTATAAGAAAAAGGTTTATTATATTGTTTTTAAGTTAAAGTAGCACTTTTATGTGTGAATCTAAAAAAACGTAATCTATTTTAATTTTAAGAAGCGTAGTGCATAAAAAGTGCGCGTATATGATAAAAATGATGTAAAAATATATTAATCTAAAACTTTTTTTTCATGTTTGGAAAATCAGGAAACATAAGAATTTTTTGGAACATTGAATCATAAAATAACTTTTATTTTTTAGTTAAATTTTAATAATACGATAGAACTTGAAACTAAATAAAAAACTAAAAATAGATTTTATAATTTAACCAACTATAGTTTTATAGACTTTGAAAAACTTTTAAGCTAACATATATTATGCGTTTTAAATTAAAATAATTTTTTTATATATATATGTTACGCTTTACGGTGAAAGAGACCTTAGCTGTGTTTTCATAGCAAAAAAATTTATCTGTGGTTATTAATTTTGATAGATCCGATAGCAAACATCAGTTATCATCTGTAAGTAATTCCTTTTTTCCGTTTGAATTTAATTTAACATTAGTAGTTTTTATTATTATTTATTTATTTATTATTTTTTATTATTTTTACTCCAAAAATCACAAACGTAACTTAAAATTTTTTGTCCTTTTCACTGTAAAGCATCATTAAAAAACGATTTTGAAAGTTTTAATAATCAAGAAATGTTTTAAAATTAGTTGAAACTTATTAACAAAGTTATAATGTTTAAAAGTCTCGGAATTTTATTATTTTTTGAATACATAGAACAAAGTACATATATTGATCAATAGATAGTTATTTAGAATTTTTTTTTGGGTAGTTGTTTGTCTATTAATACGTAAAAGACTGGAATTGGCTTTGCTGTATTGCAAAGTTTAATAGAGAGAATGTTATTATAGCAGAAATTGTTTGTATCATCAGAACGCGAAGCGAATTTCTATTGCGGAATTGCGCACCATGCAACATGCGCATGAATTCAATGCGAGTCCATATATACATGTATATATATATATATATATATATACATATGCACAAGCTATCTGACCGATTCAAGAAAGACACATAAAATACCATAATTTATATTTCTAGCGAAATAAAATGTACTTTTATGAGGGTGCTTTGGGGGAAAAGAGTCGAATAACAGATGTAGTGTGCAACTGTGGGTGTAGGAGTCATGAGTATTATCGTAGACGATGTCCGGCCATGACCCTGCTCGCTAGTTGAGTCTTCTTTAAGCAAAGATGGCGAATAAGAAGGCGAAGAAACACAGAAGCAGCAAAGGCAAATTTTAACATATTATTTAAACACGATTTTTTAAAGTGCCATGTAACGAATTACATTATCGAAAAATCTTATTTCTTATGTGAATTCAAGTAAATAATTATATATATACACGCTGTCCATTAATTTAATACTTTCACATTTCGTATTATGAAATTGCATCTGCGACGGAGTAGTTGGATGCTCCCTCTCATATAAAGCGCAAAATCAAAAATAATACGAGGATCACAATTAGTGAATTTTATACTCTAAAATACCTCAAAGATTTCATTTCAAAAATGACAATTCTAAATAATTTATCAGAACAAAGAAAAAGAATATATTTGTTTGATTCATCAAATCATCATATTGGATTCCGCAGAACACATAGAAAAACTTACAAAAGATACAAGTATATCATTTAGACTAACGTATAATCTTAATATATATAAAAGATTTATTTTACTACGCAACAAGAATTTGCTTCCTCCAATTGCAGCAAAGTTTTACAGAGTTTGTGAATGTGAAAGCATGCAATCGATTATATATGTATAGTGACGATATTCTCCGAGTAGTATTGAGAAAATTATACCGCGTGTAAGTATAAGAAAAGAGAGGGAGAGAGAGAGAGAGAGAAGGTACACATAGGCTCCATAAAGTATTAATGCACTCAGTCAATATGGATTACAGTTTTATTCAATGTTTAGTCACTGGTAAACCCGGGGAGTGTCGAAGACAAATGTATCGAACTCATAACTGTGAATAAACAATTTTTCCTATATAAAAGAAATTTTCGTTTTTTTCAGATATGTTAAAAATTTTATAGGGATTGTACTACAATTTTAAATATTTAAATTTAAAGCTTATGGAAACTAAATTAATTTTCTTAAAAAAGATAATTTACAAATTGGTATATCACAAATAAATCTGTAAGATCAGTTTTTCAAATTATTCAATTTAGCAAAGACAATAGTTTATAACTAAGATCCCATATCTTTGTCTGATATAGTTTAATTCTGACAATTTGAGAAGAAGAGAGATAATTTGTTACTGCGTAAATCTAAAATGATTTATATTAATAGAAGAAATTATTGAATGACCCAGACGAATGTTGTCGAAAATAGACGAAATTAATTTATGACGAGTCAGTACTCTCGTAACTGACAACCTATCAACACTAGACTTTATGAATAGCAATTACTATTGTGGAGTGATAATACCTTTCAAATAACAATTTTTATCGTGCGTAATTTATATATAAGTACTTTTGTGAATAAAATTAGAGTAGCTTTATAATTTTTAATTTACTTAATTTTCATCAGGCGATAAAAAATATTATTTTACAAAAATGCTAATCGCGATGACAATAATTATAATTTATCTGATATACACATTTTCGTTGACAGAAAATTAAACACAAAGATTTGAATAACGCTAAAGCTAATATTATATATTATATTATATTATAAAATTGGGCAAAAGCAAAAACAAAACCTGCAGATCGCAAATTATGAATGTGCAACGAATTCATCGCACATTCATAGTAAGTGAAAAAAGTGTGGAAAATAAATGAAAATTACTGTTGAATTGAATAAATGATCGCAAACCATGAATGTGCGATGAATTTGTCGCACATTCATAATTTTCGATCCACCAGGGAAACAAAGATTTTTAATTATACTAATGTTGTATACAAATTGAACTGTCAGTGTCTGCGACATATTCATAGAACAAACAAAAATATAATTAAAAACACATAGAGGTGAACACCAAAAAATTTTGTGAAAATTCTGAATCAGTCTTCGATCAATAATAAGAGTGCTTTTTTGGAATTTTGTTTATTTAAATTGTTTTTATTAATTTGATTTTATTTATTAATAAATAATAGCGTTAAATGTCGTTAACCTTGCACTTTGACGAAAAATTTGAATTTTTATTCTACTTCACTGAATTTACTATAAATTTCGTTATAATTTAAGATTACATCATCTACAAAGAAAATATCAAAAGTGTTTTTTTTTTTTTTAAGAACTAATACTATAAAGTTAATTGTTTTAATTTTTTTCATATTTTTAAACATTTCTCATTATGCTTTAATTATTTGCGCTTTCACTCTCTTTACAATTTACAAAGTGGTTTTATAAATATTCCTTTGATAAATTATTGCATAAGCGAAAGTAACGCGAAATTCACTACTATATATTTCTCACACTTTCTTTCTCACATCTTATTTTTCTGAATATACTCAATAATTATCAATTCTCATTTCTCACTTTGTCTTATTTCTATAAAAAGGTAACTTTTCAATGTAGAAAAAAATTCACTTTTACTATTCAATAATTATAGTACCTACAATAAAAATAATAATAATAATAATAATAATAATAATAATATAATTTATATAAAATGCGTATTCATGTAAATATAATCTTGTATAGTAAAATTGAATATTTCCAATAATATATATTGAATAATAATAGAAATATTGAATAAAATTTCCAATGGGATAAATTTAATCAATGAATGCAAAAATATAATTGTTAAAAAATTTGCTTTTATTTTCTTACTATTTGAATATAATTATTTACGAAATAAGTTATTCATGAATTTCCCTTTCACGATTATCTGTATAGAAAGGAGTGGGGCTAAATGATATACTGCATAAATTTTCTGTAATATCTTTTGAACTGTAATAGTTACAGCTTATATAGATTGTGGTCTGGGGTCAGTATGAAATGTATAAGATTAAGTGACAATTGGGCTAAAACTTTCGTGTTAATTATGGTATATTTTGAGCATAGCGTTTTGAAAAAATCTTCTTGTTCTTGAAATTATCAACTTTTTCTTCTTTTTTTCTCAGGACATAATCAGAATAGTGAATTTTTGTACCTAATTTGTGTATTCTTTAAAAAAAATCTATCTTTGAGTTTTACCAGCGAAACAATTGTGCTAACCTAAATCTGTGAAACTGATACAATTTTTTTGAGTCAACCAGTAGCTAAAAACTTTATTTAAGTGAATGTATAGCTTCAAATTGCTATTCGTAATCCCATTCCTGAATACTTCCTTTATCATCCTAATTATACAAATTCGATTTTTCTTCGTAGCATATTTTATCCGCACCCTCATAACAAAAGGATATCCCTAGGATATCCATATCAATGGTCGATATCCTAGAATGGTCCCCAGGATATCTTGGGATATCCAAACCGCCGGTCTGTGGGACATCAACAGGATATCCACAGGATATCCCTAAGACATTCACAAAATATCTATTGGATATTATATCGCAGGATATCCTTAGGATGTCCGTGGGATATTCTTAGGATATTCACGGGATATTTAATATCTCAACATATATTTTTAAAGATTAAAATTGTTAAGCTAATATAATGAATAATAATATAATAAAAACAAAAATCTTATGAGCTTCTAATTTATTTTAAATGAAGATTTGGCAATATTAAGCATATGAATAAAGGAATGAATCACGAATGAGAAAAAAATTAGTTAATAATGTTTCAAATTAAACAACTTTCTCGAAAAACAAGTTGCATTTTATTTTATTTATATAAAATTTAATTCACAGAATATTCTCACTCGTAGTCTCATAATGACTTTAAAAACAATATCCTGAGAATATCTTCTTGACATCCAGAAGATATACTGAGAATATCCTGAAAATATCTGTGGGATATCCTGACGATATCTATGGGATATCTGGAGGACATTTATGGATATCCTTTGGATATCCAAACCGCCGATTTTTTGGATATCCTTAAGAGATCCTTTTGATATCCATAGGACATCCCTAGGATATCTGCGGGATATTATCAATATATCCCATGATATCTTGTGTTATTAGGGCAGTGCCTCTACTGAGAAAATTCGGAATTAAGTATAACGTTATACGTTATGTTAACGTATATTGTGTACATGGAGTAAATATATTTTCATAATTTCGTTGTACAGTGTATATTTATTATTTTATTTCAAATTATCTTTCTAACATTAAAAGATAAAAACGTATTGTTGGAACACTTAAAAAATAATTTTATATGAAAAATGTATGGAATAGAAATATAATGTAAATGTTCGTGATTTTTTTTTTATTTTTGAGTACTCTTATTTTTGCCTATATAGTTTATATATAAAAAATATTAAATCATGTAATTTCATTGCGCTTATGGAAATTCAACATTTCTTCCTCGTGGTTAAACTCAAAAAAGAAAGAAATATATAACTCAAGTTGAGAAGTAATAAATGTATGTGTATATATAAATAATAGCGGGTTACCAATAAATGATTGTGCAGTGATGCATATAGGACGATGCATATTGAATTCAGAAAATCGTATTACTTCACCGGAAATGTAGGGTATTGGAAATACGGTAGGGAAGAAAGTTTCCGATTCAATTTTCCATGCGCATGATGGTAGCAAATAAGGAAGAACGCTGAAATCATGTTGGCGATGTGAATTTAGAGGTAGGCAATGCAATATAAAACCTTAAGCGAAATGATATTATTGACTAAGTTTTTATATGAAATTACCAATATGTTTCAACAAATAACAAATTTTATTGAAAATTTCTTCCAATTTTTATTTCTTTGTCAGAATACTCCATACTAAAATTCTGAAAGTGTAGTTATAATTAAATTAAAAACAGTTGCATTAACTGTAAAGTATTTTTTCATATGGATTTCAAAATTTATTGTTTTTTTATTTTATTTCGATAAAAATTTTGATTTTAGAAAGAAAAAAATTTAATACAATTTTGACAACTGTGTAATTTGAATTGGGATGATGGTGGCGTATCAAATTGAACCAATACGCTTCTTACGGGGTTCACTTTTATTGTGTTCCGAATATTGGGATACGCTAGAGTAAATGTATCAATTACTGCGGTTTGATATCCAAAACCAATTTTGAAGTTCAAAAAAATATAAAAGTGAGGGGTAAACAACTCGTGTACACTTGTAATAGCAATATCGTATAAATACAATAATTTTTGAAATCATTCTTAAATTTTATATAAATAGCAAATAAATATTACTAATTATAAATATTACATATTTTAAGATATGTTTAAGTTAAAAAAATAATTATAAAAAAAAATTTTGGAAGTGACAAATTCTGAAGGTCAGTGTTTATTGAAGGTAAATATAGAGGGAAAATCAACAAATTAATTAAAACCACAGGTTAAACAGCGCATCTCTCAATTAACAATAAATACATATTTGATAAACATTAATTAATAACAAATATCGACATTGTAGTGAATTATGAATTTCATTGTGATATTTAATCAGACTTTTCATCGAAAATATATTTTCAGAATTGATGCATAAAAGTTGATAATTTATATATATATGCAATTGGCAGCTGTGGATGAGAGAGAGAGAGAGAGATGAATTAAAAATTTCTTGTATATGTAGTATATATACAAAAAGCACATTGTTTTAAATTGTTGCCTACAGTTATTTCATATATTTATTTTCATTACATGATAGATCGCTGTATTAGATTTGCAAGTGATCAAAAGCAATTGAAATTGAAATGTAATTTCGACCTTTGACTCTAGATGTGGATGTGCGACGCGTTACAAAACAGCTAGGTACAAAGGATAAGTAATTACCATTGCACGATTACAAAGGGAAATTTACAATTGCAGAATATTGCACATTAGCATTGTAATTAAATAACACTTCACTTCTGCTTAGTTTTAGCCCAGTACGTTTCACACTTTCAGTTTGTATGTATGTAATTAATAAGAACTCGTCTCTCTCTCATCAGTAGCGGACAATCGAATCGTTATATCATTTTCTTAAATCTTTGAAAATAATTTTGCTTTGATTTTACATTAATAATGAAAAAAAAATGATTGGTAATTAATAATGTCATAACATAACCTCAAACCTCATGATATTGTAAACATTATTTTTTTATTCTCACACCGATTGTAAATTTACGAATTTTAAGTGCCAAAAGAGGAATTACGAGTAGCAGTGCTGTTAAATAAATTTAATTTAACTTTAAGGAAAAGAAAACTTTTTTTTACAAATTGCGAATTCCCAAACTAATTTGTCGCACATTCACAGTAAGTGGAAATAGTGTAGAAAATAAATGAAAATATAAATTGAATTGATTTTTGCATTAAATTAAGTTGCAATTAAAAAAATATTAATCATTAAAATGAATTATGATTTTCTTAAATTAGTCAACAAGGGAAGAAGTACTGTTATGTGCGACGAATTCATCGCACATTCATAGTAAGTGAAAATAGTGTGGAAAATAATTGAAAATTACTGTTGAATTGAATAAATTATTGCAAACTATGAATGTGCGATGAATTCGTTGCACATTCATAATTTTCGATCCGCCAAGGATTCGCAAACGAATTTGTCGCACATTCATAGTGAGTGGAAATAATGTAAAAAATAAATGAAAATATACATTGAATTGATTAAATAAATTATTGAATGATTAGTTTTTCCTTTTTTCTTATTTAATTAAGTTGAATTTATTAAATTATTATTAATTATTATTCTCATAGAAAAGTGTTTAAATTGAATGAAAACTGAGAAATTATTTTAAAAATATTTACAGAACATATGTAATTGTTACCAATCCGTCGCACATTGATAGTGAGTGGAAATAATGTGGGAAATAAATGAAAATTAATTTTAAATTGAATAAATGATGATTATTTTTTGCATTTTTTTGTGTTAAATTAAATTGTAATTAATAATAATTAAAGTGAACGATGTTTATCAGTGAATTTAAGAACCTCAGACTTTATATTAGTTTTAATAGTAAAAAAGTGTTTAAATTGTATAGAACATTATTTAATTCTTTATTTATACTAGACAGTACTGTTAGTAATTGTCAGAAATTTTAAAATCGCACATTCGTCGCACATTCATTGTGAATGGAAATAATGTGGAAAATGAGTTTAAATTGATGAAAATTAATATTAATTCAATTAATTCAACAGTAATTTTTATTAATTTTCCACATTATTTCCATTCACAATGAATGTGCGACGAATGTGCGATTTTAAAATCTCTGACAATTACTAACAGTACTGTCTGGTATAAATAAAGAATTAAATAATTTCTTTCATTATATTAAAAGCGATAAAAAAATTGAAAAAAGTGTAGGTTAGATCATTAAACACTTGTCAGAAGTATGATTTATAATTTTAATTCATGTATTTAATGATCGAAATAATTCTTTCTTATTGGTTTAATTTCTTTTGAATGTCAGGGTTACATTACATACTATCTAATAACAATATTTAATTTAAAAAATATTACGTTAATTCTAGTATAAAAATAATTTTTAAAATGAAAATATATTTGAACATAATAAAAACAGTAAAAATGGTTAATAAATTAATACACATGTGCAGTGACTAATATGTACATATAGATGCTTGTTGAGATTCACGAGCAATAAGTACTGAGGCATGGATGGTAATACGCGTGTCGTGAAGCACTTTTACTCTGCTCGTGCACTCAACAACATATATTCTCACTTGTATTAGAGCGCTGCAGTTCTTGTGGCCTTGAGATAGGTTCTTTGTGTAGTTCAGCATGCTTTAAACCGCATGTTAAAATACATATATATACATTTGCGATCGTTCACGTACGCAGTGACAATGCTAAACACATTGCGTTTTATTCAACATCGCACTGTATTTTAAATATGACAACAGATAATCAGTTGTCATATTTTTTTTACAGTTGAAAAACTCTCAATGATGTTTTAAATATATGCGCATAAATACATTTTAAAGTAAATTCAGTATATATAATGTTAAAAATGTAATTTAATTCTTACGATGTATCTCAATCAATAAGATTTTTATTATTAAAAAATATATGTTATTCTTTTTAATGACAGCTTCAAACATACATAAATGTATAAAACTTTCTCTAGGTATAAAAAATTATTGTTTTGACAATAAAATGAATCTTACATAAATTGTAGAAATAATAAATTAAAGAAAGTGAGCTCATTCTTCGAAAATGCGTTATTGATATACTCATGCTTCTCATACTTTAATGTACTATTGTTGTTTTTTTTTCTTTCTTTTGTCTGCTATATGAAGAGAAGGGCATAATAGATTATAGTCTCATAAAAGTAGTATCTACTTAACAAAATCGTTAATTAAGAATGCGGACGACTTATGGAAGTAGTCTTATGGAAAATTACGGATATCCTAATTTTTTTTGGACAAAATGATATCCCTAGGACGTCCGTAGGACATGCTGAATATCCGGATACAATAACTAACTAAAAGCAGAAATATTTCAGTGAAATAAGTATAGTGAATTTTAGTTAAAATTCAATTTAATTAAATTGCATATTGTTAGAGTTTTATTGACAAAAAAGAATCCCTAACAGCAACGGATTTTACAGGATGTCCCAGGGAAGTACTAACCGTAACCGGAAATTAGGATATCTGTGCACTCAGAAAAAAATTCGTTTGAAGCAACCAAATTTTGGTTAAATAAACAAAATAAATGCATTGATATACAGTTAACCAAACATTTGGTTGCATAAACCAAACGTTTATTTAGCTCAATCAAATTGTTTCTTTGTTCAAAAAATTTATTAAAATAAACCAAACAGTTATTTAGATCAAATAAATATTTATTTGAATTAAACAAATTTTGTTTGAACTAACCAAAAAATTGGGTAAATATAAAAAAATGGTACATTTGGTTCAAACATATCTTTTTTCTGAGTGTGGGATGTTCTCAGGATATTTATGAATATCTCTGGGACATCCAATGGATATACTAATTTCCGGGTATCCCTAAAACGTCCATGAAATATCCTAAATATCCGGATGCTGTTAAGAATGCAATTCTAGTTAACCCTCACAGCACCGGATATTTAAGGATATTCCTTGGACATCCTCAGGATATTCTAAGGATGTACAAACCGCCGGAAGCAAATTAATATTTAAAAATGTACCATTACCCTCTGAAAAGTGATGCTACATCAAAGCAAATGTAACTTTCTTCACGTTTTTGAAAGTAGAAAATGACACTGAGGCTAATGTACTGAAAAAAAATGTCAATAGTGATTTAAGTTGTTGTGAATAACAAAATTTATTCTTTTTCAAGATGTTTAAGAATCTAATGAATGGAAGATCTAATTTTGTTATTGAAAAGTGTTGAAGAATTATAATAATCCCAAGAAATCCGGTTTCTAGTTTATAAGAAAATTTGTGCACAGATATTAATTTCTTAATTTTCCAGACATCGGGAAACCACTTTAAGGTTTAATTTTTTAAATGCTTCCAAATATTAAAATTATAATTTTAATATTTGCAACCTTAAAATTTAGATAAAATTTTAATAATTATTAAAATTTTATCATAATTTGAAGGTTATGTTCGTTTCTTGGTTAAGAAAATTCAAGGTTATGTTTGTCGGACATAGTCTTGAACCCAACAGTCCCTTGACCTATGTCCTTGAATTGAGGTTATGTTTGAACTAAGGTCTTGAATCCTGAAAACCTATGCTCTAAAATTTTGAAGTTATGTTTGTACTGTAGACCTAGGACCTTAAATTTTGAGGTTATTTTCGTTTTAATACCAAAATGTAGGTAGATATATATGGGTCATTCCACGTCAATTCGCTGCTGGGTTTGACATTAAAATCAGAACTAAAATAGGTATATATATATATGGGTCATTCCATATCAAGTGTAACCAACCTAAGATATATAATATATATTTAATTTTATTTTATTATCACTTTTAATACTTAAAAATTAGAATTGATTTGACTGTTTATTTAAAGTTAGACAGACTGAAAATTCGCACCTGGGAACGTGTAAATGAATATGAATTTTCTGCAGGGATAATAGCATTAACGAACTGTATTACGCTAACGTACAAAAGGATCGATGTGACTCATGTATTCGCATATGCTACCACGTTAACAGTCTTCGTAGTAAAAAGGCTTTGTGCATACATATATGTGTATACAAATGTGTGTAATATACACAATGCACACGTAAATTTCAAGTGCATGTGGATGTATGCCACGTGCGCATTGCAGTTTTTGGTTCGCTTCACTATACAAGTCTATAATATGTTATATGGTCAAATAACTTTTTACGCTCGGTAGTTGCGTACTATTTTTTCTTTTCAATAAGTTTGAACCTTTTTTTTTTACTATACTTTACTGACAAAATTATGGGTAGTATTTTATTTTTTCGTTAAAATGTTTGTTAAATTATTTTTTTTAAACTTATATAAGTGTCGAAAATTCATTTACCAAAAACATCAAAAAGAAGGTTAAAATGAAATAAAATGCTGTTTAAATATTACACGTATAAGGTATGTGTCATAAACACTTAGTTTTTATGTACGAGGGACATCAAAAAACGTCTTAAAAATTCATTTTACTTTTATGATAAATTTCACACAGAAACGGAAACTGAAGCTAAAAATAAAAATTGTTTGCAAAAAAAATAATTATTTGCGGAATAAATTATTTTTAATAAAAAATAAAATTTATTTATAATTATTTATGCATAATGTCTTCTAATATAAAAAATATTAATATTTTAACAATCTGACAATCTCACAAATTTATTGCTATTTCACTTGTTTCACCATCAATGCTTCATTAGCATAAATAAATAAGACGTTATGCTTTTACACTTATAACGCAATATTATCCATATAGTAACGTATATACTTTTATATCCATTCTCTTACGAGTACATTACGGTTGTTGACATCTCTCTCGAAGAATAATACAGAAATTATTATTTTCATGACAATTTTTATAATAAAAAATTTTTTCTCTAATTAAAAATTTATAAGTTTTTTGATAGTTCAGATCTTAAAAGTTTGGGAAGAAAATATTTTCAGCTGTGCGTAAACAATTTTTTATCAGCTATACTATTTCTATTTCTCTAAATCTGAATTAAAAAAAACAAGTGGTCAGTAATAAGAATAAATGAAAAACAAAATTGTAGTAAAGATTTATCCATATTTACAGTCGGTATAGAATAATAAATAAGATAATATACGCGTTAATAGAAGAGAGTGACTTATGACATTTTATCGGAAAAGTGCGAAAGTGTTTTCTTCGGAAATGCCTACGTAAACATGTACATTTTGCAAGCTTAGAAAAGTGGTTTCATCGGATTGGACTTCATGATAGTATATAGTTGATCGAATATAGGTGACGATGTGGTAAACCTCGTTGCACAAGTGAAAGAGTTGCGCGCGGACTCAAAATGTCAAGGATGCCACCACGTGCAAGTACGTAACAGACAATGATACCTGGAGGCGCATAGGGAATTGTTATTTTGTCACACACGCCCCGCGTGCGAATAATAGACAGTATAAATAATATTATGTCCACATTTAAAAAAAAAAAAAAATTACTATATAAGTATACTTACCAAGATCCAATATTTTTTTTCCCTGTTATAAGCTTTGTGACATTAATATATCCATAAACAACAACAAAAGGATATTCTTGATATTTCTGATAAAAAATTGTAATGAATCGCAAACTATGAATGTGCAACTAATTTGTCGCACATTTGAAGTAGATGAAAATAATATGAAAAATGAATTTTTGGTGTTAAATTAACACTATTTTTTTGTCTTGGAAAGATGTAAATGTGATATTACAATTATTTTGTTATTGCACAATAAAATAGTAATTTTTAAAAACAATTTCTACTTGTAAAATAGATGACGAGTGCATTAAGCTTAATCAAGCTTAATTAAGGCTTCGCTAGTGTGTTAGTTGATACTAGATGGGAGAGTAGAAGCAAAGCCGTTCTAAGCTAAAATGTATAATACTGTTTGAAGCTTACTAGATATCAAGCTCAGTTCAAGATTGATGCACACGTTTGAATCAACCTTGAGAAAGTCTGATTCAGCTCGTTCAATCATACTCACATTGTAATTTATAGAAGGTTAATCAATGAATATAACGCAAATAGTAGTAATAATAATAATAATAATAATAAAATAATAATAATAAGTAACAATTTTATAAATGTGTAAAACTTTACTTTATTTTTTTTAATTTAAAAAAGTTTTGACCTTAAATATAACTTATTGATTGAATGAAATTTTTTAACTATTAGAATCTAGAAGATAATTGTCTTCTAGATATAATTTAGTTTCTATAATAATATAGAATAATATAGAATAGATTCTATAATAGTTATAGAGAGTGAAAAGTGTTTGTTTTGAAAACCAACAGATGGCGCGCTCGCGCTATCGGTACTGCGTTGCTCTGACGGTATTTGTTACATAAATTAATAAATCTATTTCTATATTTCTAATATTTTCTTTGAAAATAAAAATATAATAAATATATTCGATATTATAGTTCGATTTACGTGTTTAGATTATTATTCCTAATTGTTTCATTTTACAAAATAAAATTATAATATAAAGATAAATTGCGGTTAATGTAGTGAATGTGAACTGTTTGACTTATAAAATATTAAAGAAATAAGTATATTTAGATGATATACTCATTTTTATAATTTTCAATATTGTCATGTTAGCACTAATAAAAGGTGGAAATTTTCAAACTTGCACAAACCTCGCCTCAATGTTTCTCTACAATATTTGATTAATGATTT
This sequence comes from Leptopilina boulardi, assembly GCF_019393585.1. Lineage (NCBI taxonomy): Eukaryota > Metazoa > Arthropoda > Insecta > Hymenoptera > Figitidae > Leptopilina > Leptopilina boulardi. Next base: position 4,807,251 of record NW_026137951.1, on the reverse strand, counting down.
ATTTTATATTAAAATAGGGCATACTTTAATTATTGATTATATAAAACTAATAAAAACAATTATATTTATAAAGAAACTTCTTTTATTACTAACACAACTATTTCAAAGGAAGCCTCTATAACCGCAACAAAGAATCACCACATTGTGGTCTCGTGATTCAAGGCTACAATACTGATTTTCTCCCTCGTTGAATTCATACTTTTCTAGAAAACAGAATTATAATAATTACTGATAATTTCAATAGTTTTTTAATTTATATGTGTGTATGTGTCTATGATTGTTGCGATTTACTATGTAAAAAAAATTAATTTGTCGCACGATCTACAGACTGCGTAGTTTTATTTAAAAAATTCTTCAAATAAAAGTTTTAAGTATTTATTTATCTACATACTCTTAACCGAATTTTTAAATTATTTTTCTGTTTTTTTTTTAAATAAACTTGTAATTTAATGTTTATAATAAAATTCAGTTAGATTTATAGAATAATTAATTTTGAGTCTGAACATAACTTCCCTAGCCCTCTAAAAATTTAACTACATTTTTTTTAAAGCAATACCAAAATTCTAGTATTATTACTATAATTGAGAGAACTTCCTTAAATGTCTAGTATAATGATAATGAGTCTGGTGTTGTTTATAGAAAATTGGAATGATATAAATAATAATAATCTTATAAAATTTCTATATCTAATTAGTAAAAAGGGATCTGCGGAATTCAGCACTGTCAACGGGACTTTTAATCTAATTTAGTTTTTTTTGTTTCACCTCTTATCGCGAGGTCATACGTCGTGGTTATCGAGTTTTTTCGCATCCTTACAAATGCAATCATCATTTATGTAAAAAAAAAAACGTACAGATATGGTCTAATTTTGTTCCTATATCGATAAACTTATCGCTAATAAGATAAATTAATCTTTTCACTTATAAAGTATTTCCTTAGAGAAGTGATTTAAAGTCCGATATTTTTTTATTATTTATCTACTATAAACTACGCATCAACTTTATTTCTTGTTTACCTAAAATTGAGTAGTTATATGTTATTTTTTTTGTCTAATTTCAGATCGGTTACCACGTCGATCAGGTGACATCCCTGGATCTCGAGAGCGTTCTATTGTTCTGGTGGATTCCGATTTATCACGATTGCCACTGCCAGACTTAGTGCTCTCAGCTGTGGAACAACTTCCAGCACCAACGCCTCAAGTAACTGTCTCGGCACCAAACAGTCCAACACGAGATGCAGCATTTCAATTTCCAGAATGTAATGCTCCAGTACCAAGTCCACGACCAAAACCAAGAAGACGTCGATTAACATCCGAAAGTGCAATCCCTGACAAAGGTCCATCGGATTCCAAAAAATGCAATAGTTCTTGCTGTTCAGGTCACTTAAACTTATGTACAACGCTCAAAGAGAGGGAATGGGTCACAGTTGGCGCTAATCTCAGAAACATCGCTGATGACTTTCATGCAGCCAGAACCAAGGTATTCGGGGTTTTTTTTTTATTACAAAGTACAAATGGGCAAAAAGTTGATTTTACGAGAGAACCTTTTCGATTTTTTCATAATCTAATTATTATTAGATGTTATTTGCACATTAGGAAAGATATGGTACGTAATGACCAAAAAGTAGTTTATTTAAGGTAGTAAGTTACTTTTATTTCCTAAGTTGTTTGTCTGGAGTAATTTCCGGTTTCATAGTTAAACTGTAACAGTTTTGTATCTGATACTTTGCATTCCATTTACTGCGTAGGTTTCCATTATTAGTTTGTAAACACCCTTTGCTCACATTAAGTGGGAAGGCCCTTTAACAAATGCAAGCACGCACGAACCAAGTAGTATTCTGCAAATGACGTTGGAACACGAAACTGCCTCTCACTCTCATTCTCTATAGTAAAATCTAAGTACAAAGTACAAAGCAGTAACGAGCTCAACGACGTCCCGCGGGGTCTGACACTAAAGTAAACCTTGCAACTTTTCACTTTGCCATTCGTACTTCGCAATTCCATTTATACCGTCTTTTTTTATATGTGTTATTAAATAAAGATTCTTTCTACCCTTTTAAAATCGAACAATAAATAAAATAGGCAATAACTGATATATAGTCAATAATATCCCCGCAAAATAAGTTCAATATTACTTAAACGTAGGAACATAGTTTTCTGAAAATAATGACCAATTTTCCATTTTATTTCAATCAGCAAATTAACGAGTTCTCCAATCATAACAATTTAAATTAAAAAAACGTCTAGTTCTAAATTTCGTTTACGATGTTCGACGTTGGATAATAATCTACAATTCAGATGGGACACGAACTTGGACGAGTAAGCGCAAGTTTAGTTATCGCACTTCCCTGATCCCTCGAGTACAATAAATATCAGCCCTACTTGTCTCACTAAGACATCAAATATAGCCTTCGATACAAGTCCCGTGGTAGCTCTCGCACTTTATCAAAATCGTTATCTACGTCTCTTGTGTTCAATGACCTGATCGAATTACATTAATAATCCGTGTTAATAAATCTTATATTGATAATTGACATATTAATTATTTTATTTTCATTTATCTGATTCATCAATCCTTTAACTTGAAGTTCTTCTGAGATGGAGGAATTAAGAGTATAGCAGACCTAGCGAATTGCAAACAAAAGATGAATTTGTCGCACATTCACAGTCAATGGAAATAATGCGGAAAATGAATAAAAAATTGATGATTTGATTAAAATTAACAGTGATAAAAAATTGTTTTAAATTATTTTTATATTACTAATTGGATTCCATTAATTGATTCCGAGAGTTTGATAAAAAAAAATGGTTGTTGGTAAAAATTTTGGCAAAAACCTAATTGGATTTTTTTCTTTTTGGTAAAAATTTTTTGGGAATGCATTATTTTGGAAAAAATAGTCCTCGGAACTGGTAGATTGGGAAAAGTGACCAACAATCGGAAACAAAACTTAGCTTTAATGAAATTAGCAAAAATTAACATAAAAATTTTTGCCAAATTACTTCAACTTTATTACTCAGATAGCATCGAGCTTTAAAAATAATTGAAATATTTCATGCTATACTACCATTTCTCTTGCTAAATCATGGTAAAATGAATTAGAATTAAGTACCCGTTATTAAATATGAAAAAATATATATTTAACTATTAGAAATAGAAAATAAAATTGAAGTTAAACGCAGAATTACTTTATTAACTTCAGTTAATTTAAAAAGTATTTCATTAAAAAAAAATCTATTTGAAATTTAAAAAAGTAGAGAATTAAAACAAAACTCCTAAAACTTTTTGGCTCTTAGAATTTAACAGATTTCTTAACCGGAAAGAGATTCAGAGGATAATTGAAATTTTCTTCCAATTATTTCAATTTCTCGCTATTTCTTATTTACTTTCCATCCATAGTATTTCGATCCCTTGTTTAGTGCCAGGGGAATAAAGAGACGAACATAGTTCTCTCTTTTATTTCTATCCGCTTTAAAGATCTGTCGGCTCGAAGCAATCCCGGGACGTCTAATTATTACTGTTTAAGTGCCGATAATTGAAGGGGGAAGAAGAGATCCGTGAAATTAAAGAAATCCCTCTTTTCCGCGATCGACCAATTTTCCCTTAGGTTATAAATCTGTAAAGTAGTTGTTCCTTGACAACAAGTAGGCAATGGTAATTGAGAATATTCACCTGCTACCGAAGACATTCAAAACTTGGTAAATTTACGAAACACGATAAATGCTTTTCATCCATTAACTGATTGTGGTTGGATTCATCAATAGATCAAAATGAAACTTTTGGTAATTTAGACAGACTGAATAAACCGAAACTCAACACCTAAAATTCCCCTTTTTCCTATATATGTCGCTTCAAACTCACAACTTTTCCAATTAATTAAAAGCCCCAGTCATGATTTCTTTTCCAAGTTTGGAAAAAATCTCAATTTATCTTACACTTGTCTTTAAAGGGTATCTTAAAGTAAAGTAAAGTCGGTTGCAAGCAAGATTCTAAGTCAAACGAGCGTAACCGAAGTGTGAATGCATCTTTGTAATTAAACTTCTTGTGAAAAGGTAAATAATTATCTCTTCGCACGAAACGGCTTTTAATCAAGCTTTGACTACAATAGCGTGTCTCTCTGAGATCCACTGTGTGTATGTGTGCAAGAAGTCTCACTCCCCCAACGCTTCCTGAGCAAAATTATCGAGCGTGAAAGCGGCACTTAAACCAATGCACGAATTACACGCATTTCTAGCAGTCTTGTTTCAGTGAGAGAGCTTTTCTTCGTTCAAATGCAACGCGTCTAAAGCTTCTCGGCTTCTGCTCGATTTACTAAACACGACAAAAGATGGTTATAGTTTGAGTAAATAATTTTCTGATACGAACCATTAAGCTCTTATGTCAACGACGACCAAACGAGACAAAGTATTTCTCTTTTGTTTTGTCTGATATTATTTTATCAAAGTTTTTGATGAACAATACACTGGTTAAAATTCCAGACAGTTTGTTGACTAAATCTGGAATTAGTCCGAAAGTGTCTGGTTTCCTACTGATTTTGAACATTTGTAATTTTGGATTTTTACGGACTCATTTCGGATTAGAATTTTCTACTAGATAAATTCCTGATTATTTTGGACTCATTTCCTATTACGTTTTTGATCGAATTAAATTCAGATTGTTGTGGTCTAATTAATTGATTTCGTATCGATTCCTAATACGAATCAATTTCGTAAAATTTCCGGACTAATCCGAACAAATGTTTCTGAATTTAATTCTAAAATCAGTAAGAAATTTTAAGATGATTATAAATTAGGGCCTGAATTTCTATTTGTTATTAAAGTTTAAAATTTTAATAGTAGAATATTTTGAAAGTTAAATATACAAAAGTGTTTGAGAAAAATATAAAAAAAAGATACAAAATGAAAATAAAGAAACACTGCATGTAAATGACTGAAGAAGATACCTATTTAGAACGAGGGATTTACAAGAATAATTTTCGTCTTTTCCCATTCGTCACTCGAAGCCCAACTGCATACTTCTCATATATGAACATTAGGGGAGGTAAGCGGGCATGTAACAGCAAAATTACCACATCCCCTTACATAAAATTAAGTGAGCATAGCAACATGTGCACCAAGAAAATTATCTTGAATTATATCTCTGGATTATATCTTTAGTTTTTGATTTTATCATCTTTTAATCATGATCGTTTTCACTTATCTAATTAATTAATTAGCACTTTGTAGATTAAAACATTTAAATCAAATAAACCCTTAGAAAATAATATGGATATTTCTAACATTTTCAAAGTGATGGGGAAAATATTTCGTGACGTTATTCCGAAGAATAAAATGATCAAATATTTTAGAATAAGGGTTAGGGTTAAATGGTCAACTGTTATCCCCTGTGACCTTACATCGATCATATAACGCTAGTAGTTCGATATATTTGGCGCATTGCCAAAATTCACCATACCCCCTCTTCAGCAGTGTTGTCAATGTCATAGAAATTTCCCAAAATTGAGTAAACTTGGAAAATTTTTGTGAGGAATATTCCCGGGAAACTATCGAGATTTCATTCCCGGGAGTGAACTCCCGAGAAATTTCCTATAGAATTCTCGGGAGCTCCCGAGAGTTCCATGAAAAATTCCATAGGGAATCTCCTGGGAATGAATTCTTGAGAATATTTTTCTTATTTTTATATTTCTTTTGGGTTTACTAACTTCCATTCCTCTGATTCTTGTTAGTTTTTTTGTAAATTTTAATTTATAAATTAACTAGTGTCTGAACTAAATTTTTTTTATTTTTATCAAATTGAATCCAGTCACGCTGGGTGAGGAATAATGTTTCTTTCATATTAAATTATCCCGTTTTATTTTCTTAAGCGTTATCATTAAGTTTAATTAATAATTTTTTTTTCATGTAATTATTCTACTTTATTTAAAATATCGTAGATTATAAATGAAAAGTTTTTAGAAAATATTGAATACGACACGAAATGTATTGTCGTAAGAGACATTAAGTCTTAGCAGGCCAATAAAAGTTGAGGAGATTGCATAAGAAGTTGTTCGATTGCATTAGACGATGTAGCAATGATTTACTCTTAACCATGTTCCTCGTTCAGGAGATGAAAAAAAAAGACAAACATCAGAAGGTAAAAACTTGCAATGGCCTTTATTGCAGAGTTTGTTTACACGCAACTCCAACTTGTCTCTATACCATAGAATATTTACGCGTAATTTTCACCCAAAGGATATAAGTGTTAAAAAAGGATTTCTTTTTTTTATATCGATTTGTGAAAAATTAGTTAACTAGATTAAAACAAAGCTATAATTTTCCTTTTTAGAGTATATCTGGTTTTCAGAGTGTAATTTACTTTTGTACTTAACATTTTCGTTCCGGGATTTCTTTCTGGGCGTAGTCACATAAAGTGGAACATTAGAACTGTAAAATTGATAATTTCATCTTTTAACATCTTTAGCTGTCGTTATTCAATCGAGTTGTGCGCAATTGTTGCTTCTGCGTATATCTTCGAACCGCAAGTTTTGTACTAGTTTAATTTTTTTCTATTATCTATGGCAAAATAGAGCTAGCGAACGATCCATTTCACTGGTAAGACGCGTAATTACCTTGCGCAATAGTTTTACCCTGAGGCATTAGCAACGCGCCCGTGCGATTCGAAGTAGTAAACATTGAGTACAACTTTATGTCTCTAGAACGGTGCTGCGCGGCAAGAAAGATGGCTTACTTATATATATACTTATATCGTTTAAGCCATTAAAACTTGACGGTCCTTTATCGTAGTATCGACATTGCGAAACTCGGTGGTAAAATATTCAGTGTTTTTCAAAGAATAGTTTATCGTCGTATTTAAATGTATGTGTTTGAAATTCGAATACCTTTGCGGTCTTATCATGGAGTATGACTAATATCAAAGATACACAAATTTCAACTTTATTGAAGGGGTTTGGAAGAATGATAAGGGAATAACTGCGTTTCTTTTGGATATCTTTTTTTTATTAGATTCTTTAAATTTAGAACATTTATTGTATTAAAGCTCTCCCTATATTATTTAAGATATGACGGTAAAACATAAAAGTAAAGAATAGCGGGGAATAATATAGATGCGATACGGGAGGGACATGAAAAGAAATGTCGAATTCTCCAAGAAGACACAATTAATTGACGAGGAGGATTCTCAGGAGTATTCTCTATATTGCAATAATTCTCCCTTAATGTGACGCGCACGATAATCTCTCTTCTCACACTATATACGGTGTGACTGGACTCAATGTTTGGAGTGTGGGTGAAACGACGGTGACCAGATATTATGGTCGACCATAAAGGCGCTTTCGGAGATTGGGCTTTCCCAAGTTTATTATTATACCGAGTGCGGATTAAGAAGAAACGAGAATCGGAAGTCGCGGTAGGGGCTGAACGACGAAAACAAAGAGAACCGTCGCGAATCGTTTCACGCCTTTGTATTCGCACGTGTGTACATTATCTATATAGATTGCATTATCTATAATATATATTTATCGTGAACGTAAAACATAATGTATATATTTTAACCGCACATTTTTTGCTAAACCTTTTTAGTTCAATGTTAATAGGCTGTTGTTAATCATGTTTATTAAATATTTATTATAAAATACATTGCAATAAAGTTCAAGATTATTAATATTAATTGTTAATTTCATCTAACTCCCTCTCGAATCGAAAACTATGAATGTGCGACGCATTTGTCGCACATTCGTCGCACAAGATAGTTTAAATTTTTTTAAAGATTCTACTTTTTTTGTTAATGATCCTTGAAGAAATCTGTTAATATAACACTATTGTAAAATACGAACAGAATTCTTGCTGCTAAAACATCTCTCAAAATAAGTAACAGTTCTATATAATACGATCCAATTAGGATACTCCCCAATTAGGAAGTAAACTGTATCTCGACTTTTCGTGTTTGTTTTTCTCCTCCACTTGAAAAAATAATAATAATACTTTGACTTTGTAAGATTATTGCACAGCTCAGTAAAAGCTACTGAAGTACTTAGGTATTAGGGGTCCTTTAAGCCACACACTAACGGTGTATATTTTATTCTTAAACTCTGAATTGGTGAAATTTTAATTTGAATAAAACAAAAAGAAATTTATTTAAATTGTGTAGATATACGTTTATTTTCTGGTTCATTTTGAGTTAAAGATAAATTGATAATTACTGGCGAATTAAATTAATAATTAATAATTAATTAATTATTCATAAAAAAATGAATTAAAACTATGATGCAATTAACAAACACAATTTAGATTAGGAACTTACAATTGACAGGCATGAGTGCCAACCACACTAATTAAATCTAAAAAATAAATAATTTAAGAAGTACATAAATTATTAATTATATTAATATATATGATTTAATTTCATTTACTTTTATTTAATAAAACAAAAAATATGTAATTAATTGAATTTAAAAATAAATAATTATTATCATGAATAATTTATTAATTATTTATAATTATTATTATCATTCATTACTCAATATCATCAGTATTTTTAATTAATTCAAATTAATTCAAATTAAATGAAATTAATAAAATAATGGATATATTAAGAAGTAAAGTGAATAAAAGTAAATTAAACAAAATAAATTTATAAAAGTAAACTAAAATTGAAATTAATTAAATTAAACTGTTAAATTCTGGATTCATTACATATGAATTATTTTGTTTCTTCATCATTAGATAGCGCCCTATTAAATAGTCTATAGTTACTACCAACATAATAATTATAAAATTTGGTCATCTAACTTAATCTGAATAAAGTTTCATTCAAAACGTAAAGTTTACTGTTTATTCATTTTTATAAAGAACTCAAAATGAGTTACAGTAAAAATGAGTTCAAGTTTTTTCTGTGTTTAGTTTGTAAATTAATATACAAAATGACTGATGGAAATAATCATAAGTTGTTTATATGAAAGAAAATTAAAAATTAACATTCCGACGACAGATTTAATAAATAGAATTTCTGGAATTAAATTGATTTTATCAATTATGGATTTTGGAATTTTAAATCAGTTATCGGAAAATAAATCATGTTTTCATTTTCTAAGCGCTGAAATTTATCATGAAAATTATTTATAGTTATTTTTAATGTTTCAGGATGCGGAAATGGAGAAGTCGAGATTGCCAGTGCTGGGTTCGACATTCATAAGCAACTCCAACAATTCGTCGTCAACAGATAGTATTTTATCAATGTTGATCCCGGCACCACTTCGAGAAACACTCTGGACGACAGTGGCTCTCTACCTTGGTTGGAGGCTGGTGTCACGTTTACGATAGAGTTACCTTGCTTGTATCTTTGCTTGCCATAATGACAGGCATTAAATAGGCACAATTCAACAAGCATCAAGTGTCTCTCTATCTGTGAGCCATTTGATATCTATTGGTCATCTTCGGAGATATGCGCACCAAAACCAATTAGTACATGATCTAGACAGAGATTTTGTCCCATCGCCCTATGGCCAATACTTAGAATTTGTATGGTTGAGATTCCGATGAATCGGAATTTTACATAACCCAAAAATTCTAACTTCTTTTTTAATACCTATGACGTATTTTTGTAAATTTTTGCCAGTCAACGTACTAAATTGCTGATGACTGTTTTGCAGTAAATATACAAGAGCAACCTATTTAAAAATTCGAATTTCTTGCCAATGAATTTTTGAGAAAATAGTGTTGTCTTGAATGAATCTTCACTTGTAAGTCGTTGATAGTAGATAATTACAAGTTGATAGATATTTTAATATCTTGTTTTACTTTTGCATTCTTATATGCGGTGATAAAAAAAAATATGTCACCTTATTCACTGAGGCCCAGAGAGTGCCATGTATCTCCCTTAGTGATCTTACGAAAAGCAAACGTTTTTTAGATGTATTGATCACAACATGAGTGATTTTAGAAATTTTTGTAGTGATTATCGGACCGGAAAGGGATACGGGGAAGCTACGAACGAGTTCCAAAGAGAACTTAACTCAATAATCAAATTATGATCTCATTATGGATAAATAAAGAGAATTAAATAAGATAGTGCTATTGTATATGGTGATAACAGAAAAAAAAGGTCGTGTCTTGCTTTATAGGTAATGCAGTTTAAGAGTCAACAAAGTTTAATATTATATTAAATGAAATGTAAATGAATTTGTTTTTGTCAGATAAACTTAATTATTCACTCACGTGAAATTTATTTTTCGAGATACTCGAAACTAGAAAATTATATAATTTTACATTTGTGTTTTAGAGAAAAAAATTTTAACCTATATATGGTAATTAATGAATTTGTCTTTATTTTAAAATTCTTGTACTATGTGATAATTCGTGATATAATTTTAATTGATCGAAATTATAATATTTCTGTGTTTTTCGAGGGATAAATAGATATATAACATAAGACAAATAAATTACCAATAAACTTATGAGGTGTTGTGATAATTTTTTTCAAATTTCGTGCATCTCGTAAGAGCATTATAATTTTTTTGGGGATAAAATTCAGTCCTGTTTCTTAAAGGACAGGAATCGCAAAGAAAATTTAAATGTAACGTGAAGGAGTAACTTTTTTAATGTATAAAAAGCAACTACAGTAATTAAATCATTAATAAGTCGCGGTTTAATTAATTAAAGTAGATAATCGATAGATCGAGGATCGCAGCATATGATTGGCTCGCTGCGAGACCCGTGGACAGTTTTCAAATGATCTCCGGTAGCTTAGCTCTTAGAAGCGTTCTTATCCAAGTTGAACGTTTATTATAGCACTTCGGAGGAGGCGTCTTTTTACTATAATGTTTCTCTGTTTTTATTCTACATATTCCTTGTTTTTATTATTTTCTTTATCAAAAAAAAAAACCTTTATCTTTAAATATGAAAGTCTTAGTATTTATGAAAGTAATTTCATTGGCTCATGTATAACTATTAGGAGATTTATCTATTGTAAGAAATTAATACAGTTACTTTATTTGCTCATATTTAGTTTTTGTTACAGAAAAGAGTAGAAGAATAGTTCATAAGAACTGATAATAAATTTCAATGTTAATTTTTTTTTTTGCTCAAGTTGAACAAGTTGGTGGATTTTTTTTAGCATTTCTTCTTCCTTATTACATATAGAGTTGTTGAATTTTGATCCTGAGGATCAAAATGGGAATGTACAATAGCAACAGAGAATAATCAGGATGATGAAGTTCACAACGTTTGTTAATGATTATCAAAGAGATATTCGGTGTAAAAAACAGTTTTCCAAAGTTTAATTATCAATTAGACGAAAAATGTTATTGTTTTTTTTTTGAATCATTAATCACAATCGTTGAGAAGTTGGTCATTATGAATAATCCGCAAAAATGGTTATTATGAATCCACTTCTATCTGTATTATTTTTCTATATTTCTTACTTGTGCCGTAATATACTTGTCGCTAATGAGTATTCCAGTGTGTATAGTCATAGTATTTATTTAGATAGCATATCTACTTCCGTATTCCCTTTATCTACGAGCCTGAAATCGCTCTTTTAATCGTCGCGGTCAAATAATATTTCATGTAAAACATAAAAGTAATTGAGAATTTTAATCAAGGATGACACCAAAGATATTCTTTCATATTTCTGTAACAATATGATCTATATTTATTAAATTCTTTAAGTTTTAATTATTCGAAAATTTAAATAAACATATTAATAATTAAATACTAAAATTTTTTTTAATTTAAAATTTTTTTATCGTTAAATTTTATCACATAAAAAAAATTAATCTCAATTTCTTTTGTGAAATAAAAGAGTGATATATTTGAAAAAAAAAGCAAGTACTATTGATCTTTATAGCAATAGGAAATCTAATTAGTGTCCTGAGACACTATATTTCTTCAACCAAAATAATGTAATCCTCTTTTTTATATTGCACAAGGTGATACGACGCACAAACAAAAAAAAATGTGTGGCCCTAAGGCCAAAAGTTGCTTATTTTATATGATAGACGCGATTTTAGAGAAATAAGCAGAAGAAAGTAGGAAGGAGGTTATTGTGAAGGCCTGAAGAAATTTTAAGATGAATTTTTAAATATGAGAAACAGATTGCATGTAAATATTAATGCTTTTCCCGTGCCCGTTAATAATCACGGTGCCGAATGTTTATTTGTTTTTTAATTATTTTTTTATGAAATAGAATCGTAATTATTTGTAGCTAGTAGTCAGCCATATGAAGAATGAATAATTACTGATAAACATTGATAAAAAATATATAAATATATATATATGGAAGACATAAATATATGAAATATATATGAAATATATATTTTAAATGATATATTTGGAAAAAAAATACCAACTATTGTTTCGAATAACAAAAAGTCGAAACTTTTTGAATGAAACGAGAGTCAAATCGCCATATAAGGCAAATTTTACAAGATTTATAGAGAGGCGTTTGTGAAAGGTTTTCAAAAGCGCGGTCCATAATGAAGATGAAACAAAGAGGTGGAATATAAGCTGTAACTGTGACTATGTGGATCGTGGGGGGCAGGCTGTGTTTTTTTTAAACATATAATTTCGAAATAATCCCTCATAACAGCCGGATATTCAGAATATCCACCGATTATCTTGAATAGCTGGGTGTTATGCGGAAAACTGAAATTTCTTTTCAATATTTCAAAAAAAAAAAAAAAAAAAAAAAAAAAAAAATAAGTTTACAGACGAAAGACAGCAGCCCGCCCACCCGAGATCCCCGCGCGTCAAAGCGTCACTGTGATCTCGTAATTATTAATAAATATCTAATTATAATGACGAATAATCATACGAATATTTGTAAAAACCACAAAAAAAACCATCCCTAGACCCAATCCAATTCCTCTCAACCACGTGAAAGAGTCTAAGATTGTATTTTGCATTTATTATTGTGTTTTTTAATTATATTTTACAATATATGCATTTAGTTTGTAATCAGAATTCTAATTTTAAAACACACCTTTCAAATGATCTCTTGGAGGAGTCGATTGCTGTTACGCGAGCTTGCACTTCCAATGCCCTTCGATTTTCGTTCAAAGAATTTTAGTTTCTTTATGTTTTTTTTTTTTTTACTTATTCATATATATTTTTATGTTTCTACCATTTTATACCAGAGTATTTTCTTAATTCGGAAAACGAAGAGCATTGGCGCTCATGCTAGTTAATTTACTTCTATAATATTATTATTGTATTATTACGATTCTCATTATTATTATTATTATATTATTATTATATTATTATATTATTATTATTATTATTATATTATTATTATTATATTATTATTATTATTATTATTATCATCGACTTGATGATTATTAGCTGTATTGTATCGTCGCAGTTAAGTTGAACATTACTCCTGCGTTAAAGAGGTAATCGACTAGTCTTTACCAGACAGAGATTCTTTTTACGATATTGGGTATTTGCTGAGATTGAGATTTTTTCTGGTTTCATTTTAAGCATTTTACCGCTTTGTACCGTCATAAGAAAGCGACAATGTTAATTGCGTATAAATTTTTAAAACCTTTGTTCAATTATGCTATTCTCATTGTCGTTCTTTTCATCACAGAGGATAAAGTAGGATAAATTCGCGCTTGCGCAGAATATAAGATCATCAATCGCATTTTTGATTTTTCTGCGCAGACGCGAATTTATCCTACTTTACCCTTAGCGATGAAAACAAACTCTATGACATTTGTTTTCTTTTTTTTTTCAATGTCCCAGTAATAAATTATTGTAGTACATGTTTAGAATGGTATCACTCGATCTTCTTTTGTCAGTATTTTAATTTGGGCCTCGTCTCGCGCCGCACCATTTTACTGCCAATAATATGCATTTCTCGTATCTGCTAAAGATTCTTTTTTATTTTATAATTATATAAAAACCAATTGATGATATTTTCCCATGTTCTTTCTATAAAGTTTCTTTCTTTTTTTTCTTTTACAAATATTGGGAATTTTTTTGTTAAACACGAGATCTCGCTAAATGAGAAATGCCGTCCACGGCTATGAGAAAAGGCTCATTTTTATTAGCATATACTCCAAAAAAAAACACTTTCACGTGAAAAACTCAAATTAATTCTTTATAAATATTACTATGTTTAAAATTAAAAAAGAATTTTTATTTGCTCAGACTGTCTAAGTTTGCCATAAATATGTATTTTTTTTTAAAAAAAATGCGTATCAACGTGCACAAAATGTGTCAAGGAATCTCAATGATAATTTTTCTCAAATTTCAATGGTGCCAATCGCAATACTCTTACACATGCACGCACGTCTCGAGCCAGAATGATCGAAGGGAATAGTAATGTTAGTTTATAGTTTCTATTGTCTTTTTTTTTTGCTTGACTCATTTTATTCGATCTCTCGACTTTTGTCTCCTTTAGCGCTTTAACAAAAAAAAAAAAAAAAAAAATGTGATATGTCTAATTAGAAAAAAATTTTCTTCATCTCTGATAAAAGATATGGGCAGTAATGAAAAAAATTTTCACTTAAAACATTTTTTAAATTACTCCAAAATATTTTTAATGCAATTTAATATCAAAGTGCACTTATTTAAAAACCATATCTCTCGTCAGTTAGCGCAAAAAAATTTTTGGGACCAGAATCAATATTGTACCTACGATTAAAAATTTCTTTTTTTATAAGAGCTAACGAATACTATTTTTATTATAAAATTATTTTTAATTATTCAATTAAAAATCCCAGTGAGACTTAGTCGAGGATCGCAATAGGAACTATTTTTTTTTATTTCCCAATTTTAAAGAACCTTGTAATTTTTGTAATGCGTTACCTGTAGCCAAATGGACCATTGACCGCCGTGATCTATTCGATTATAATATAGAAAAGAAAAGAGAGAGAGAGAGAGAGAGACAAAATGAGAGTGAGAGTGAGAGAGATTAAACGATTGAAAGGAAAAAAAAATTGTTCATTGTTTTTGAATTTCTATATAAAAAAAGAATGTAATTGTCTGCTCTCTCTCATGCGACGCTGGCTTTAAATTTTAAAACATCAACAAGTTTTAGTAAACACAGATGCTTTTCTCATATATAATAAACAAATTTTTTATAGCTGGTTTTGCTCTCAAGCTGCTGTAAGCTCGCAATTGCCTTGTGATAAAGTCTGGACTATGTACCGTTTTGTTGTTGTTTCTTTTTTGTTTTTGCAATTATCAATTTTGAAAAAGAAAGAAAAATATGAAAAAGTAATATATGTATAAAAGAAAAAAAATATATGTATATCGAAACGAAATTTCGTCCAGCTGACCAATCCAAAGAAGTGACCAAATAACGAAGAGGAAACGTTATTTGCGAGTGTTTATGCATGTACTTGAGACGCTACATTCTTTTATTATTTTTTTAATGATTATTTGTTTACGAGAAATTGAAAAGAACGGCGGTCACGTGATAATGTATCGTATAAACAATTCCCTTTTGCGGATATACGATTGTTCTGTTGTATTATTCTTTCGTTTTTTTTTCCTATACTTTTTTTTAAGAATCAATGTTATGACCCGTTAATGCCTTTAAATCGTCTAGGTGACGTTGTTTGGTTCCTAAAGTAAATTAGAAATGGTGCCGTGATCAGTGGCGTAACTAAAAAGCAAAAAAAAAGATCAACCTGCAACATTTTTTAATTGAGCTACATCATAAATAATAGTAAATATATTATATCTTTTCTGCTCAGTTTGCAGGGAGATCTTTGAATCCACTTTATAATAGTTACGCTATTGGCCGAGATGAAAATCAGAATTAAAAAAAAGGTAACATTTTCTTCATGCGCAATGCATTATCTCAAATTATTTTTTAATTTCTCTTTTTGTTTCTTAATCAGTCTTTTTTTTATTTACTTCCATTTTGTATTTGATTTTGAAAAATAATCAAATTCTACGCACTAAAAGTTTTATAAATATGTACAATTAAGTTTCTTATTGCTGTATAATTGAAAATGTAAAATCGTTATAAAAAAAAAAAATATTTTTTTATATGAATCAAAATTATTATTTAAGAAAGGAAAAGAGAGATTATAAAGAAAAAGCGCAAAGCCACAGGACCCAATCATACGATGCTGTGTTATTTAAGTCATTATAAGACAATACGTTATTGCTACTTTTATTTTATTTTATGACATTTTTTTCATGTTATTAATTTTATTATAATTTTACGTGCTAAATGAATAACTGTATTATTCATATTATTTGATTTATATTTCAGTTTTTTTTATTCTTGTAATTATAAATTCCTCTTCCTATCCCTCTGCTCCCCATGTTCCGAATCTTAAGGGATCGTTTTTACGTCCGCTATTAAGTCGATGTATTTTTCGAATCAAGAATTTTATTAAAAACAAAAGTGCGAAGTGGTTAGAAGTCCAACAATGAAACGTATTATTAATTATGTAAACACGGACAGGGGCATCTCTCCGCTACCCGCATGTCTTTCATTGTACAGATTTTTTCACTTTTATAGTTATCGTAATGTTACGATATCGATTACTCGACAACTATATTGTTGTCGTATTATTATTGTACTTGGTTTTTTATTAAATAAATGTGAACACGCCGAAAGCATATAAGATTCTTGTTTTTATTTCTCCATTTGTCATATATTTATTACTGTTTTTTAAAAAAATTAAAAAGTAAAATTACTATTGGTCCAATTTCAAAGTTTCTTTTTTGTTTTAGAGAGAAGGATAGATTCGTTTTAGGAGGCAGTACAAAGTAACAATAAATTAACAAATAATTAAACGTAATAATCAATTATTTTCTATTAATTTGAATCTCTATAAAAATATATAGATCATACCCTCACAGCACCGAATATATTTAAGGATATCCCTGGGACATCCTATGGATATCCATTTGCTTCCAGTGGTTTAAATATCCTACTGATGTCCAAACCGCCGGAATCAAATAGATATCCCTAGGATGACCCAGGGATATCCATAAATATCCTGTGCTGTGAGGGTACATGATGAAAAAGAAAAAACATTTAAATAATTTTCTAAAGTTAACTGTAAAAATTAATGTTAACAAACTAATAAAATGACTTACAATTATCATTTGACAGGAAGAAACGATTTTAAGATAACTTATATAACAATTCACTATGGCAAAATTAAATTAAGATTCAAAGGGACACTAATATTGTAACTATTAAACTACTATAATTTTAATTGTTTTACTGTAACTTAAAATTGAACTCCATTTAATATAACTATAACACAAGAATATTCCGATATCAAAATAGTTTACATTAAAAAACAAAACTAAATCATTATCAAGATTCCTTAATATGGAATAACACTATGCTTTCAAAGCAACCCCACTTCTGTGTTCAACAGATCTAAGTTTTCTCTAATCTCCTGAGAAAATTCGAAATTAAGGTATATCGCCCACGTGAAAATATTCCCGGGATAAGTCCCGAGAATTTTCCGGGAATTGAGCAGAATAAAGTTTTCTAAAGTAAACCAAGTTCCTACGAGATGTTCTGGTTAATTCTAGTTAATTTCATTGAGCATCCCACGTTAAAATGTCTTCGTGAGAACTTTTATGAATTTCATGGGAATTTTTCATAAATTTTCCAAATAAATTTCAGTTTCCGATTGACCTATTTTGGATCTTTTTTCTATAAAATAGAACAGAATTATTATAGAATATTTTAACAAAGTTTTAGATGTCTTTAAACGGCATCTATTTGCGAATTTAAAAACGTATTAAATTGAAAATTCTAAATTTTGAAAATGATCAATCTCTAGACGGTAGAAAGTGTTCATGTTCCTAATGAACACAAAAGGTTACTCTAAATGAACAGTGCAACACAACTTTACAGCGATATTTTGATTTAATTAAATACTAAAAAATGTTTCTTTTTTAATTTTAATTTAGTAATATTCACCTTATTGTTATGCTGACTTACACTCCATCAAATTTGACTGTTTATCAATCCAACTAGCATGATAATGTTGAATGATTTCGGATATTGTAACTTATGCAATACTACTTAGTTTTAGGAGTACTTATGTACAAAAGGGCTTGTCCCGAATATTTGAATAAATAAATAAAATAAAAATGAAAACATAAAATTATTTATTAATTCAGCATCAATATTCTTCGCAAAAAATGAACATTATTTATTTATTGATAAATTTTCTTCTCAGCATTTAATTCAATGAGTTATTATTTCTTAAAGATTTAAAAAATAAATAAATTCGTTTGTTGACAATTTCCAAATATTTAATTCAATTTTTTAAAATTTTTATAAAGAAGATCCAAAATAGGTCAATCGGAAACTGAAATTTATTTAGAAAATTTGTGAAAAATTCCCATGAAATTCATAAAAGTTCTCACGAAAACATTTTAACGTGGGATGCTCAATAAAATTAACTAGAATTAACCAGAACATCTCGTAGGAACTTGGTTTACTTTAGAAAACTTTATTCTGCTCAATTCCCGGGAATTTCCCGAAAAATGCTCGAAAATTTCTCGGGAATCAACTCCCGGGAAATTCTCGGGACTTTTCCCGGGAATCTTTTCACGTGGGCGTCTGCTTTCGCGTAAACACTAACTGAAAGTAGAAATGTTATATTATATTATATATTTATCATATTTCTTATTTTATTTCAGGCTATCTTTCTAATATTAAAAGATAAAAAAATTATTGTTGGAACAATTAAATAATAATTTTATGAGACAAATGGATGGAATAGAAAATTTTGGTTTCAAAGCTTACAAAAAAATTTAAATATTCCATTGCATGTTAGTAACCGGAACATTTGAAAGCAAGTGGTAGAAATGTGACTGGAAGGCAAATGAAAGGAAATTATACTTTAAATATCGTTAATTTTTTATTTAATAATTAATATACACTGTTAATACTCTTTGTATATATATATATATATATATAAACGTATGTACATACATAACAAATTGAAAACAATATTATTTAAATTAAAATTATTATATTTCTGGCCATACCAGAAGTAATCCTGTCGTCATCAATCAGGCCCAAAACGCCTTCACTTTAAATATACGGACCTTATACCGTATTATTCAAAGTTATTGAAAATGATATTGTACTTACATTGCTGACACTGGTAAGAACCCATTTCCTCTTGGACCTCTTTCTTCCACTTACTTCAGGAGCTCCTGTGCTGGCGACCTTTTCACCTTACTGTCTAATTTAATAGTACCCCTGTTTTCCATATTATTTCTAACGTAATTAGTCCTATCCCTTCTCTACTGCTATATCAGGGTATCCTTCTCTGTTATGTTCCGAACTAGGCGTGGTATTTAAATAAAATGAATTTTTTTTACTTAAAGGTAATAAGGCTGATTAATCAGGTTGGTAAAGCGTGATATTTATTTTTATGTAGGATCGTGGTCACTTGTCAAAACTACGGGTTTTACGTTACAATAACAAGTCAAATATTCCCTTTTATAACATTTATTGATTAAATAATAATTATATAGTAATGATTATACAATAATGATACAAGTTTACAATTCTTTTACTTACTTTCAGCGATGAAGTCGGATAAATCGATGATTATAGCTTAGTCGTTATAAATTGGTTTTCATTTGATTTGAAATAGTTCGTTTTGTTGCACTTGTGTAACTTTAACGACTTTTATTGTTTTATAACTATTTAAAAAATTACAATATCCTTTATTGTTATTTCTCGTCACTCGCACCTTTGACAGGAATGAATTTTTAGTCGCCCGGGTATCTTGCAAGAAATAAACACAAAATTATTTATTTAAAAAACAAAATAATAATATTTATTATAAAATTTTATTTGCTCTCGGAGCGAGGTTGTGCTCTGACGAGATTTAGGTAAAGACTCAATGAAAAAATGGCGACAGGGTTTTCAAAGCGTCGCTTTCAGGAAAATTATTGTAGTTGGACAAGGATGGAGAAGGTGTAAAAAGAGAGGGTAAGGAGTGTACAGAGTACATTGCCGGGCTACTTGAACGGACCGATTTTATGATAGGGTCGGCCGTAGGTACCTAGGAAAGGATGGCATGATCGCCAGGCCAGCAAGAGAGCTCACTTTAGGAAATACAAAAATTTAAATATTGAAAATATACATTAAATAATCTGAGCACAACCATATTCCAAATACATAAAATTACAATTATTAATAAAAATGTAGTATTAATACATATTGTTTGTGTGTGTGTATTTGTGTACATGTCTGTGCATTTTCAGATTAGTGTATATATATAAAATATAATTATAAAGTTTATATTGTTCAAAAATGTGGAAATAAATTTCCAGACGCCACAAATTTTATTGCAGGTGTAAGAGAAGCAACATATACTAAATTGATAAATTTAGAAAAAGAGATAAT
Organism: Leptopilina boulardi; assembly: GCF_019393585.1. NCBI lineage: Eukaryota > Metazoa > Arthropoda > Insecta > Hymenoptera > Figitidae > Leptopilina > Leptopilina boulardi. Next base: position 4,786,897 of record NW_026137951.1, on the reverse strand, counting down.
GCAAGATTTCTTTAGTATTTATAATTATAAATACGACAGTCATTTCTATTAAATTATTGATCCTAAGTGTTAATTTGCTTCTCTTGGACCTATTGGCTATAAGGAAAGAACTGTGTTCTAAGTGAAAAGTCAAATTAACTTGCACCTATTGGCTATCATGAAAGAATACAATAATTATGGCAAAAGTAAACTGAAGGGTCGCTCTACAATGTTAGAGATTGCACCGGAACTTTTGACAAGCTTTATGGAAAAAGCTCTTGTTTATATACTAATCGATTATGCTAATTAGTGGGAGAAATGTCATATTATTGAGAAGGTGGTGATCTATAAATAGAATCGCTTTCCTTAAATGGTAATGATCTACATCGCATATATGACAATGAATCGCCTTCTTTCTGGATTCTCTCTCTTATATGCTGACAATGGGCTTTTGAAGATCATATTACACTTGGATCTTCACATTCTTCACGCGTATAAACAAACAAGCTCGAACTTGTTTCACATTTTGCTTACATATATCTTATTATTAGCTTTTCAACTCTCTGAACTTTTATGGTGAAAACGAATGTCATATCTCTTTTGAAATCGATTTCGTTTCCACGCTCTTTCCTATCAATATATACATAAATAAGACATATAGTTGAAATATAGTAAAATTATCATAGAATTATATGAAATGTCTTATTTTAATGATAATTTTAAGAAAAATTAGGGAAAATTGTTACCGGGATGTAACATTCTCTTATCTGGCCTTAAGGTATTTCTCCGGCAAATACAGGATTCCTAATCTGAACATGCAAAACTCTCACATTTTATTGAATTATTTAAAAAGTTATCGATAGATTTTTTTTAAAAACGAATATATTGTAGAATGGAATTAATAGAATAATATAAAAAAAGTTTTAGTAGGGGTAACCATGCTAATTTTTTAAATACAACGTTCTGAAGTAGAAAAGTTAGGTTATTTATAGATTTTTCAAGAGAATCAAGTATATTACTCGCTTGAGAAAGAAAGAGAAAACACGACAGTGAAGTGAGTCGCAAGGAACTGAGCACCACTGGAGCCGGAGATATACCTTAAGAAAGGCGAAGACAACTAATAGTAATAAATGAACTGGGGTGGGATTCCGATAAGCGACAGTGATATATAGTACCGTGCTATATAGTACTGTGCTATATAGTACCGTGCTATATAGTACTGCGCTATATAGTACTGTACTATATAGTACTGCGCTATATAGCGCTGGCGCTATTTTATCAAAAGAAGACATATATTATAAAATTAAAAAAAAATAAAGCATTTCATTTAATATTTCTCACTTGCAAGTTAAGATAGTCGCATTCTACAGAACAATAGTCACTTTTTAACCCTTTGGCGGTTTATGACGTCTATACACGTCATGGAATAGATGATCTGAAACTGTCAATGACTCTCAAACTATTTTTTTGCCCAATAATTAAACGAAATTGTCCTCAAATGTATTATTCGAAGGTTTTCGGGGTCGCTGATTCAGAATCTGAAGTCAGATTTTCAAAATTCAAAATGGCCGATACAATATGGCGATTTTTTTTCATAATTAATCATATTTCCTTGAAACTCACCACTTGGGGGTTTTCGGGGTCGCTGATTCCGAATCTGATGTCAGATATCAAAATTTAAAATGGCGAACCTAATATGGCGGACTTTTTTTTTAAAAAAATTAATCATATTTGCTTAAACTCACCAGTTGGGGGTTTTCGGGGTCGTTGATTGCGAATCTGAAGTCAGATTTTCAAAATGCCAGATACAATATGGCGGACTTTTAAATACCTTTAAAATATGTTAGGACACCAATAAATATTTTTCCTATATTTTGAAATTTTTTTTAAGACGCATCTTTTGAGCTATCAGCGAACATTCTACTGATTTTTTATCCAAAGTTATTGAATTTTTTAAAATTAGAATGTTAAAATGTTAAATTAATTAAGATGTTTTTTTGCCCATAACTTTAAAAAAATGTATAGACACCAATAGACATTTATCTCTAGTTTTGTAGATTATTGACCGCCATATAGGATTCGCTATTTCTTATTTTTGAAAACCCACATCATATTCGTAATCAAGCGACCCCAAAAACTCCCGAATAACAAATTTTTAAAAAAATTAAATAAAATTTATATTTTATTTTCCGCCATATTGGATCCGCCATTTTTTTAAAACAACATCATATTCTTAATTAACAACCTAAAAAACTCCTGATTATCTTCGTGATGGTTTATTTGGAAACCCTCCATCTTGACTCAAATTATTCATTTGAACACATAGCACTCAGTGCTATGAAGCATTGCTCTATATAGCACTAATGTATTTGTCTCTATTCTAGGTAGCAATTTGACTAAATGTCGGTGTCAATTTTCTATTTCATAGCACTAGTCAATTTTGTTTTTTATCATACACGACGGTATTTAAATTTTTTTAAAAAATTGAAAAGCTAAGTAATTATAAACATTATTTACAACAAATGTGTTTAATTTTTTTTTAATTTTGCACTATATAGTGCAATGCGCTATATAGCGCTGTCGCTTATCAGAATCCCACCCCTGGTATATAATAATAAATGTTAAATTGACCTGAGAGATCTTTCGGCGTCAAATAAATAGACGGTAGTTTTCTATTTAATTTTGTTATTGAAAAGTATTGAAGAATTATAATAATTAATTATATTTACAAAAATGCACTTGAAGTTTTAAAGAACGAAATGTGGAAAAAGTGAATAAAAATTACATAATTTGAACCAAATTATATTAATTCCTTAATTTCCCATGCATCAGGCTCTCATCGCCTGATAGAGAAAAATTTGAGATACGTAGAACATAATTTCATGGCTGCCTTTTAACGGAATCTATCATATAGGCGTTACGACTGCTTATACTACTTCATAACCTATATCTACAAAATTATAAAAAATTACATTTATTTTAGCTAAAAAAATTCTTAGCTAAGTAAAATGCAGCAATCCTGTAACGTTTTGTTCAAGTTTTTCGTACACTTCTGAAGCGCTTTCTATATCGTGTTCGCACTCTTCTTACTACACCGCTCTGTGAGAACCCCTTCTATTTCTGAGCGAGCTTTAGGAGCGAATATCGGAAACACCCATTCGAAAAAAATAAAGTTAAGTGCTGTCATCTGTCGTATATAGCGCGCGGCTCGTATTATATCGGTAATATCACATTTAATTTCACAACTGATTTGAAATTTTTTTTATAAATTTTGTTTTTTACTATTAAACGCTAACTATGCTTAATAAATTAATCGACTTTTAAAGTTGGGACAATACAGAACAATACAGGTATTATATAACTATCAGAAAAACATTGATATAGTTTCAAAATCGGAGACGAAAGTATTTCAACAGGCTATTTTCATTTATTTTGACCCCTATACACAAAAAAATGCTCTCACAAAAAGTATTTCTGAACAGTTCTTTTTTTTACTTAAAATCAAACTTTTATCATAGTAAAAAGTTATTTGCGTGTGAATCTGCGACATCTCTGCATTAAGGGGAAAACTTAACAAGTTCAATTTAAAGTCTTCTGTATATTTCCTTATCATACAATATTACTGCAAAGTCTACTCTATTCTCTGGAACTTTAAATTATGTGCAGTGTTCGCTAATCTCTCGCTTGGCATATGAAGGAAAAGCACTTGATCTAATCCATGATCAGGGTACAGGCGCCTTGCGGTTCTCGCCATATTCTGAACGCAGCTTCAAATTGGTAAGGGATTGGTTTGCGGTTGCATCCCTTAGTAATTAACTTCCTGGCACGTCTCAGCAAACCTGTTAGGGTGACTTTGAACGTACTGTTATGTTTTGTCTGTCATATGACTTGCTTGAATCTTGTCAAGAATAATCTAAGATTTAGAATTTTCGAACAAATACAACTAACTATTGACCATAAAACTTTTTATACTAGAATATTATGAAATAAAATAATATTTTTTGTAATTGTGTTTTTTATGAAATGACGAAAATTATTTATATATAAATTGTAGAAATATTGAAAAAGGGAGCAGCTACGATTTTAAGGTTTAGAGATTTGGAATCTTTAAAAGATTAGTAAACATTCCTCATAAGCCAATATTGGTTACATTTTTGAGACGACATTTTTACTGATCTGTTCCTCACCAGTTCTAGAACTTGTTCTTTTTTGTTATAGAACAGTTACAGAACTGTTCTGTAACTTTGCACACTGGGTATGTGTGCTCCAGAATTTCATAACCTTTTGGAAGAAAATATCGAGATTGCAAATGAGTATCATTTTTGACAATATTATGTGACGTTGCAAAATTGGTGCAAGTCACAAATTTATATTTGAATTATTAAAAATTGTTAAAAATATTTTTAATATTAAGAATGTATTAATTTAGTCACTTTTTACTCTCTAAATCCTGTCTCCTTTTTTCTGTTATCCTGTATCAAGATCTAATCAATCATCAATATTCTTTTGGTCGAACCTAGAAAATTATTGGATTTCTTTATCAATAACTACAATGGAACCTCGATTATCTGGTCCTCTGTTAGTCGTCACCTCTGTGACGTTCATTTCATTAAAATAATTAAAGATCAGAATTTAACAAATCTTGGATGCTAAGGAAAATCTATAAAACAATTGTAAAACAGGACTCGACCTCTTTTGGTTAGCGACTTCCAGAGAAGAACTGTGTAAAAAAGTTTAATTTCATTTAAATTTTTTCAATATTAATTAAAAGTAAAATTTATGAATTATTAATTGTGAATTAAAAGATTATTATTTTGTGAATATTCAGGTAATAAGACAAATTTCGACTTTAAGGAAGAAAGATTATTTATTTGAATTTTCTTCGATTTAATCAGGTTTTTATTGTTTGAGTAAATAAATAAATAAATACCCTCACAGCATCAAAAATTTCTTAAAGATTTCCTAAAGATTTATTTGAAATGTTCGGAATATTTAATTGCAAAGTTTAGTGAAAATTGTGTAAAGATTTAAATGTCTCGATTAAATAAATGTTCAGGAAAGTTTCGCGCTGAACATTTATTCAAGAGGAACATTTAAATTTTTACACAATTTTCACTAAACATTGCAATTAAATATTCCGAACATTTCAAATAAATCTTTAGGAAATCTTTAGGAAAGTTTCGGTGCTGTGGGGATAACTAAAAGAATTAGATGTTCACTATTTGGTACACGAACATCAAAATATACACTGTAAAAATTTTTGGAAATTTTTCTCATGAAATAGTTCGAAATAGTTCGAAAAACGTTAAGAAAACGATTTTTCTACACAAAGTTCGATATTTTTCGAAAAGTGTAGAATAATTTCGAAACTGTTACGAAAAATTTCGAAAAGTCAGTAAGATTAAATGATTTTCGAAAAATGAAAGAAATTTTTCTACACGAATTCGAATTTTTTCTTAACTAAATATGAATTATAGCAGAACGTTTTGAGAAAATTTCTAGTTTTGTTGCGAAATTTAATTTTCTAAATAATAATACTCACTGACAGATCAGTCAGTCCTTGACTGTTCGTCAAGAAAACTTAAAATTTTCAATCTGAATATATAGTTTTTAAGTGAATTGTGAATTTAATTTTTGTATAACCATGAGCAGCAAGGAAGTTAATAATACTAGTGTAATGGACAAATTCCGTCAACATTTTTGAGACAAATTACAAAATGAATTAGGCCTTGGCGTTCCACTTCATATAAAAAAATTTTACGGTTCAACAATTTAGACAATATTATATTAATTATGTTAATTAATACTAACTAATAAATTTAATAATAAAATAATCAATTTAAAATATAAATATGATTAGAAAATTAATTACAAATAAATACATATTCTAATAGTTTATAAATATTTTTTAATAACAAGGACAAAATTCAATCGAGTGGATAGGAATGGCTAAAGTAGAGTCGACTCCGAGTATTTACGCTGCCCTACAACGGAAAAACACACATAAGCCACATTGTCGCTTTGGTCGAGTTCTGTATATAAACACTGGTGAAGAGCGACTGAAGCGACAATGTGGCTTATGTGTTTTCTTTCGTTGTAAGGCAGTACGAATAGCGCGAGTAACTTCGAATAGCCAGAGTAACTACGAATAGCCCGAGTAACTACGAATAGTGCGAGTTAGCACGAAATAAGACGAAGTAAAGTCTGTAACGTCGAGTCGACTCGTGAGTGATCAGCCCCTCGATATTCAGGTAATATTACGTGCTGCTTGGATAATAAGAATAGTAAATAATAATTATTAAACAATAAGAACAATATATAATAATTTGTTCATTATATTTAAGAATAGGTTATCATTTTTGAAAAGTATTATAAAAACCTTTTTTTAAATAAGCAATTAAAATTTAATTTTTTCTATTTTATTATAAATAAACATTATTATAAATTATTTAATTTCATAAAGTATTATTATATATCGTGAAATATTTTTTCTATGAAGTAAGGATAGAAAATTTTTTCTTATGTTCAAAGTACATATTTTGTCTTTTTGAATAGTTTGTCACATCTGGTTTGGCTCATATTGACCAGCTACAAGGGTTTTCCATTGTAAGAGGGACTATTTTATGACGTTTTCGGTACTAGTTATTTTTTCATAGATGTTTCCAGATTGAAAGTTTGTGAATTTTTTTTTGTATTGAAATATATAGAGAAAATGTTTCGATAATTTTCGAAATTTTTCGAAATTTTAAATATTTTCTGAGAACTTTTCTTTGAAAAGACTTTGAATCCTCAGTTGCTCTTCAGCATTTGCCGAAGAGGTATGTATTAAGTTTGCAAGTAAGTTAGTGTTGTAAGTAATAAATTTCATTGTGAAGTGATGTGAAGTGCGTGATGTGATATGTGAACTGATGAATTCTTGGATTAAGAATAATATAATTTTATGTTTAAAAAGTATTTAAAAACTTTTCTGGAAGTTATTGTGTCGTATGTGGTTACAAGATAAACAACTATAATTTAATGTTATTATTGTCATAGAATACTTATTATGTATTTTGTAAAAAATTTTAGATTGATTTATTCAATAAAATTATAGTTATTTGTAAATCATTATAATTCTATCATATATCTAAAAACAATCCCTAAAACTAATAAGTACTTAAAAACTATTAAAGGAAAAAAGTGGGCTAACAAATTAAAAATTAGTAAACTTTCAATTTTTTAAGCCTTCTTTTATCTTTTCTTTATAGTTTTTAAAAGTAAATCTTTAAATATATTTTTCTTTATACTTTTGTGTTAAGAATAAATCAAATAAAATTTTGAAATTTTTCTTAACTTTTTATTTGAAAAAAACCAAATACTTTTTAGAATTTTCTCTCAATTTTTGGTTAGAAAAAAGTCGAAAAGAGTTTCGAAATTTTTCTTAACATGTTACTGAAAAAATCGAACACAGTTTCGAAATTTTTCTTAACAGCTTATTTGAAAAAAATCGAACATTGTTTAGAAAATTTTCTCAATTTCTGGTTAGAAAAAAATCGAAATGAGATTCGAAATTTATCTTAACACGTTACTGAAAAAATCAAACACAGTTTAGAAATTTTTCTTAACACTTTGTTCGAAAAAAATAAAAACAGATTTCGAAATTTTCCTACATTACTATTTCGAAAAATTTCTAACCTTTTTGAAAAAAAACTGGCAAACTATTTTTCGAAAAATTTCGAAAAAAATTTTTACAGTGTAAGTTTTGTCCTAATTAATGTCTTTAAAAAATACTCGTTGTTACACTGCCACATTTTTTATATATTAAAATAATTTTAGGTTAAACTATAAAAAACTCTCACAATAGTTTTCAAAATTAAGAATGTACGTATTTGTATTTTTAGTTATAAATAATAATTAACTTACCTTTGCATAAAAAAAACTTCCAAACAGTAAAACTAAAAATATAATAACAGTAAATATTATCTTGAATGTTATTTAACAATTTAATTTAATATAATAAACGTTTAATTGTGCTGTGCAAACAACATTTTGCGAATCTGTCTAATGATAATCGTTATAAGATGGTGGCATACTTTCCTCGTTTTGGCAGAGAGGAGACAGTTCAAAATTTCAACATTTAATTTATAATTATCAAAAAGTATTAACCTTCGCCGGACTGGATACTTTTTATATACACGGTTGACAAGATCCCACCCAGGGTGGGCCAAATGTTTTCTTCTTTGTATATTGCAATAAAAACTTAGAATCATTCAGTTTTTTTCCAAAATTGTTATATGTTACCAAATAATATATTTTATTAATGTTTTGTTGATTTTTTATTTGTTTAAACAATTTATTATTAATAATTTATAACTTTTTCAAATATACATACGACAGTAGAAGAATTTTATAAATTTGTTACCTTTTCTTCGTAGTTATTAATTCAAAGGTTATAAATAAAATAAAATATATAATTCAATTTGCAACAACTATTATTATAAATTGTTTAAACAAATAATTGTTGCTATTTATTAACATTCTTCATAATATTCCTAGAAAATTGCAATTTTTTTCTAATTATGCAACTTAACAAGCACAACATAATAACACAAAGATTTTATATGAATTTACTATTTAACCAATTGTTTAAACAAATAATTGTTGTTAATTTTTAAATTGTTTAAACAATTGTTGAATTAATAATTTTACATCAAATCTATCTTTTATTATATTCGGCTTGATAAATTGCAAAATTAGAAAAAAACTGCATCTTTCTAGGTGCAGAACAAAAAAGTTAGTAAATAACAACAATAAATTGTTTAAACAATTGTTGAATTAATAATTTTACATCAAATCTATCTTTTATTATATTCGGCTTGATGAGTTGCAAAATTAGAAAAAAAACGGCAACTTTCCAGGTGCCGTACAAAAAAAGTTAGTAAATAACAACAATAAATTATTTAAACAATTGTTGAATTAATAATTTTACATCAAATCTATCTTTTATTATATTCCGCTTGATAAATTGCAAAATTAGAAAAAAAACTGCATCTTTCTAGGTGCAGAACAAAGAAAGTTAATAAATAATAACAATAAATTGTTTAAACAAATGAAAAATGCAATATAATATTTTTTATATCTATTATTTGACATCATAAAACACTCACAGTGAAAAGTCTGCATGATTTCAAGTCTTTTTGTAAAATAGAATTAAAAAAATATCTGAATCATCCCGGTTATCTCCGTACATACATTGATAAAAGTTATAAATAATCAAGAAGAAATTTTTTTTTAAAATTTGTTTTTACATTTTTGAAAGTTCTTAAGATTTTGTTCAGTGACTTAAAATCGCGATTCAATTAAGGCAAAACTTTAGAAGATATGGCAATTTCAATTTGTCTGGCCCACCCTGGGTGGGCATCTTGTCAAGCGAAGGTTAAGACCGTAAATACAAATTTACACCAATAATATGTAACGTAATATTGAAAATATATTCTATTGAACATTTTTCTAAATTGATTCTTTATTTATTTCGTGCATAAATGCGCAAGTGGACAGAAATTGGGCCATTTACCTTAGTTCTCTTCGAATTTAGACCCATTATTTTCTTGAAAAATTTGGTCGAAAGAGAAACTTCCATTTGAATTGTAATTTCCATTTTATTTCTAATTGTAATTTATATTTTTAAACAATTGTTATTTGAAATATATGTATTAAATTTTTAATTCGGTATTTTATTTTAAGTTGAATTAAATATTTCTTTCAGTCGATCTCCCTCCTCTGTCTTAACCAGATTGGGACTGAGTTAGCAAATTGATTATTTTATTATGTGAACTTATATTTGTTTCTTTTTTGATTCACGAAGGATCTGACACCCGGGAAATTTAAATTTCATTTTATTAAAAATATCACGATCATAATAAGTTTGTAAATGAATTAATATTAATGAAAGTTTGTTTTTATTTTTAAGGACCACTATACTTAGATCATAATCCACTACAAACAGTTTTAAAATTTAATAAAACCTTTGTTTTTCTGCAAATGTTTTGATTAAAATTTTATTTGTCCATGAAGCTTGACGGATTAAAGGTAAAAGTCAAATTTTCGTATAGCCTGTGTAGATATGCAAATTTTTCGAGAAAGCTTATGAGAGTGAGGTAATTCTCCTTCACTTTTAATGGCGATGCATTCGAAAACACGTAGGCTAACTGCACATGTCGCCAAAGCACGCGTGTCACTTTTGTCCATGTATTTGGACTGCATCCATATGCAGATCCTCATTGATATAACAACATTTACATACTGCATATTCGCTTTGGGCCATATACTAACTCACCAATTCCCTATTGTTGGCTTTCGACCACCAGTGCGTTTGATTGACATTATTGGTCGCGCCGCTGACACCAGATTACATTTCTATTTGCATACATTCTCAGCCCTATTGGAGCCTGATGGTTTTTTTACCGTAGAATCACGGATGGGAATGAAAAACCAGCAGTTTGACAGATGCTGTTTCAATTTTCAATTGAAATTCTATCGAGCTTACCCACCTGCATTCAATTTTTGTTTTATAAAAAATCTTTTCCAAGGAATTAAATAACATTTTTACATAGGATATACAAAACAATAGGTGTCTATATTTTTACATAGTAATATTAATAATAATAGTACATATATGTATTGTAACGTGGCATTTTGTAGCGTACAAATGACTTAAAAATAATAAATTATAATAAATTTTGTAAATAAATGACACCAGGGTGGGAATCCAACCATAATGGCTGTAAAATGTTATAAATTGTAAAAATTGTTTTGTTATAATACTCACTTCATTTTCTTTAAATCATCAAATTCACAATAAACCAACTTGCCAAAGTCGTCAAATTAGTAGTCGACCTGTAATAAATAAATTCCATTCTGATTTGTCCTTTCGTTCTGTTATGAAAACTCTCGCGAGGCATTGAGGATTCTCGACGGATCACAAAGACGTTGGGATATCACTATCCATCATTGAAATTAGAAGTCATTAAGGAAAGAGTTTCCTATGGTGTACATATTTGGATAAGAGTCCCAAATATTCAAGAACACCAGGAAGACGAAATTGCTGTTTTGTTGACGATCTGTCAAACTATTATTGGCAGCCAATTTCCTATGGACTTCTCGCATCAATCAATTTAACATCGATTAGTTTAGGGATCTGCGTTACCGACGGCTGCATATCGATTATTATCGGTCGCGGGTATTATATTATTGAACATTAATTTATCTCAATGACACCGAGAAGAGAGGCCGCTGTTTAGCGACGCTTTCGAGTTTGATTCGTCAGCCATTTTACTTTCATTCTCATGCTGGTGTCCGTAGAGTGTAGTTGGTGTATTAATCTATTTCTTTTTTTGTGAAATCAAACTTTAAAATGTAATATATCTTGAATTGTGAGACGACACGTCATCGTCGTCCTCGTCAAATGGGCGGTAAATCCCCAGTTATATATTATGAGTCGTTTTATTATTTATTATTATTTAAAAATAATAATAATTATTAAAATCAAATTGAATCTTGTTATTCGGCCTTCTGCCCCTTTCTTAAATATCAAACTAGAAGTAATTATTAATAAGTACGTGTTACTGTTATAAATTTTGTTTAATTAATGGTGTTTATTCTTATCCCTTCCTCTCCACGATCTATAGTTGCTATAAAGTAATAATGGAATTCCTGAGCTGGTTTTAGTTTTTCCTAAGTAGAATTATAAAATTTACTTCTCGGGTTATTTAACTATTTTTTTAGGTTTAATTATTTTCCATAAAATAACTTGGCATCTTGGGAAAATTAATAATTAAAAAGTGTAGATAACGTAGATTGTCTTGAAAATATAATAATAAATAATTTGAATTTAAAATAAATTCTATACTAAATTAATTAGGAGATTATTAAACTCACTGCGTCTCCCAAGCACCTTCGTTATGATGATTGCATAAAATCCAATCAATTCAATCAAAACTAAAGACATTGGAAGCTGAAAACTACTTTTTTGGATTTCAACTGAAAGCAAATAATTTCGTGATGTACAACGATATTCAACAATCGGATTATTACTAAGATACTTATATGTATTTTCCATATACAAATAAAAATAGATGTAAAGTATATTTAAATTAGAGTTTGTAATCAAAATTTTTAAGAACGAAATATATTTGTTGGCAAATAATAAGTTTTTTGTATGTACATAAAATAATGGAGTTTGATCTATGGTCGAGAACAATTAGTAATGAAGCATTCTTTGTTAGCGGAGCGATTAATAGCCTACCTACCCTTTTTCCAATCGACCTGTCTCATACACGTGGTACCGATTCACGCGCGAATCTTTCAAATCCTTATGCACTAATAACACGAACATTATCCAAGTGGCTTAAATGTATAACGCAATACATATGTATTCCATAGTCTATGGATGGTCATCGTTCATATTTCACGCCCGAAAAAAGACTAAATAAAGAACGAACCACAATAGATCTCGACACGCTCCCTTTTGTGCAGCTTCCTATTGTTCTTTCAATGTGAACTCCGCTTCTAAATCCGCAAAATTTTCTCTCTGTTCGCCATTTTTACTGCGGAACTGTTTATTAAATGACTATATATTTGATATAGATAAAAGTTATCAAATACATTAACCAACAACATTTTGTCACAAAAAATCACTGACGATTCATGTTGTATCGTATTTTTTTGTAATTATCAAAACTTGTAAATTTTATGAAACTTACACACTTCAGTAATCTTCATAATCCCTTATCATTTAGTGAAAATGAAATCAATCGCAAAAGAGACATGATATTCATTTTCACCATAAAATTCAGAGAATAAAAAGCTAAAAATAAGATAGAGACGAATAAATGTACAACAAGTTCAAGCTTGTTTTGTTTACACGCGTGAAGATTCAAATGTAACATGATCTTCATTGTTCGAAATCCTATTAAGAGCATATAGGAAAGAGAATTCTAAGAAGAAGACTCATTGTCATATGCAATTTAGATCATTACCATATAAGGGAAAAGATCCTATTCTTATATTACCCCTTCTTCAATAATATGACATTTCTTCTTCTAATTAGCATAATCGAACAGTATATAAACCAGAGCTTTTTCCATAAAGCTCGTCAAAGTTCCGGTGCAATCTTTTAACATCGTAGAGTGACTCTTCAGTTTTCTTTCGCGATAATTAATGTATTATTTTCTTTATAGCCAATAGGTGCAAGTTAGTTTGACTTATAACTTAGAACAAAGTTCTTTTCTAATATCCAATAGGTGCAAGAGAAGAAAATTAACAATCAGAAACAATAATTTAATAGAAATTAACTGTCATATTTTAGAACTATAAATACTAAAGAAAATTTGCATTATCATTTTTTTTTAATTTATCAATTTAGTACAAGTTGTTTCTCTTATACCTGCAATAAAATTCATTCCTGTCAAAGGTGCAACTGACGAGAAATAATAATTTATGTATACTCCTAATCCCGTGTTCCGAAGACGTAGTTCTAACCTAAGAATATTTGTGAGATTGCTATTTTTCTGTCAAATTCTGATATTAATTAAATGTAAATAATTATTTAAAAATTCTTGGAAGAATTTGACCACCCTTCCATCTCCTATAAGCAAAGATCATAATACTGGTAGTCCATTGTGAAGCGATACTCATGTACATTCGTGTTGCATGCGATTTAGGCCGATAAGAGTCTCGCGTAATTCCATGATTTCGGGTTTGTGGTGAGGGTTATTCGTTGATGATGCGGAGCGTCGTTCGATGAAATTAATAAGTAATATTATTCGATTCCCTACCGATTTTTCTAATTTTAGATTCCTAATTTTGTAGTTTTCTAAAACCGAATTTCTTAAAATGTAAATTCCTAAACAAAATTTCCTAAACAAAAATTCCTAAAGTTATTAAATTTTCTAAAAAAATTTAATTAAAAATCAGAATGAAATTTATTAAACATAATTTAATAGAAATTTATTAAAAATTATTTCATTGTAGATGAATAGTGTTAGCCAAATTCTCTATATATTTTGCAACTGTGTCTTTTTGATGTCGCGCCCTGATAATATTTTTAGATTTTCGCGTTCTTGTTTGATAAACAGTTGCATATCGCAGGTTGTCCTGGAACACATATGTTCTATTAGAAAAAATTATATTATTGTGACATAATTTTGGCAACTAATTTGTATTAAAGGACAATAGAGGAGAGTCTATAAGAATTTGTTACTGTATTAGCATCTGGATTTAAAGAAATATTACGTATTTATGATGAAGCTTTATTAATATCGTATTTAGCATATATACGCATGAGTGCGATAAGAAGATTTAATCTTTTTTATTCAACAAAGGAAAATTTTGTAAATTATTTTTATAACGTAAGCTTCCATTTTGATTTTTGCATATCAATTTCCTTTACTGTTTCTATAAACAAACTTTGTTAAAACTATATAAATAGTGAAATGTCATTTATTTTTGAAATTATTTTGAATCATAACAACTATACTTAATACTACTATATACGGATGCTCTCCCTAAGAGGATCTGTCTTTATATATGAATAATTTTCTTCTATTACTCTGGTATTATTTTTCACAAGCGACATCAAAGCGGATTGTATTACCGCGATAATTCCTTGTTATTAGAACTGTAGGGTGATGGTTTCATGGAAGCTTACCACACCCCTTGTGCCGAAATAAATCCGTTCAAATTGAAACTGATGCAAAGAACTTAAAGGAGGCATTCGACTCTGTCACTATCCTTTTAGGAAGAAAAGAAACTGGTGATATGATGGATGACAATGAACAAGTAATTCAAACTTACAGACGTGTACAATACAGGTGAATGAACTCTCCCCTTTGATGAAAAATATTTACTATTTGGCATGTTGAGTAAAATAAAAAATTAATGCTATTTTTCATTTTAAAAGGTAATCTATTAAAACATTGAAAACATGCACTTGTTAAACTTATTTTGATATCTCTGGGATATTCTATGGATATCCTAATTTCTGTATATCTCTAACGTGCGTAGAATTTCCTGAATATCCGGATGTTGTTAGGGTTTATGAAACAATGTTTATTATTAAATATTAAAACAATTTTTTTGAACCTACAGCAAAAAGATATTTCTAGGAATATCTATGAGCCAAAAGTTTTGAACGTTCAAATGAACAAAAATTAACATTATATTTTTTAATAATTTATAGATTGAAAAAAATATTTTGTTTATTTGAACGTTCAAAACTTTTGGCTCATGAATATCTTTGGTCGTCATAAATATCTCCGGGATACACCGGGATGGAAATGTGATGATGAAAGCATTATTAAGCATATAATATTAATTATCATTTATATAGTTTACCATTTCATTCAAATTAAATACATTTTTTCAAACCCTTTTGTTGTGGAATAATAATTGACTTTACCCACTTAATCGAATCAATTTGCGTCCATTACAATACATGATTGAACACCAGTAACTAAATAAGCATCATCTGGTCATTTAATGTATAAAATAATAATAGAATATACAAGTTCGCAATATATATGCGGGAGAAGGAATCCACTGAAACGTGACAATTAGTAATTACATTGATTTACGTGTGTGTATAGATATTGGAAGACTTTGGTTAAGAATTGTATGTATGTATCAGAAGCCTAATTGTCTTCTGCTGTCAGTTGCACCCTACTTGGCCCTGTCTATGCCACACGCCCCTTCAGGCAATGCTCTAGCTTTCCACGCCACCTCCATTCCCTTTAACCTTCCCAAAACCCCACACCCTAAATTATTCGCCAGAGAGGATAAAATAATTACATACCAGGCTTTCACCTTTTTCGATAGATCCACATGGAATGCCTGGGGATCTCATACTTTTATTTGAACAGTGTCACCGGTACATTAACTATAGTGACCTTTCACTTATGTGCAAATCGACCACAACCTTTTGTTCATTTATCTTTTCACCCTTTCTTTGCATTACTTTGGACCGGAATAAAACGAAAATTCTGCAGTAGACATTAAAATTACCAAAAAGTAATAAAAAAAATCTTAATATAAATACAGTTAAATATCTAGCTTGTAAAACATATACAAAAAATTTTTGGTTATCAAAGAAGTATAATATACATTATCTCATATAATATCCTGCTAACACGATTTCTCTGATAAACAGAATGAAATTGGATTCCTGGCTGCCAATAAAAAAACTCCTAGATAGCCTGGTTTTAAGTGTCCTAAATTATGCAATATCCGTATGGGGTTTAAGATACTTTGAAGAAATAGAAAAAATTTAATCTCTATATTATAAAAAAATATTGAATATACCACGTGCCACTCCAGGCTATGCCATAAGATTTGGAAACTGTATCCAGTAAATTATCAGTAAAGTGTTTCAAATTAGTTTTAAATTATATAGAAAAAATTTTAGCTATGGAAGATTATAGGTACCCAAAAATCTGTTTCTTACAACTGAAAAAAATAGCAAAGAAAAAAGATATAAAATTATATAAATTTAACTGTTGTATGCAAGTGGGAAAAATATTTGAAACGATAAAGAAGGAAATAACGAACTAGATAATATTAACCTAGAAACAATAAATCGATGTAAAGACACTTGGATTTCCGATTATAAAAAGCTGTTGTATGATGAAGATGTATCACAATTGCAGAAGTCACAGTCACTACAGATGTTGCCTTATTTACCGAGATATGAAGGATTTCAAAAATATTTGTGTTTGAAAATCCCATTAAAATATTTCAGATTAATCGCTCAAATAAGACTGTTGAATAATTATAGTGGCAGGATTTTAATTAATAACAAATTAATAAACTTTGAAATAGTAAATGTCTGTGACGACTGTGGTTCCTCTATCCTAGAAAAGGGATTTCATGTTTTAATAGAATGTGTATGTCATAATAAAGAAAGAGAACATTGTTTGGGCAACCTAGTAGATGAAACCGCAAGAAAGAACGCTTTTTTTGAAATTTTATATAATCCGCAATGTGAAACGGTTAAAAAAATTTACCAATTCGTTGAATTGATAGCAGATAAATAAAATAAAATAAAACAAAAAATAATTGTACAATAAATAATGTAATACGATCGCAACCTCTTTGTATATAGACTTATATCTTAAAACAAATAAATATTATCATTATAATATCCTGCGAATACAAAACGTTTTTTTAACGTCTTAGAAACGTTAGTGTCGACACAAATAAAGTTCTGAAAATGTTTCCCTTTATAAAAATATTTTCAGAAAATGAAACGTCCTCAGAATTTTATTCTATCAGACATATAGATATGTACTAACGATTGAAAGACGTTATTGGAACAAAGGCGTTTTCTTTGCCACTGAAACTTGCCGAAAAAATTGTGCAAACCATGCCATTTCAAATAAAGTAAAAAAGGTTTCAATTTCGACGTTAGAAAATTCTTATTTTGGTAGGGAACATTAAAATTATTAGATTAAGTTATTTCGCATGTTTCAAATGAGTTTCTCTCATAGGAAGTGGCTATTAATAATTATAAATAATTAATTTGTATTACAAATTAATTTTCTATTGATATTCCAGGTTTGTATTATTTCTATTATATTAATTATTTTGTTATTTATTTTTAATAGCAAGCCTTGTTAAAAGTTTATCCTTTCTACTTTTAAAATATTTAAAATTATCTGCAATGAATTATTTGAGAATAAAAACATAACTGATAACTGATACTTCCTAATTCTACTACAGATGTTGAAGATGATTTTGAAATCGGTAATGTAAAAATGATAATGAAAGTATTAAATGTTTCTATGGAAAGTAAATGTCCTACACACGGAGAATAATAGATGGTACCGAGTACTATCTAGATAGTACCAGGTATCATATTTGATCTTACAAATACGGACAGCAATCTAGATTCTATCATTAACAATCCAGATTGTACGAAGTAACATCTTGATTGTAGTGGGTAACATAACCATACTTTTTGTAACATCTTTGATTGTACTGAATAACATAATAATAGTAGCGGATAATATCTACTTTTTACCATCTTAAGATCATAAATTCTTACCATCTATTTCTCTCCGTGCAGAGAAGTATACAATAATTACTCTGGAACTCAAAAGTATTGAGAAGAAGACGAGTACACAGTGATCAGGAAGAAGAGAAAAATTAGCGTACGATAACGACGGAATCGAAGGATGTAGAGTAACAAATCAAATTTTTAGTTTTATATTAACAATCTGGAATTTTTGAGTAGACTTAATTTTTAACAACGATAACCATTTTATTTTCTCAGTGTATAGATTTTTAAATTTTTTTTCTAAAAATTAAATAAAAGTTATAAGGATAGATTATTTTTTGGCAACATTTAAAAAAATGATTCATGGGGTAATAAAAAAAAATTTGTCACAAAAAATAGCATTTTAATTTTATACTAACAATTGTATAAAAAGTATATAGAAGTAAAATTTTTCAGGCACGGGAGTCGAATTACAACCCCATGATTAACCACGACAACCCCACATATTGCCAGCTTAATAATACCCTACTGAACAAAGTACGAAACGCTATTGACACCATATAATCACATCTCGACCAATGTCTGGTTCAGTAAAATGCATAAATGCCATGAACTTGAAGTTGCTGTTTAATAATAAATTTTTTATTTCACATTGTTTAGCAGTAAATTGCTTAATCGTATAAATATTAAAATTACTAATTAAATATTGATACAGAGTCATGTTCCTCCTATACTGAAATATTAGATAACAGAATGTACTATATTTCCACCATAATAAGTATCATAAAAATTGATAGACAAAGTTTGATTTTTTTCAAAAATTTTGATTGAAATTCAAGAATTTTATTCTGGCAAATTAAATACAATTTTAAAACTAGCAACAACAAGTCGCTTGTTCCATCACCAATGCATTGAAATAATATTAAAGTTAGAAGCGTTAAAAGATTATTTCAATTTAAAAGTTCTGAAACTAAAAAGTAATATTTTCAATAAGAATAAGAAAAAAATAAATTGTTTAGTAAAAAATGATGATTTAAATGGCATTAAAGATTCTTTAAATAATGAAATTATATTATTAATAAACCAACTTCCCAAAGTCGTCTGATTAATAGGCAATTTGTAATAAAATAAAGATAGGTTCTAACTTGTCCTTTTGTTCTTTATTATAAATTATCGCGAGGCATTGAGGAGATTGGAAGTCATGAAGGGAAAAACTTTCTGGTGTAGATATTCAAATGTGAGTCCCAAGTATTCAAGAACACCAGGAAGACGAAAATACTGTTATGTTGACGATCTATTAAAATACTATATACTGGCAGCCATTTTCCTATGGACTTCGCACATCAATTAATACAACATCGGATTGTTCAGAAATCTGCGTTACCGACGGCCGCATATCGATTATCGATATTGTATTGAATATTAATTAATCAAAATGACACCGAGAAGAGAGGCCGCTGATTAGCGACGCTTTCGAGTTTGACTCGTCAGCCATTTTACTCTCATTCTCATTCTGGTGTTCATCGAGTTAGTGTCATTCTTTTTTGGTGAAATATTTCAAAATGTAAAATTAATAATTGAGGGATGGGTCGATGATCGTCGTCATCATTTAAATTCGAACGGTGAGTTCCAATTATTTAATTTTAGGGTCGTTTCCCTCCGAGTTGATCTTATTAATATAAAAATTAAATATTTATAAATTAACAATATAAATTTTGTCTTTCAGCCTTCTGCCAATTTGCAACTTTTTCTAAATTTTGAAGTGAATATTAATAAATAGTGTAATTGTTGTAAATTTTAAGTTGTTTATCTTCATCCCCTCCTCTTTGAGGTCTATTGTTGCTGTAAGGTGGCAATAGTTCCAGAGCTGATTTTTCCTATGTAAAATTGTAAAATTTTACTTTGTCGGGTTATTTAACTATTTTTTGGTTTAGTTATTTTCCATAAAATAAGTTAGCGCCTAACAAAATTAAATAAGTCCAGATAACGTGTTTTAAATGGAAAATATAAAAATAAATTAATCTCAAAATCACGTTCTAATAAATAAAAATCTATATATTAATTTAAATTTTAAAAAATTTGGAAATTTGACAATTATTTAAAAAATGAAACATTCTAAAAGTACTTAAACTTAAAAATTAATTCCAATAAATAACCATGTATTTTGAGCAAATTTTTAAAAAAAGCAAGCTCACTATATTTGATTTTGTTTTCCACATTTCATCTATTGTAAAAAGTGGAAAAGTTTTAAAATATAATTTCTATTTCCAATGAAAGTGCACTTGCTAATTTAATGCAGGGTTAACAGACTGCGAATAATCAGAATTCCCCAGTGTGCGGGTGGGTTTCTATCAGTCTTTACGAGCCGGAGACATTTTGAAACAGAATCGTTGACGCTCACTCTATGCAGTATTTTCGTTGAAATTGTGAAACTTTGATAGAGAAGGGTCAACGTTTTGGCGTAGAGCAAAATACGCTCAGCAGACCCACCCAATTATACGTTTAATTTAAATTAAATTCAAAGGACTGAATGTGTTGGAGTATATTCAGAAGATCGTTCAAATCAAATATTTTCCATACATATACACATTTTTAAACAAATTAATTACATCATTATTATTCATTACATTATGCACCTTTAAATTTACTCTCCTTAATTTCAAAAAATTCACTTAACAATTACGATACTGTTTTTAGGTGATTTATTGGAGATTTTAATTTCCGATGATTATTTTTATTTATGAAAATGGAAGTTACTAAAATTACAGAATGCATTTATACTTTCGCATACAATTCAATATGAGGTAAAAGCACCAGTACCTGGACAAAGCAAAAATTGAAATCAGTAGATAAAGTAATTACTCTGCATTTTGTATGAATCGAGTATCCAAGTTAACCTACCGTTTTTTCTGTTGTATTCCCAATAGTTGAACAAAAATTTCATTCAAACAATTTAATTAATATAATAAGTTTAATAAGATTTTAAATAAATTATTTACTTTACTAAATAATCAAATTAAATAAATTATCATTTAATTTATTTACATATTTAATGTCGACCAACTGGGCCTTATCATTTCCAACTGCTACGACTTTCGCAAATACCATGTCAAACTTCAGCTGCAAATGAGCAATTTCATTATTTCAAGATTTAATTTAATTAAAACATCTATTATGATTAATGTAATTAGTATCCTTCAGAGGTAAATAAAACGAAAATACAAACATTTTATCAATAATATTGAATTATTTTAGGACAAAACACCGATTTTAAGAAAAATTTAGAGAAGCTCGTGCAAAATGCAATAGAGATATTGAAATAGCTGGAACAGTGATAGATTATTCTGCATACATAAAAAAAGTAATAACGTTACTTTGAATGGATGAGTTAACTAGGCATAAAACTAGGCATCAATAGCAGTAGATCAACACAAAGAAATTTCAAGAACAAAGTATTAACATAATTAAATATTTGGAACTTGTGGGTGACACTGGATAGAAGAAAGGATCAAATAAAACGCATGAAATCAGTGAAGAAGTAGTTAAGTTCCTGCTATCTATCTAGTGCTGTCCAGCCGATATCACCTCACCAGCTAGTTGGCTCTCCTGGTATCTACATTGAGGTGAATTATCAAAATTTCAGAGGCTTGCGCACGAAGTTGAACACTTTCCACAAGTTACCTTATACTATCTCGTTTGATATATACATTTTCTTGGAAACGTGGTTCTAATAAATCAATAAAAAATGGTTCTTCTTCTTTTGCAGATCGAAATTTTAAGATTATTATCTGATAACTTCGACTTGATTTGTCAATCGAATTATTTTGTAAACAGTAAGGGATCTTTACTGAATTTAATTTTTTCAAATTCGGAAAATTGTACTGTTAACTTATTACCTTATGCGATTTTACTCGTAGTGATAGGAATCATCATTTGAAATTTTTATTCTTAATATCACGTCAAATCGTAATAATTACAACAAATTAAAATTGAATAATACTGATATGAAGAACATCAAAAAATCAAATAATAAAGTGATGATAAAGACATTGCCAACATGTTTTCTATTTTTTTCAAATCTGTATATAACACATCTAATAATGATGAGAATAACGTCATAAAACTGCATGACAGATATTGATTTTAATTTTATTTCCAGAAATAACATAACTAAAGAAATACTAAAGCTGGATGGTAGGAAGGGGACTGTGCAAAATGATATCCTACAGTCTTTTTGAAGTCGTGTTGTTTCCCCATTCTTGAACCATTATTTCTCATTTTTAATTCATCTCTGAAAGCAGCTTACTTTCCTCATTACTGGAAGCTGAGTATTATTACACCTATATCCATAAGGAGGGTGATAATAATTAGAATGTCAATGAAAATTTTTTTTAAGAAAAAAATGGAAAGATAAAGGAAATGGAAAATAAGCTGCCCTTCTTATTTTCTATTATATCATTTATTCAAAATATTGAGTGTTGAATTTTCTAAAAAAATAAGAATTTGCAAATTTATATTTGCCGTATGACAACAATTGATTCATTAGCAAAGGTTCTCCCTTTCCTTTACACTTGGGTTGGTTGTTCCATTATTCAATACATCATCCCTAATCATCCGTTTTTTGCAGCTAATAAAGAAACAGTGGACTTAATCTTACATGTAAACTTAAAAAAGTAAATAATAAATACTGAAAAAATAAAGTATAAAAATATTTGTGTCAGAAACAACGAATTTTATGAAATATTACTTTTGTGCTGGCAGTGCAATACTGTACTTGTAATTTTGTTGTTTTTCTAATAATAAAAAAGTAGATAGACAGTTATTGACATCAACTGCAATTAAAAGTGTAATTTTAACAATCAATTGAAGTATAAAGAATAAAATGAAGTTCGATAATTTATATTCAAACTTAAAAAATAAAATCATTATAAATTTCTATGGTATTATCTAACCCTCAAATTTTCTCCATTCATGGCCTCTATAGAAAATGTGAGTTAGAAACTCAAAAGAGATCGATCACTAAATCTTCGTTCTGCTTGGAAGCATTGGTGATGGACAGGCTAATTCGATGAAAATGGAAATTTGCTTCATCCACATATTCACGGATATCATCCAGAACCCTCTTTTATGTTGTCAAATCTTTCGTTTACCGGTCAAATACATCGATATTAGATACGGATGATTCGACAATAGAGGATATGAAATTTTTTACTCATCTAAAGTTGTCGCACTGATTTTATAAAAGCAGCCACTAGACCTGCTGACCGCTTTAAATCGTCCATAAATAACGCATTAGGGTCTCAGGGACCTGAGTAACGGGCACATCTGATTGTACCATTGATGACACGTGTTCAGGATCAATCTCCTAGAACGCGTGCCACTATTTTCGTATTATCGTCATAGGGGGGGATTTTCGATTTCTTTTTTTTAACAGATTTTCCACTTAAGTTCGCAAGCAAAGCCGATAAGCTTGAAAGTTAAACCAAACACTGGCCGCTTGTCACAATTTTTTGAAGCTAAGCATAGAATATCACCATGAACGGAAGACAATTTCATGGGATTATGGCGCGGATAGTAGTTGCTGAGGTGGATTATTTTTGTGGAGAATATTTTCTTAGATAAACATAGACATTTTTTTCCTTATATCACGAATAGTTTATTTTATGAAATTTGCTTAAAGTTAGTTAAAGCAGGTTTAACAATTTTGAAAATGAAATTTATGAAACTTATTTGAGATTTATTTAGACTTAATTCGATAGAAATAGTATAGATACAAAAAATAACTTAAAATTTTAAGTATTTTTATGTCGTATTAGTTAATAGACTATCGAATGATTCACCTAATACTTAATTAGTTTCAGAAATCCGGTTTTAACAATACGATAACATACATAAAAACAAACTTAAAGAATAACTTAATCTAAATTGCAAAAAAATATTCTTAAACTGGATTATAAATGTTAAAATAATAAAAGAGAAGAGTTTTATTTCAAAGCATGATGTCACAGCCTTTATTAGCAAAATGGTAAGAGAATTCATTCAGAAGCACCAATTAACGTATCCTAATTTTCTTCATCATGTTTAGTACACTGAGTCCAGGCAGTGGACAAGTAGGGTAGAAGTTATGGCATCCTTGACCTTCGAGACCTGATATTAATTGACCCATATGCGCAGCAAAGTGATATCTTGACGGAACTTCAGCCATAGTTGTTAAACTGGTGTCTCTGAAAAATAGTATTTTGTTTCTGTAAAATTATTCATTAAAAAAAATTACAATTACCAACTAAATTAATAACTGCGGATTCAATTTTACTAATATGTTTTTGTATAAAAAATTATTTCTAGAAAACGGAGAATAATAATTTAAAACTACCATAATCGAAATTAAATTATTATACTAATTCATGTACCGATTGAATTTATTTTTATCAGTTTATATAAAATTTGTTTTTCTTTAACATAGTGAAACAATTATTATATATTTAACTGTTAAAAATTTGCGCGTTTTTCTTCCTTTTAAAAAATGCATCAATAAGAAACAAAAGTGAGTAAGACACTGCCAGTTTTGGAACCAGAAAATGAGATCGTCATCGTAGCGATGCTCATTCTTCACGATGTACTTAATGTCCCGGAAAGTTTCGAGCTTTATATTTACTTTTATACGAACGTAAACGCACGTAACGCGAATACCGCCATGTAGCGCAGCGGGGTGATTTTATTGGTCAGATCGTGTTGAGTTAAACCGATCAAAATGGAGAAGCTAAAAAGCCTCTGGCGTTTATTCGTTATTTCTATACGAGACGTACGTCGAACTACCAAGTATATCGAGATCGTAAAGAATCCCCTTTTCGACAAAGAGGACTTCTTTGCCAGGATCTATAGCGCATAACGGAACTCTTCCTTTTGCTTCCGGTGAAGCACTTTCGTCGGGACTCGGAAATTACGAAACATCCTTATACCAATCAGACCATGACGCACAACTGTATACCTGCTCTATACTCTAAAATTTAGTATGTCTGATGATGTTTTAGGAGTTTCCGAAAACATTCATTTTTCCCAATTTCGTATACTATTTATAATTTTGTATTGATTAGGACTAAGCTTTTTATTTTGTAACAAAAGGGAAAGTTGGTTTGATTTTGGATTCAATAGAAGTAATTTTGCATTCATTAGTTGTGTATGATCCGATTAATTTCGGATTAGACCGAATTAATTTCGGATTTACTATAGTTACGCAAATAATACTAATTTTGGACTAATTCCGTATAATAGAAACCCGACTCTAAAGCGGACTGTTTTGGATTAATTACACATTCCGAAATAATTACCAAAGTAGTAACTATTGGTCAGAAGGCAACATGTCTTTTACGCCGACAGTGAACAGTTCTTATAGAACTTGAGACTCATCTCAACTGTGAGAGAACTGCACCTAGCGGCATAAGTAGGAACTGTAATGAAGCAGCAAAACCTAACTAAATCCAGATTTTTGCAGACTAATTACGGATTTAATACATACAGAATGTCGGATTATACTAGACTAATTTCGGATTCAGATTTTTAAACAGACTGAATGTATCTATATTGTACGAAAGTAGTCCAAAAATGATCATATGAAATATTCCAGATTAAATAAGGATTATTGTGGACTAATACCGGATTTTACACATAAAGATTTTAGATTATTACGAACTCATTTTGGATTCAGTTTTTTGACAGTACTTAATCCTGATTGTTGCGTACTGTTTGCGGATAGTTTACATAAAAATTCTCAATTATTTTAGACCCATTTTGGATTGTTTTTTGATCTAACTAAAATCAAATTATTGCGGGCTAATTGTAGATTTATTTCACATCAATTTCGGACTACTCCGGACTGATCTGAGATTTATCTTTTCATCCAGACTGATTGCTGACTAATACGGATCATTTTTGGATTGTTTTCGTACAATTTCTGGAAATTAGTCCAAAATTTTAATCAGGGTATTTTTTGAAAATAAGTATTTTCGACCCTCTTGTTTTTAGAGGGAACATCGGGCATACGTTAAAAGAGATTTTACAAAAATATAAGTTGGAATAAGCTTGAAATTGTGCTATAACTGGTTTTCAGAAACAAACCCTTACAGAATCCAATAAAGGTGTAAGTCAAAAAGCTGCTCATAAGTAACTTTTCAAAAAAGTCATTATAAAATAAAATTGGTCTAATCTTTCGATCATTGTAGACCAAAAACAGTTAATATGGCTGTTTTGACAATTCTTCTATATTTTAATTATCATTACCTGATTAAATTCAATAATGTCATTTCCATCTCCGTCAGTTGTTCTTGATATACATGTGATGTCAATTCGCAAATAAGTTTAGGCAAGCAAGCAGTCTTGATCGTTGTCATCATCTTTGAACGTCGAGAAATAACTGCAGATTAATTTTACAATTTGTATTACTATAAATTTTGCTGTAAAAATAATAAAGAATAAGAATTTTTCAATTTTTTCTAAAATTATATAAACAGTTTGACAATTTGTGAATTAGTTACCAGAAATGATTATTTCTTTAAATTTCTAGAACAAAAAAATATATTAAACCGTTTTTATAAATAAAAAAATCACTTGGAATGAATGTACTCCTTAAATGAAAAAATGTAAAACAAGTACGTGATACAAGTAAGTTAAATATTTGACTTATGATTCATGGTATTAATATATATATATATAGTATTAGTATTGTGTATGTAAACTTTTATTTTGTTACCATTCTTGTCTTCGATAGCCACCTTAACCGCTACCTTATACACTTTATCAGAAGAAATATCTTTTTTTGATGGACCCTTCAATCTTTTAAATGTCGAATTACGTTCTGAGTTACTTCCAAAAATTGTCGATATCAATGAACTGTAATCGCTGGCAAAAACCAGAAACATTCCCAAAAATATCACAAGACGAACTGTCCCTGTGTCCATTATTTCAGCATTGCCATAAAAATATTCTGTGAAGAAAATATATGTAATTAGTCATTAGCATTATTTATAATACTAAAATTAATAATCGGACGATGTCCCAGGTGACGGTTTGGGTATGTATAATTTAAAGCAGACCAATTTTTTTGTTACGATCTTAGATAGTAATAAGTCCAAATCAGGAACCGTCACAGAAACAAAACAAAATTCAAAAATACTTTTGTTTTATTTCGGATTAAGTTATCACAATCAAAAGTCAACTTTATTTAGTTTTGATTTGAATATTTAGATTAATTTTGATTCGAATATTTGAATCAGAAGTGAATTTTGTTTAGGTTTTGATTCGACTTCTGTTTTAATCAGGAAAACAAAACGAAACTAGAATAGACTTTTGTTTCGGTTCCAGTAACAAAATACGAATTGACTTTTGTTTCAATCGGGGAATCGAAACTAATGTGTGGAGTAGACTTTTGTTTCTATACGAAATTCGAATTAAAATTTAAATTCTATAGGAAAACCGAAAGTAATGAGAAGTGGACTTTCGTTTCATTACTGAAACAAAATCAAAATACAATCGTATTTTTGTTTTGTTTCCGAATATCGAAACAAAAACAAAATTCAATTTCCGTGAAGGTCTAAATCTGTTTTCGAAATTTTCTCCGCAATGTTAAGTTTCCAAAATATATAATCAGTGATTAGGTAGGGCTTCATATGTTATCCTAACAATATATAAATATTTTGAATAAAATATCGATTGAGTTGAACAAATATTAAAAAGATTTGAATAAATCAAATACAACAATTGATTTGACTAAATATATTCTTAGAACAAGAAAATTGTTTCATCAATTAATATATTTTACACTTCTTACAACCTGATTAATTTCTTAATCGAATTCCATATATTCTTGGATCAAGAACATATATGTTCTCCTTCCTAACATACTATGTATAGTAAAATAGTTCTCTTGAATCAATCCCATAATTTACTCTAGCTTATTCAATCCCACCTTTTACTTGAAGCAAGTAAAATTCTGACTTCGAAATTTTTGTAACTAATTTTTTACACATAATTCTCAATAAAAGTAGACCCAAAAATCTTTAGTTTAAATATTTAATGGCACTTTACCTTATTTATGAACCTTCTGGAATACGTTTTAATAGTACTAAAAAATGTAATTGAAAAGTAGTTGCCCTTGGAATAAGTTTTGCCTTTCATATTTGTTATCAAAGTAGAAACAACTACTACGAAGTTGTGACTTTTGCTACCAATAGAAATATATTCGAAGTTCAATGTCGTATGTTAATGAGTGTTTATACTTTCATCATTAGATAGTATTAAAAATATATAAAACGCGCATTTTAACGTGGGCAAACTGGACAAAGATCTAATTCCTACTAGATCGAATATCGACCGATTTGTATGAAATAATAATCAACTTTAAAACCCTTAGAGTAAGAATTTTTTAATAACAAATTGTTCGCCATATTGAATTCACCATTTTTAATTTTTTTTAAATTAAATATAACATCCTCTATTTCAAATCGCGAATAATGAATGTGCAACGATTCGTCGCACCTTCATAGTGAGTGAAAATAATGTGAAAAATAAAAACAAATTACTGTTGAATAGCGAGTTAATTAACTATACTCAATAATTGATTTTTGCTGTTTTGTATTAAATTAGGTTGCAATTATTAAATTATTAATAATTAAAGTGAACGATGTTTGTCAATGAGTTCAATAGTTATTAATAGTTATTTTATGTTTATTAATATTATTGTCATTAATTATAAAATTAACAAATATTTTAAAAAAATATTGTTAAATTGAAATAATAAATAAATATTTATTATTTTGGTAACATTAATAATTGAAGGGTAGAATGACAAAAGGGGTCAAGCGCCAATTTATCGAAAATGAGGTTTTTGCATAAAAAAATCAAGAAAATTCATTTACACATTTCTGTTGAAGGATTTCCTTTTTTATTGCGTATTTAAATCAGTTTTTAATAAAAATTAAATTAATAAAATAGCCTCAAATTTACTTTATTGCAACCTGATTGAAAAACAAAAGAAAGTGGTGAGTCAATAATATTATCAAAATAAAAAAAATATTATTTTTTTAGGTTTTATTTTAATATTTTATTTTAATTTTATTTTAATAATATTTTAATTAATAAAATTAATAATAATAATAATGTATTTTCAATTTTAAACAATTTTAAAATCATTTTGTTATTAATTTTTAAATATTTTTATGGTTATACTAAGTGAACAATTGAATTTAAAGATGAAAGTATTGCTCAATTCCAAAGCAAGCAATTAATTCGTAATTTTCTTGAAAACAAACAATTTTTTAAAGGAATTTTTTTTTCTATTCATTTCGTCGATTCCATAGAAAGAAACTAATTTTCCAGTTTTTCATTAAACTGTATATTTTTTTTATAATTAATGTTTAAAGAAAATGTGCGCAGTTGATATAACCTCAAGGAACCACAGTTTTTTTTAATTTTATCGTTAATATGTAGGTTTATTTCAACAAATTGTTGTTTATTTATTAAAACATACTAATATATCGAAACGGTTTTCTCAGTTTTTTTTTAAATGACCTGCAAAATTTTTGAAAATGTTTTTTTTACTTCCTGTAAAAACAGTGAATTGGCGCTTGACCCCTTTTGTCATTCTACCCTTCAATTATATACTGTAAATATTTATAAAATAATTTCTCACAGTTTTTATTCAATTTAAATTTAAATACTTTTTCACTATTAAAAATAATAAAAAGTCTGACCCTATTAAACTCACTATCAAACATCATTCAGTTTAATTATTTATAATTTAATAATTGCAACTTAATTTAACACAAACAATGCAAAAATCAGTCATTTAGTCATTTATTTAATTCAACAGTAATTTTCATTCATTTTCCACAGTATTTTCACTTACTATGAATGTGCGACGAAATCGTTGCACATTCATAGTTTGCAATCCGTCAGGGAACTGGAATTTTTTTATTGTTGGTAAATGTCAATTTTAATCACAAGTTTTTTCTCAGTAAACCTACATTGTTTATGACAAACAATAATTTTTTTCTTTATAAATTATTTTTATTTTAATGAATTTATTTTTCATAAAAAGTTCAAGAGAGGCTTTTAAAATTATTAAACCCATATTGATAAGTCTTTTAGTTGCAAAATTTATTGTATTATGCAAATTAAAACAAAAATTATGAATATATATTTTAATTTTTAGACTTGAAAAATAATTTTGTCTATTTTATAAATCGTAATAACAAAATATACTTTTAAAATTTTAACAATAAAATAATTTCACCACTAAGAAATTTTACAACAATTTAATAATATTTAAACAAAATTTTGCAAATAGTACCTTTTTAAATATATGAACTCTTCCTCTACACAAATTGGCACATGGACGCAAACTCTTACATGTATTTTCAATGTAACTGTAACAAAATTAAAATTTCTTAAGTAATTAAATGATTAACATATTATTAAATAGTTAAATAATAATACATTAATAAATAATCAAAAATTTCAATTTAAACCTTTCACATTCACATCACATACTTCCTGTTTTTACTTATACAATCTAAAAAACTCCAAAAATTTTGACTTTAGAACAAAAGTTATCAAAAAATTGAAAAAAATTTCAAGAAATAAAACTGCAAAATTTGTTTTGTAATCACACGAGAAAAAAAGGAACTATTACTCTTTAACTTTCACAAAAGAATTTTATTTTATAGTAATGCTGCTTAGAAATATTATTTATTATTTCTCTTATCATACACTATTGTTTCTTTACCGTAATAACAAAAAGTATGTAAAGGACTTTTGATGAAGCTATAAAATATGAATAAATTTATCCGAAGAATGATTACTTTTTTAATATTAAATACAATAACAAGAAATTTTGTAATTCCATACCGGCAGTAAACGTGTTCCTGCCGTAATGCCTCACAGGCAGGCAATGACTGCTGATCATTGGAAAGTGCAAGTTGGCTAACAGTACAGTACTCCGAAAAGTTGTCAGTGAAAGTTAGTTAATCTTGTAAAACTATATTGCGTTGCTGATGGCGTATATGAATTTGGAAAGTGAACGTGATTTCAGAGGTCTTTATATTCTACAGCATGTGTTGAAGCCGGAAATTTTTTTAAGAATTAAAATTCACTGATTAATTAATATACAGAGCGCAGATTTAGATGGCTATATTGATACCAGTAGCATGGCTGAAGAATAAATAGTAATCTAAATAATTAATGTATTTGTTATTTCTAAAAAATTTTTAAGACTTAGGTGTGTCTTATTTAACCAACAAAAAAATTAAAAAATAAATTTAAAATAAAATAAGCCGAATACAAATAAATAATTGACAAGTTTAAAAACTATTTTTAAAAAGAGTAAAATGTAAAAAATTAATTCAGTTAGTTCCCTCATTTATTCATTGAGATTAATTTTTACACATTCATATGTTTATAGCTGTATTCATTTTTACACATTGACAGTTTTTATTTAGGTTCATTATTACTTAATAAGTGTGTTTGTGAAAAATTAACCGAAATAAAATAACTGAAAATTTGTTATAAATCTGTACAATTTTTACAGCTTCTGATTTTGAATATTTCAGTTTTTTTTGTAAAGAATGATTAACCAAAAATATTCAGATATGTTTCAAATTACAAAGTTATTTCCAATTCTTAAACATGTGAATATTTATGACCGTCAAGTAAGTTTTCATAATTAATGTTCAATATTTTATAAAAATATTTCATTATAATTTTTAATTTCTTCATATAATTTATTTAGTCCTTTATACGTGCATACGTTCTGGATAATGGTTTTGTGTGTATAATAGCTTATATTTTGTTCTACGTTGCTCTTTGGTATGCAAACAAGGTGAGAAAATTTTAGATTTTATTAATATAAGTTTGTGGTAAGTCATTTTTTTTTATTAAAATTAATTATTTTAAAATTTATAACAACACAGTCTTCAATAAATAATTGTAAAAATAAAAGACATGTTATTTTACACAACCTCAAACATATACTAATTAACAAAATATTTATTTAAAATTATAGTGAACTTTACAGAATTCCTTGAAAAAAAAATATCGTAGATATTTTTAAGAAAGAAACATTTTTTTACGAATAATATAGGAACTATAGAAGTTTTTGAAAATTTAATTATTTAATTTGATTAACATTATAATTAATTATATTATACTAATTTATAATTATTAATTTACATTATTTAGGTTATGCAACGTGTAGAAGAGACTAATCAAAAAATGCAGCTGATTTTGGAAAAAAATCGATCGGTTAGTTTCTGCCTTGTTTCTTCTAATTGATATCTTATACAATTTTACACTTAATGCCAACCCAAGCAGCACGGTATATCCCCTGAATATCCCTTGAATACCACCGTGGAATATTCCCATGATCTTCCAGGAAAATCAAAATGTCCGCATCATGGAAATATTCCACAGTGACATTCAGGGTATGAGACATTGAGAGTAATATTAAAGGAATATTCCAGTGATATTGAGGGAATATTCCACGGTTATATTGAATTTTTTTTTAAGTGTTGAAATAATAGAAATGTGTTATAAATTGTTATTTGAATAAGCAGGAAGATTAAAAACACATTTCAAAAAAAAATTCAATGTAACCGTGGAATATTTCCTCAATATCACTGGAATATCCCTTTAATGTCACTGGAATATTCCATGAATGTCACCGAGGAATATTCCCTCAATGTCACTGGAATACACCCTGAATGTCACTATGGAATATTCCCATGATGCGGACATTTTGATTTTCCTAGAAGATCATGAGAATATTCCACTGTGGTATTCAACGGATATTCAGGGAATATACCGTGCTGCTTGGGGAATGATTTGAAGGAAATACAAAGCTATAGAATACATTTTTTAAGAAGAGCTTTTTAAGTAAATTTAATACCCTATTTTATTTATTTTATACGTATTCTTATTAAACCTCCAAGATATTTGTCTTTTTTAATATTTAAAAAAAAGTTTAAATCTTTTTAACAGATTATTATTTATGCAAATGTGGAGGATCAGTTTTATCTGTTTACCATTTGTAATAATAATGTCATTGATATAACCTCCTCTAGCCCAGACTTCTTTGGCTTTTTGTATCTGTTATTGATTGTTTAATAGCAAATTCATCTGTCCTGTTTTGGACAAAAAAATAGAAGCGATTGTTTTTTATTATTTTGAGGGAAATGGAAAATCTATAACCCTTGAAGGCCTACTTCCAAGACAGATACCTGGAGTCCATAATCCTAGGTTATGTAGAGCTGAACATTCTTGATCTGGTCGATCTACTAAAAACCGCTCCCTTTAACTAGACCTTACTTGCTGAACCATCTTCCAACTTTTTTCAACTTCGCAAGTGTAGGTTCCCTTTCTACTTCCTTACCTTAAATCCAAAAACTGGGAGCTAGAAGAAGTGGAAAGAGATCAACAACGTGTTCTCTTCCTTCTTCCGCGAATACCCAGTCGAACATTAAGATTTCTCCTGGGTAACCTCATCTTATTGTCGGAGTCCTTAATCTTAACTACTTGAATGATAAAGGATAAGACACGCATTGCTCTCGTAGAGAACCCATTTGTCGCTAAGATACATAGTTGCCCTAATATCCAATTTTTTTCAGATGAATTGCTGTAATATTATTTGTTTTTTAATTTTTGTAAACTGTTGTCAGCATAGCGCAGCCATTTACAACTCGTGTGAATTCCGCGATGGTATCCCAGTGGGAAAAGAACCATGTTCGTTCTAAAAACGTTTTAAGAACATGGATGTTCAAATAATGTTCCAGAACATTATTTGGCAGACATGAAACGTTCTTAACTTTTTTAAAACGAACATGGTTTTTTGCCCACTGTGATATTAATAATTAAAATAAAAACACAAAATATCCATCCATTAATTACATATATTTAAATTGTCTAAATTAGAAAAGTATTAATCGTTACAAGGTTTTTATCAAACGACGTCACGCATTACATCATTTTGCTTCGGGATCCAAATATTTCCGAATCATGTTTCAGCATAGATCACTCGATCAACACAACTACATTCACACAAATGACGTGATTAATAAGACTACACAATTGATATTTTACATAGACAACTCAAAATTGACAAATGAAATCGTATATTGTTTCCTTTATATATATTTAAAATCTGAAGTTCATATTTAAGAATCTAGATGGAATCCTAAATGATTTCCTATATTAATACTTTTTTGTAAGATTTTATATATTTCTATGTGAGATCTGGAATTTCATATAGGTTTTTATAGATGAACGTATTTGGGATCCCATGTAGCTTGTCAGGTAGGAATTTTCAATATAGGGTAGACCGAGCCTAGTAAATGCGAAATTAATCCTGTTCATGTACTGTAGGTTTATTCTATTTTCTCCTTCTACTCTATTCATAAAATACCCTCCCAGCACCGGATATTTAAGGATATCCCTGGGACATTCCATATATATATCCATTTGCTTCCGTCGGTTTGGATATCCCTAGGATATCCAAGTGATATCATAGGACATCCCCAGGATATCCTAGGAATGTCCGAATCGCCGGAATCAAATAAATATCTCTAGGATGTCCCAGGGATATCCTTAAATATCCGGTATTGTGAGGGCAGTCACATAAGTTGATATATTTCACCATGTTACATTTAATTATTATGACCTAATATAAAGTTATTCTATCATACTGATTTATCATTTTAGAAATTGGAAGATGTTGCTGCTTTGAAGAATAAACGTTCCGAGTTTGAAGACGTGGTGGTTAAAGTAGTTAGTTTTAACTCAATAAATAATTACTATTTTTCTCAAGATATTTTAAGTAACTTAAATGAATTTATTTGTTCTGACTATGCCAATAAATATTTTAGCAAAAATTTTAGGTAAAAAGTCTATCTGATTAAATTTATTTTACACATAAAGACATTGTATACCTTACTTGACTAATCTAAACGAGAAGGATTCCAGACTATTTCGAACTCTGCTTCCAAATACAATTTTTTTTTTGCTTTGTGCTATTCCAGAAAATTTATAGTATATGGCATTTTGGAGAATATTGGAATCGACAATTTAAATAAAAACTAATGAATAACCCGGTATTTAGACTTAACTATTACATTAAAAGAACGCTATTTGGAAGGAGATTTTGATATAATAAATTACATTTCTGAATGCTATTTTGTGCTTTAATCTAAAATTTGCGCTAAAAATAAATTAAGCAATGGAACTATGCAAAATGAAAATAATACATAATTTTTTATAGAAAGAGGCACAGAAAATAATAAAACAACAATTGGACGTAGATGTACGTGTAAGAAAATATACATTAGTTTTTTTAAATAGAGGGAAAATTAATAATGAAATTAAATAATGCTGAACAATAGAATGGTTATTTATAATAACAGTATTTATCATTTATTTATTTATGTAATATTTTTAGATAAAAAAGGTAAATGATGAGTTGACCTTAACAGTAAACAAATTGTCGGACTTAGAGAAGATTGTTAATAAAGTAATTAAAAATTTCTATTAGTTATAAATTTTTCTAACTTCTAACCTTGAATTTTTTGTTCTTTTATTTCTATTAACTATTCTTTTTCGATATTATTTTTACGTCAGGTATTTTTACTGGCGCCATTAGGCCATTACTCTTCTTTATAATAAAATTTATGTCATAAAATATATTTTAGTGGAAATTATGGAAGTCAAATTTTAAGCCCTTAAACGGTGACATGAAGACTCAGGATGACAATTGTTCAAAAGAAATTGAAATTTCCAAACAAAGTGATTCGGAGTTTATAAAAGTACATATCCTATTAGTAGTAGAAGTTTTTCTAGTATGTATAATTATTTTTTCGATTTTGGAAAATAGGTTTTATGATCTCTTTATGTCATTCGTACTTCAAAATAGTTAAAATAAAAAACAATTAAAAATTAACTTATGTAGAAAAATCACACTTTCATAAACATTTTTACAAATTCGATTGAAATTGGCGCCAAAATTACTCAAAAATTTTGTATGTTAAAAATTTATTGATAGAACATAAACACTAAATTTAAAAAAAAATAAATTTATAATTAATATTAACAAAAATTAATTACTTTTTAATATTACAAAGGTTCTTGAGCCATCATTTGAACCAACTGCATTGCCTGAACCCCCTCCAAGAAAATATGGAACATTTGCAAGACGACCACCAGGCCGGAGACCAGCATCATTTTCTAAACCACAAGTGTCCACTACGCTAACAAGTCAGCCGATCGAATTCTAAAATTAGTTTTTACAATTATAAATACACTAACTTTATTAGTTTTTACTCAAAAGTAACATTTTTAATCATAGAAGCTAAATTATTCCATGCAAAAGTAACAAATTGTTATTCCATGAACTTAAAATTAAAAAAAAAATTGTAGAACCATTCTATTCATTCATTATACTTTAGAAATATGCAACCAGCCTTACTGCTGTGTTTAAAAAAGATATTAAATAGGATCCATTTTTAAATTTGCCGCTTTCAATTTTGATGCGCGCGACACTTGACACCGTTCACGTGCCTTTATAAAGACCGAAATTTTAAGAACGTAGGTGTAAAAATCTTAAAGGGGACATTATTCCATATTTAGCATTATTTTACGTTTCTACCATTATTTATTGTTAATTTTAAATTTTCAATAAAATATTTGTTACAATTAATTAGTAATCAAAATTTTATATATAAATGTTTTTGAATTTCATCGATAGCTCAATTTTGAAGAAAGTTTACAATTTTTATAAGTAATTTGTTAAGAATTTTTATGATAATTGTTAATTTTCATGATTAAATGTAGAAACATAACCTAAAATTTTAATAATTGTTAAAATTAATTAATATTAATTATTTGAAAACCTATACAAGATTTTAAATCGGAAAAAATATACAGATATAAATCTAATTAATAAGCGAGTACGATTAACAAATTGTCGTTCATATTAATTTATAACAAGAAAAATTCTAATTTTTTTATCAAATGGAAAGTTCAGCTGGGCCCAAATAGACTTGAAATTTATGATAGGAGATCTTAAATCTAATTTTCATATAGTACAACGCACTTGAGACACTTCATTATTATCTTGATTGTTGTCTCTCAGTTAAGACACGCGGTGTCGTCAAAACGTCTGCGATTTTGCGTGCTTTCACATGCACAAAGTGCAGTCGTTTGTTCTCGCCTGTAGTTCACGCCCTGAATTTGCATCTGTGAAACATTAGCATAGACCAACTTACTCGCTAGAGTGACTTTCAAGTTGAATGAGTTATTGCCGAAAGGGTTAAATTATGTACGGAATTATTCGGGCGTCGAATTTATGCGCTGTTGATGAGTGATATTAATTACCAAAGAAAACGAAAGCAATGGCTGCAAACGATATATATTTATAAAAGACAGTGACATTTGGCTATAATTGCTATATATGTTAATTTTCAATATTGTTAAGTCATTTAAATTTCAACAGTAATTCCATTTTAGACAAAATTACATGCAATACCATATAATCTTTTATTTCTTATTATTATTCCTTTTTTTAAAAGTAATAGTCCATTAAGTTTCAAAATTTTTAAAAATGCTTTAAGTCCATTGTGTTTTGATACAGAAATCCAAGATTGTGATTACAATTTTTGAAATATGAATTCCTATATGAGCTTGGTATTAAATACGGAGTTTTTCTATAGGAAATCATAAATGGAATTCCAAGTGGTATAGTTATTGGTTTGATTTTCAAATTGACGATCGCAAAGATTAAGAGGATTTAATTTAAAATCAAATAATTTAGTATTTAACCCCTTCGCAGTGTAGCAAAAATAAAGCTTCAGTGCCCCGTATGTGGGAAAAAAAATTTTTTTTTTTTAAATTGATATTAAAAAAAAACCGAAAATCTAAGAATACCCATTGACAAGTTTATTGTATTGTTAAAATAATGAAGTAAACGATTATTAAAATAATGAAGTAAACTATTGATAATTTATCATATTTTGTGTCTACTTATTTTTTTTGAGATGCCTCTATAGCGGTCATGCACACTGGTGGCACGACATTTTTTTGCCTCTATAGAGGTCAATAACAGTGAAGGGGTTAATTGCATTGATAACACTGTAAAAATTAGCAGTCTTAAAAGTACAAAAACCGTTTTGTACCCTCATAACAAAAGGATATCCCTAGGATATCCATGGGATATCCATATCAATGGTCGATATCCTAGAATGGTCCCCAGGATATCTTAGGATAGCCAAACCGCCGGTCTGTGGGACATCAACAGGACATCCATAGGATATCCCTAAGACATCCACAAAATATCTATTGGATATTATATCGCAGGATATCCATGGGATATCCTCAGGATGTCCGTGGGATATTCTTATGATATTCACGGGATATTTAATATCTCAACATATATTTTTAAAGGTTAAAATTCTTAAGATAATATAATGAATAATAATATAATAAAAACAAAAATCTTATCAGCTTCTAATTTATTTTAAATGAAGATTTGAAACGCATTTTTCAAAGTTTTTAAATAAACTCATGCACTTAATGTATAATTAATATTAATAGTTATTCGTTATCTGCGGGGAAAAATTTACATTGTTTAAAGCCAATTTATTTTCTGACAATATTAAGCATATGAATAAAGGAATGTATCACGAATGAGAAAAAAATTAGTTAATAATTTTTCAAATTAAACAACTTTCTCGAAAAACAAGTTGCATTTTATTTTATTTATATAAAATTTAATTCTCAGAATATTCTCACTCGTAGTCTCATAATGACTTTAAAAACAGTATCCTGAGAATATCTTCTTGACATCCTGAAAATATCTGTGGGATATCCTGACGATATCTATGGGATATCCTGATGATATCTGTGAAATATCTAGAGGACATTTATGAAAGTCTATAGAGATATCCAGAAGATATCCTGTGGATATCCTCAGATATCCATGGGATATCCAAAGGATATCCAAACCGCCGATTTTTTTGATATCCTTAAGAGATCCTTTTGATATTAGAACATCCCTAGGATATCTGCGGGATATTATCAATATATCCCAAGATATCTTGTGTTATTAGGGTATTAAGACACATTTGGTGATTCAAATAATCCTTTAATGTAATTAATTTTTAAATTTACTTTGAAGAATCTCTTATATTGGCTTCTGATAATCCTTTATTACCTTTGGGTATCCTTTTGACTTTTCTGCAGTGGAGCTGTTCACAAAATACGTAACGCTTCCAGAGGGGTGGGGAGGGGGTCAAGCTATTTGTTACGGACAGCCAAAAAAATGGCACTAATGTATGTAACTGACCGCTACATGGGGGAGGGGGGGGGGGGTTTAAATTTCCAAAAAAAAAGCGTTACGTATTTCGTGAACAGCCCAAGTAAGAAATTTATTGTCCTTGTGTGGCATTGATTTTATGTCATCTAGAAAGATCGCATTACTCGGATGATATAACTTGCGTAAGACCTAAATTCTCTTACAGTGACGGAACAGGTGTCTTTTTACTTGCTGCACTTTTACTGCGTTATACACTTACTGTGTTGTCACTGTTATACGAAAGAAAAGTTCTGATGATTCAAAAAGTTATAATAATTTTTACAGAATATAATTGCGAATTAAAAATGAAAGTGTTCTTTTGGTAAAATTTCTAAAATAATTTGCATATCTTTTCATGGTGACGAAATATGTTACTGGTGTAGGTGACGTCTTGATAGCAAGAAAGTTATGACCTTGCCATTACATCTCATCGTTATGCTTGAATAACAGTCACCTTATATATATGTACAAAATGCAGACTTAAGAAATGAACTGCCAGAAGGGGAACAAAACTTTCTCTTTAAACTGTCTCCATACTATCTCATTGAGAAACATTCAACATTAGGTTTTGATCAAAGCAAGAGTCACTTTTACTGTTAGTTATTGATCGGTGATAAATAGATGTTGTTAACTTATTATGTGTTTGTGCATTGTGAGTTTTGTATTGCTTCTCTAATCATTTGCTAAACTCTTACTTTCTTTCCTGTATTTATCAGTGACAGGAAAGTAAGCTGAATGCTTGCTTGCAGTGTAGTGACGTCGTGAAATATAAAAAAAAATAAAGTGAATAACAAATTTTGTGTTGTTTTTTAATTAACATAACAATAAAACCATTAATTAATATTCAAATTTTAGAAATTAAATTTAAATTAATTTAAAAAATAAAATTCAATCGCATAAAGATAATTTTGTTAATAAAAAGCTGCTGAGTGTAATTATTATTGTTGGGTAGATAGTTTGGTAACGGAACGTTTTAACCCTTTAACACCCAGTGATTTCGATCACTCGATACTCCAAATAGGAGTAACTTTATAATGCTTCGCAAAAAATATATATAGACAATAAATGTCAACTGGTATCAGTTTTTTCAAAATTCAAAATGATGGTTTCCATATATCAGACAAAAATTAAAAAATTTAAGCTACTCTCATAAAAATGACTAGTGGGTTTTTGAAGTTCCTGATTTTGAAAAACTGATATCGAGTTCATAATTACCGACCCCGAAAACCAAAAATAATTTAAGAATTGGTAAAATTTGCATTACTTTAAAAAAAAGTCGGTCGTTAAAAGGTTAAAAAAATATATTCATAGTTTATTAAGTTTTAAGTTTGACTCTGGCAATTTAGCGGAATACATGTGGTGGAAGTAATTATCATTTAGAAAATTTTAAAACTCGTTTTTAATTTATTTAAACCATAGTTTGTAGAAAGCATCATGATTAAAGATTCACTACAATGGAAAAGAAATTATTTGCGTTCATCAATAATATGTCTATATTTTTTTAATTAAAAATAAAAAATTCAATTGTACGAAATATCATTTTTAAACTTATTTTTTATAAATAACCTAACAAAGAATTAATTTTTAGTAGATTACGAAATTCAATAAAGCGTATCGAAAAGGAAATACTTGATTTGACATATATATATTTTAATTTTTAAATGAGTTCAAAACTTGGGCAGAATACATACTTTATAATTAAAAAAAGAAAAAATAAGGACTGGAGATGACTGTTTAATTTATAATTATAGTTTAGATTTAATTTTTCTACTTTATATGAATACTATTGTTTATAATTATCATTTTTAGGTAGTACAAAATGCAGTTAGCCATAACGTCAGTACTTATAATATGCTGTTTCATTTCACTAATGTGTGTGACAGGAGCAAGCACTCCTGAAGAACCCTTGTTCGAACTTCCAGTTCAACTCGTTGGTTTTCCTGTCATCATCGCGGCTGTCCGAGTTTCAAATTTTGTTAAGAAACTCGCCTACTCTCTCAACCCAGGTATATTAAATTCAAAAATTTATGATATTGTTAAATAATAGTACATACAATGATAGAAATTTTTAATTATCGCAATTAAATAAACACAGTGAATTAAAATTTTTTTCTCTGTCAAAGAATTATAATAGAAAATAGTAACAATATATATGTTAGACTCCAAAGCCGAAAACGGCCAGAGGGTAAAAAAAATCATCAATTTGCAAAAATATCGAATTTTACGCTGTCCATCATCAATTTTTGTACTTTTAATTAATTTTTCCGTGTCTCCAATATTTAAAACATCAACATCAGTACAAGTTCTGAATAAATACTAATTAAAAATATTGACGGTTTCTAATTTTATACACAAAGCCAATTAATTAATTTTACTGTTTGAGCAATGCTAAAATCTGTAATATAGAAATCTGTTTTACCAATCGAAAATATACTTCGTGTCACCGACAGAAGGCACCACCTTTTACGCGGGGAATTAAAAATTGGCACCCACTTCCAACTTCCTTGATCATTCCCTCTAACCCACTAACTTGTATATGTCATTTCAACTTACCACCCACTTGCAACCCTCTTGGCTACCCCTTTCACCCACTAATTTGCATATGCCTTTTTTAAATTCTACCCTGCTCCTACCAACCTACTAATTTGCATATACACTGAAAAAACTTAGGGCGAGGAGGTGAACTTTAACGTTCAACTGTTGCGTTAAATGCAGGCAAATTTCACGCTTTCATTTTAGGCTAAGTTCTCTCTCTTTTAGTCGAGAGTCTTAACTTCTTAGTACTAATTCCAGTCCACAGGTGTCGGTTTCCTTTCTGCATTTTATAGGTTGGCAAAAAAAACGCTTCTTTTTGGAAGAACGTGTAGCCTAAAACCCAAAAATTCTTCCTTACCACCATAGTTGACGAATCAGTTACTGATTTCCTAGAGCAATAGCATTCAATCTGCTTGTGGATACATTTTTTTTGTCACCGAGTTTCAAGCGAATCTGATGAATTTAAAAAAAAAAGATTCGCTATATTGGATACGCCATTTTGAATTTTCAAACTTTTTAAAATTTTATTTAAAACACTGTCAGCCATTTTGAATTCGACATTTTCGATTACGATTTTCATAAAATTTAGAAATAATTTGTAATAGTTAATAAAGGTTTTTCTCGTTTGCCAAAAATTGGACTCTTTTAACATCCTCCTTTGTGTCCATCAGCAAAAACATTGCCCTAATGTATGTAAAAGACTGTGACATGGAGGAGGAAGGGTCAGAAAAGGGTAAAAACAGCGTGATTTTATCTTTTGTAAAAATATTATGATAGGTTAATAACAAAAGAAACAATTTATAATTCTATTATATTTTTATTTTATCACCTTTGAATATATACAATTCTCACATTTAATTCTTATTAATATTTACTAATTTAATTTAAATTCAACACTTTTGTATTTTCCACCTACTCATTTTACGTTGTAATTCTTTAAATGTAACAGCTTCTTCCATCATTGCGAAGAGGTCAGATTCCAAATCAAAATGTTTTGTAAACCTTGCTAGGAGAAATACTTTTCAATCTATATACAACACTAATCCCATACTCGGTTTAGATTTTTATAATTTCTGTTACCACATACATTCCAATTACCCACTTGGAAAGATTCCCCGGAAAGTGCCCCCTGGAGGCTCTATCAGAATTTCGCAGGAACTTCCAACGTAATTCCGTCGGAATTCCATCGGAGTTCCAAAGAATTTCCGATGGGATTCCGATGGAATTAGGACTCTAAATTTTTTGAAAAAAATTAATTGGAATTTCCGACGGAATTACGTTGGAAGTTCCGGCGGAATTCTGATAGAACCTCCAGGGGGCACTTTCCGGGGTATCTTTCCAAATAGGTATAATCTAAAGGACTTCGTTGAAGAAAAGATTTTCCAACCGTCCAAGATAATTGATTATTTTAAATTCATGTTTGAATATTTAGAAATAAAATAAAATTGTAACATAAAGTCTAGTTGAAAGATAGAAAAGTAAATTTTAATAGACAAAAGGAATATACCTACAAGAGGATTGAAGGCTACTGCTGCACGTGGTGTAGTTGTTGGTGCTGCTGCTGTGGTTTGCAGACGCTGCTGTTGAACTAGGAAATCAATAACAGATTTGTGAACTCTGGTCTTACGATCTGCATTATATCTCTTCAATCCCACTCGTTTCAAACTCCCACTTTTTTACCCCCAACTTAATAACTGCGCACACAAGTTCACTTTAACGTTGTCTCTGCATCTCCAATCTACCATAATAATGCGCGCGCAAGATACCAAACGCAGTAGACACAAAGATATTGTACAGCTAGATGCGAAAAGGACATTAGTTGCGAGTTCTCTTCATAGATGGCCAGCTCAGTTGTGAGTTCTATATTATTCAGAGGTCGACGCAGTCAAACACTGTGGCTTTAGATTTTTTTTTATAAAAATTTTTAATTCCATTGTAGAAAACAGTCATTTTTATTTAGTATTGTTTTCATACTATATTATTAAAACAGCGTCAATAATTTACAAAATTATTTTTCAAATTTTTTTTACCATAGAATTGAGCAGTATTGAAACATTCTTCCTTACCTACTGAAACCTACTGAAGATATTAGTCTTTTCCGTAAAATTGTTAAAAAATGTTTTTAAATATATAGGACCCTCAAGTCTCACTCGTATCTAGAGGGTTAAAAAAATGAATATTTTTAAATGAAAGTATACGTTAAAGTTACTTACGACTGTTGCTGATTAGCAAATGTTTACTGTCTTAATTCCATTAAGATTCAAATAAATATCCCTTTTTTCTATCACTTACACAAAAATATATTTTACAGAAACGTACAGAAGTCGCTCAAAACGAGACTTACTGCCCCTGATTGATGAAGAAGAGTTTGACATTGGACAAATAGAAAAGAAAATTGAAAAAGAATTTGGAAAATCTGTCTGCATATTTGAAGAAGTATGCACAAAATATGCAACGCTAACACTAAAAAAGAACCATAAACCACATAATTTAGACTGGAACGTTATTCTCAGGTAGGTTACTTTCTTTATTTCATAATTTAATTTTAAGATTTTTATTCCTTAGCGCTAAATTATGAATTATTATGATATATATGTCAACTAATATCTTTAAATTAAAAAAATTTTTAAAGTAAAATTTCTATTTAAAGACAATGTTAATAAGTTATTTGATATTGCTTGTTGGTAAATTTACTGTCCAGGTGACTTAAATTTGGGTATAATTATTCTTGAAAGTTTCTCCTATTTCTACTTTTGGGGCTTTAAAACTTCTCCGATCTGTGACAAGTCGGAAACTTCATCGTTTTATTCATCGTCTACAATGAATAATTTTGGTAAGATCGACACAGTCTACAAATGGTCTTTCAGGAAATCGAAGTTCGATTACAGGTCATTCACCCGAATCCACCCACCCGAAAGCACATTCGCCCGAATGCAGAATGCCCTAATACATTTGTCCGAATATATTTACACGAAAACTAATACATTT
This sequence comes from Leptopilina boulardi, assembly GCF_019393585.1. Lineage (NCBI taxonomy): Eukaryota > Metazoa > Arthropoda > Insecta > Hymenoptera > Figitidae > Leptopilina > Leptopilina boulardi. Next base: position 4,741,985 of record NW_026137951.1, on the reverse strand, counting down.
AGGAATTACAAAAATATAACGATCTATGTAGATGGATCCACCTTTGAACTTTTAAGAGCTCCCCCGAGTCGAAATTTAAAGTCTGAGTAGGAAGTACTAAGTACTGAATTTGTAGTACGTATTAGTACTTATGCAGTTCTTATTCCATGTTACATTAAGACCTACGTAAGTTCTTTTATGATCTTACATTTTCCGATCAAGTACAACTTTAGTACTTATACAGAACATAATAAAGACCTGTTTATATACTAGTAGAGTCTTCTATTTTCAGGATATGCGCTTGCGCTTTGCAAATTATTGTATTTACAAAGATGTATAACTTGACGTCACACTCGACCGGTAAAGTCGCAGAATGTAAAGTAATTACCACTCAAGTTCCAATATTACAATAAATTATGTTAAATTATGTCGATGAACACAAGCGCATAGAGTCCCTTCTTTCTACGCACTTTGATTATTTTCGCCTTTTCAAAAACCGCTAAAATCGCGTCTATCGCCTTTCCTAAAGCCATATTGGTTTTCTGATAAGCTATTTTCGGCTAACAAGATTCCCTGAAGTCTCTCTAGAATCATTCTCTCTAAAAGTTTACCCATCGTATCCAATAAATAAATTAGTCCAAGCGATAAAACTTTATCTAGAGGTTTATTTCCTTTTCTAAGAAGGACCAGCTTTTGTGTTTTCCAATTACTGAAAAATTCTTTAGACTTTAGACACGTATTAAAGACGTCAAAGAGTATCTTGGGATAAACAAAACCTTGACACCATTTGAAAATTTTGAACGTGACGAGTTCTTCCTTTTGTACTCCACAGTGAATTCCCACTTGGAAAGATTCCCCGGAAAGTGCCCCCTGGAGGTTCTATCAAAATTCCGACGGAATTCCGATTAATTTTTTTCAAAATTTTTAGAGTCCTAATTCCGTCGGAATTCCGGCAGAATTCCGTCGGAATCCCATCGGAAATTCTTTGGAACTCTGACGGAATTACGTTGGAAGTTCCGGCGGAATTCTGATAGAACCTCCAGGGGGCACTTTCCGAGGAATCTTTCCAAGTGGGTTGTCCTCTCTAGGGTCAGATTTCACAGGTGAAACAGCGCCCTTATGATCTTACGGTCCAAATTCGGATTGTCTAAACCAGGGGTTTTCCTTCTTTGTGGATTGTTCTGAAGAGACTCGAGGTACTACCTCTTCTTGAAATTTGCTTCACCATAATGTGCTGCGTTGCTTTAAACATATTCTTATTTTTATTAAATTATTATAAAATATAATTTTGTTTCGTGATATTATCTTATTCTATATCATTTAATTCATAAACAATTTTCTTTACTTTTCAGACGCTACAAAACATTATCCATTGGAGTTAGAGAAGATTATCTTTTAAGTGTATTCCTGGGAGACGTTATAGGCAGTCCAAAACTTTGCCATAAATTGTCAAAACAAAAAAAATTATGCGTTAAAAACATTTTATAGAGCTACATTATTTTGTTAGATAATTTTCTATTACATAATCAAATTATACACTTTTCCAATTGTTTTCTTTTATTTTCGGAATGCATGGCTCATTTCATTTAAATTGAATTATTCGAGTCTCTTGCCAAAAAATACTTTATGTTGTACGTAAGCTATTTAAAAGATTATAAACTATTATAAGTAAGCGTAGCTGTGTGGTCAGTGTATACTGCTTACTTCCTAAGGGGCTTGGGTTCAATTCCCCATGCGTGAACGATTTTTAAATATTATTTTCCACTTTATATACTGTAGATATAATAATCTTAAATATAATGTAAATTTAATAATTCTAAAAGTTGTTCTATTTTCAAAGACAGTTATTGAAACTTGAATAATCGAAATTAATTTAATAGTATGATGTTATCCGTAGATTGAAATTTTTTCCAGGAAGATGAGCTTTAAAAAATTAAAAAGGTGTTTGTTGGCAAAAAAAGATTATTACCGGTATGTTAGTCACTATTTTATGTGAAGATAATATTAACAAATAATCACAAGTGCATGTACCAATGAATATTAATAATTAATTTTAAATATTATTTAATGTAATAAAAATACTTTTTAATGTTAAATAATAATAAAAAAATAAGTAAAGAAATAAAATGATTGTTCTTATACCGTTTAATTAATTAAATTATTATCATAATGAAAACCCAATAAATGTTAAAAAATTTTACGCCATATTAAATTCATCATATTGAATTTTTTTTAAAGTTTCGTTCAATACGTAATGAGCGACTTCAAAAACTCACAAGGAGTGATATTGATGAGCTTTAGCTAAAATTTTTTAATTTTAGAGTGCCATATTCAATTGTTTTAGAATTAAGGGAAAAAGTTGAAGATTTAAATAAAATTTATTACTCTGGAATTTTTGAGGATGCAAAGTAACAATCTTCTTGATAGGCTCAATGGTTTTCCACAGAATGTTGCCCAATGTTTAGGTATTTATCCTTCCCGTATCATTTCAACGAGTTAACATTGTGTAACAGGAAATGCAAATTTTGTATCGAACCCAATTTTTATTCTAATTTCACTGTCCGAAATCACTCCTTTTGACGATATTAGTGTAAGAAACACATCTTTCATTAAAAAATATGTATTAATTTTGAAACTAACTTTATCTACCTTATTGAAGAAAATGGTAATTCATTCTCCATATTAAAAACTCAAATTAAAATTTAATTACAGATGGAAGTAAAAAATGACTTTGAGAAATACATGTAAAATGCCTTATGTTTTAGACACATTCACACTGAATGTACATAATAATTACATGAATACTGTTTTATAATTATGACGATAATCTTGAATATCATGTGTAAAAAAGCAAAAATTTGTTGTAATTTGTTTCAGCTCCATACCCATTACTCTGTAATCATTAATTGGACGTTGTAACAAGTAAATTGTCCATAGCATAATTATGTATCCATTAGCATGGTATTATATGGACTTAGAACTAGCTATTGCACTTTTATCGTTCATATTCACGTAACCACAACACCGATTTGACGGGGTATATTCTGTCTATTCGTAGCTGCTTATCTCTCTTCAATCAGCATTCTGTAGAAACTTTTATTGCCTGTGATCTTTATTTCTCTGTATTTATTTTTTATGCGTCTGTAAAAATGGGAATTATTACGACAGGGAAAGAATCGTTAAAACTTAAAATTGGAAATGCTTTCCAGGTAGCGTGATATTTTTTTAAATATAAAATAGAGGGTATTATAGTGTACAACTTTTTTGATTAGATGTAGCTGTAGTATAATCGAGGAAAATGTCTGTAAATTGAAAACAAAATTATGCGAACAGTTTTAGAATTAATTTAACAATGATTTATTTTAAAAAGTAATAATTAGGGGTCACAATTTTCAAAATAAAGGGTAAAATATATATAAAATTTTTGATATCTTAGTAAACATAAAGAATCATAGGCAATTGCTAAAAACAAAAGACTCACCTGATCGATGAAACTCGAATACTATTCACTTATTTCACTACTTAAAAGTCATGACTTCCCTCGACGGTGGTCGCCCTATCGCCTACTTTTGAGTTTTGGTTTAGGGAAGTATCAAATCAAAAAAAGACCCACGGTTACCTGTTGTCGCCGTAATTAGATTTTATCTAATTAATCGAAATAATGATGTTTCTTCTTGCCTTATCTATCAAGACTCTTCCAACAAGACTGGATTCTACTAAGCTGATTCAACAATCAACAGAACCACTACCTAGGATCGAGAAGCAAGCGGAAATGAGTACAGGGCCTTTACAAAAGAGTCTCCGGTCAACGGACCAGGAATGAGGAAGAAGTTTTCTCAATTCTCGTCCAAGTCAAAATTTATTTATTATTGAGTAAATGTTAGAACGCCATTCGCAAAAAGTACCAAAAATTGTCGACTTTAAATTTCGAAAAAACCGTTTGAATGTTTAAAAAAATCATTTTTTTGTGTCACATACGTCTTGCTTAATCTTAAAAAATATGAAAGGTGAGTTATAGTTAGTTAATTATGTCTACAGACTTTACAAATTGAATTTAAGTAAGAACGCCATTTATGCATTTTTGACGCTTCTGTCACCGCCACGCACGACGCCAGTTGGAACACCATGATGCTCAAGTGGTTAAAAACATTATGCATTTTATTATTTGTAAAAAGTCGGAATAACTCAAAATGTAGTAATGAAATGACGGTAGAAGTAAATGATATAAAGAGAATCACCACTGTATAGAGTATATAGCTTCATGAATAGAGCAGGATAGAGTTAGTAATTTATTATTCTCCGATTGGATCATTTTTTGGTTTTTCTCTACAGTATTCACTTCGACAATAAGAATTTGTAATTGTAGTATTTACTGGTAGTTTCTTTGGTCTAAATTATTTTTTTTTTTTCATTACTTATTGTATGTTTTGATGGTTTAAAATTTAAATTTTGTCTAGATCGTCTTTTGTTTTTCCACAGTATTGACTTCGTCAGTCATTTGTTTCTTTAGACTACATCATTTTTCATTAATATTAAACTTGAATGTCAAATTAAATCAAACCAATTAAATTTTTGAAATTTGACTCGAAATTCGTAATCAGCGACCCCAAAAACCCCGAGTGAACATTTTCAAGTGAATTAGGTCAAATTTTTGTTTTGACATCCGCCATTTTGAATTTTTGAAATCTGACTTCAGATTCGTAATCAGCGACTCCGAAAACCCTGTAACTATCATGATTTATTGAATTGTTATCCATTTTGAATTTTTATGTTATGTTTACATTTTTTTCGTGCACCCCTAAACAAAAACACACCCCCTGCTCTAAGAGTGAGTGCGATCAATTTCGAATAGGGCTCGTTTAAAAGGGCATGAACCAACCTTTAATTTCCGATATCAGCAAAGTTTGTACCACGTCAGGTTTTCGCTGTATAATTTTTCAAAAATGGCCAAAAACCCTGTTTTTAGGGGTTTCAACCCCTATTTTCTCGAAAACGTGACGTGATGGGAAGTTTTCGACCCCGGATTCGTGTTCAGCACAAAAAATCCGTTCGGAAACACTATGTCCCATGTTATTCGCAAAATCGATGTAGGGCAGTGTTATTAGAGACGTATTATAAGGGTGGATTTATCTGGAATATCTATCGTGACCCTCGATTTCTGATTTATAGTCCAAATTAAAGTTTGGTATAGCTGACGACTAAAGGCGGGAAAATTAAAATCTTGTAACTTGCGACTTTGAACATTCTTCTCGGCAAAATTCGATATCCAATCAGCAATCCTCAGAAATCGAGGTAAATTAGAAAAATCACTTTGACCAACAATCCAATGATAATCCTGACCGGTTATCCTCAGCATTCGCATTAAAAAAATTAAATAACAACAAAAATTAAATATAGAAAATTATCAGTACCTATGAACCTATTGAAGCGGGTAGAACTGGTAGAAATTCAGCTGCTGAACTTGTACATTTTCTTCACTTAAATAAGAGCCAAGTAGGCATTCTTAAATCTAGAATATCGTTTTTTTATATAATACTGAAACTATAACAACTCAATTCTTATGTTGGAAGAACATAAAATTAATTTAGAAATGAATTTTTACAAAAGGTATGAATTCGATGTTCAGAAATCAATGTTAATCAAGAATACCAAAATAATCGAAAGTAATCGTTCTTGTGGAAACCACTTAAATTAATATCAAGTCACAGGGTATTCTTCGACTTGACGGCTAACAATCATCAGGAGCGTCGCGACTGGCATCCAATCAGACCACCCTATTTGTCGTAACGGGAGCAGAGAACGACCACGATTCTATTTCTATGTTGTATTTTGTTGACAGTACAATGGCCTTTCCTTATGGCTGGTTGATGCTTGAGTGACAGAACCCCCGGACCAGCAACACTTGCAAACGTGACTGCACTCCACCCTTCACGCTTAACGCGAAATGCAATCGAAACAAACACCATCGTGTCGCGTTACGCTCTGCAATCGTGTTATATGTCGGCGAATGACAGCACATTCAGAAGAACAAGTGCCATTGTTAAATCGTTTTAGATTTTATCTGAAATCAGATGATTCAGAAGGGGATTTAACATGGATGGGTACATCACGATAAAATATTCTCTACCTTCTATTTCCCATCTTTTAATTTCTTTCAAAGCATCAGTTGAACCGCGAGAGAAACTTTCCTGCTCTACAAATCAAATCAAAAAGTTCTGTCCATGTTAAATCCATGTGACAGCTCACATACAATGACATATATTCTCACTCGAAGAGCAATCATTTAATCAATTTTTTCTTAGTTTAACATTGTTATCTTTTGTAGAAGGAAATGATTTTTAATTTTAATTTAAAATTACTATTATATATATTGCTCAAAATTATTACCGACGTATATAAGCAAATTTTGTTTATCGTTTTATTAAAGTATTAATAAAGTATGTATATAAAAATTATTTCTTAAAAAAACATAAGGGACATGAAATTGTACGCTACGTGGAGAATCACCCATATGTTTTTTACAAGAAAATGAATTGACATAAACTATTTTTGGAAAATCGAAAATCGTCTCGACTATAAATCTTTCTTTATGAAAACGAAAAAAATCTTAAGGGATTATTTTTTCAATAGTATTTTATTCTCTCGACAGTTCATTGTTGTTGGTCAGGCGGCAAGAATGATAATTAACGGCAATTCTGTGCTTAAAGCTGGGTTCAGCAAATATGTCCTCTCTCTCATCTTTAAGAAGAAAAGCACATAACGTTGAATTCCAGAAAACCATAAAGCTGCCTGCTGCCTTATCCGAGAGATAATGTCTCAGCTACGAGATCGCTTCTGCTTTCTACAAATTCAGTAGCTTTGAGAAAGCTCTGGCTCGATTGGATAACAAACATTTTATCGAGTTTCATTTTCCGAGCCGAGAGCCTTTTCGACATTAAATCTTAACAGCTTCTTCGGTAATAAATAATATTATGCACACGAAAACTCTCGCTCAGGGTGCCGTGGGGCAATTAAATAAAATGTGATATCGGTTCGAGTTATGACTAGAATCTTTATAGTTTATGACCTTCGCGAATTCCTTAAATTTAGAAATAAAATTCACTTCTTTATATACAGATGTGAAATATACAGATGAAATAAAAAACAACACAAAAGGTTGAATATATCCTTAAACTTCCTTGACAACGTTTTGAAAGTAATTAGATAATTCTTTTTCTTCCTGAAATAATTTTTTTTATGTCATTGCTAAATTTTCTTTAAATTTGGGATCTGACATTCGTACACATGCCATCTGGTGTTGAAAAATGTAACTAGTTTTGGATAACTGTTTGTGTCACTTGCAATTGTAGTTCCGCTGTCATTGTTAATTATTTTATCATTATGAATGAAGCTACATTTTTACCGCGTGAGAAATCTTCCTGCAGGATTAAGTGTTCTGTGAGAGGCTGTGGCAGTACTGTAGCCAAAAATTTAAGCGTAATTTTCCATAAATTTCCGAAACCAAAACAACGAGTAGTGGATGTGAAAAATAGGTTCGATAATTTTGAAAAAGTCGATCAATTAAAGGCCTGGAAAAATGCTTTAAAAATAAACAGTATAAAACCTTCTATGAGAGTATGTTCTCTGCATTTCAAAAGAAGTGATTACATTTTGCCATGTAAGTTTAAGATTTTAAAATTTGGAGGTTATATAATCTTTCATATTACCCGTGCATGTGAACATTTTGAAAGTTAATTTATCACTGTAAAAACGGATAAATAAATTTTTTTTCACTTCTTGTTAACAGACTTTTACAGTGAAAAATGAAATACATACATTTATAAATTTTCATATAATTACATGAAATATAAAGGAAAATACAATACTTTTCTTGCACATGTATCGTTGGATTTGAGAAAATAATTTGTATAAAAATAAGATTTCTTTTATATTTTTATTTATGTTTGTAAATAGGAATGTAAATAGTAATTTTGTATTAAAAAAATTCACTTATACATTTATTAAATTAAGCAATATTTTTTAAACGATTTTAAAAACGATTTTTAAACATGCATCCCATGTTATTCCCATGTAAATTCACTAAAAGTGTTACCCAATTTACGCCATATTGCTTTAGGCCCCGCCCCCATGTCAGATCCCAAACTTTCTTAGAAGTGTTGAAAAATCGAACACAACAAGAAAATCGGAGGTGCATTTTACTTTCAATAAAAATGTTTCGAGGTACCCCATATAGAGTATTGCATATATTTGCTCTGCATTTTTCCGAAGCACTTTCAACACGTCGAGTTGGACATGTGGATTAAAATAAAAAATATGTTTAATAGAATAAAAAATTTGGGTTCAATGAATTTTTTTTTAAAAAACACCTAATTCACTACGAACACCACAATGACAACCATGAGCATCGTTAATCACCACACACCTACTATGCCGACGACAAGCGATTCACTTCATTCATTAAATCGATAGATCGTTTGCACTACATTACTCCCTTTTACTCTACATTATTAAATTTTTAATTTATTCATTAAATGAATGAATTAAATCGATATAATAATTATATTTATATTATTCCATATAATTATATTTATTAATTATATTATATTTATTTATAAGGTACTCCCTTATGAAAAATAATTACTGAAATAGTTACTTGTATAATTATTTGAATATCTATTAGATTAATTATTGAAAACTCCAGTAATTTTTTCGCGAGATGTACTTTTCTAATAAAACAAATTTTTTTTTAATTTCAATGGAATCGTAATTTTGTGTTAAATATATATTCCTATACATTTAATTCACAACAAAAAACTATTACGCAGGCATAGGAGCTATAAAAACTTAATGCGCAACAAGTCAATTTTTAAAAAACGTATGGCGAAAAATTACTAGAGGTTTCCAGTAATTAATCCAGTAGTTAGAACAATAATTATTCCAGTAAGTATATCTAATAATTATTCCACTAATTATTTTTCATAAGAGTTCATCCAAATAGAATCAAGTACTGTGAAAAAAAACCACCGAATCAGTATCATCCACCCAATGATGCGTCGATCAAAAAATTAGTCGACTTCAACAGCACTTGCTGGGGTCCGGTGTGTTGAGGTGTTTAATTTGACTTAACCAAAAGTAGACCATTTACCATATAATTATCCATGATCATGATCTAATATCAATTTTATGTTGAAATATATTTAAAACAAACAGTCACACTAAACAATTGCAAAGAACCCAAAAATGCTAATTTTACCATAAATTTCTCGATACAATATAAAACAATTGAATAAATAAAATAAAGTCGAGCAAAAAACAAATTATATATGTATCACAAAATAATAAATAAATAATATTGAAATTATACTTTAGCATTCCTTTATTCATTTAAATTAAATTATTATTGTTAATTATTTAATTAACAAGTATTTAACATAAATATCATTGAGAAAAACAATTTCAATTTAGAATTATGTAAGGGGATAAAATAGTAGCTAATAGACCGAGTCTTTTAAGTGATATGAAGCAGAATCAAAGAGTGTTATTGTAGTTGACCTGCTGTATATTTTGTGCAAATCAGTCTATCCTACACTTTGGTACTACCAATGCGACTTAGGTGAATGTAACCCTGCCCTGAGGCTGTTAAACGAACTTCGTATTTAGATAGTCAATATCACCCAGAAGGCGACATGAGAAAAGGCAAGTGGATAGCTTCCCTTATCGTAAACAATTTGTACAGTTAGTCACATTAAGTATGAAATTTACAAATATTTATTTATATATTTTATTTATTTATATATTTTACTTATTTACATATTTTATTTATTTATATATTTTACTTATTTACATATTTTATTTATTTATATATTTTACTTATTTACATATTTTATTTATTTATATGTTGTAACGCGGTATTTCGTCGCTCAAAAATAACCAAAAATTATTAATAATATTTATTTGTTTTAAGACATAAGTCTATACAAAGAGGTTGCGATTGTATTACATTATTTATTGTACAATTATTTTTTGTTTTATTTTATTTTATTTATCTGCCATCGATTCAACGAATTGGTAAATTTTTTTAACCGTTTGACATTGCGGATTATATAAAATTTCAAAAAAGCGTTCTTTCTTGCAGTTTCATCTACTAGGTTGCCCAAACAATGTTCTCTTTCTTTATTATGACATACACATTCTATTAAAACATATGAAATCCCTTTTCCAGGATAGAGGAGCCACAGTCGTCACAGACATTTACCATTTCTAAGTTTATTAATTTGTTATTTATTAAAATCCTGCCACTATAATTATTCAACAGTCTTATTTGAGCGATAATTCTGAAATATTTTAATGGGATTTTCAAACACAAATATTTTTGAAGTCCTTCATATCTCGGTAAATAAGGCAACATCTGTAGTGACTGTGACTTCTGCAATTGTGATACATCTTCATCATACAACAGCTTTTTATAATCGGAAATTCAAGTGTCTTTACATCGATTTATTGTTTCTAGGTTAATATTATCTAGTTCGTTATTTCCTTCTTTATCGTTTCAAATATTTTTTCCACTTGCATACACCAGTTAAATTTATATAATTTTATATCTTTTTTCTTTGCTATTTTTTTCAGTTGTAAGGAACAGATTTTTAGGTACCTATAATCTTCCATAGCTAAAAATTTTTCTATATAATTTAAAACTAATTTGAAACACATTTACTGGATCCAGTTTCCAATCTTATGGCATAGCCTGGAGTGGCGCGTGGTATATTCAATATTTTTTTATAATATAGAGATTGAATTTTTTCTATTTCTTGAAAGTATCTTAAACCCCATACGTATATTGCATAATTTAGGACACTTAAAACCAGGCTATCTAGGAGTTTTTTTATTAGCAGCCAGGAATCCAATTTCATTCTGTTTATCAGAGAAATCGTGTTGTTTAATGAAATATCGGTTCTGATTTGTCCTTTTATTTTTGTTATGAAAAACTCTTGCGAGGCATTAAGGATTTACGTTGAATGACAAAGATGTTAAAGACATCATCACTATATTGAACAATTGAGATTGGAAGTCATCAACGGAAGATGTTCATCGTGTATATATTGTGATGTAAGTCTCAAGTATTCAAGAACACCAGGAAGACGATCTGTCAAAATACTACTGTCAGTCATTTTTCTATGGACTTCTTACTTCAATCAATTCAACATCGGATGGTTCAGGAATCTGCGTTACCAACGTCCGCGTATCGATTATCGATCGCGGATATTGTATTGAATATTAATTAAGCAAAATGACACCGAGAAGAGAGGCCGCTGATTAGCGACGCTTTCGAGTTTCACTCGTCTTCCATTTTTCTCCCTTTCTCATCTTGGTGTTCATCGAGTTTATTCTCTTTTAGTGAAATATTTCAAAATGTAAAATTAATAATTGTGAGACGAAGCAATGATCGTCGTCATCATTTAAATTCAGACTGTGAATCCCAATTATTTAATTCTAGGGTCATTTCCTTCCGAATCGATCTCATCAATATTAAAATATAATTGTATAAATAAAATTTGAATAATGTCTTTTGGCTTTCTGACAATTTTTGACTTTTTCTAAATTTTGAAGTGAATATAAATAAATCTTGAAATTGTTGTCAATTTTGTGTAATTAATAGTGTTCATCCCCCTCTCCGCAGTTTATTGTTGCAGTAAGGTAGCAATAAAGTACCTGATCTAGTTTTTCCTATATGTAAAATTATAATCTTTTACTTTGTCAGGTTATTTAACTGTTTTCTGCTTTAGTTATTTTCCATAAAATAACTTGGCGTCTGGCAATATTAAAAATTAAACAAGTCTAGATAACGTGTTTTTGAATGTGAATATAAAAATAAATTATAATCCCAAAATTTATTTGAATTTAAGTAATAAATAATTTGTAATATTTGAACTATCCGTGTTACAATAATTATTATCTATAGATTCTATTAAATATCTTCACAACATGGGATATCCTATTTTCATCCTGTGATATTTCTAAGATAACTGATAAAAATAACTGGTCAATACTGCCAGAATTATTTGTATGTCATTTTTCTAAAGGAGAGATAATTTCAGGTTATACGTTGCCGGAAATATTTTGTTTCATCAAAAACGTGCAGTATATTTATAAATGAAAATCTTATCTAAAAAAATAATTTAAAAGTAAATATGGGGAATGTAAAAAACTGCGTACATTTCAGGAATTTTTTTCTCAAACACATTTAAATAAATCGATGCGAGATTTAGTGTATGTTTTCTTATATATTTAAATCTTTGAAATATAATTTTTTGATTAAATGAAAATAGAATTTAATAATAAAATAAACGCCATATATGTAACGTCTCGCTGCTGAAATTTTCCCATTGCGTACAACCTAGGGTCCACAATTCTTATCCAAAACAAAAAAACAAAATTTTTTCTTTAAATATACATTATTGCCTTCTGTATGAATTAAAAGATTTCAATAGAAAGTAAAAACTGACATTTTTACATGACTTTTTAAAAAAAAATTTAATTTTCGCCAAAAAAAATCTCATTTTTTCTTTAAAAAAAAGCACTAAATTTAACTCTATCAAAAACAAATTTAATTCATACAGAAGAGACACTTTTTATCTTCAAAACAAGCCCAGGTAGACCTTAATCGGTTGAATAGATTTTTGTCTATCGTGTACGCAAACTACAAAAACAATGTTTTGAGAAAAACGAGTTTAAAGATTGAAAAACATATAAGTGCTGTTTTTTAAAAACTTACGGCAGTCACAGGCCTCGATGAACGACTATTTTTTTTATGGGTAGCTCTTAGATAAGACGACATTTTACTGATAAATGGTAATTTTAATGGTAGATGTAATAGTAGATAAGCGCAACAAATTATGAAAAGTATTAGAGACCGCGAGTGGATTCGCGCGCCAGGCCACGCGCTTTATTGCGTTCTACAAGCTGTAACTCGAAAAATACTTTGTATTTTGACATAATATTTTAAGAGCATATTCTCTGATAGTTGTACTTTCAGTTAAGACAACTTTTAAAAAATCGATTTTTTTGACCCGATAAAGTAGGCGCCCCCCTTAAATATCCCCTAAAATATATTATTGCAAAAAATTATTATTTTTTCATTTTAAACAAAACGATTTGAAATAAATATTAAAACCCTCTATTGCAAATAATATAAGACTATATGATACAATAAAAAAATTTGGAAAACAACTTTTGAAAGATTTATTTACGAAAATGTTTCCAGAATTATGATTTATTACACCATAAAAACAAGGTGTGAAACATCGTGAACTCTTTTCTCAACAGCAAGAAATTCAATAACAGTGGTATTGCACTCGCCAAATAAACGAAGTTTTCTTACTCCTTTCAATATACCCTCGTTAATCGTGCTCGGATCATCTTAAATCTTATACACGCTTTTGTTTGAAAAAAGTCAAAGCTTTCTTTTAACCATATAATAAAAATTGAAACTAACGAAATTAATAACCCTTTTATTGCAATTATAAAGTTTTTTAATCAGATTATTTAAGTAGAAGATCCAGATGATTAAAGAATGCAGGTAGATGATGTAGGGTCAATTCTATAAATGTTTGTGCCAACTATTATCTACTAGAACAACATATTCTCAAAGTTTTTAAAACTTTCCCTACTTGGGGAATTTTAGGAATAATCTCAATGACTTTATTTACGAGACCCATGACGCAAAAGAAAACAGTTAATTTTTCATAATTGCATGGAGTAATTTAAAAAAATGTAACCTATTGGATTTTATATTGCAAGTTTAGATTCTAATAAAAATTTTAATTTTATAATTCTAGAAGTAACTTTATTTCATTCTCTCTTCATTTATACTACTAGTAAATGAAACTTTAGTAAAAACAAACAACTTAAAGCAATATTATGATTTAGTCAATCAAGAATAATGTGTACAAGACCTGATAATTTAATGAACATTATTATTACTAAACTTTCCTAAAGAGATAAACCAATCGATATCGCTAATTATTTTAAAGGATCAGAGATTGTACTTAGAAATTATTCTGGGTGTAACTGTATAACAGCAGTAAATATGATTAAATAATAATAGTTGAATATATAACGAAGAACTGGAACAGGTGATTGTCTGCAGAAATTTTGGATTTCCACGAACATCGTGTGAATATAATGAGATCTTGGTTAAGTCTTCCGTTAAGTCTTACTTTGCATCAAAGGTGCATCGACAACCTGGAAGAGAAAATTAATGAGACAAGATAAAGGGTTCTATCTGGCAACGAGAAGGATTTTTATAACGAACTTCACTGCCAAAACTGAAAGAGGAGTATCTAAATAATATAAGCCAAAGTAAGAGAAATTCATCTACTGAGGGCACAGTGAGCGCAGTAGCTTTGCCGTGAGAGCTTAATTATCTAATTAATTAACCTCAATCAGAACGATGAGTAATTTCTCGCTTCGTTGGCGCCTTTGCCAAAGAGACTTTCTTGTCACACTGACTGCAGGGTGACTTACGCCTGAGTTCACGGGAAATCGATTACATTTCAATCGTAGTAGTAGAAAGGTAGGGGAGATCTTTGAACGAAGAGAAGATCTGCAGTGAATGTGTAGAATATTGGCAAATAAAATTGCGGACAGTTAAAGAATTGCTTGAAGTCGTGGAAGTAAATAAAATTTAAGTTTTTGTAAATACTACAGTCAGTTTAAGATTCGTTGAAATTAGTTACATGAAGATAGTAGTTTTACTTCAAAACTTTTTTTATGTTTCTTTTACTGTCTTTACATTTACAGATTAACTAGTTGGAAAAAAAAATTGAAAATTTAATTAGTATTTTTGTACTTTCCAAAAAATTGATTGTTAAAATTCGAAATATTAAAAATTATGTAATTCTAATTATTTACACAATTTTCAATATTTCTAATTCATTTTTTAAGTTGTTTCATTAAGTTCCATCAATAATTTGAAATGTTCGATTCTTCTATACAATTTTAGTCTATTATGCACGTTATTTCAGTTGATGCGTAGCTGCCAACTACTTGTTGTCTACGTTCGACAGGGATAAATGTTACTTGCAGATTGTCAGAATGTATTGGATCTATTGCATCGGTCTTTGATTAATGGAACGATTGTAACGGTCCGAATTGTTACAATGCAATTTGACTTACCTTGGTACCCAGCCGGTGTTTGTATAAAGTGACAAACCCATGGTAAGAGTGCCACTGTGACATGCAACGCGTGACAACTAATTATTCATTCCAAAACGATAGGTCGTTCAATGAATGCATAGGCATGCCTGAATGTCTGTGGGACTGTCACTTCAATTCTTATCAAACGTATTCACATTCTATTACCTGCTACCATATTCACAATAGCCATGGTTTACGATTAGATTTGTATATCGTTCCATTGTTCCTTGCAAAATAAATGTAGATATTAAAAATCGTTAAAACAAATGTAAAAGTACTACTTCAGTGCTCTCCAACTTTTTTTTGTAATTGGCTTTCCCTAAAACACTTATCTGGATTCACCCCTGTGTTACTGTTCCATTAAACTCATCGTTAGTCCAAAATAATACAGAATAGTTCCATAAGGGTTTACACTTTTTTCATAATTCCAAAATAACCTAATTACAATATGACCTGATTCACAAACATAATTTGAAACCTGTCTATAAAGGATCTATACGAATTGTATATTGGCTGAAATTTAATAATTTTAAATTTAAAGATTGAATTTTAAATGAAACGATTGTGAAAGTTTTATTAATACAAAATAATTTAATGATTAAAAGCAATAATCAGCGCGCGAAGGTATCGTAAATTAATTAGAAATCATTAAAATTAACCCGTTATAAATCAATACGTTATAACGAATAAGATTAATATTACCCGTTAACATCAATAGATATTGTTTTGCAATTGAAATCGATATCATCTAAATTATTATTATATTAAATTGATATTACTAGTTTCATCTTTATAAAGACTTAATCATAGTTAAACAAAAAATTATTTTGTATAAAGATAATAAAATACTTTCAAACTGTTAATATGGATAACATTGTGATCTGTAGAGTAAAGTATTAATGAGAGTCATAAGATAGGGTGAGGAACAGTTTGTTTTAAGTTTAGCAGTCCCTCACGCAGTATGAATTTCTTCGAAGGAACCCTTTAGACTTTCAAGCGTCACAACAAGCACGATGTCTTCATTACTTTAATGGAGTGCGAGAGCATGCTGGGATACAAGAAAGGAGATGACAAAGCAATTTCAGAAAGGAGTAGGTTTGATATGTCGCTTTGATAATCTCGATTATGAAATTGGGAGAATCGTAATCTCAAATGCAAAAGGCCACTAGAAGCGCAAGATATACCGCGAGAATAAAGACCAACGGAGAAATAAAAGGCTACGTAGCCATTCTTCAGTTATAGAAGTATACATTTCCTCGTAACGAATGAAAAGCAATGAAAAGAAAGAAAGTAATATCGCCTTCGAAGTCATCGAAGCACCCCTCTTGCGAACAAAAGCGAAAAGAGCTTTTCAGAAATTCGTTCAAAGCAATTCAAGTTAGAACTTAACTTTTGCGGACAAGAGGTTCCCATTATATTTGCTTCGTATCAACTCTTCGCACTTCGTCATACCATGGTTTTTAACAAACTAAATTCCCTAATGAGCTTTTACTCTGGGACTTTTCAAATTTTTAACTTTATTTAACATTAAAAAAATTACTTTAGTGCTTTAGTAAGAGAAATAGATTTTATCAAAGACCTCAATTTTTTATAAAGTTAAAATATGACTAAAAGATTTCTGTAAACAATAAATAACCTTTCAGAATATCCTATAGATGTCCTAGGAATATTCATTCGATTTAGTGACGGACCCCAGACCCAAAACTTGTGATGCAAATTCAAGCATAAGTCTTTTTAAGATCCGGAACTTTAAATATCCTGATTGCATTTTACAGACATCTGAACTGCCAGAAGCTGTAAGTTATGTTGCTGCAAATTTGGTTTATTGTTTTCTCAAGGACATTTAATATTACTGTAATATTGCAAGCCCTGAATAACATTATTTTATCAGCATTACCAAAAAATCATCATATAATAATTTCTAGAAATGATGATGATATTTCACCTTTAAGACTTCCAAGCTGTTGCTAAGGGATATATAGGGTTGTCATGGAAACTGTTGAGGACCTACTGTTGCACCCTGCGCTTAATACATACCCATGCATACATAGCATATTTATTTGCATGTCAAGTACGTATGTATTGTTTGAACACGCATTTTGAATATGTCATGAGTGTGTGCTACAGAGCACATGCGTCATGTGATTATGTATCTATGTCAGTGGTATCAAACCCTGCTGCGGGGTATTGAATGTTAAAGACAAAAGAATAAGACAGCGCATAGAAAGGAAAAAACCTTTTATGAGAAAGGATGAAAAATAAGAGTGTCTACTTCACGTTGCTGTGCATTACGCAAAAAGTAATTGCTTTGAAATATAGATATAATGATTAATGCTTTTCCTTTTTAAACCTTCTGTTGTTGGCTGAAAAAAGTATGGGTTAAGATTGAGTAGCATATATACATTACTCAATTTGAAATTCATCAAAAAATTAATCAAAATTATTTGAATGTTAATGGATATTTCTATAGTGTTCCCAAGATATCCACAATATACGGATGTTATGAAGGAACATAACCATTTTAATCAAATTTGGTGCACATCGCTGCATACGTTATACTGTATATTAATTCAAAATGCAATACAGATTCATCACTCGAATAACAGTCAAACGACGATTCGTCCTTTTGTTATTTAGCGTTGGGAAAGTGATAATAATAGTTCGAAATTTGGAAGTTTCGTTTTAATTTTAGAGATCACTGATCACAAAATTGAATCTGTTTACCTTTTCCAAAAAAGATTAATTTCATGGATTAAAACAAAATATATGGACCTAACAAAACATTTTATTTCTCTGACGGTGCAGCAGCAGAATATAAAAATAAAATTTTTGTATTAATTAACTACATCATTTTGAAGAATTTAATATACAAACAGAATGTCACTTTTTTGCTACATCCCATATAAAAAGTGCTTGTAATGGAATTGGTGGTAAAGTTAAAAGGTACGTCAGACGGAAAAGTTCGCGGAGACCTGACACTGTACCAATTTCATTACCTAAAGCATTTTTAAATTGGTTAAAGACAAATTTAACACCATAACTTTTGACTTTTGTTCCAATGATGATCATGAGTTAAAAAATCTGAAAAGATTAAAAAACGTTTTAGAATATGTCATCTGCTGGCGCTGCTGAGCAAGACGCGCCAAAAGGATGTTACAGTAAAAATTGTAAAAAAATGTTTCTCGAAAAAATCAAAAAACACCATTTTTATATATACGGGGTGTTTCAAGTACATAATAAGCTTTCTTTAGAAAAAACCTATCGCCATCTGCTTATAAACAAACATCAATTCTAGCAAGTTTACTACGATCGTTTTAAAGATAATAATTTAAGCTATTTCTTCCGTTTCATTATTAGGATGAGAACATAAAAATTAATTACAAAAGTCAACTTAAATTTTCTTTTACAAAGTTAAATTCAACAGAAAATTTGTTTTCGAAACTTTTACACTTACTGTCCAATATAAAATGATAGATCAAAAAAAAATGTTTGTTAATTCAGTTCGGCATTAGGTTCTAGCATTTTAATTCGCTGAACGTGCGTAATTACAGCTGCCTGCGTTTTGTCTCGCAGTAAACTCGTTTAATGACTACATGTAAAAATACCCTACGCAGCGTCTTTATGATCGCTACCCCATATTCATTCCCTTGAGTTTCGAAAAGAGCTATAACTTTGTAGTTTTATGTAAACTGTATCAGGCCATGAAACCCGGAAAGAATGGTATTTTAATGGAGATTGGTAAATACCATTAATATCCATGAGATTCAGTAAGCCTTGACATGCTGTTATTTGCTTCGCTGCCTTAGTCGTAAATAGTTTACACATATGAAAATGCACAATTCGACTGCAAAATTTTTGTATATTTTAAAAGCACTTAAAGCAAGGTACTTTTGAAGGATTCGATGCATAAAATTCATCGTTTCAAATTTTATCTGTTGAATGACAATGTAATAAAACACTTCATTTTAATAGTAAAATTAATAAGGCGTTGCCAAGTTAAAATATACATTTTTATGGTCATTTTATGAGTAAAAGATTAAAAATCTGAATCTGAGATTAAAAATATTAGATTGGTTCTAGTTCTAGTTAAATAGTAAAACTGTGCAAGAAAACAGTTTGCATATGACGAAATAAAAATTTAAACATTGACCTTTAAGGCCCAAAATCAAAAGACCAGATATCATACTCTTTTAACATTTGATTAGACTTTTTGTACAAATCGTACAAGAAATTGTAAAAAATTTTATTTTTTAACCTATTCAGTGATAAACCATCTGCGCCCTGGTGGATTGTGAAACCGAGAACTGACTAATCTTGGTCAAGGTATAGGTTCGGTCTGAGGCATTAAATTGCAAAAAATAATCAGAATATTGTAAAAATGTCATTAAGAATTTTAAATAAATAACTTTCTAGTTGATTTTAATAATATCATGGCGTACCTAATTAAGTTTTTATTAATAAATTTTTGTAAGTATAGTTAAAAGGAAAAAAATACATCCACGAAGTGCTCTTGAACGCCATCTATTGCTTAACGTATGTACGACTCCGGCAATATAAGCGTACCATGGTAACTCCAACTGTTTTGTATATTTATTATATTTAATATTACATTTAATTATTAAGTACTATCTTATTGTATAAATAACAATAATAAATACTATTTCTATTAATTAGATAGGAAAAAAGTACATTTTGTAACATTTTCTTTTTTTAATCCACAAAATACAATAAATCATGACAGATAAATACACTGCACTTTTCACAGCAAATATTAATTAATAAAACCCTAATAACACAAGATATCTTGGGATATATTGATAATATCCCGCAGATATCCTAGGGATGTCCTATGGATATCAAAAGGATCTCTTAAGGATATCCAAAAACGTATTTTTCGCAGTTTCAAAATTAGCAGAGAAAAAATTTTGGAGTAAAATCAAAATTTCTATTGTTAAAGAATTCAAAGTTTATCCGGATAAGAAAATTGAATTTATTTACGATTATGACAATGAGATTGAGGAATTGGACTTTTGTTACGAAAATAAGATACAGTGAGGAAATTATGCTAAAAGAATTGACCGGTGAGGAACTAAGTCCTTTCCAACCACCTAAATTTAATCTATATTATTGACCCAAATGAAGGCCGATAATATATTTGAGAAAAAATAATTTATGTGTGTCTATTGTAAGAAGGAAATATATTCCTCATTTATGGATTCTTAAAACTGTCCAAGGTGCAGGTCTATTTACATCCATAAATGGAAATCCTATCGATACAAACATGCATAAATTATGCAAAATTTTTTTTATAAATACAATCTACTTTTTGTTGCAGAAATTAAGAAAAGGATTTGTTGGATTTAATGCGAAACGGCTTGATACCTTCTGAGTGTCACTACTTTGACAATGAATTTAAATCACATGTCTATATCAATATTAATAAAAGTTATGTTATAATCTTTCCTAAGAAAATTGCCTATTTATATTGATATACTATTGGACAAGACTAATTAGCCAGGGTGACAAAGGTGCGAGTCTTGGGAGTACTCTTATGTAATATGATCTATCCTTCAATGATCATATTGCAGGTATAATTTCTAAAGCACTAAGAGCATTGAGATTTTTCATGAGATGTTCATCGATTTTTCACAATATAAATACACTTAAAATTTCATATTTCTCTCTGGTCAGACCATTATTGGAGTATGTTTCTTTAATTAGGGTACCTTTCTATACAATTAATAAAGTTTGAATTGAACGAATACGAAACAGATTCTTGCGTTTTGCAGCACAACTTCATTTGCCTTTTGACAGATACACTCATGACGACAGTAATGTGCGTATACTTTTGAACATTCCTTTGATAACATCCAGATTTTTGTTTGCCGATTTAATTTTTGTATATAAACTCTTTAATAATTTAATCCAATGCCCAACATTATTAGCCATGATTAATTTTAATGTTCCATCTAGAGTGTCTAGAAATTATTCAGTGTTTTCTAAATCATTTCATAGAACTAATTATGGATATCATTCAATGATTAATAGAATTTGTAGGGAGGCTAATCAATTTTTGATTCAAATTGAATTTTTTGATAATAATGTAACAAGATTCACCACATTACTACAAAGATATGTACTGGATCCTAATACAAAATTTTTTTCTTATTCCTTATGACTCCCATAACATAAATTCACTTGAATTTTGATTTTTCCCTGGCGGATCTCGAAATCGGAATGTACGCTGAATTCGTTGTACATTCGTTACACATTGGTTAAAGATTTAGTTGGAGTGAAAATTGTGTAGAAACTGAGTGGAAACTGTGGAAAAGTGTAATAGAATTGAATAATAAAAGTATTTAGTGATGGATTTGTGCTGTATTTGTGATAAATTAACGTGTTATTATTAAATAAATAAAGTTTAAAATGTAAAATGTTCGCGTAAGTGAGTTTGACAGGCTAGGGAATTTTCTAGTGACATCCAAATTGATAGTCGATAAAGAAGTTGAGCCGCCGACTTTGCACGGTAGGTGGCAGCATTCATACTTTCTCCTTTTTGAAAATTCTCTTTTTCAATTGTAAATAGAAAAATTAATAAGTTATATAGTTTCTATGTTGTCATTTTTTTTAACAATTGAATTTTTGAAGATTGTTTAATGAGATAAATTAAACTTGTATAATCGATGCAAATTGTTGTTTTTTAATTAAATTCAATTAAATTAATTTAATCATAATTTTAATAAAGAAAACTTTTTTTTGCATTTTTAATGCAAATTAAGTAATGAAATATTTTATTTTTTAATCATGTCATTTTAACATTTTCTGTTAAAAATTTACGAAACATTAAATAGTCAAAAATTGTTCTCTGGAACAATTCTCCTATGTTTTAGGAAATTTAGTTACCTGCGAATTTCTCTTAGGCGACATTACGCTATCTCTTCAAAAAAGTCGACTTGTTATGATTTTTTTAATGAAAGAAAGATTTCGTATTATTTAGCCGTACCGACAATTTCCGACAGTAGTGTCCAAAAAGAAGAAATGTATATAAAGTACTTCTCGTGTTTTGTTTCTTTGAACAACAATAGAATTTCAAAGTAAATATTAAATTAGTTCAGCGTTTTTACGTGGAACAAGAGGATTGAGAAAATCTGAGTCTACGACTTCCGGTTTCTTTTTTATAATTAGAAACGTCCTTATGCATTATAACAATAATGGAGTGTGCTCTGAACGCCTGGGGGTATATCGTTTGACATCAAAGTGACACCCCAGTCAACATGCAGCGGAGTGCGACTAATGAGATTCATTTTACAGTTTACCCTCGCGATGCTTACTTTTGTGTACAGAAGACTCTTTACTTACACCGAATATCGTATACTACGATCATTTCAATGATGAATGCATTTATCACGATAGGAGCACAAGTTTCAATATCAGATTGTGAAAAGCATTATTTTCTTCGTTTGAAAGTATCCTTCAGGAGTTGCATCCTTTTATAATCATGTCAATATATGAAAACATAAATTATTTGTAAAAAATAAAATATTATTTTATTTATCAAAATTGATGATATTTTGATATTTATTAAAATATCAGTGATAATTTGATGAAATAGAAATTTATATAAAAAGGTTTTTGAAAAAATATGTAATTTTAATAGCATCAATAATAATGGCAGTAATGATAATTATAATAATAAAAATAACAACTCTGTTATCAGGACGCAGTGATTACCTTCCACCGTATAAATTCCATGTTATATCACAGACGATGCATCAATGTCTTGGGACATTGCTAGAATGTCTGAGTAACTATTAACGGAGGTAGTTTAGAGTCCATACTAGATGGATTTAAAGGGAAAAGCATAATGGGATTGCAACAAACTGCGAAGTAAGGAGTGTTGTGCTCGTGCAGTTACGAGGTCCAGAAAATGTTGAAATCTTGAAACGAACTGAGAAACGTTAACAGAACGATTGAGCTATAATCAAGAAGGTAAGGAAGAAGCTTAAAGTAAGGGACAACAGTGACGATTATCTTTTATAGTTAAACCATTCGTATAGTTAAATGCTCCTGTACGTTAAAATTTTATTTTTAAAAAGTGAAAAGCCGTTTAATTTCGGATATATGGCAAATAGGTATCTCATTTCTTGTCAGTTCATTGTAACTTAAAATGTAAAAAAATTATATACTTATATCATTAATATTCCATTGGAAATGTTTGATCGAATCCATTCATAACGCAACCATTTTACACACTAGACTGGGCACTCTCAAACAGTAATTACAGTTCCACGATATGTCGCACTGAGTATGTCCCTAAGCTCTATTCGTATTCGTGCGTAAGAAGATAGAAGCATGTGAATATTCAACTAAATATTAGCTTGGATCTCAATGGGTGCCTGCTGTTTCGAAACTCTGGTTTCTGGATAGACGTATGTACTGTCGTAATGCGCTGATAATACAAACGTGCAAGTATTAGTCTTCACCTATTAGTTACTGGCATAGTCAGATCAGAATACGTACATAACATCAAAGCCAAAGGCATAGTTGTACCCTAGAGACGTGCTATGACGTATCCGAAGCCCCAGGTCATGGTCGATAGTTTTGGATTTCTGTCTAGGGCAGCCAATAGTACATCGAATCTGATGAATATATCAAAAAAAATATTTATAATGTTTGAGAACGAAGTATTTTTCAGTATTAGGGTACATAAGTTACTCAATATTCCACACAGCACCAAAAATTTACTGCACATTTATAAATCTTTATGTGCAAACTTCGGTAGGTTGAGTTTCGAGGTTTAGTAAAGGTTGTATAGATATTAAAATGTCCGCCCTGATTAAATTTTTGGTGCGAAAGTTCACTGAACATTTAAATTTAAATGGATAAATGGATTCTATGATTTCAACACAAAAAAAAATTAATATAACCATGGAATATTTTCTCAATATCACCTGAATATCCCCTCAATGTCATTGGAATGTTATATCTGTACCTCTGTACCACTTCTTTTCAGAATTTTCCCCAACATTACAAAATTCAAAATTAGAAGTGGGAACAAACCCTTATCAACGCAAGTTTGCATAAGTTCATCAGTTCAATTCAAATTGTACATTACATCACTTCTACAAAGAGTTCAATTCAATATTTTTAAACTTTCAAAATCTCAATTCTAAGTCAAGTTCAAAATTCAAAAAGTTCAACAACAATTTCAGAACTACTTTTACAAAATTTCAAAAGTTCTACAAAAAGTTCAATTTATTACTTCAAGAGTTTAATTCTAGATTTCAAACTTTCAAAATTCAAATTCTAAAATACATCACTTCTATATATCTATTCAAATCTAAAAGAATCATTTCCGTTGGAAGAAAGACGATTGATCCATATTTTTGCAACTAATTAAGGCAAGTTTCAACAATAAAAAGTAAGTATAAAAATTTTTTACGTTTATATTACTTTCTTCGTTCCTTCCTTTCTTTTTCTATAAACTTTCACAATTCCCAATTTCGAAGAATAACTGTCGTATGTACAGGGAGTCAATTATGTAATTTGATTTGACTTTGACGTCAAAGTCAAATTTTTTTTTTGATTGCAATACGTCAAATTGCTATCAAAAAATAAATTTGAATGCGACGTTAAATTGAAATAAAAAATTAAATTTTAATTTAACGTCTAAGTTAAATAAAACAATGAATTTGTTGAATTAAATTTGACATCGACGTTAAAATGAATTTGATTTTGACGTCAAATCAAATTACATAATCGACACCCAGGCAGTTATTTCTCAATTAAATATTTTTATTCCTAATTGTTTCTAATTTTATAAATACCTTTGTTTCCTAAATTAGTTAAAACCACAATTATAATTATCGAAGTTAACAAATTTTATTCCTTGAAAAGTGTGTAATTTCTTATTTTATTTTCATATTTAATAGAATCAAATTAAAATCATTCCCGACTTATTGAATGATAATCTAGACTAAAAAATTAAATTAATACAATAATTATAATTAAATTTTCTGTTTTAATTATTTTTATCGTATAAAATAATTATTTATGTTACATTACGTAACAGGAATATTCCCATGAGGCGGAGATTTTGATTTTTTTGGAAGATCAAGGAAATATTCCACGATGATATTCAGAAGATATATCTTGTTGCTTGGGTGTTGAATCAACTTTCGCACAAATTCCGTGAGGAAATTATACAGTTTTTTATGAATTCAAACTTTTTAAATAGCATGTTAATAATTTTTTATTTTACTCTCAATTTCTAATGATTGATATTATTCAGATTTCTGAAACGTCGGAATTTCAATATATTTGACTAACTTGATTTTAGGTGCCATTGTTTTAATTTTGAAAGTATTACTCAAACGTGAAAGATTAAAATTGAAAATAGAGACATATTATAAAGAAGCAATATGTAAATAAGAAGTAATTCCAGTGAAGTTCTTCATCAGCATGATGACGATGTGTACGTGAGAATATTAGCTAATTGGCGCAGATATAATTTTCTCGAAGAAGGATAGAGCAAGAGTTTAATCCCGTTCGACAGGCATGAAAAGAAAATTCGCCCAGACGGACTGGCTGGCACCGCAGCAGTAGTTACAGTGCACGAACCGCGAGAAATAAAATCTTTCGGGGACTTTGAATCGCGATATTATTCAAAGTGCTTCTCGCGATTTCAGAGAGACTCGTGTACATTCCTGCTCTGTCTTTCTTTGTCCGTCATCTTTCTTCTATGTTAAAGTTCTCTGTTATTCACATTCAAGGAAAAGGACTTTTCTGTTCTGAAGTTTTAGACTGCATTCTTCATGAATTCACCTATATACTCAAACATGTGCACGACCGCTTATATTATGCATGTCTCATTTCAGAGAAATGAATATGAAATTCAATAGAAATATTCTGTATTTCAATCTACAGTTTTCAATTCGTTCAAACATAACGCTTCTTGAAAAGTGAAAATTCACAGATATACTTGTCATTTAATTCATGACTTTGTAGAAAGCAAAATCAAATTAATTTCATAAATATCATATCTTCTTTAATTTAACGAACAAACAAAAACATATGCAGTATTTTTTGGAAATAATTAAGAGATACTTTCACTACAGTCAACATTTTTTTTTTCATTAATGAATGGAAAAGTATTTCTATGTGTCAAAGGCAAGAAGAATAAAATGATAAATAAAGGGAAGCAATAGGAAATTGATGTTTTAATGACAACTATATGTTACTGGAGTAAATTGGAAGACACCGTACAATGGACCGTAAATGCAGAATTTTTATGCGACATCCCATCGTCATTTCAGAAATAATAACTTGGGGTAATCATCGACCCTTATGCATTATGCGGAAGTGCATACGTGGAATATGGGTCTCTTGTCTTCATGTTCTTCGTCATTATACAGCGCAAGCATTATATGTCCTCTCCCTAGCCACAGGATAACGCCGTCGTTTTAATTACGGTGGATAAAAGTGCGTGCGAGCTTTCGCAACACGCATGAATTTGCGTACCTTTTTCCCGTTTTTATTAACCATCCTTTCGTTTTTACCAGCCTCTTTTGTATTTATTCTTGTCAACGTCTCTTTTTGCAAAAAAAAGCTCTTGATATTTTTCTTTCTGGGTTAGAAGGTCTTCATTTTACCAGTATTTTTACTTCTATTCCAATTAGTTTTATATTTATTTTACAGTTAATTACAAATATATTTAAGCAGAGAAAAACTGTAAACTTGTCTTTTTAAAACTAACTTAAGAATTGGAAAACATAAAAGTAAATAAAAAATTTTCATATCAAAGAGATGTTGTTTGATGTTTTAAAATTTGTATAAATTTCAATAATTATGATGTTGACAGGTATCAAAAAAAGTTTAAGGTTATAAATAATATATTTACTAACGATTCGATTGCCCATCGGCTATCCTCCAGAATATTACAACTGGAATCGAGAAAACAAATTCTTTTAACTTAATTATAAATAATTTACTAACAAGTTTTGTTATCGAGACTAATTTAGAAGAAACATACCTATAAATATGTCAATCTTACGTTTTTTATATATTTTATAACGTAGATTTGTGGGATTAAGTTCTTTTAATTATTTAAATTTTATATTTTCAATCAAACTACGTTACCGACACTTATTTATTTAATTATTAATATTGCCAGAAAATAGTTTAATATCCCGAAAAAGGAATAGAATATAATTTTACATAGAAAAAACCAGCTCAGGAACACTATTGTTACTTTACAGCATCAATAAACCGGGGAGAGTGGAGAATAAGGATAAACTCCATTATTTACACTATTTATTCATATTCATTTCAAAATTTAGAAAAATCAAAATTGCCAGAAGGCTAAAATACAAGATTCAAATTTTATTTTAATTTTCAGAATTTTTATAATAATAAGATCGACGCAGAACTGTGAAAATACACATTATTAGGTTGATTTTGGGATTAATATATTTGTAATTAATATATTTTTATTCAAAAACACATTGTTTAATTTTCAATATTACCAAACGCCAAGTTATTTTATAGAAAATAACTAAAGCAGAAAACAGTTAAATAACCCGACAAAGTATATAAAAGATTATAATTTTACATATAGGAAAAACCAGCTCAGGAACTCTATTCCTACCTTACAGCAACAATAAACTGTGGAGAGGGGGATAAACACCATTAATTACGCAAAAATGAAAACAATTTCACTATTTTTTTATATTCACTTCAAAATTTAGAAAAAGTCAAAAATTGTCAGAAGGCCGAAAGACAAGATTCAAATTTTATTTATTCAATTATATTTTAATATTAATGAGATCGATTCGAAAGGAAATGACCCTTAAATTTAATAATTGGGATTCACAGTCTGAATTTAAATGATGACGACGATCATCGCTTCGTCTCACAATTATTAATTTTACATTTTGAAAAATTTCACCAAAAGAGAATGACACTAACTCGATGCACACCAGGATGAGAATGGGAGTAAAATGGCAGACGAGTCAAACTCGAAAGCGTCGCTAATCAGCGGCCTCTCTTCTCGGTGTCATTTTGATTAATTAATATTTAAGACAATATCCGTGATCGATAATCGATATGCGGCCGCCGGTAAAGCAGATTATTTAACTATCCGCTATTGAATTGATTGATGTGAGAAGTCATTGAAAAATGGCTGCCAGTAGTATTTTGACAGATTGTCAACAAAACAGCATTTTCGTCTTTCTGGTATTCTTGAATATTCGGGACTTACATCTGAATATTTACACCAGGACGCTCTTCCCTTGATGACTTCCAATCTCAATGTTCAATAGTGATGTCCTTAATGTTTTTGTAAAACAACGAGAATCCTCAATGCCTTACGAAAGTTTTCCATATCAAAACAAAAGGACAAATCAGAACCAATATTTCTTTTATTTTAGATTGACTATTAATACCGCGTTACAATTTTTAATATTTATTGAAACATTTAATTACCGTAAAATGGGGTAAAGTCGGCGTTTGGGGGTAAAGTCGGCCGGCGCTTTAAATCATTTTAAAGTTGAACTATTACTTTTTTCCAGAAGAAATCCGAGTTTTATTAAAAATGTAGTTAGAATTAATGTAAATTAATAAATGAAATACAATATTTAAGTGTTTAAAGCGCCGGCCGACTTTACCCGCAAACGCCGACTTTACCCCATTTTACGGTAGTTTAATTAAATTATAAAGAAATTTTTTTCAAAAGTAAGTTTCAATTGTAAATATCAATTTGATTGTTAATATTCATAATTAATGTTTTTTTAATTCAGTTTTTATATAAAATTTTTTTTTGTGGATTGTCATAAGAAATTCTAAAGAGGGAGATGAGTCAACTTTGAAACGTTAAACTCTTATGTTTTTTTAATTTTACACCTGTTTTGTTTGTTGTCTTTTTATTTAGACAGTAAAGCCAAGAGAAGTTAGTAGACCTTATATTGATTGCAAAACTTGCACAGGAACTTGAATCTGCTAATCCTCAGAGATAAACTTAAATCTCATGTTTTAGCATTTGGTCATCACGCATTGTATCTTGTCCGAACAGTGGGATTAGAGACGTCGTTCAACCAGGGCCATATATCAGTTGGAACATGTCTTTCCAAACCCTACACCCTATCTATAGTGTGCATATTTATTGACCATGCCTGTCCAAGAGTCCACACATAACTGTGGCCAGAAGTTGCTCTGTATCATCGATGTAACATTCTCTATGTAAGTGTGATATGTGCGCGACTGTATTCAATGTGCATAGTTGAGTTTCTGGGCTGCGGACAGAGTGATGCATTGCTCCAAAACCGAAGGACCGCATCCCATGGGAATTGAACACTTACACCTCACACCATTAGACTTCGCGACAAAAACGAGGTGAATTATTGGAATATCGATTCCACTAGGCTTTAAGTGCTACAATTAGGAATATTATTGAGATGTGCAACGGGTGTGCACAATTCCGCTGTTTCATAATACGCAATGAACGAAATTTTAGTAATAATTCACTTGTCAGCATATGACAGTATAACCAAGTATAAAAAAAATTGTAGATAACTGTGACCAGTTACAGGTGCTTCGTAACAATATTATAAATTAAAAAATGTAATGGTTCTATCCTTCCCCATTCGTTAATTATATTATATTTTTCAAAACTATTTAAATAGTTAAAATTTTTTTCATTCAATATTTTAATTCGATAAATGGAATTTGTCATTCTCAATAACAATGACTGTGCTTCAATTTTAGAAATTTTAGAAATAATACCAAAAGAAACATTAACTACATTAGTAAATAAATAATTTGATAAAAAATTTCATACTTAAAATAATTACTAATAAATAAGATAAATAAAATAAACGAAGACATTCAGACCAAATGTTATAAATATATTTCTCCAACGTTTCGAAATCTATACGATTTCCTCTTCAGGGAGTCTATCAAATTACAATAATAAATTAAAAATTAATACTAACAAAAAGGAGTTCAGAAAATTAACAATATAAAATTCTTACCAAAATAAATAAAATAATAAAAATTAAAAATGAATGATTGATTCCATTATCACAATTCATTTCAGTCCATTTTTCATCCATCATAATTCACAAATTCATCAAGTACAATTAAAATAGAATAAACGTTGGAAAACAATAGAGATTAGAGTCATCGACTAAATATAGAAAGAAAATAATAATAAATAAAAATATATTGATTAATAATAATATTTAAGAAAATTAAATAAATAATATAAAAATAATATAAAAGTAAAATTAAAATTTTTTTAAATAAACAATTAACATAAATTATAAATAAATAAAAATAATAATAAATAATAAATTAATTACGAACCAATAGCATGAATATAACTAAATTCTAAAAATTACAAACAATCATGACTATTACAAATAAATTATACATCACATTTAAATAAATAAAATATTAAAACATTAAAACTATTAAATAAATTGATTAAATTCAGTTGTCAAACTTTAGTCAGTTAAAACCATCAAGTCACGACATCAACTGAACTCCAAACACTATTATTTCCTTACAATAATTAATACATACAAAGCAGACAATTAATACTTATATAAACTAAACAAGAACCGAGAACAAGCAATAATGAGTATTTTCAAGAAGAATTTTCAATTTGAAATAAAATTCAAAATCATTTCATATGATTTATCAAAATTATCTAAATCTGTAATTTTATTTAAACTATTATTTTTTTCTTTTTTTATATGAAACATTTCTGCAAATAATCGTTTACTAAGATATTTTCTGTATGTAAAATTTTAAAATCATCCCATTTTATAAAATGAGGAAAAGTGTCGTTCCTGCAGTCTGTCAAGTGGTTGCTAATTACATTATGGTATTTTTCATCTCTGTCAAAATTTTTTATGTGTTCTTGTCTACGAATATGTATTGGTCTTTTAGTTTGTCCCAAGTAAGTCTTCCCGCAATTACATTCAAATTTGTAAACACAATTACATTGATTAACTGCTTCGAGTCTATCTTTACCAAGTCTTATAAATTTATCAAATTTTGAATCAACACTAAAAACTGTTTTTATATCAATAACATTTGGTCCGAATGTTTTCGTTTATTTTATTTATCTTACTTAATACTACTCGGACGTAAAAGATTATTCATAATTACTAATAAATAATTATTAATTTTAAATTCAGTTTGATGAATATTCAGAAAATTTAAGTAATTAATATTTTCTTCATTGCAGGAAAATCTTTGTTTAACATGTAAATATTCTCCTCAGTTTTTCTCGCAAAACACTAGATAGATTAAGCTAAATTTTGTGGAGAACTCAAAAATAGTATAAGGATTCCTTGTTGACTGATACAATTGATTTTCTAGGGTTATTTCTCAGAATAATAATATTGTTGCAATATGATATGCTATTTGCAAAAATTTTCTCTCAATAGTTGGAATAAATAATTTTGAAATCAGTAAAAAAAAGTTGTAAAGCTTTTCTGTGAATTAAAATTGCTAGTTTAAGTCTCTAAAGTAATGAGTTTTCCGTGTTTCAACCCAAATTCGTTTGTTGAGTAGGTGCCTTTCGAGTTTTCGAGTTATCAACGTGGGTTTTTATTAATGGCAGCTAGAAGGGTCTCCAGGTTTATGGAGAGACATAAACTCTAAACTGATTAACAGTCGCCAGTATCTGCCTGCTCGACTGCAATATATATGCACGGTGTTAGCAAAGCTGAGCTTAAAGGTCATCGTCGACAAAATTAACATTGTTCATTTAAATAGATAGATGTGTCAACCAAAATTAAATTTCGATTTTTAATTCTAAGAGAAATAGCAAATGAATCATGTTATCGCACATTCTGCTTGTCACTTTATTGACATTAAATTATAAACACCAAAATAATTTAATACTTAAGGTTTTATATATCATTTTTCTATTAGTTAAATTTATAATTATTTTATTAGATAATAACTAGTTAGTTTTAGAACTATTGTTAACGTAAAACTATTTTTTAAAGACAAATGAGAATTATGAACTAATAGCAAACTGTAAAATGGATATTTGTAACTACCAATCAAAATATTTTAAATAATCAAACCTTTTGTGTTTGTATTTCCCTTTCCTATCACGATAAACTTCATTCGAATAAATAATAACTATTAATTATGTTTGTCCGTTGGGATCATCATCTATGGACCCGAGGCAATAAAGTTTATCACGAAACGGAATTAAACGGTTTATGACTGGACCACAGATTAGTATGGATGGGAAAGTGGACACAAGTACAGTAGATACGCGATCATTTGCGAATTCATGCTCATCGACTCAATACACCAGAGGGTAGAAAGGTCGAATTTGTTACCACCTAAACGTCTCCTCTCTGTACACTGCAGTCTTTTAGCGATGCAAACACGTTCAATACACCCGACCATGTCAATCAGTATTGAAATTGTTATTATGGTCGAACCTATATACTAGCAATCTCTTTTTGTATTTTAGTTGATGAGATACGCGAAAAACACAAAAAATTCGACAATTCACAAATTAGTTTCTTTAATTAAAAATTGTATTTGAAAATTCACGAATTTTTACCTTTTCCACATGCTAATTACAGCGGTTAGTTCGATGTAAATATTTTTTTATTATGCGTTATAATTATATTAACGAATTTAACAATAGTTTGTCATAAATTAGCCAATTTTAACAATTCAAAAAATTATTAAATTCCATAAATTATATACAATTTTGGTTAGCAATCTATACTGCTAGTAGATGTTTAATTAATACTTAATATAAGTCAGGGATTTTAGTAATAAAATTTGCCATAGTCATTCAGAACGAGTTAAATTTTTTATTTGTTTATAATAAACAATTATTTTTTTATAACAAATAACAAATTTGAAAAGTGAAAGAATTATTTTGTGAAAAGTTGAAGTTTTATTAACTATTCGTAAATAATAATTAAGTTTCATCAACTTATTTCGAAGAGATGGAAGTTTGATAAATGTTATGCATAAAATTTCAATTTTTTATAAAAAATAAGCAAATGAATATTTTTTAACAATATTCATAGGGTGTTTAACTATAATAGAACTATATTTATATGTATTTACATTGACAAATTTCAATCTTTAGAAATCCGAAGTCCACTTGAGAAACTCTTATCCTAATATTAACCAAATTAATTGCCATTGTACTCTACTATTTAGATATGCCTTCCTAGGATGTTTTTTTGTCTCCATAGAAACATAAACATCTCCATGAACATAACTTTATTCTAAAAAGGCATATCTGAACAATACTGTAACATATATGATGTTTTTATATATTTTAAAGTATATTCCACTTAGAGAAAATCAAATTTTAGAAAAATAAATACAATTTTAGAGTTCATAAGTTTTTTTGTTTGCACTTAGGAAAATAAATAAATAGACTGTAATACCCTGACGAAAGTTTGGGATTGATATTCAATCAGTTTTGATAAGCATTGTTCCGAGGCATTACAAAATTTGTTTCCGAGATAATCAGTTTCTGCTTAAATCTAAATTTGTATGTAACTGAACAAATAAGTTTTTCTACGTTTTTCACAGCGGAATTTTAATGTTTTTGAATCCTATTATTTTATTCCAAAACACTTCGAATCATTTTGTTTTCAAGTCAATTTATTCAAAATGAAATTACTCGATTCAAAAGAATTATAATTCAATTCTGAATAATTGATTCAGAATGATTCGGAAACAATATTTTTTAATTACATAGAAATTTAGATTTTGATAAAAATTGATTGGCTCTATAACAAATGTTGGAACATCATTCCGGTACTTTCGACTTTGTAATCTGCAAAGCAACTAAAGTTGCATTACTTATTATTACATATGTATCTTTACAATATATGCATAAAGATTATGGGGAGCATGATGGATTAATCACAACAGAACCCATTGCTTCCCCTCTGTCATCAATTTCTACGCGCCACTGGTCATTGCAAATAAAAAATTGTTCTAGCAACAAATTGTCATTTCATAAATAAAATATCTCTTTTCAATCAACATTCCTGACATGAATTGTTTAGAAACATTAATTACAAAAGTTAGTTATAAACAATTAATTTCAAACGTAGATGTATCGACACTTATATTACATTAATTTTATTATATGCTGAAGATTTTATAATAAAATAATTTGTGCCATCAGGGGCGTTTCACGGAAGGACACAATGGTCGAGAATAAATTTTGTATATATTTCATTAAGTGTGTACACGGAAAAGTTTTTGGGATTACTAAATGTATCTGTACGTATAGCTCATGTTGAAGAAAAATCTAAAGAGTCAATTCTTAGATTCTCTACAAATCGTAAACAAATCCATTCAAGATTCTTTTACAAGTTCTAAACGATTCTATTCAAGATTCTTTTTCGAGTTCAAGTTCCAATAAAGTCTAAAAAGTTCCAGTTTTATTCAAGTTACAAAAATATAAATCATCCTAAAGTCATTAATGCTTCTATTTAGTAGTTGCTAATAAACTTTATTCCTTGAATAAATAATTATCCTAGAATAAAATTCCGCTCGAAAATATTACTTGATGTGAATCCCAACTTGAATATATATATAATTAAATAAAATAATGATGATAATATTATTAAATTTCCATCTAATCCCTACAACTGTTATTAACAACAATTTTTACTTCAATCAATAATTTACGAGTTAGAAATTCTTGAAAAAAGTATCGTAACTGTTTAGTTGCACATAACTTGTAAAATAATTGAAATTTTGCAATAATACACGGCACACTTATTTAGAATCCTGAATACTCACAAATTGCAAAATCAATTCTCGATCAGGGCTTTCTTCTGTGAAATGCCCCATTACTGTGGTATAAGATAAAAAAGATTCATTAAAACACTTTCTTGCATTTTAAAAGTTTATAAATTTTTTGCTTATGATAGGTTTATAGCAAGTATACTTAAAAGTGTTTGAGAGTGGTACTTTTGTTAACGCAATTATTTTTTTAAGCGAAATTGATTGACCATTTTTGCAATTTGAATTCTCAGCGCATTTTATTTAATACATCACTCATAAAATAATAAAACACACATAATTTCAAAACATATAATTTTTTTTTAATAAAAAGCGACAAAATTTATATTAGACTTATAATTTATATTAGCATAAAGTGTTTTAATTACTGAGATACTGTTGCGAATTGTTTAACTCCAAGAACGGTCAGTCATTTTCTTGTGAAATTTTAATGTAAGTAATTACATCACTTTTGAATACCTTTTAAAAATAAACAATAATAATAAGATTCCCAAGTAACACGTAATATTAAAATGTCCACCTGATGATAATATTATTGTAATATTACAGGCTGTTAGAATTATTCACCTAGAATCACAAACTTAAATACATTATAAGTTTAGCATGTTGGTAAGAACTCTCGATTTGTGTATCTAAAGTTCGGGGTTCAATTTCTTGCTTTCGTGCTTTCTTCGTGAAAAAAACTATTAATATTTGTTTTAATATTATAGTAGTAGAATTTTCTCTTTAATAATAGTATATTTATCCAAAATTATTTTTTTCAACTTGAAGATAGGTAAAAGTAAAATACTTTATTAATTGATTTACAATTAGTTACTTTAAAAAAATGTTTGGTA
Organism: Leptopilina boulardi; assembly: GCF_019393585.1. Lineage (NCBI taxonomy): Eukaryota > Metazoa > Arthropoda > Insecta > Hymenoptera > Figitidae > Leptopilina > Leptopilina boulardi. The sequence goes on along the minus strand of NW_026137951.1, from coordinate 4,706,154 downwards.
ATTATTTATTTATCTTATATATATATATATATATATATATATATATATTTATGATGGTAGCGAACCTGGCTACCGAAACATTGTCTTAAATAAAAGTTTTTTACTTTTACCTATCTTTCAAAATCGAAAAAATAATTTTACATTTTTAATATTACAGTAATATTACGTGCTACTTGGGCGAACGAATTTTACCCTCCTATTTTTCTATTATAAAAAATAATTATCTTTTTGTAACGCAACTTTAAAGTGCGGTCAGAGCACTGCAAGCATTTATGCAGATCTTGATTGGTTACTTCCAGTAGAAAAACTAGTTTTTTTTATTAAATCCAACCAATCAACTTTTTCATAGACTTTGCATGCAAAAACTGTGACCGCGCAATTAGTCAAAAAAAAATTAAATTATTAACTTTACGAATCTTTTTAATATTTCTTAAATATATATAGTTTATTTTTTATTAACCATTCATTTCGCCACTAACTCTTATTTTTTTATACAGGTTTATTAATTAATTTTCAGTCTATGATTGTTAACATCGAAACTTGTGGCTTGTAATTCAAATTACTTAAATAGTAAAATATAATTGTTTATCGTTTTTCCGTAAAAATTGAATATTAAAAAGTACATATACATATGACGCATTTTCTGGAAAAAGAAACACCCGAAAAATAAAATTCTTTGAAAATAATATAATAAAAATCAAAATAAATAGAATTTTATTTTTTTGCTAACTTTTTTTACAGGGAATACCTCATATATTGATCGTAGATAATACTCTTCGATTATGTTAATTCTTTACGGAATAACGAGGATAAATAATAGTGGTGAAAAATATAATAAAAATTATCAGATCAACTTTGAACTTTAATCATTATTGTTAAAAATTATCAATTTTCAATTAAAGTACTTTCAAATCAAGAAATTCCTCAGAAAAGTAATAGATTGGGAGCAATTTTGTAAATTGTCACAGACAAGAGCACTAGTACTTTATTATAGTAATAAATTTAGGAAAATGTTTATTTTCGGAGAGGATGCCACATAGCAACTGGACGTCTCAGAGCTGCTAACATTTGTCGCCAGTGTGCCAATGCTCTTCCAGATGTTGTTGATCCCACGATAACGTGACCAACAGAAAATTTCCCATTTGTGCCTTGATCTCCTGTTACTTCCGCTACAGTCAGCCTTAACTGAACGGTCTGAATAATTTTAATGCATTTCATTACTATATTGACATATTGTATTGCAACATTAATTTTAATTATTAATAAAACGTTGTAACGTTGTTTTTAGTTACTTAAATATAAACACACTTCCAAGTGTTTCGCCGAAACAGAATTTAAAATAATTACGCGAGAAATTAAATAATTACAATTATTAAATGAGCCAAGCCCGAACTCAAAACTTATAATTATGTTTATTTTTGTTAAAAATGAAACACTGTAATTTGTATAATTTTCTAGAATTGAGAATGAGATTCCACACTTAGGAAATTTACTTTGTATACAATATAAAACGTTAATATGGTATTGCCTGTTGGTAAGTGGAAAAGCCACAACGAGAATCATTTCATATACTCTATACATTGTCATGTTTTTTGGAAAGCGTGATAGCGAAATTCACAATCCAATGTAGCCTATCTGGGAGTATTAGGATTGGCAGTCTAGTGACTTTTACCTACTTTGTCAAACATTTTGGTCTTTATTTTGTTTCTCTTTCTATCGTGTTAATTAAAGAAAGACATAAAGGAAAATGGTTGTCCGAAGTAGGTGATCGCATATTGAAGTTTAGCCAATCTTAATAGCTGTCAACCCAAAGACGCAGAATAAAGGGTGCAGGCGCGAGACAGCAATCAGCCAAGACGGGACGACAATTAACTGGCTCTCCAGTTCGAGCTTGGTATCTTTCCAATACTAACCGACTATTGGCTTCCCAGCGTCGAAATTCAGTGACAACAGTGCTGCAGTATTGGACACCTTGGGTGCTGCATCATTCAATGCCACAAGGAGGAAGGACCATAGAGGCTCCCAGTTTCTTAAGGTTCCCCAGGTTCGTTTGGAAAGACTTGGAAATAGAACAGGAAGTGCTTCAAGCGTTTCGAGTGTAAGCAGCGGAAGAAGTTTGATTCCGTCTGACCTAGACAACGAAGGCCATAAAAGAGGAACGCGAAATTTGCGTCAGTTTGAGAAAGGAAGAATCTGAGTTCCTTCTGAGGATCGAAGAGGAGCTTGTCAAGAATATGAAATCTTGCGACATCCAGAAGACCGTTAATCGGCTATGCACATGCAACCAAGAGGACTGAAGCAACAAGAGAGAGCGTATCCATGAGAAACGTCTTCGACGCGCGGTCATGCAGACGCAAAAGAAGAAACGAAGTACCGGTTGTCCGGAAGAGACAAAAGCCGAAATAAAAAAGAAAAACGAGGAAGCACCTCCATTGAGGAAGAATGTGGAGGTAACGAAGGCACCGAAGCCGTCCAACAAGACGAAGAATTTGAGAGGATCAACAGTGGTTATCCGAGTCGTTTGAGGTAAGACGTATGCTGATGTATTGGGAAAGCTCCGCTAGGAAGTTAACCCTCACATCAGCCACACGAGAGTCTTAGTGGCAAGACCCACTCATAAGGGAGACCTCTTGATCAGGGTCGGAGGTGACTCAGACAAGGTAGCTTTTACCGCCGAGGTGATCAAGGCTGTTGGCAGCATGGGTAAGGTGCAGACGGGGGATCGAAAGGTTACACTCGAGATCCGCGACCTGGATATCCTTACCCATGAAGCAGAAATCGGAAAGCCAGGAAGCTGGAAGGTGACTGTCTTAGGACCCAACAAGCGAGGGATGAAGCTTGCAGTTGTTGTCACCGACCAAGAAGAGGCTGCCAGACTGGAGGAATTGGGGCGCATAAAGATTGGCTTTATGTGCTGCCAAATAAGAAACAGAGTCATGGTCGTCCGGTGTCACCGATACCTATGTTACGGCCATCTAGCAAAGAAGCAGACACATCCGCTGTGTGCTTTAAGTGCGGAAAAGCGGATCATAAGTTTGTAGATTGTAAAAGCAGCCCTAGTTGCTTTTCGTGCAAAGCGAAATCCGGCGACAAGGTTCCTCTCAACCACGTCGCTGGAAGTGGAGCATGCAGAGTCTTTTGGTCAGTCCTCGAGGAAGCCAAGAAGACTCTCGCAAGAAACAAAGCCAAGTAGGCCTGTAAAATCGGCAGCAGCAAAGGTCGCGATAGCGAGATCCCAGGGACCTTAACCTACGAAGTTTAAAGCTTGACGGCAGTTCCGTAGTGTGAGGATTAGTCCAGCTCAAGAATGTGGTTTTTTAGTGGGTCGACCAGAACAAGAATGGTCATCCCCACATAACCTCGGAGCACCGGGCTCCAGGTATCTGCCTTGGATACTAAGGGTTATGCAGATTTTCAACTTCCCTCGTAAAAAAAATACCAACCGACTACAGTCTTCTCCAGGTTTAGATTCTTGATTAAATAATTCAAATATATATTGAATAAATAAGTAAATTCAATTGGTCGTTTAGTGATGTTATTTATTAAAAATATAATGTTGTGTGTCCTTCTCTCTCCCGTGTGAGAAGTGTACTTGTCGACCCTGAAAAATGGTGATTAGTGAAATTCAATAATTCGGTTTTTCGAGCTAGTCCAGGAAGCTCATAATTTGTGGTTATTTTCAAAGATTCGGGTAGTTTATATACATGGCGCCTGGGATTTATTTCCTAATAAATACTAAACGGATCTTTGGATGTTGTTGTTGAATTCTTAGTCTCGAGTTCAACAACTTAGATTATGTTCCTGCCATCGTCGCCATTTTTTGTAGAGTCGATTAAGTGGAATTTTTCACTGAGCACATGTTCCGCGTTACAAAGTTTATTGAAATAATTACGCAGACAAAATTCGCTGAATATCGGAAATATATAATAATCTTCTAAATCACGGCATATATTGAAAAAATCGAACTAACAATTGATTGAGGTTTGGTTCTAGATTAAACACCTAGCCTTGAGACAGCAATTTTGAATCAAGATTGAAGCTTCAGACTTAAATCGCTGTTACATTTTCGCTTTGCTTTTTTTCACTAAGACTTAATTAAAAATATTAAGCAAGTATCAACCAAACCTAAGCAAGCTTGAACTGATTGTCGCTTCTTACCTTGGTATTATTAATTATTTCTCAGGTGAGAATTGATGATGGATGTAAGTTTCATCAGATTTGGTTACGGCTTGGCAAAAATTGGTTAAGCAATAGTAGAACAATGCGGGCAAGGATATAAAACTTGAATGTAATAGCTATTAAAGCCTCAAAATTCCAAGCTTGATTAAGGATTAGTAAGCAAGTTTAAATAGACCCCGATGGATTATACTAACTGAATTCTAACCGAATATAGTTAAGATTCGATGAAATGCAAAATATTAAAGTTAATCGATAAAATATGATGAATTAAACTATTGAAGAGAATTACTAGAGTAGTACAGTTTTGCGAATTACAGAGCATTCAAATACATAAAGACTGCAATTGATAATTGGTTTACTTTTCAAAAATAATTCAAACTCACCTGCAAAGCATGTGCGGGCACACTAAAAATGATTGCCTCATTGAAAATAGGACTCTTTTCTCCTTTTTTGATTGATGTTCTCTTTTTATGTACTTTTTTTCCTTCTTGCAATAAATATACCTGAAAAAATATATATTTTTAAAATAATTTACACAAAATAACTTAAAATTCTTCATATCAAAATCATTGTATTACCTTTACAAAAAAATCACCAGGTATTATATCGCCCGCTTTTGTTACATCCAAAGTTCCAGTTCCTCGAAGATTTCTTGCTTTCACAACGACGAGAGTTAGTCGTTCTGCTGTAGGTAGATAACTTAAGGAGAACAAAAGCTCTCCTAATTGTGGAACAGGTAATGCAGGACTTATAAGCGGCAACCACGTAGTAGCAGGTGGTCTAGGAGCTGGTCCTAATCTTAGATTTGACTCTCCTAAAAGATACGCCTCTCCCGCCAATCCCATTTCTAACGTAAAAATCTGAAAAATAAACAAAGATTTATAAAGAGTTGTACGGAAAATATAATTATTATTCAATGAAACACGGGACATTCAAATCCAAACGGATATCCCAAAACTTTTTATGAATTTTAACTGGAAATACAGTCGACACTTGATAAATTGAAGCGGTCTTAGGGTCCCTTTAAAACTCTTGATAAATTAAAAAAAATAAATTTTAAAAAACTAAGGCATAAAAAAATTGTGGCATCTTGGAAAACCTGCTCTCCGTAAACGGAGATATAACAGTTTCAATGAGTGCAGTTCTAGTTCTTCGGCGGATTTCATTAATAGATCTATTGGCAAAGGAAAGACAGGATTTCTGTATGCTAAGAAAAAATCCAGCAAGCTTTCTAGAACAAGAGAACTACAACAGCCTAAATGATAAGAAAACGTAAAAGTTTCGTTTCAAAGAAACGAGAAAAGATGTCGTTGAAAGATGACAAAGGTGATGTAAATTCTTGATAGACCTTATCGTGGTGGTGGGGCTTTTCACTAAAGGACATCCAAAAACTAAGATGTAAGGTAAGGAGAAAAAGATATATGGAAAGCAAACGACTAAATAAGGACGTTTTCGGTGCAGAAAAGGGATACCCCAGTGCCGGCGCTGCTGAAAGTGTGCAAGTTGGCTTCCCAACGTCGAAATCCAGTGACAACAGTGCTGCAGTATTGAACACCTTGGTTACTGCAGTATTCAATGCCACAAAGAGGATGGACCATGGGGGTACCCAGTTTCTTAAGGTTCCCCAGATCCATTTGGAGAGACTTGGAGGTAGAAAAGCAAGCGTTTCTAGTATCAGCAGCAGAAAAAGTTTGATTCCGTCTGATTTAGATAAAGTGACAATTGAAGAAGAACGCAAGAAGTGTTTAAAGCTTAGGCAAGAGAAAGCTGAGTGTCTTCAGAGGATCGAAGAGGAGATCGCCAAGGTGATAAAGTCTTGCGAAATCTAGAAGAATTTCAACATTAATATTAAGGACAGACTTAAGATTCTTCAAAATTTTGTCAGTGAGGCGAAGAGAAAGTACGCCCTAGCAGATAAAGGCCTGAGCAGAATAGAAACGTAACCAGAATCTTAACCGCAATCGCAACCGGAAGAATGAGTTAGAGAAAGATAGACATATTGTTTGTCCTTCTCTAACTCATTCTTCCGTTTGCGATTACGATTCCGGTTACGTTTCTATTCTGCTCAGGCCTTAATGGAGATCGCAATAATTTGGTGGAAGTAAATCCGGTCGTTAGCCACACGCAGGTCGTAGGCGCAAGGCCTACAAAAAGGGGAGATCTCCTGATCAAAATTAGAGGATACTCTAATAAGTATTATTCACAAGAATAAAGTTTGTTACAAATAATATTTATTAAATTCATTCAAGAAAAAATTACTTTATATTTCGAAATTCACATCAGCTTCGGCTTGGTGAAAAACAAGAATATTTTAAACATTTGTTTTGCACCATACCATATGATTAATAATAAAATTTGTAGACAAACATTCCTTCTCAAGATTTCTTAAATACAATTATTTTATATAGTTTTAGTTACCTCTACTAGAAGTGTTCTTCCCACAGGACCTCCTTCTAAAGAAAATATAAATTTCTCCTGATAACTCGGTGATGGAGAACCTCGGTAAAGTCTTGTTTGAACATGTGTTTGTCTATCTGGTAATAAGCATACCCTAAAAAAAATTTTAATATTAAATCATGTTTTCGAATTTTTAAATTACATGCGGCTTGGCAGACTACTTTTAAAATATAATTAATGATCCCGCAACTAAAAACAGAAGCAAAAGATACAGACAACTTGGAGTCTCGACAAATATGTAAAATATTAACTACTTCAAAAGTCAACGATTAAATAATTAATTAAATAATTTTTCTGATTTCTAACACTTGCCTAGCAAAAGTATCCTGTGCAGGTTGACCATCAGCAGTAACTAAGTCTCTGGCTTCTAGTACGCTTACAATTAGATCACCTTCTCCTCGACCGCTCCACCTTTCATGTTCCAGTCCAACACAAACGTGACCAACAATTGGAGCTTCATCTAAATCTCCTAAAGTTACACTCGTATCAGAACAAACACTTTCAAAACTAACTGCTCGTTGAAGGGTGGCTATATCAGGAGGAGGTTCTGGTTCAGGCAAGGAACTACGTCGAATGCCAAGTCCCAAGTCCATGAAGTCTCCCACCATATATCCCAAATACGATTCGTCCAAACTCTATTAAAAATAAATTAAATAAGTTTTTAGTTTAACACTCTCTGCAAGAAATGTCAATTACATCTCAAGATAGAAATATAATGTACCTGAGACAATCGTCGCTTCATTTGAACTTCTTCCAAAGCTGCATAATGATCATGACTACTTTTCCTCCTAAAATGTGAATTAATTTATTTCATTATATTTAGATCTACAAAAAATGATTCAAAAATGATTCTACACTACTATTCTTCTAGATAGTTATCAGCAAACAGGTGTAAAAAAAACTATATATTTTGGGAATTTATTTTATTGTTCTTGTGTAATAAAATATATCAGCCGTTCGCTCAAAGAACCACTTAAAACGGCATAAGTTTTTGACCAAAACATTTAAATTGTTTTTAGAAAAGAAGGGATTGTATCTTGCAGCTACATAAACATTAAACAAAATTGTAACTATTAATGTCAGCTACGCATTACCATTCGATTAAAATTGAAATAGAAAATCTCAGAGATAAATTAATTACATTACCTCAAAAATTAGATCAACAGACTATAGCAAATGCCAAGTTAGGTTTAGATAATATGCTAGATTTATTAGAACAAATTAAATCCCGTACTAGATTTAATCATTGTAAAGAAAAAAGTTTTGAAATGTTAAACTTAAATTGTTCTTTTAGCAATCGAAACATCTATGAAATGATTCCGTAACAATACGATTTTAGGCCAATCAAAAAAACTTAATTTGAAATAAGTCCGCAATAATCAGTTTTTAAATAATCTTGTTTTAATATGGTGCATCATCCTAATATAAAATGAGTCCGCAAAAGTCCGGAGTTTGTATACGTATAAAATCATCATTGTTGCTGACTTTGTACATAGACTAATTTCGGATTTTGACGGAATCATGTCGGATTAGGATTTTTCACCAGATTAAATCTGCATTCATGCAAATTAATACAGAATTAGCGTCATATTCCTCTCTCGCTAACGCTCGCGTGGTTGAAATTGTAATTCTTATTGTTTACTTATTGCAGTTCATTCATATATGTATTTGTCACATTAAGATATCATATTATTATGAACTCAGTTTTTTGATTGTATTAAAACCAGATTTTTATATCCTGTTTGTCGATAGTTTAGATACAAATTACGGATTACTCTGGATTGATTTTGTATGAAGTTTTTTGATCAAACTAAACTCATATTGTTGCGGATTAATTATGGGTTGATTTCATGTCAATTCAGGACTACTCTGGACTGATCTCGAATTTGTCTTTTCGTCCAAACTGTTTGCTGACTAATAAAGATAGTGTACTTTTAAAAATAAAATTCTTAAATTGTCAATTAATTTTTATCTTTACCTTGATAGTTCATTTGTTTCTAATTCAATATATTCCTGCACACCATTTAACCTCTCCATACTTTTTCTTCTTTGCTCTAAACTATTAAAAATATCCTAAAAATGGAATAAAATGGTTATAAACGATTATATAAAAACATGGAGAAAATATTAATCACTGATTGAGAAATAATTTTTTTAAATTCACTTAAAATCCGATTGAACACTGTACTCCAAAAACATCGATAGATTCTATTAAATTAAATCCAAAAACAGTTTCAAGAGCTAATCTATTTTAATTGAACATATCGATACTTAAGAAGTACGATAATTATTCTGCATTAACTTATTTCCCTATTGTAAATTCCCGTATGAGATCCCGTATAAGATCACTTATGGTTTCTCATATGAGATACTATATCAGATCTTATGAGAATTCTATATGAGATCTTACATAGGATCCCACATGGGAATATGTAGTAGTTATTTAAAAAAAGAATATGAGACATATTTTAGGTTTTAAACACAAAATATTTTTGCTTTATATAAAATGAATTCAAAATTTTGTCCGATTTTACGTATCTCTTACCGTTTTTGAGATATTCACAAATTTTATTTTTCAAATTTCGACCCCATATGGGATCCTATATGGAATCCTGTATGGATACTGATGAGATTCTTCTTACGAGATGTCCCATATTATGGGAATTAACAGTAGGGTTAAAAGTAATAATAGAAATTATAATTATTTCATTTACGTAAAGCGATTCAACTTTGAATTTAAACTTCAAGAGGTGACTTTGACACTCATCAGTAAAAAATATTGAGAAATAATTAATAACCTCTGATGTTCTTGTAAAGCTGGGATCTGTTAAATAGGGATGTTGATCTTGACTTAAGTCTCTAAGAAGCAATGGAGATGACGGAGGATCTTGCAAACTATTGTAAACCTGTAAAATTATATTAGTGTTATTTAATTCTACTATAATGTAAGACTATGTAGCAATATCTTACAATGGCTTCTGTTATTATACTTCGTATCTTACACTTAATATCAACTAATGCTTTGACCTACTAACAGTAATTAATATTATGTTTTTTAAATTTCCTCCCTGAAAAATCCGCTGACATCCTTTATGATAAAAGTAGTTTAAAAAGATACTCTTGTTTACTTTAAATAAAAATAAACCATTCTACAAAGCCGTAAATTTTTTACGATTGTTTATAGGAGAAAAAAGAATTGTGAGACGGGAAAATATTTTTTGACGTTATTTCGAGAAATAAATTATCAAATATCAGCGTACGGAAAGAGTCGATATTTGATCATATTATATCTTTGTTCAAGTCAGTGATTAATGTATTTTATTTTATAATAAATTTGTGTTCCTAGAAGTCCCTTAATCTTTTATTTTTATATTTTATATTCTTGGGTTCACCAATTTTCCTCCCTGTATAGTCTTTTGTTAATTTTAATTAATAAATTAACTGGCGTTCACATGCAATTATTATTTTATTGTCAAATATAGCCCTAGCAACGTCTTAATTGATTAAATAAATTTTTAACTATTTTTGTTAATCCTCCTCTCTGTTTTTACCTCAAGAAATTAGCACCGCTAATTCAGATAATTTAATAAGAAATATTTAAATTACAATAACTAGTAGGGGCAGTTAGTAGGTCGTACCTCTTGTGCTGTTCTTTGTGCTTCCAAATTAAGTTCAGGACTGTAAAGATCCGATCCTCGTTTTAAAGTGTCACTACTATTTGCTTCAGTTTGACTATCAATTATGTCTTGCATATGATCCAAAGAATCAAGAGTTTCGGTATTTACAGCTTGATCATGATCGTCAGATGTAAATGGAAAATTTTGCACCTGTTGTGCTGTTGATAAAACAGAGCTGAAAGTATATACAAAAAATTAACGGAATGATTTGACACTTTAGAAATATATATCTTATAAGTAGCTTCTTGTTGACAAAGAATGTATAATATTAGAGAGAATGGACATTTGGTAAGTTTTAGCGGAAAATTTATATATTTATCTAACAGCTTACTTATAGAACTCTGAAGCGTCGATGTAACTTTGCGAAGTTACCGATCTCAGAGCATTAAATATTCTTTCTCCAGTGGTGGGACTTCTTTTTCTCAATCTTGATTCAGAATTCGATGGATCAGGTGGAGCAGGTGGTGGCACTGGACTAGAAGCATTATCTACGACTTCATTCGGTGAAGGCAACGATTCAATATTTAAGAAAAGTTCATCATGCTCGTGATGGGTGAGCTGGTTATGTGTCATTTCATAGGTAGATCGATCTGGTAGACTTTGAATGTACTGTGACACTCGTTGTAAACCTTGTAACTTCGTAGGACAACTTTGTAAACTATAATTCCCAAGGGAATTCTTATCGATAGTCTTGCTATTTCGAAAGGGAATCATCTCGATGCTTTGCATTTTGCTCATTTTCTGAGTCAAGTTGTTAGATAAATCCTGAGCATTCTGTAAAATCTTTGAAACGTTTTGTGACCTGTACATTGAATCCATGATCAGCTGTGTTGTATTATTAGAACAGTTTTGTGACTCAAAATCACTGTTTAATCCTCTAGAGTCGTTTTTTAAATGTTGCCGCGCTGTATTATTTCTTTGTACTATATCATAACTACCATATGGCCGTGGTCCTCGACAAAAATGATCGTGATCATCATATTCCAAATTCAACTCGTGCTCTGTAATTGGTGCTCCTTCAACACTATATCTAATCTTTGCAGGTTCATCAACGTGATCATATTGTCTATAGGTACTATTTTCAACAGTTGATACTTCTTTTCTCCGATCTTTTTGAACATCAATATTATATCTACAATAAAAAATTAAGTTACAGTTGCAAATAAATATCTTAAAGGATTTTATCGACTAAAGACTATTCGATTACCTGTGATCAAAATTGGTAGGCCTCAAGTCAGACTGATTTTGAACTGCATACACAGCCATTTGAATGTTGCCTGGTAAATTTCTGCACGCATATGTGTCAAAGGCTATTTTACATTGCTCATTAGGTTTAAAAGGAGTGTAATTCTCAAATTCTGATCTCATTTGTTCTTCATAACCATTAATATGTTCATTTTGGAAGAGAAATACGGAAGGCTCTGTGGCATGTGAGGGAGGAACATTTGATATAAAGGGAGGAGGAGTTAGCGGACCAAGATTTGATTCTTGCATTCTGAGGTAATCTATAGTATTTGTAGCATGAAGAGGTGAAGGCCTAGGACGAGAAATTGGTCTCGGTTGTGGAGCTGGTCTTAATGGTTGCGGAGGTATCGCAGTTCCAGTTCCCAAAGGTGGATGAAGATCTCTGTCGACTGCTTCAAATCTATAAATGATAAAAATTCATTTTAATTATTTTTTCACGTCGTTCAATATTCCAATAGTAATATTAAATAACATATTGTAATTGTGTTTTCATAAAATAACCTTGTGAACGATCCTTGAGCATCAAGTTTGAGGTCACTGTCACTGTGTAATAAATGATGCGATGCACTTCCATTTTTGCGATATATACCTGGCACAGCTTGAGCAGTAGGGTGCTGTGCTTTCACGAGACCAACCTAATAGTATAACAATAAATCATATTCAATGCTTTATCTGGAACTTAAAAAAATAATTACAGCCCGTTTGAAATTTACAAATATTAGTCCAATTTATTTTAAACAAATTAAAAAATTCCTAAATAATGGACGCTACCTAATCTTAACCTATAACTATGTTAACATATATTTTAACAATAATTAAAAAAATTTTGTAAGTTACAAATTTTTTCTTTTCGTCAAAGCTTTACCTTTTCTTCTCTCGGCGCCCACAACCATGATAATCTTTGCCTCCATTCTTCACAAATGCTCCAAATATTTCTTACTCCGCATTGCCAACTAATGAAGTATCTATTCAGGTAAAGGGCTCTGCAGCAAATCAAATATAACGGAATTTAATGAATGCGCTTGAAAAGTACTTAAACATTTTAATCTGACTATACTAACCAATATTGGCTAAATATTATATGACAATATTTAGGCAATATTACCACAATATTAATTATATCCGCTTTAAGATAATATTACCTGATATACTTCAAATACAAAACTCACTTTTTGCAGAGTACAAGCGCTACACCAGCAATAAGAATAATAGCTAAAGCAGCTCCTACACTGGTAAGAACCCAGCCCATTATTTTCAAATTTTGATTCCGATCACAAATATAAAATTATGTGTTAATCCTGAAACACAAGAATGGAAATATTTTCGTAATTTATTTTTAGGGAAATGAAAACTTAAAGATTACACAGGCACACAAAAAATAAAAAGTTGTTTGGCCGAAACACTACACTAGTCTATTTTTATGTATTTTTTCACGCTGAATCCGAATCCGAAGTCAGAATTATCAGATTGGCTCTTATTTTTGAGATAAACTCAAAACACTGCTCAGAAAGAAAAATAAAATCAAAAAGTTAAAAAATTTTTGAATGTCACTGCGATAGTGTAATTCCATGTATTTTTTGTCGCTGAATCCGAATCCAAAGTCAGAATTGTTAGATTCGCTCAAATTTTTGAGATAATTGCAAAAAAACACAAGTAACAAAAAACTCAAAATACTCAAAATCAGTTTTTTGGAATTATCTTCAAAATTTGAGCCAATCTGTCAATTATGACTTCGAATTCGGATTCAGCGTGAAAAAATACATGAAAATGCACTATCGTAGTGTTTCGGCAAAAAAATTATCTGTGCCCCTAATTCAGAATTTTTATCAGTTTTTGGCGATTTTAGCTCAAAGAAATTTTTTTTTGCCGAAACATTACGATAGTGCATTTTCATGTATTTTTTCACGCTGAATCCGAATTCGATGTCAGAATTGACAGATTGGCTCAAATTTTGAAGATAATTCCAAAAAACTGATTTTGAGTATTTTGAGTTTTTTGTTACTTGTGTTTTTTTGCAATTATCTCAAAAATTTGAGCGAATCTAACAATTCTGACTTTGGATTCGGATTCAGCGACAAAAAATACATGGAATTACACTATCGCAGTGACATTCAAAAATTTTTTAACTTTTTGATTTTATTTTTCTTTCTGAGCAGTTTTTTGAGTTTATCTCAAAAATAAGAGCCAATTTGATAATTCTGACTTCGGATTCGGATTCAGCGTGAAAAAATACATGAAAATAGACTAGTGTAGTGTCTCGGCCAAACAACTTTTTATTTTTTGTGTGCCTGTATTATTTAATGGCAATAAAATTAGAGATGCAAGGATGGAACAGTATATTAAGCAACAAGGGAAAAATGAGAATGCGCCCTCTAGCGAGCAAAATCCAATGGACCATAGCAAACGAGCAGCTAAGTAGCGCTCTTTCTTCACCTTACTAACATCCAGAATGAAGGATACGTTTTTGACTCACTTTTAATGAATTAGTTTAAAATCATACTATTCTTTTGTCATAAAAATGTTAAGAAAGTTTGTTATGAAATTGGAAATAATTTATTCGAGAAGAAATTGGTAAATCGATTTATCCGACTATGTTAAAGAAAAAGAAAAATTTAATTTAAAAGATGTAAGGAAACACTATTGGTTGGTTGCGGAGTCAGTAGATTTTGACTAAATATTATTATTTTTGTTTATTAAATTTTAAATAAGTACGAGAATTAATTAAATCTTCTTCTTTCTATTTATCAAGTAATTTGTTTCGCTTCATTAATTAAATAAAATTTATCAATATTTCTAACAACTGAATTCTATCAATTTCTTTGAAAATATATGTTAATTTTCACGAACCCATTGCCTGCCGGGTCATTAATTTAGAATTTCATTTTCTTTCTTTTTTACTAAATATGGCTTTTAATAAACAATTAACTATATTTTAGAGAAGTCAGGCGCTCTGTAAATTGTATAAATAAACGGTTCGCCTTTATGGCCTGCCATAAATTAAATATTTCCAGAATATTCTATTTATTTACTTAATTATTAATTTTACAATTAAATAAACGATAGGTTATAATTTTGTAGCACGAGTAACAAACAATGTAGGATATGAAAATCACCAGCGTTTATAAATTGAAAAATTTTTAATCATAGAGAGTTTCCAATGTTCATACCACAGGTGTTAGGGAACTGATTCTATAGCGTCGATTCTTTTTTAAAATCTTTTAGTAACCATTTTGACATAATTTATTCTTACCCTCACACCAACGGATATTTCAGGATATCCGTCTTAGGAATATTTGGAAATTTTCATATCTTATATATGTATATTCTTATTTCTAAGGGCAACCCTATAGCCATAGAACGTCCGTAGGGTGTCCTAAATATTCGGATGCAGTTAGGGTAGTAAATGACTATTTGGTAATATGAAACTACTAATTAATTTAATAGACGAATCGCCGCAGTTAAATTAGTCAATATAACTTATTTTAGAAGTATTATTTTCGATTTAGAAAAGAGAGTATATATAATTTATAATAATGTCAATTGGTGTTAACAGTTGTTCCCATTTTTTTCATCGATTGAAGACATCGTCGCTGGAGACAAAAAGAACGAGAAACCACTTAATGGTTTACAACTTTATCACGAGACTTTGCACACAGTATTCAGTGCAAAATATATAAAAATAGTAGCATAAATAAACTTGAAACAGACAAAAGATAGAACAATAAAGCATCACATCATTTATACATAAGTATCACTGTCACCGTTCAAAGTTTGCGATACTTACAAAGCGAAACATCACAAACACATTGCTTGTAACATCAATATAACAATTATTTTAAAAAGAAACATCAGAACTGGCATTAAACAATCTTCTTTATGTCCAATATATCCCAAAGACAATATAAAACTAGTAACAATTAAAATAAAATTGTCTAAAGTATGTCCTATGCAGCTCAGTAATATATGTTATACCTCTGTAATAAACAGTAATATTTTGTAATAAGTGTAATAATTGGAATAATATTGGTAATACGTGTAATATTAATGTAATCGGGAGTCAAGTGTAGACTTTTTTAATTAGTAAATTCCCCCCGTGTAATTACAGAAAAAAACTGTGAACAATTCGAAACCTGGTTAAAATTTTAGACTTACTTCAGATTAAATACAGACAGATCAATCCGGATTAGTCCAGAAATTGTACAAAACAATCCGAAAAGGAACCGTATTAATGAGCAATCATTCCGGATGAAAAGATAAATCCAACATTAGTTCAGAATAGTCCGAAATTGACATGAAATATATCCGCATTTAGCCCGCAACAATTTGATTTTAGTTAGATCAAAAAACAAGCCAAAATGAGTCCAGAATAATTCAGAATTTGTATGTAAAATATCCGCAAATAGTATGCAACAATCCGGATTCAGTATTGTCCAAAAAAATGATTCCGACATGAGGCCGTAATAATCTGAAATCTTTATTCAATTCAATTCGGATTAAGATGTTATACAAGATTAAGACCGGATTGTTGTTATCTAATACCGAATTTCTTACATACAGACTCCGAATTATTCCGGACTCTTTTTAGGTTCAGTTTTTTGATCGATCGAGAATCGAATTGTTATGGACTTATTTTATATAAGTTTCGAACTAATTAGGACTTATCTCATATTTGTTGTTTTGACCGCAATAATTTCGGAATATTTTATATCATTTTTGGACTGTTTTCGTACAATCTATATATAAATTCAGTCCATTTAAAAATCTGAATCCGAAATGAGTCTGATATCCGATATTCTGTATGTATTAAGTCCACTACAATCTGGATTTAGTTAGATTTTTCTGCTTTTATTACAGTTCCTACTCATACCGCCAGGTGCAGTTCTCTCACAGTTGAGATGAGTTTCAAGTTCTATAAGAACTGTTCACTGTCGGCGTAAAGAACATGTTGCCATCTAACCAACAGTTACTATTTTGGTTAATATTTTGGAATGTTGAATTAATCCGGAATTAGTCTAGCTAAATCCGCAATTTGCTCGTTTGGGAAAATTGGAAATCCGGTCAAATGCGAAATTAATCGAATCATACAAAACTAAAGAATGCAAAATTACTTCTATTCAATCCTAAATTAATCCGGCCAGTGTAATCAGTAAATCTAGAATGTGCATTCACTAGTTACGTTTGATTAAACTGGCTTCGGATTAGACCTGATTAATTTCGGATTCACTACTTACACAAATCGAGCAAATTTCGCTGATTTAGCTGGACTAATTCCGGATGACAAAAGCTTGACAATAAACCTGACTGGGACTAATTCCAGATTAGTCCATAAACAGTCCGGAATTTTTAGCAGGGGTCCTAACTAGTAGCACTAATGTTTAAAAGTTATTAAAATAATTACTGTCAATATTAACTTAATTTGGTATGATTTATTTCATAATTGCTAAAAGATATTAAAAATGTTCATTTATCGAATTCTGCTAAAAATTAACTTTAAAATACTAGAAATACTGCCTTAGAGTCTTCATGTGTTAATACGTCTGCCTGACGTCATGGTTTTACAAACCGTACTTGCAGTAGTATGCACATTAATTAATTCAAATGTAATTTAATAAATATTTTTCACAAATCAACTAATTTATCATTTTTTTCATCAAACTACAGTAATTAGTTGCAATATTTTGCTTTAAATCAAACTTAAGTGAAACCTGATCAAATTAGTTTAAAGATTGATTGAGAAAATCCGCCAGGGTATATAAACAACTCTCACTACTTTTTATAATTTATTTTTAAGCTAATATTTTAGGGATATGTTATTCTCATACAGAACAACATTTTTATACCAAAGTATTAAGTCAATCCAATAACTAAAAATTTTTGGTGTTTTTTCTTAGAATTACATGTGAGAATAATTAATAATTTAAGTTGTCTAAAGTTATATTATTACTAAGGAGAATGAATTGTAATTTAAATATTATTATTTATAAGAAATGATAATAATAATGATATTAAAATTTTAATTAGTTCTCCTTAGTAAATAAAAATTTACATAATTTAATTTGCATTATTACTTTATCGAGCAAAATTCGGTAATTAGCTGGACTAATTCCAGATGACAAAATAGATCAACATCTTTCTTCTTAAAATTTACATTTAATTTGTTATAATTATAATAATCATACATCACTTAATAAAAGTTATTTTTTAACTTTAATTGCAAACATTTATTGCTTTATACTGCACTATACAGATTAATTCCCTTTATTTTCACGCCTAAAAAATTTCCCGAACATAATACAATTTCTGCATTAAGAAATCATTTCTATTCACCTTTTCTTGAATTTAAAAAACGACGGTCAATATAAAAACCGCTATCGTTCAATTCTTTCTTTTTACTAGGGTGTAAATACATTATATATGAGAGGACAATCAGGAATTTAAACAAAAGTAAAACAATGCGGTGTTATCTGACCAGTTCAGCAGGCACAGGGAATCATTGAGCACGTTTTTCGTAATTATCGATCCCACCCGTGCTTTCTCGAGCATATTCAGTCGGTCGACTTTCAGGTTCATCACAATATCTCTACATTTAAATATTATATAAAAAAAAATGTTTACAGGCAAAGCAAAGAACATAATTATTGCAATATCATCAACTTTAATTAAAATTAAGAAATTGTCAAGCATATAATATGATACACGTATGTTATGATATCTTACCCTACTTGATAAAATCCATTAAATTAATTAGTCCAGGTTGACAGTCAATGTGAGTTATCTTAAACTCTTTTCCTTTATCTCGGCACTAACTCGCGAGACAAGAATCCCAAATAGCTTTTCGGTTAGAGTCATCGTTTTTACAGCCCCGATTTTCGCAAGCACAAAGCTTACGAGCTTTGAGTGACCCTCGCTCGCCACACAGACGAGCCTGGACTAAGGGGTGCTTGTGACTCCGACAGGTGGCGCTAAAAACTCTAAACACCCCGTGTATCTAAAATATATATATATACTCACATTATATAGGGTAAGGTGCCAAACGTAAGCGAAAGTGGATCTCGACCTAACATTATTTACAGCTCTAAACGAGCTTTGTAATTAATAATTTTACTTAGCCAAAATAAATCTAAGTAGGGAAGAGGTAATATTAAATGAATGAATATTGTACATATAAATTTATTTATAATTTAAATATTTTATTTCCAATAATATTAATAACATAGTGTTACAAAAAATAAAATTACTTTGAATCGGACCTACCCTAATTTGTTCGTCTTGAAAAACTGAAAAGAATGGTGTATATTAAATCACTCAAATACCCCAAAAATTTAATTTAAGAGCAAAAAACCCGTTTTTTGTAGTTTTTGTATGAAATAGCATGTAATTTCGACATTTTTGGTCCAAATTCAAGGAGTATTATTCAAAAGTAGTAGTATTATTCACAGCAGTTAAAAAAAATATGTACGTCAGAATTAGTATTGTTCGGACTTAAATAGGAGCCAAGAATATTCCTCACTTAAAGTAAATGGGAAATATTCTTACAATAAATAATATATTCTTATTGTAAGAATATTTCACATTTAATTTAAGTGGGGAATATTCTTGGCTTCTATTCAAGTAGGCCGAACAATACTAATTCTGATGTACATTTTTTTTTTTTAACTGCTGTGAATAATACTACTACTTTTGAATAATACTGATGTAAATGGGAATGATTTCCCTTTAAATAGTATTATTTTTGTAGATTAATCTTCGAATGGTACCAACTAGTATAGACAGATTTTTTTTGGATCGCTAATAACGAGTATGATGTCAGATTTTAGAAATTCAAAATGGCAAATCCAATATGGCTGACATTTTTGAAAATTTTTCTTATTATTTAGCGGATTTGATTGAAAATCGTTACTCCTGGGTTTTTGAAATCGCTGGTCACGAATCTAAAGTCAGAGACCACCAAAAGCCACAAGTACTGATTTCCAGAAACCTAGTACAACTTCTTGAATTTTTAATCGCCATATTAGAATCGCAATTTTGAATTTTTGATAACAAACTTCAGATTCGTGATCAGTGACTCCGAAAACCTCCGTGTAACAATTTTCAAGCGAATCCGATAAATTAAAAAAAAAAATACATAAATATCCGTCATTTTTAAATTTTCAAAAACGGACTTTGGATTCATAATCAACGACCCAAAAAAAAAAAATGTTGAAATATAAAATTTTCTTTGCAGGATTAAATGAACCGTTTTGGTATCGATTTCTGCAATTTAATTAAACCATAGGAGGGTTAAGGAGTTACATAATTTTTTTTATCAATTTCACCAAATTGTTATTGAAATGAAGTAAATTTAACAAATGGAATATGTTTTGAGGTATTTTATACTATCGATTACAAAACGGTGACGTTCGAAAACGAGACGATACGAATGCGTCGCACATTCATAGTGATTGAAAATAATGAGAAAAATGAATAAAAATTACTGTTGAATTGAGTAAATTAAATATTGATTTTTCAATATTTTACCTTATTTTACCTATTTTACCTTTACAAAGGTTTTTCGAACTAAGGTTAGAATATATAAATAAATAAATTCAAATTATCCTCGTTTTTTATTTACTATTATTAAATAATTTCATAATTTTTTGACTTTCAAGATACAAAACATTTTAGTTGTCAGCAACTCACAGAAAATAACTTTGGACGCAGTTATTAAATAACCACGTTACACTTTGAAAACCATAAATGATTTGATTGTAATATAAAAATATTTTTTATTTCTATGCAAATACTCTCCTTATTTTATTAATCAAAACATCAAAAAATTATTCTACAATGTACTGATTCTAAAGAAAATTCATTTGAGCAGTAGAAATTGCTATTATTTTTGTTTAAATAAACTATCAGTAACGATAATATCTTTAAATTTCTTTCCTCCTGCAGGCTTGACAGATAAATGAATACTAACACCATTTTCGTGCCATTTTGATTTCAAGAGTACACAGCATCCTTTACCTGTTAATTTAAAAATGTTTTAGTTTTATCTTTCTATTACTTCAGAAGGGAAAAACTCATGAAATAATATAAAATTGTAGTTTTCTTTTTATATCATTATCTCTATAGAAGTACCAATGAATGAAATTTTTATTTGAATTTAAAATAAAATTTGAAAAACTACGTTTTAGATGCGTTTCTTACCCTCAGTAAATATTTTTTTAATTATTGTTAAACAAAATACTTACTCACTAATCCTCGTTCATGAGCTGCAGCTAATTGATTAATGACTCTCCTTTCAACTTCATATTTAATGGAGCGGGCTCCATAATGTGGATCATATCCATCCGCCAATGCTGACAAAACTTCCCTGTCCCATTTTAATTCTATTCCATGTCTCTCTTTAGCTCGTACCGACCATGATTCAAGTTCTCGCGAAACTAACTGTATAAGCTCACCTCGAGAAAATGGTAAGAAATAAACTATTTCATTGATTCGTCCTAAAAACTCGTCCCTTCGAAAGTGTGATTTTAAAATTGGTCGAACCTAAAAGAAAATCCAAATCAATTATTGAAGCAAAATTAAAAAAAAATAATACAACTTACAACTTCATCTTTAAAATTTCGTGAAATTTCAATGTGTTCCAATTCTTCATCTTTACTTTCTTTTTTTTCAAGTCTTTGGGAAATTATACGTTCAGCTTCCTCTCTTAATTGCATTCCGTGTTCTGCTATTTCTTCACTTGCTAAATTAGATGTCATAATAAATATTGCCCCTTTACAATCAATGGTTTTACCTTTTCCATCAGTCAATCTACCCTAATAAATATTTCAACGATATAATTATAATTCATGGAACAATTAATTGACAGAAAAAATAAGTCGAATTTTAGAAAATTATAAAATACCTCATCAAAAAGTTGCAGTAAAACAGTTAATACATCTGGGTGAGCTTTATCTACTTCATCAAATAATACAACAGCATTTGGAAATTTTTTCAACTGTTTAGTTAATTGACCTCCATCATCATGACCTACATATCTGTTAATAATTATTTTTACTCATTTTTTTATTGATCCAGTAGTTATTCCAATAATTATCTCAGTATCCCAATAATTATCCCAGCTAAAAATTCCTGTACAGGATCCTTAAAGGATTCCTAGAGGTTCTTACATAGGATTTTTAAAGGTTCCCTGAGGGATCCTGTTAAGAATCCTACGCAGGATATTGGAACAGGGATCCTGCGTAGGATTCTTAACAGGATCCCTCAGAGAACCTTTAAAAATCCTATGTAAGAACCTCTAGGAATCCTTTAAGGATCCTGTACAGGGATTTTTAGCTGGGATGCCAATAATTTATAAGTTTGTAACCTTATCAAAAAAGTTATGAATATAAAATCAATTTTTATTTTTACCCAGGTGGAGCTCCAATAAGTTTTGCAACTTCATGTTTCTCCTGATATTCAGACATATCAAGTCTAATAAAGCTTTCTCGTTTATTTTTATGCATGTAATTAGCCAATTGTTTGGCCAATTCCGTTTTACCAATTCCCGAAGAGCCAAGAAATAAGAAGACTAATGGATGATCTTCATCTATCCAACCGTTTTCCTTTCGTCGAATGGCTGAAATTTACTTTTCTTTATTGAAATAATTATATTCCCTTCGAAAACTTAATAAATATATATAAAAATAAAAATTCGACCCCTGGAAGATATTTCCCCACAGTACCTAAAGTTTCATCAATATTGCCAACATTGTCTTAATGATGCCATTATTTCTGCAATTTTAGAATGTTGAGGCATTGTTGCGAATATTGTTGCAAGTTTAGGTGCTGTGAAGGTTCAAATAATATACAAAAATTTCTTATGTTAGTTCTTCTTATGTAAGAGAAGGTTAAATAAATATTTAGCATTAATAATAATTTATTTGAAAATAAAAAATGTTACTTACTCGAAGCCACAACAGAAATTGCACCCTCTTGACCAACAATGTATTGTTTTAATCTTTGCTCTAAAGGAAATCTTCGTCTTTCTTCTGCTTCCTAAATCAAATTACCACAATGTGAAAAAAGAATAAAATTAAAAATAAACTTTATTTATTAAAGAAAAAGATTGCATTAATAGCGCTATTACCCTTTCTTTCATTATTTCATCGTATTTGATATTATATTTTATAAGTAATTCTTTAACCTCGCCCTCTCTAGCATAGTCAACAGCACGATAGCCTTGTTCACTTTGAACTGAAGGATTTGCTCCTGAATCCAACAAAACTTGAACACATTCTTTTGAATTTGACAATGTTGCATAGTGTAATGCTGTAAAACCTCTAAAAGATGCTCTGTTATTTAAATGGTCTGAAAATTCCTCCTCACGTTTTACAGCAACTAAAAGAATTAAGTTTAACATTTTTTTAAATTAGAAATTAACATCATAAAAAAAATATCTGAAGTAAGATTGTTAATCGATAATTTACCTTCTGTTGGATGTAATCCTTTCTCTACAGCTGTTTTATAAATACTACTAAACTCATCGCCTAAATTAACATCAGCTCCTTTGGATATTAAGAACTTAATGACTTCTGCATTACCATTTATTGCAGCAACATGTAAAGCAGTCCAACCAAGAGGGTGCTTCAAATTAACATCAATACCGTCAGCTATAGCCTACAATTGATTTTAATTAAATTTAACAAATTTTAAACTGTGAATCCAATATCTTAAAAAAAACTATTATATTGAAATCTGTATATAAATATATATTAAGGTGTCTGTTATTTTCCATAAAATGTAATTTCTTAGGTCGTTGGCCGGAATTCATTTTAGAATGTGAAAAAATGAGTTGTCTTCTATTACTAGTTCTGACATTCAGCTATAAGCGAAAAGTTATTTAAGAAGGGAAGAAGAAAAATCGTACGTAAAATAAAAGTTGTTAATGACGACGCAGAAAAGGGAATCAAATTAATTTCTTATTATTATCAGAATAGATTCACCTACAACGAATAACAAACAAAAAATTTGTCATTCAACAAAAGAAGATAATAATTTACGAATTACGATAATGTTCCGCGACTACCGACCGACACAAAAAAACGTGGCGGGACACTTGCTTAAATCATAGTTTTCATCATCTGAACGTCACAAAAACCAAAAAAAAATAAAGAGAAAACAAGTAATTCATGCTTTCATATTGTTTCAAATATTGATAAAAATACAGGGATTTTTTTTGAACCATTAATCCGAGTCACAGTTGCTGCAAACGAAGAAGCTGTTCCTCATGTCAGCACATTTTAGGTGTACTTAAATACACTCGATTGAATTATTAGCCGTCATCATGAGTGTCCCGAATCAGTATTCGACGGTAATGATGATGGACAATCGAGTCTATCCCACAATAATGTATTGTGTTTTGGGAATTTCGAAAGAAACTTAAATACTAATAAATTAAAGCACTTAACTTTCACAGAACTCTGAGAGTATTTATTTTATAACACTTTTCCTTATACTAAATTTAAAACTTTCACAATTGATATAATCTGTCATTTTCAGTGTATCGAAAGATTTTACGTCAAAAAAGTGCTTATCATATAGAAAAGCTTTAGCATAATAAGACTTCACTTTTACAATTGGGCTGAAGAACGTAACGTTAAAACTTTAACGAAATCAAAACCTATTCCCTGCATATTTAATTGAACAAAATTATCAAAAGAACATAAAAGTACAACATGACAATGTATACTAAAAATAATTACAGCAAAAATGACTGTATTGACTAAGCAGAAACACATTGGAAGAAAATAACTAAAGATTCTTACCCACTAAACACTAAAAATCGCTATTTCAAGAGTTTATTAAATTTTGTTCAACTTTTGCACATTAACAATCGAAAGGGCGTAAAAAAATGAGTCAAAAACCAGAGGAATTATTTTTGAAGAAGCGCCGGAAAGAGATAAATAATAACAATTACTTAACGATTTACCGAATCCGATCTCTAAAAATCGCGATTTCCAGAGTTTTTTAAAATTTGTTCCACTTTTTGCATATTACCAATCGAAAGGGCGTAAAAAAATGAGTTAAAAACAGGAAGAATTATTTTCCAAGAAGCCCCGGAAATAGGTAAAAAATAACAATTACTTAACGATTTACCAAATCCGATCTCACTTTTACATCAGAATAAGCAGCATTGTCAACTTATCTGTTTGAAATATCACAGTCAGGGTGTCTACTAAAAATCTGAATTAAAATTCCAGGACTTTTCCAGGACTTTTCAGGACAAATTTCTTATTTTTCCAGAACATTAAATTGGATGACCTTAAGGAATAAAAAAATTTTTAGTTTAACTATTGTTTTCAGAAATTATTAAAAAATTAATTAATTACTCAAGTAAATTTTCATTTTACTTATTTAATGAATTTTTTTTCAACTTGATTGACAAAATTAGAAATTTTTGAAAATTTAAAAGCAAAATATAAAAAATTCAAGGACAAAAATTAAAATTCCAGGACTTTCAAGGACATTTTTTCAAATTCCAGGACATTTCCAAGACTTCCAGGACTTCCAGGACTAGTAGACACCCTGACAGTGTCCCGCCACACCCGATAAGGCCCTATAAAGTTTTTTTAACCCCTGCGTGCCTGAGCTGGGTCCCTCGGACCCAGACAATTTGCTTTTCCATCTACTTTTATTTAAGAAAATACTTTTTCAAAATCGTTATCCAATTAGATAAGCTGATACTATAACGTACATTTTAAACAATATGTGAGCATAAAATATTGAATATCCTGTTATTAAAATCTTGTTTTTTATTGAATTAAAGCAACTGGGTCCCTCAGGCACACACGTCAAAAACTGAACTCAGGCACGTGAGAGTTAAAGCCTTTTCGGAAAAATTATAAAATTTGCCGTTAAATGGTCCTATACCGAAGTCTTTTCGATAAATAGAACCGAAGATATGATGTGTAATTTGTGTAATTTTCATTTTTAGCGAATTTTCATTGTTCAACTTTGATGGATTACAATTTCTAGACAAGTGTTTAGAAAAATTTGAAATTTGTATTAAATGAAAGCTTGAACTTTTTAATCTTACTTTTGCAAGTGGTCTCTCAATTTATATTAGTTGATTTTTTTATTATTGGGAAATTGATAAATGAAACATTATTTTTATAACAAAATTATAAACAAGTAGAGGGACCTTTATGTTAATTTCATGAACATTTTGCTTTCTCATTGTGTGAAGCAAAAAAAAAATAAATTTCTTTAATTCATTTCATTGATTTAATTTGTTTTATTCAAAACATTTCGAGTTACAAAATGTTTTATATTAATTAAACTTTTTGAAAAATTAAGAAAATTTTAATTAATTTTGGGTAAAACATATACTTTATTTATACCAATCAATTCGTTTCAATGCAAGGAATACAATTATTTTATGTATAAATTTTTAGTTTTTTGTGTTGTAAATTAAAGAGACATAAGATGTTATATGCTCGTTTTAGCCAACGTTTCGGCCTCTGGATTGAGTGCCATCATCAGGACTTTTTTTATTTATTAATCTTCAAATAAATATATTATAATCTGTACATATATACAATTATTTAAATAAAAACATTATAAAAATAAAATTATTTAACACAAATTATACAAAGAACAATTTACTGTTCATTTTTTTCTCAAAAATTTTTATTTAAAATAGTAAAAGACTTATCAACAGATTATTATTTAATTACTTATTGTTTATATAATTTTCTCAAAGATTTTAAATTATTTTTATTAATGAACACACGTATTTCCAATGATAAATTCCATATGTAATTTACTAGTGGTATTGTTTCTGTTGAGCTTATACATTTTTAACTTGCACTTAATTTTTACATAAAAAAATTTAACAGCTCTGATTTGATTAAACGTGTATATTTGGCGAACACGAGCAGCTAGGATTTCGTTCTAAACGGATTTTGACACTCTGAGGGACTACCCCAGTAAATGAAAACTAATTCAGTTGAATTAAAATGAATACACCCTGGGCTTCAGTGAATCCCGCTTAGCGACAAATTCTTCTGAATTCGATAAAGCTGTATTCGACTTCCAAACTCTCCACCCGTACTAATTCAATGAACAAACTTTTGAGCTTTAATTTTTTTTCAATTCGTCAGCACGAATTCAATAGACGAGTTGGTCTTTTTGTTTGAATTCTCAACCGAAGAAAACTCATTGGTACGAATTGAATTGAATATACTTCTCTGAATCTTGCTTAGCGACAAATACGAATTGGACCTTGCCAAAAAAAGTTAATTCATTTCAATTCATCTGAATTAGTTTTTTTACTGGGTAATTCAAAAAAATTTCAAACTAATTCAAACCTCACTTGCCAATTTTGCATTCATTTTTGTAAAACCTATTCACCTCAGGAGCCTAGTATGTTTAATCAGACTCATATCCCAGTAAAAAAAAGTAGTTCAGATGAATTAAAATTAATTACATTTTTTGGCAAGGTCCAATTTTCGAATTTGTCGCTAAGCGAGATTCACTGAAGCCCAGGGTGTATTCATTTCAATTCAACTGAATTAGTTTTCATTTGGTTGGATTATACACTGAAAAAAAAAATTTATTTGATTCAAATACCGATGTATTTGATTATTATCAAATAAATATTTATTTGAATCAAATATATAGTATTTGAATCAAATATTTCAGTATTTGAAGCAAATACAATTTATTTGATTCAAATAAGAAATATTTGATTCAAATACTATATATTTGATAATAACCAAATACACCGGTATTTGAATCAAATAAATTTTTTTTTTCAGTGTATTTATGGATAGAAAAAAATGTTTTCTGCATTTGAAAAAAAAAATTTAATTTGAAGGACTACATAGTTTCTTCCATGAGGAAGCAAAATGAAATAATGTTTCATTTATCAATATTCCAATAATCAAATATATTAAATTTTATAAAATAATTGCCAAAAATGAATTGTATGGATATGAAAAATCATTATTACAAATTTTACGACTTTTATAAAAATATTTCGTAATTTTAATTTGAAAATTTTTGATAAAACAATGCTTCCTCCAAAAAGAGACAATGAAATATTTTAAGAGTTTATCCAAAAAAAAAACAAAAAAATTTAATACGACTTTATTATAATTATTGAATACCCTTTTAATATCTTGAATGTTCCCATACTGTGCTGCCTTGAAGAATCGTTTTTCTAGAAAAATAAATACGCTAATTAAAATCTTTATCACTTTTGGATTATAATATATAAAACAAATTAAAAAATAATTACCTTTACTATTATTAGAACCATCAGTTAGAACTATTCCTACACAAAGGCTGCTGAAAATATACATCAATTTTTTCGAATTTCTGCTATCTGAATACGAAGAATAATCTTCTCTATTATATTTATAGTTATTTACTTGAACGATCGAAATTAGACGTGAAAAATAATTTAAAATAGGTACAGTGCCAATAGTTTCGTGTAAAGGTGAAATCATATGTCTTGAACGAAAATAACATTTTTCGTTATTCAGTTTAATTAATATATTAGGTTTATTAGTTTTTCTTGATTTTAAAATATTTAAAAATAATTTTAAACTTTCCTTTTTGTTTATATTAACACAACTTTTTAGGCATTCCAAGTATAACATTTTTAGGTTAATTTAAAGTAAACCACGTGACTTTGGAAATTAGATTTTAAACTTTATTATATTTAATAAATAATTTAAACTTTCATCCTGTTGACAAATAAATAAACTTCCGCACAATGAGCAAATGCATATTTTTTGAAATTATTTCAATGCCATCATTTACTTAACAATTTCATCATCTGTCAATAGGCCAACACTAAACATTCAAATCACTTTCAAA
Organism: Leptopilina boulardi; assembly: GCF_019393585.1. Lineage (NCBI taxonomy): Eukaryota > Metazoa > Arthropoda > Insecta > Hymenoptera > Figitidae > Leptopilina > Leptopilina boulardi. The sequence continues at coordinate 4,677,742 of NW_026137951.1, read as the reverse complement.
ACAAAATAAAGGCGCACACAAAAAGAAAAAAAGTCGAATAATGGTGCCTTTTCATGAGATAAATGTTGCAGAGGTGACATAAATATCATCTATCTTTTTCTATCTCATGCAGTTTACGTTACTTGCTGACGTGATGCACAAGACTGTTGGTCCGCATTCTAGATAGTTTTATAGTTCAGGGATTTTACTTAAAATTTAAGAACATTTGATTTTGGTGTTGATCAACTATCAAAATATCAAATTGAAACCAATTAGAACAGTAATATTGCCATTTAAGCAGAAGAAAGGAAAAATAATATTTTAACAGTTTTCTTCAACCTGTGAAATGCAGTCATCAATTATTCGGTGGAACAATGTTGTTTTAAATCCTAACCTAAGTCGTTGCCTTTGTACTACCGGTATTCAATTTAGTAATAGAGAAGCCAGATTTTTAAAGAAAATGATGTCTACTGGTAAAAAAAAGTACGTTTCTTTATTTAACTACTTCTGCATGAAATAACCACCATTTGGTAATAAAAGTCCTATTTTGACAAGACAGTTCGCAAACTTAAGTGAAGCAGTAAATTTAATTTAATTAAATTTCTAAGTTGACAAAAACAACCTCGGAAAATCCTGAATAATAAATGTTAAAAAATTTAAAGCAATAAAGAGGCACGTGTAAAAAACTAAATCTTTGAAAAAATATTGTTTGTGGAACAATAATAAAAAATTATCATTTAACAGCACGAAGCTAAAGTATAGGTTTATGATAAACGATTTTTAAAGAAATAATTTTTTAAAATGAAAAATTCTATAATTTTTTGCCAAAAAAATATTTCTTGTATTTGAATGGGTTTCATAACAAAAACGATAACATTCGGAGAAATGGATTTTAATAAAATTTTCTCCAACGTTTTGAAATCACACTGATTTCCTCTTCAGGGAATCTAATCAAAAAAATATAAAATTAAATTAAAAACAAAAATACAAAGAAATTAAATTAATATGAGACGAATTAATAACAAAAACAAAAATACAAAAGGTTAAATAATATATACTAGCAAAATTAAACGCGCGCAAGTGCGCCAAATTGAGTATTTAATTGTTTGTCATAAAGAAATTAAAGATTAATATTATCAATAATAATTTAATTTATTAGAATATTATTACATATTAAATGATAATAAAGAAAATTATATGTTTACAGGCCTCGGATTATACGACTTTTTCCGACTTTTTTCAAAAATACGACTTTTTATCGACTTATTTTAATAAAATGTGACATTTATTTTTTTACATTTGAAAAAAATGTAAATAAAATACATTTTTTTAGTATAAAATGTAGATCTTCTTCAGATCTTCTTCAATTCAATTATTTAACAAATTTTGAACTAAAATGATTCTTCACTAAATTAATTATTTTTAATAATTTTAATGAAATACATCACAAATTCAAATATATCAAAATTATTTTTCAATTAAAATTTTTATGAAATTTAACAATTGTTTATAATTTAAAAAAAAATATCACAATAAAATTGAATTATTTTTTAAAAAATTTCAATTCAAAATAAACTAAAATCCAATTATTACAAGAAATTTTAATTCAAAATCAATTAAAATTCAATAATTATCGAAAATTTTCAATTAAAAATTTAATTATTTACCAAGTTTTCAATTTAAAATGAAATAAAATTCAATTATTTTCTACTATTCAAAATTAATTATCCAAATTTTAAATCAAAAATGAACTTAAATTAAATTATTATCCAAAATATCAATTAAAATTCAATAATTTCCCAAAATTTTCAATTAATTTATTTTCCAAATTTAAAATCAAATAAAATTTAATTATTCTAAAAAATTTGAATTTAAAATTAATTGAATTTTCAATAATTTGAATTTAAAAGCATCTAAAATTTAATTATTTCTAAAATTTTCCATCGAAATTTTTTTTTTTTTAATTTAATAATTTCAATTATAACTCTAAGGAAATTCAATTATTTTTAACTATTTTAATAATATTTTTTGAAAATTCAACTATCTGAAACCATTTTTCAATTAAAAATGATTTTCAAATTATTGTATTTTGTCCGCATTTTCTAATAAATTTTTAGTGAAATCATCTAAAATTTTAATTACAAAACACTTAAAGTTTCAATTAATTTCAAAAATCTCAGTTTTAAATCTTTGAAAATTCAATTAAATTTAAAAAATGTTTTCCAAAAATTGTTTGATTAATTATTTTTAGTTCTGTAAAATTTAATAATTGTTTGAAAATTAATGATATCTTTTGAAATTTAATTATTTCTAAAAATTTCAACTTTAACCCTTCGAAAAGTATTATTATTAAAAAAAAAATTTTATTTAAAAATCTGTAAATCTGTTTTTGTCTTTAAGTTGATTCGAGACCTGTGATTTTATAATTAATATTTAATAGGTATTCGTTGGCCCCTGGTACCTTAAAAATTAATTTTTAAAAATTCAGCTTTGAATTTTCGAATTTGGAATTTTAAAGAAACTTATTCCGAAATTTGGAAACACAATTAGACAACTTTGGCAAAAATGAGAAAAAGAATTGTCAAAATTTGACACGTCATAAGATTACTATTCAAAAAAACACGTGAAATCAGAAAAGGCCAACTTCAAGTTAGGATAGAAGGACAGACCAAGCATTTTATTATTATATAATACAAGAAACAACATAACAGAAAATATAAAAATAAAAAATCAATATACAAAATAATAAATAAAATAAACATAAATACAATTTACCAAATAAAACGATGAAACTAAAATTAGTAATCAGTCATTCTCACAATCGTCAATAAAATAATATAAAAAGATGAACATCCAAAAAACACCCATACGATGGAGAAATAATATCTGGAGTCAGAATTAAATTTTAATTAATAATCAAAAACAATTAAAATAAATAAAACAAAAATAAAATAAATTAATTAATAATAAAACTAAAAAATAAAACAACAAAACGTTGGAGAAAATTTTATTCATAGTACATTGTGCAACTAGTGGGGAAAGTGGGTGATTTTTTGAGAGTGAAGTTTACTGCTCGAGCGCAGTGAGAGTAGCAATCACTCGAGAAAAATCATTCTTTCCCACGTGTCGCACACGACGTTTTCTCCAACGCCTCGCGAGGAAATGCATTTATATTAATTAGGAAGAATTAACAATGTATATATGCTTTATATATAGTGACAACTATTTGGTTTTTTAAAATGAACAATGTTTTATTTATTATTATTATTTATTATTTATCAAAGAAAAACTAAAAAAATATTACAATTTACTTTCCCCACGCTCGGCCGAGGAGTTAATAAATGTTCAACTTCCCCAATACTTTTTTAACCAAGAAAGTTGCACTTTCCGAGCAGGCGTTAGAGAGAATCCATTTATTCCATTAATCAACAAAACAAAAAATAATTTTTTTAGATAAATAGTTTTATAATTTTCCGTGTTAAATAAAAATTGATTTCTAATCATTGATCATAAACGTTGCATACTTCAGCATCGTTTTAACAATTCTGAATATAAAAAATTAATAAAACTTAGATCGATAAACGGGATGCATGAAAAAACTCTAAAACAAATATTTTAGAATTATGATTTAATAGAATCTTATTCTCTAGAATATTACTTTTGAAGAATATTAAATTATTTAAATATTAATTTGCAGAATTTTCATTAACGCGATTATTATTAATGTTGCAGAAATTTTATTTAGACGAAAATTAATTTGCCAGATATTAAATTTGATCAAATCTTAATTTGTGGGAAACAACAACAAATCAACGCTGTAAACATCCTGACGAATGCAAATGGAGTAAATAAACAGTTTTTGTTTTTTTTTTTAGAAAACACTTCCATAATAATATGTCATCGCGGCCTCCTTCCTTAAAATACGAAACAAGCATAACACAACACAAGAGCCGTAGAACTGTGGTTCTTAATAAATTATTTATGAAACACATAACGGATTTAATGACAACAGGTGAAGTAGCTCCACAACTTGTTGGTCGAGGCATAGAAATTTCTCAAGTTAGCGTAACAAATGATTTTAAATTCATCAATGTTTATTGGCACAGCAGATTTGATACGTCATTTAACGAATCAACTGAAGAAATATTACAAAATTGTGGTGGACAATTACAACACGAATTATCACAACTTCGAGTAATAGGTCTTGTACCTCATATTAAATTTGTTAAAGATAGAAAATTATTTATTTTAAATGAAGTAGAGAGGAGATTATCGACAATTGATTTTGGTGATGATTATGTACCGGCTAATAAAATAAATAGAAACTGTGAATCAGTTATATTTACGAAATTTTCATCCGAAACTAAATCTGATATTCGTAAACTAGACGCATCTACACAAATTGAAGAGAATATTGATTTAGACATTAATTTACCAGAAATGCGAAACGATGTTCTTGGTTTAGATTGTTCCCTTATTATGAGTAAGGTAAACATTTATTTTTATATTCTACTAAAATTTTCTGTAAAGTTATACAAAAAAAAATATAATGATTAACAAAATAATGTTTTAGATTCAAACATCTTTAGAAAAAAGTGGAATGTTAAATCACAGGAAGTCTACATCTGAAAATAAATTTCCAGAAAATTTTACCGCCGAGCAATTTCTATCAAATAATGAGAGGCGAACATTATTTAACAATTTTTTGAAACAACAAGAAATTAAAGCTAAATTAAAAAGAAAGTCTAGGAATGATAATGACAGAAATTTTGAAAATTTCGACGACGACAACGATAATGATGATGATGATGACGTTGATGATTATTCTGACGTTGATGATTATTCTGACGTTGATGATTATTCTAACGTTGATGATTATTCTGACGTTGATGATTATTCTAACGTTGATGATGATTATAATTATTACCATAACGATGATGATAATCAAAAAGATTTCGAGGATTGTAAATAAATATAGAAAAGTTATTAACAAACAAATCATTTTATTTACATCCATTATATGCAAACCATAATCCACTTCAAATAATGTAACAAATTAACAAAATTTAAAATTTATAAAAATACTAACATACGTATTTTGCTTAATATATTTATAAATTTTATCACTATTTTTCTTTTCTCACTATGATTTTTTGTAAAATAATGCATAACTTAACATAATAACTCTAAAGCAAATAACTTATTTTTATTATTACACTCAAAAAATTGTTGATGCAGCTGATATGCTTTTTCAAAGGAAGCAATAACTTGCCATTAAATTGTTTTCTTAATTAAAATGATTTTTTAAATATAAGTTCTATTGACAATATAATATAATGCATAAACGTCTCCGAATAAAAGTATATACAGTATAAGTATATATATAAAAAAAATTGATTTCTCTAATCGTAGTAAAGTTGTTAATTATTATTTTTTTTTATGTAAATTTTATGTATATACAATTTATTTGCACCAATTTGTGTTTTTCAAGATATTGATAAATTGGTGCACGTTTCCTAAATTGGGATATTTATATGTTAAATAAAATCTAAAATTATTAAGAGAGCAAGAATAATTAAAGGTACATTAAATGTCGACGTTCATTTGGAAACTAAATATATGAATCGAAAATTAAATTAAAATAGCCTGCTATTTTTGTGTCATTATTATAAACTAGTATCTATTTTACTAATAATAATTTAGTATTTATTTTAATATAGGCACAATTTTATTGACATTAAAATTCAAGATAGACCAATAAAAGAAATTTCTTTGTGAAAATAATTATTTCAGTTTTAAAATCAATATTTAATTAAGTGTTCAATGTCTATTTATTAATTATTATCAGGATTTGTTATGTTTCAGTTTAAAAGTAATTGAATTTAAATGACGAATAAATACATTAACTTCATTAAACGTTCCTCAAGATTATTTGTGATCAATTTAATTATTAAAACGAGTGTGTAAAAGCGTGACTTGCATATCTTATCAGCTTTGTGTGAGTAATATTTGTCATAAATACGGCAAATACTTAACTGTCACTAATACAGTTTAAAATTGGTTCTAGAGAAGCAAATTTTTTTCACTTCAAATAATAGATATAAATTAATATTACGAACAAATAAATTACATACAATTAATTTTCAACTAGTACTCCTTGGTTGATGTGCTTCTGATTTATCATTCTTTACCCTGTGGATTTTTTCAATTTCCAATTTCCTAGAATCCTGTTCATTATCATCTTTTAATTCTATTTTAATATTAGAGGTTGAAATAGAATTTGGAATGTTGTCACTAAAAATACATGCCTCTAATACATGTTTATTAAATATCTCACTCTTATCAGCATAAACATGATGTCCCGCACCAGATATAACCTGTTTCAAATTGAAAAAATTTTACTTTTTTTTAAATTTGAATAATTACTCTCCCTGCCAAATTGCAAGCTAATACAATTTCTTAATCTACTTATTCTATTATCCGTCAGTGCCGGGCTTCCTTTTCCCGTTCCATTTTAGCTTCGTCAAAATTAATATTAATTCTAACCCACCCTGGGTAAATTTAATTCAACTATTCTTCTCATTCTTTCTCAATTGTTCTAGTTCATGTATCCATTTCTCACCTTGCCTATTCTCATTCAGAATCCATCTTATCTTTTCATCTACTCCTTTCTCTTCTCCCATTCTAAATCTAACTACTCTGTTCCATTTCTCTTTCTTTTTTTAAACTCTTCAGATATTATGGTAGTTCTCTTCCTTTTACCATTCTGTACCATCTGTTGTATAACTCAACACAGACCACACTAACATATCATACAACCACAATCTCTTTTTCCAGTCATTACAAAACTATTTGGATTATTAAATTAATTTAATTAAATGAATTAAATTAAATTCTGTTTACCTGAACATTGACATAAGATGTTTCTCGAGATTGCTTAATTATTTCTCCTGCCGAATTGTCAACCCAAGATCTGCTCCCATAAATAAGTGTCATAGGAATTTCTGCATCTAATTTATCCATACGTTTAATAATTGGATTTTTCGCCCAACCAAATCCATGCATCATTGCATGAAAAGCACTTTCGCCACTAGTCAAATATAAATCATCGATTTAATATTAAAAATTCAATTTTCAATAAAAATAAATTAAAAGTTTCTTACGTTGGACTTTGTGCATTGCATTGATGAATATACTGTGAAATTACACTTAGATCCTCCTTCAAAAGAGGTGAGAATTTTTTCACTATATCCGGTCTAGTTGTTTCAATAAGCCACTGTCCTGTAACGATATTTTGAAAATTAATAACTTTTAATTAATTAATAAATTTGTTAATATTATATGAATATGAATTCGTTTACCAAAAGGACCAGCTACTCGCACAGCCCAAAGAGGATTCAGAGGTTGAACAACAAAAGCTATAGCCTTAATCCATAGAGGTACATGTGCCCTATTTCCTAAATCTGTAGGTTTTTCTGGAAAACCCCAAGGATCGGCAAGAATTAAATGTTTTACTCTTTGTGGATATTGAAGAGCATAGGAAGCTGCAAGGAAGCCTCCCATTGAATGTCCTAGTAGTACAAATTTATCCAATTGCATTTCTCGTCTCCATTCTTCAACTGAACGAACTAACTGTTCTTCTACTTCTTGCGCTTTATTGCTGAAAACTGGTCGACTACTTCTACCAAATCCTGCAACAATATTACATTTCTTCATCATTAGATACTAATTTCGTATATTAATAAAATTTATTTACCTAATACATCAATAGCATAAACGGGCCTTTGAGCAGCAAAGGTGTCGAGATTTAAACACCAAAGTGCAACCCCTGCTCCCAATCCGTGTAATAATACTATTGGGGTTGCAAGTGATTCTTCATTTAATGATATCGTCCATATTTTATCTGCTGGACCCACAACTGGACCAATATCGACGTACCAACCACGATATGCTGTTTTAAGATCTAAAATAAATTACAGTTTGAGTTCATAATTATATTAAGATGATAGCTTGTATTATATTTAAATTATTTAATATATTCGTAATCTGACCAAACGTTTATTTTAACATTGCCACGAGTCAGGGAAGTCAAGGAAAAGGGAATTATATTAAAAATATCGAATTTCTAAAAACAGGTCTTGGATTATTATTTTTTTTTTCTTCTTTTTTTCATGTTCTTTAAAACAATACAAATTTCACCCATAAAATTGTAAAAAAATTCAATGGATAAATAAGTAGACCGACAAATTACACAGTGCAGGTTCATGATTACTAAGCAAAAAATAGTACAAACTAAATACACAATATATCTATATAAATATATTAGGATTATTTACTTAGTCAAGTGGCGAATTACGTAATGTAATTCACGGAAACACTTTGAACAAGGCAATTATATTACACAGCAAAAATTTTATTGTTAATAGATTATAACAAAGACGAGAAACTAATTAAACAATTAAATTTAGATATAACAAAAATAAACTTACAAGATAAAATCTTTTTTTCAACTGTTCTCAACATCGTTGCAGAAGAACCTGACCAACTATATCCACTGAACAATCCCCAAAGCCAACTGTAAACAATTGATAAGTAAATGAAATAAAAATAAATTGTTTTCATTGTAAACTACTTTTGAAATATTAATGACACAATGAAAGTATTATTGAGCAAAAATATAATATGTATTTCGCCAGACGTTTGGCAAAATAATTTAAGTAAATTATTTCTTATTATTAAAAATTAGAGAAAATAATTATTCATCCAGTAAAGGAAATTAAAAAATAGGAGAGATTCAGATTATTGTTTCCTATGGAAATATATTATTTTTTAAACAATTTTAGACGACATGTTTTTTCGTATCGACGAAAAAAATTCTTTAACAAAATTATGCGAATTTGAACTTTTGAAACTGCAAAGTTATATTTCAAGTAAATGACTGGTGGATTCTATTAATATTGTTTAATTTTTTAGATTTACAATATTAGATGTTATTAAATAAATATTTAATTATTATTTACTTAATCTTTTGTTTTTAGTTCTATTAATATTTGTATACTTTCTGAATGAAATAATAAAGATAACACTGTGTTACAAAAAAAATATGACTTCAAAAACTTCTTATCGGACCTAGTAGAGTTTGTAGAGCATAAAAAACTGAAAATAATGGTGTATATTTAATTGCTTATACACCCTCCAATTTAATTATAGAGACGAAATACAATTTTTTGTAAAAAAATTCTTGTAACTTTCTTATTTTTTGCCCGATTTCAAATTCTTTTTTTAATTTTTAAGCTGATAAACAGATCTTTGCAACTTTCCTTTCACACAATTTTATAGTCACATTAGGTTGCATGCGTGATTTATATTTTTTATTAATTTTCGTAAAATTGAATAGATGGTTAGTGTATACTAAAAATTAAAGAGTACAAAGCATTTACACTAAATATCTACTAAATTTTATGAAAATTAGAAAAAACTATAAATCACACATGAAACTTAATGTGACTATAAAATTAAAAGTGTCATAACTTAGACAAATTTTAACGAATTCTAACCAATTATGGGTCATTTAAAGCAGAATTGACTACACTTTCGATGTGTAAAACGAAAGAAGGTATATCTCATCAGAAAACAGTTATACAAATCGATCAAAAAAGTTGAAAAAATCGCTGCCAAGTTGAAGTATGAACTTTTTGTGTTCATAAAATGAACACTTTGCTTTCCCATAGAGATTTTTTGTGATCAATTTATGGTAACTTATTTGGTATGATTATAATTTTAAGAAGGTGTTAAATTTTATTTTTGGGTATTTGCAGAGATAGATTTTTAACATCAATAACTTCGTAATATTTCACAATAAAAAGGTTCAATAATAGGTCAATTGATTCGTTTTTAAATATTCTCCAAGTTGTTCATAATGATTTTAAAGATATACATAAATATTTTTTAATAAATAAGGCAAAAAAGGCAGGTTTTTCAAAATTTTTCAATTTCAAAATGTCAATAACTCTGGATAAAATAACAGTAGGATATTCGCTAATAGGCCAAAAGATGCGTCTTGAAAAACTCTACAAAACTAGAAATAAATATCTATTGGTCTCAATACATTTTTTTAAAGTTATGGGCAAAAAACGATTTTCTTTAATTTTTAAAAATTCAATAACTTTGGATAGAATATCAGTAGAATGTTCGCCAATGGCTGAAAAGATGCGTCTTAAAAAATTCGACAAAATTAAAGAAAAATATTCATAGGTGTCTTAAAATTTTTTTAAAGTTATGGGCAAAAAATGATTTTTCAAAAATTTTTAAATGCAAAAAAATAATAGTTAATCTTTATTAATATTGCTCAAACTACTCTCATTATTTGTCCGCCAGTGAGACCTACAATTAAAAAAAATTATTCCTTTAGCTCTTATAGTATTCGAGATATTTAAGAAAATGTAGTGTATACACACACACGCACACACACACGGAACATTTTTTAAAAATATGATTTTTGGATTCCTGAGGTCGAAAAACATAAAGATACATCAAAAAATCAAGTTCGAAAAATTTCGGTATTACAATGCTTCCTGCATGAGAAAGCAACAATAAAAAATCGAAAATTTTGAAAGTATTTGGTCTTTATCGTCATCAATTAAGAAGATACAACAAAAATCCTTTATACAGTTGCAAAGATCTGTTTTTCAGCTTAAAAATTAAAAAAAGAATTTCAAATCGGGCAAAAAATAAGAATGTTACAAGGATTTTTTCACAAAAAATGGTATTTCGTCTCTATAATTAAATTTTTAGGGTGTATAAGCAAATAAATATACACCATACTTTTCATTTTTTTATGCTCTACAAACTCTACTAGGTCCGATAAGAAGTTTTTGAAGTCATATTTTTTTGTAACACTGTGTAATTAGGTAGTACCGCAGTTATACTCGCAAAGAATAAACTGAAAATAATTTTCTCGTTATGAAATTGAAATAAATTTTGAAAAGTTGAAAAATGTCTAAAAGAAAAATTAATGTGCTCTCACTTAGTGAAAAATTTTAAATTGTAAATCTTCTACAAATGTTGATCAGACTCTCTTTCATAAAATCTATATTATTCATGAAAAAGAAGTTGAGAATTTTAAAACAACAAATAAACAAACATAAATGACATATTTTTTTATACAAAAATAATCTAAAATTATCATTTTTAAAAAATAAATAAATATTTGTTAAAATGTAATAAAAATTTACAAATAAATTATATGTGGAACGTATAATAATTCTTTTGACCTGTTTATTTTGAAGTAAAAAATTTATTAATTCGTAAATCTCTATAAGGGAGAAAAATCACCCCTGGACCTTTATAAGTAAGAAACTGAATAAATGAGAAATCTCTATAAGTGACAAAAAATTGTCCATCCCTTGAATTTTGTTCAACAAAATATTTATTGCTTTAAAATTTCAATTTTAAACAATTTCAAATTGATAACAAATAATTTGATTACCATGGAATTTAATCAATTAAAAGAGATTTTAAAAAGGAATACTTATTATTTCAATAAAGTTAATGTTAATTTTGCGCGATCATCTTATGCAATATAACTATGATTAATTTTATATAATATAGATTACTACTCTAAATTAATGAAATGTATTTTAATTGAGCATATATATGAGGAAATAATATTTAAATATTTAATAATGTTTGACATTTTACCATTCATTTGAGTTTCTCATTGTATTACTTCATTGTTAAAGATAAAATTCACTTTTAAATTTCACTTGAACAATAAATTTCTTAAAATGCAATTATTAATCTTCTAGCTACGTAACAGCGTGACAAGTGCATAATGATGTGAAATGTTTATTTATAGACAAAATCGTAGATATAGAGGGAAATATAATTTAATGAATGGTTATAATTTACCTATTTGATTTTGAAATTTCATTATCTGCCATGAGGTCTTTTAAATGCTTTTCTTATAAATAAGTATCAATTCACACTATAATTGAAGAAGAAATATTATTTAAAACAAAGGTAATCTTCTTTTATACATAACTTTTGGAGTTGAAAAATGTTTATAAATGTAAACGCCATTCAATATTACACTAGATGGCATTATCATAGCTCAGGGTATAGTTATCATCAACAGATTCTTCAGAAAATTGAAGTGACATCCACACTGTTCATCATCAATGTAGATAAAGGTAATGGCGAGCGATGCATTTTCACGGATAATCACTGAGTTTGATTGGCTCTAACAATATTCAATTTTCACGATGGAAATGAAATATTTCTCGTAAAATACTGAATGGATTGAGCTGAAATTTTGTGGAGGAATTTAAAATAATATGATAAAGAATGGTTGTGAAGTGCAAAAATGTTGATATATTGTTAAATAAATATAATAAAAGGCATAAAAATTGCTAGAAAATCCGACACTCCTAACCCCACATTTTCTAACTATTTTCAAGTGTTTTATAATAATTATTTTAAAACATATCAACATTTTCGTACTTGGCAATCATTTCTTATCATATTTGGAACTCCTCCATAAAATTTCAACTCAATCCATTCAGTATTTTACAAAAGTTAAAAACTAATTAATATTACGGACCTAAAAGTCACATAACCTTAAAGGTATGGTTACAGCTCGGATATTTAAGTAGGGTCGTCATGGTAACGTATAAGAGTGAGAGAAATAAGAACATTCTTCATTTCTTTCACTCTTATACGTTACCATGACAACTCTACTTATAGCTGTGCTGTGACCGTACCTTAAGGTCCTTTTGCAAGAATCTGAATTCGTCTCTTAGTTTTGTTGTAAATAATTGATTTGCAATTAATCGATATTTATAAATTATTATGAATTTTAAACTTTAGTAGAAAAATTAATATTTCTCTTGCAATCATACTTTTCTACATTGGCTGCGTAAACGTAAACACGAACGTGCTGACGTCACCCATTTGAATAACATTGTGACGTCAGCACGTTCACTTCCACGTTTACCAATGTAGGGTCAGCATCATCTATTGTCTACAATTTTTAATTTATTTTTTAAAAAAATTAAAAATATCCATTTTAATGAAAATAGAAAATTTTAGTTTTAAATATAAAAAGTCTAGGTCAAATTTTAAAAAACAAAATTCACCCGAAGAGAGCATTAAAAAATCCTATAAGAAATATATTTAACAAAAAATTTTGTTATTTCATATATATAAAGAAAAAATTAAATATTCATGCAAAATTGATAAATTTGCACTACCTCTATCACCTTCAAATTTTAAACAAGTCAACAAATTTTTTTTGTTATACTACCAGATATAAAAAAAAATTTGAAGTGAATTTTTTGAGTTAGGACATTGAACGTAAAATGCCTTATATGCTAAAATGTCAACAACTCATTAACTCCAAAACTCTCAAAATTAGGGGGGACATGCTTTTTTCCAAAATTTCGAATTTTTTAAATATAACTGTTCAGACCAACTCCAAACGGGTTCTCTATAATTTTCTTGAAATCTACTCGCGAAAATACGTAAGTGTACCAAATTTCAGCTGTTTAGGTTTATATGGTTCAGATTTTCGGGAGCAGGAACTGAATAATATTATTTATAGGGTTTTCCATTATATTACACTTTTTATACTGTTACCAAGTTTTCTGCAATATTTAGGTACACGGAGAATAATAGAAAAACGAATAAAATAATTTTTACTACTTTAAAAGTAAAATCTGAACTGTCCGGAGTTTCTGCACATTTCTGGTAATTTTTACTCCGAAAATAGTAAAAATTATTCCAGAAATAGTAAATTTTACTATTTTCGGAGTAAAAATTACCAGAAATGCGCAGAAACTCCGGACAGTTCAGATTTTACTTTTGAAGTAGTAAAAGTTATTTTATTTGTTTTTCCATTCTTCTCCGTGTAAAATTTTTACCATTTAATAATGAAAGGTTTATCTTATTTTAAGTAGTATATAAAATAATGACAAAAAAAATAAATGTAAATAACTTTTTTAGTTATTTTTATTTTCTAATGTAGTTAAAGTTAATGTACTATTTACAAAGGAATAACTCAATATATCCTGATAAAACTTTAGAAGCGTTTGCTACACCAAGTACAGAATCACAATAATATAACAAATATTATTCGAAAATTAAACGAATATTCGAAACGATAAATCTAAGATACACACAAGGAGCAGTCGATTACAATTATGCAATACCTCCAACAGCGAACTTCCTTAATTTTTTTTTCAACTTCATTTATGCACAAATTACTTAGCAATAAAAAAAAATAATTATGAGATCAGTGGACCTGAGCAAATATAATTTTGACGCTTAAAAACTAATCGTTATCAAAACGTAAAACTTCAAGTCCATTTATTGCTCATGTAAACGCATAATTTTTTTTTAACTTTAAAGGCAAATTCTTATAGAGGTTTTGCACTTGTCGGCTTCTCTTCATTACCTATAAATTAATATAACGATTAATGTAACTCTTCAACCTAGCCCTAAATCAAAATTTATCGTAATTTTATATATCACCCGAATCGCATGTTTATGTTTTGAGAACCTACGTTGAATTTTATTCACATTATTTTATGATTGTGATTTTGATTAATCAAAACATTCAGGATTCCTTTTAATAATTTGTTGCAGTTCAAACATTTTGCTCTTAATTTTAGAAAAATTACCAAAAAAATTCATTAAAAAGAAAAAAAAAAAAAAAACAAGAAATTCTATAATTTCTCAATTGTATTTTTTTAATGACCGCCTCGTTTGCTTTAAAACTATTTTTCATAACGAAAATTCTTTGTCGTTCTGTCAGGTTAATTTTAATAAGTGGATTAGTAAAACAAAACCGTTAGTCAATTATTTTACACTGTAAGAATTAATGAAAATATTTGCTTGAAAAAAATAACAATCTATCAATGTTTATATTCTTGTTTCGAAGGTTACTCACTTCTACTTAAACATACTTGTATAATATATATTCTCTGATACTCTTTGTTGATAATACATCTTACATACTTTAAAAAAATCTTTAAAGAAGCCAGTCAAATTTAAAGTACATACAATAAAATTAATCTACGACGTGTTTTTTTTTTTAAATTCCATCAAGACAATGTGAAAATGAGTACGGCCCCGCCGTGCAAATGTTTTGCCATTGGAATTTTTCAATTATGCAGAAAATAAAAAATTATTTTCATACATATAAATCTGATTAAACATCATTTCAAATAAGATTTCGGGAAAAATTACCCTGCGTTTAGAAACAATTATTACTTACTTTTAACATCATTATGTTAAGCACAAGTTCGAATTAAAAAAAAAAATAATAAACAGAAAGAAATGTATTAATGGTCATAATTAAAAAATTATTAACAGTTACATTAACTGTTGATCAATGAACGCACTTTTGAGAGTGAAAATACTTTATAAAAAAAAAAGAAAAAAAAAGAGTATTTCATGCAAACATTAATTAATCCTACAGTTTTTAATTTATAATATAAAGCATTTAAGTCAGTAAAAAAAAATTACATTTACTAACGTGAGCTTTGTTAAAAGTTTGATTTGTATAATTCATGATGTGAATTGTTTAATTTTTGTAATCTTAATTTGTTTAGTTTGTATGTAAACATTACCTTTTTACATGTTATTTTATTATATATTGCCATGAATCTACTGATTTTGTATGCGACGATCGTCTAATATATTTTCTAACTTTCGTGCAACGAAAGCAGTGGTCATAGATTTTTTAAGCGGTTCTTGAGACATTTCAACGTCCGCTTCATCCGAAAGTAAACGTTTTCCAACAGATTTCTTGGCATCGACAGATATTACCATTTTGTTGATAGCTTCCAAGTCCTAGAATTAAAAATAAATTATTGAATTTACAATTTAAAAGTTAGAGAAATACGTAGGAAATTTTGAAAAAATGTCACTCACTTAAAATACAATTTTAATTTTCATGGTAGAAAATCAATAGAGAATAGTTAATAACAAAAAAAGTATTTGATCAAATAAAAAAATCGGACAAGTGCGAGTTACACTCGCATAAAAACCGAGGGTTCCGTACCCCTAATCCTAAAATTTGAGGGGTTTAAAGTGTGAAGGCCGATGGAAAAATTCCAATTTTGCTTAATTTTTCTTGTAATGTGAGCATGGAAATACATATCATAAGTTTTTAAAAAATTTTTAATTTTTTTATCATTTAACATTTTCAATTTTATGATTTTTTTAGATTTCACCAATTAATAAAAATATCAACAAATAAAAAATGTCAAAAGATAAAAAAAATAGCAAATGGTAAAAAAAAGAAAATGGCAAAAATGGCAAATTATAAAGAATGGCAAAACACTACAAAAAAATATAGCAAGCACAATTGGAGTTCTCGCTATATTTTTTTTGTAATCTACACGCAAAAATACGTAAAAGTGTATAAATTTGAAACTCTTTAGATAAAATATTCTTCGTTTTTTGGGGAAAAATCATGATTTTTATCGAAAATTATCAGTTTTTCCTTGAAAACACTATGATAATTCACTCCAATCGTTCTCGTTGTATTTTTTTTGTAATCTACAAGTAAAAATACGTAAAAAAGTATAAATTTGGATCCCTTAGGATAAAATTTTCTTCTTTTTTTATTCGAAAAATCCATGATTTTTTCTAAAAATATGAGTTTTCCTTAAAAACAATATGAACATCAACTCCAATTGTGCTCGCTATATTTTTCCTGTAATCTACACGCAAAAATACGTAAGTATACCAAATATGAACTGCCTTCGTCAAATATTGTGTGCGCTAGGAGGATTAATCGCTTTTTTTCAAATTTTTTGATTTTTCCTTGACAACGCTATGTAAATTAATCCTAATCATGTTTGCTATATTTTTCCTGTAATTTTCACGTAAAAATACATAAGTGTACCAAATTTGAGCTCTCAATGTAAAAAAATGTGGCAACCAGGAGGGGGGGTACATAGTCATTTTTAGGGATTTTTCGTAAAAATTCATGGTTTTTCCTTGACAACGCTATGATAATTAATTCCTATGAGATTCGCTATATTTTTCCTGTAATCTACACGCCAAAATACATATGTATACCAAATTTCAGCCATCTAGATAAATTCGT
Organism: Leptopilina boulardi; assembly: GCF_019393585.1. Taxonomy (NCBI): domain Eukaryota; kingdom Metazoa; phylum Arthropoda; class Insecta; order Hymenoptera; family Figitidae; genus Leptopilina; species Leptopilina boulardi. Next base: position 4,660,647 of record NW_026137951.1, on the reverse strand, counting down.
GTGGCCGCTAGGGGGGGGGGGGTACATGCCTTGCTTCACTAGTCTCATTAATAGGGTTCCCCCTTCGGGTACGGAACTCTAAAAAATTCATTTTAATGGCAAGAAAAGCAAATAGTAAAAAAAAAATTGAAAATTGTTTATAAAAATTATTTGTAACATTTTTAAATATTTCTTAACAATGAAAAATGAAAGTTTGTATCTTCAACACACATATTGATTAAAAAAGAGCGATTTGAAATGAAAAAATAAATTTTATCTACAATTTTGCTTTACAGTTTGCAAATGGTTTATAAAAATTGTTTATAACATTGTTAAACGTTGTAAAATCATTTTAAATGAAATTTGCTACTTTTAATATACATTCGAATTGCAAAAAAAACCATTTGATGGAAAAACAGATTTTTTTTTACCACTTTGGTCAAAAATTTGTAATTTGTTTAAAGAAATTGTTTATAATATTGTTAAATAATACCGAATAACAATTTTTTTTATTTTATACTATTATTTTACTGAACTGAAACATTTAAGTTAAAAAAATCAGGATAACATTTTTTTATGTTATTTTTACAAATTTAAAAATTTTGGCGAACATTTTTGAAGCGACATTTTGAAATAAAAAAATTTTTTTTATCATGGCTATATGCAGATGGGACTATCATGATAGTTCCAACATTTTGAACGCGTTTTTTTGGTGTTTTGGATTTTTTCCAAAGCAATTTCGATTAGAAAATCTAATTTTAAATTTAAAAATACACAGATTCTGAAAGAGGACACTCAAAAGCATAAAAAGAACTGGATGCCGAATTTTTTAAAAAGCGCTACTCGTAGAACGGAAAGCTCGAATTTGAACCAAAAAACGGTCATTTGGGACTAAATGGGTTAAGCTGCCTTTGGACCCATGTTACTTACGATATTTTTTATTCCAAAGGCTCAAACATCGCGTTTATATTTTACCTGACTGCCGGGTAAAAAAGTCATTTATTTGTTCTACCGTTTGAAAATGGCGTCCATTTTTACCCTAGAGGAAAAAAAACACATGGAACTGCTTTTCATTTTTACCCTAGGGCAAAAATGGACGCCATTTTTCAAACGGGAGAATAAATGATTGACTTTACACTCGGACGTCAGGTATCTAAAAGTGCCATATTTGTGTCTGAGGGATGAAAGAATATAACTTCCTGTCATCATTAAAATTTAAAGGATTCAAGATAAAGGTGGTAACTCCCCTTAAGTCTTGTTACATTAAAAAATGTTTATTTTTGTATAAATTTATAGAAATTTTCCTGACTTTGAAAGAAATTGTCTGACATTACCTGCCCAATAAAAAAAACTAATTTGTCGCTAAGCAAGATTCAGAGAAGCCCTTTGTATATATTCAATTCAATTCGTACCAATGAGTTTTCATCGGTTGAGAATTCAAACAAAATGACAAACTCCTCTATTGAATTCAGCTTTGTCGAATTCAGGAGAATTGCAACATAGAGTAATTCGAATTTGTCGCTAAGCGGGATTCAATGAAGCTCAGGGTGTATTCATTTCAATTCAACTGAATTAGTTTTCATTTGCTGGGTGATATTTTCCTGACCAAAAAATCCCGACTTTTCTCTGATTTTTAGACACCCTTAACAAACAATATTTTGTGTTCTTCCCCTGGGGCAAAATTACTCAACTGTTCCCACCCCAAAAATTAATTTATCATGATTGAATTGATACTTGACTGAAGTGTAGTCCTAGTGAACCTACATTCAACCACCAAACTATTTGACCCAATAGCAAAGGACTTTTAACATACAGGGGTTCGAAATTTCAACTCTCAGGCAATTTCTCTAAAATTCATCTTAACATAACTTCTACACGGAGAGAAAAAAAAAGTTCTAACTACTTTCCTTCAAGTCGTCATTCTGATCATATGAAGTCAAGTAGTTACAACCGGGGAGCCAGGCCGTTTTGACTTGGCTCTTTCATTGCTACTACTGTGTTCTCAGGCAATACCGACCAAGCGATTGGCCTATTGCTTTGACTTGCCGCTTGGCGTTTGCTTCTACCGGTCTTCACACATGTGTAAAGCAAAGTAGAAGCAAACGCCAAGCGGCAAGTCAAAGCAATAGGCCAATCGCTTGGTCGGTATTGCCTGAGAGCACAGTAGTAGCAATGAAAGAGCCAAGTCAAAACGGCCTGGCTCCCCGGTTGTAACTACTTGACTTCATATGATCAGAATGACGACTTGAAGGAAAGTAGTTAGAACTTTTTTTTTCTCTCCGTGTATAAAACTTATTCAATTACACTTTTATTATAGGGTTTTCAAAAAGGTTTTTTTCTCTATTTTATGAATATGAAATCTAAATTTCTTCTTTTAAACCGTTTTTTCTTAAAATTAAAGAAAAAAATTAAATTTTCGCTTCTTAAGACAGTTTTTAAATTTTTTTGTTTTGGTCTCAAAAAATAGCATTTTTGTGTACTTTAAAATCACACTTTGACAAAAATGGGATCTGCTTATTTTCAACGTCAAATTTAATTACAGAAAACCTCACTCGAGCACTGTCGGTTTATAGGCAATCGAGATGTGAAAGTATATTTGGATAGTCATCATAAATGTACAACTTATCCTTCGAGATACCTTTAATTAGCTTAGGACAATATTTTTAGTTGGAATGTAATGAAATTTCAATTTTTTTACCTTAGCTGGACTGCGACCAAGACAGTAACTCAGTGTTGGTGCTGGTGTAGCAGAAATTGCCTTGGAGTTCAACATTCGTGTCGTGACACAGCCTGTAATGCGCTTGATGGGAGATTTTTTGGTTGATTTGCCTCTGGGCAGAGGACTGAGTGTGAGATTTGAAGAATTGGCCCTTCCTATGCCTAATTTATTAGCGAATTCCTTAACTGGTGGTACATAAACTGTATTGTAAAACTTGATAAGATCTCCGCGTATTTCAGTGCCAAAGTTTTGTGATGTTCCTGCCATATTCGATGGGGTCGGTGGAGCAATATTATTCACTTGTGCATTTAGTCCATTTTCAGAATCATTCGAAAGATCATTTTCATTTTCATTTTTAATTAACACTGATCTGTATATGTGAGATTCTGCCTGTGGTTGAAGACGATAGCATCTCATAATTTCAGTGAATGAATTCCTATCAATTTTTGCTAATTTACAAATCACATAAACGGCACACATGAGAATTTGATCGAGATGTCTATCTCGCATTAAACATGTTGCCTCTTTAATTGAATATTCGAAAATTGTCCAAATTTTTTTCTTTAGATCTTCATCGTCTATTGATAAATTGTGACACAAATCGTGCATACGAACTGCTGCTAAATTGTAGAATTTTCTGAAGAATAATGCCACGGAGCCTGTTCGTCGAGATTTTGTTGCTTCTTTATTTGGAGGACTAACGTTTGTAGTTAGTAATTTTGGCGTTGACGTTTGATCGGGTAAAACATAGAGAAGTTTTGGAGTTAATAAACTCTGTCCACCAACTCTAAGCACACTGTGACCACTGGTTTTGCTGTCACCAAATAATTGTTTTTTCGGTAAACCAGTTGTAGAAATCGGCGACTGGAATCTGCAATTATAAATTTTAGTATTGCATACTTAAAAAAAAACAATTAAATTTATTTAATGATGTGAAACAAACCTTTCGGATGCTGATGAAATGGGACTTTGTACATCGTAATGTGTTCCACGATCGAGAGCAATTCTTCGCAAACCAGGATGTCCTGGTATATTTTGATCAACTGAATCCGCAAAACCTGGCAACGAAACTTCTTCGCAACTTGGAACGCCCCCTTCAGTTGATTCAATAGCCAGCCATAGTGGACTATTTTTCTTCCACGCTAAAGACTCTAAAATCTTTTCCTCAATACAATTTAAATGCTTAACTACGTCTCTTGATAATTGTTCCTCTACCTTCACGGTAATTTCAATAACTTTATAAAAATAATAGGCTTCTATGTTTAAAGCACTTAAAATCCAAGGAAATGTTCTGTCCTCATTTTTATACGAGTAAATAACTATTTCCAAACAACAAGCAAAAAGGCACTGAACGAATACTTCATTCGTTATTAAGTTCTGCAAAAACAAAATTAATTGAACTCTTTTAAATTTAAATCTTCAACACTTGAAAAATTAAAAAAATATTTACTTACAGTAATGTCAAATTTCGGCTTTTTATTTTTCTCATCCTTGAGAATCATTTCGAAGATTTTATAAAATAGCGGTTGCGCTAGATTAACTCTTTTCTTTCCAAAATCTAAAGAGGAATTGTCAGCTCCATTTTGTGTGTACTTGGCACAAAATAAATCTCCAATCTCTTTTACTTTAGTTTCAACAATAGTTTTAACGTCACGTGTGCAACTATTGAAAATCTCGAGCAAAGCTTCACTCGGTGATCCCTGCCTTCTATTTAAAAGATGAAATAGACGATTTACACTTTGGGTAGCATTCGAAACTGGTGCAGTATTGGAAGCATCTCTAGGTCTTAAATATTTTCGACCAGTTAACGGAGTTGGTGGCGCAGAATTTTGAACCTGCTGTAAAAACAAAACATTAAAGTATTTCTAAATTTCATTTTACTTTTTTTTTAATAATTCAAAATACATACTCCTCCTTCGGATTCTCGTCTTGTTTGAAATTGTTCTTGTAAGTCTCCGTCATTTATTATTCTTCTAGGTGAACCAATGTTGGCATTTGCACTTTCACCTAAAAATCATTAATTTTATTTCTCAATTGTAAATAATATCCAGTTTCTTTTCATTAAACTCAGCATTAATGTAGATAATCACAATTAACAAATTTTAATTCCTAAGAATCAATAATCTTACCTAAAAATATTCTTTCATCAAAATCGCCAACAGAAAGTACATGATGTTCGTACAATTTATTCACCGCTTTGAAATTTGCATCGAAGTTTGCAGTATCCAAAATTTCAGAAAAATTTGATTTATCTCCTTGAAGGACTTGATCGTTGAATAATTTATTCAAAAGATTTTTAAAAATATGTTCCTTAATGATCATTGCTTCAACTTTAATGGCATCGTGACGATTTGATAACAATTCAAGAATGCAGTTCGCTGTCCTACTTGGAACAGAACTTTCTTCATTAAAATTTGAAGGTAAGCCTGCAATTAAAATAACTCTCGTTAAAAACAAGTTCCTAGAATGTAATATCCTATTTAAAAAAATGAATTTGTTTGCTTACCAGGAAAATTGGGATTTAGCAAATCACGTCTGTCGCTTAGAATAGCATTTTTGTACATAAGATCGCAACATACTACAAGTAAATGGTACGAGTTAACTAAATCATCAGAAATAGCTGGTATTGTACCCTTAATGCATACAAAAAGACTCCAACAAAATTCAAATACTCTTGCTGGAGTACACGGAAGATTTCTTTGTCTTCGTGATCTTACAGGTTGCAAAGAATCTGCAGAATTTTGAAAAATATCAGCAAAAATTGGTTTATATTTTTTAAAAATATTAAAAGAAACAGCAAAGTTTCGTTCGAGTTTTTCAATTCGAGAACGAAAATCTTGTGGCATATTGGCCATGTCTGCCCATTGTTTGCTTTTTGAAAAGAATTCCAATAATGGTAAATTGCATAATCGTAAAAGTCGAGTTAATGACACTCTGTTAGTTTCAACATTTGATGCAGATCTTCCTGTATATGAACTAGAAGTTTTGCGACAGGCAACATATAAAGCACATCCTATCCAATGAATTGTTTCACCCTGAAAAGAAAAATAAATTTTAATTTTGATAATAAACTAAAAATTTCTCTGCGCTGATTAATTCATTAAATAGAATAAATTTGTATTAGATAAAATAATTTTTAAAACAGAAAAAAAATTTAGGAATAATAAAATTTTCTCTCATCTAATTTAAGAAAAGCTAATAGAAGCCGCGTTTACGTAAAACAAAATTTGCGCATGTGATTTACTTACACAAAGTTAGGTAAGGTTAGGTAAATAGTGTAAATTGAAACATTTCATGAAGCATTAAAAGTTTCATGAAACTTTACAACACTAAGGAAATTCAATTCGATAATAAAATTTTTTAGCGAAAATCTACACAGAAATCCGGGTGGACTCCATGCAGATCTTTCCAAATCTCTACACTAAAATTATACACGGAGAAAAATGGAAAAACGAATAAATTACCTTTTACTACTTTAAAAGTAAAACCGGAACTGTCCGCAGTTTCTGCGCATTTCTGGCAATTTTTACTCCAGAAATAATAAAATTTACTATTTCAGGAGTAAATTTTACTATTTTCAGAGTAAATTTTACTATTTCTGGAGTAAAAATTGCCAGAAATGCACAGAAACTGCGGACAGTTCCGGTTTTACTTTTAAAGTAGTAAAAGGTACTTTATTCGTTTTTCCATTTTTCTCCGTTTATTATATCGTTTTTTATTTTTTTTCAAATTTTTTTTCTTAACATCATAAAATTTAGAATTTTTTTTTCTAAAACTGCTATAATAAAAAAAAGTTATTTGATTTAATGAATCAAACAATCTGATTGTTTTTTTTCTGGGAAAAATTTTTTTTATGAATTTTTTTGTATTCGACGAGCACAACTTTTCCTTTTACAAAATTTGATGTATTTTAGAATTTATTTAGTTGATAACAGACAGAAGCCTTCAAGAGATTACATGGGTAAAAAAAATCAAATTAAATTTTTTTTTCATTTTTCTTTTGATAGTATAACATTTCAAGAATATTTTCCCAAAGTTTTAAGATAATGTGAGTAAAACTCTAGGAAAGAGAGAGAATTTTCGAAAACGCTTTTTGTTTCGACCGGCATCTAGGGATAATTGATTTTTAATTAGTTTGTCGCCTTTTTGTATCAGCCATTTTTAATTTTGGAAAACTAACACCAAATTCGTAATCAGCGACTCCAAAAACCAATTTGAAATTTTACTTTCATTTCACAAATGAGCATTTTGGAAAATTAATAGTTTCAGGCCTTATAAACTTTTTCGGCTAAAATTTTTTGAAAAAATTTTTCGAGGCATAATTGAACACAAATCTAGCACAAATTTTCTTTTTTGGAAATTGAAAGTTTGAGGTGCCAATTTTCTGAACGTAATTTTTTTTTTCTATGCAATATGCCAGTAATGCCTGTACATGAACTAGAAGGAATAATTATTTTTAGTTACTTTTGTGCATCTGACTACGACGACGCGTCAAGTCAGATTTTTTTCTAGTAAGAAACACTTTTTTCATTACAATTCATTTCTTTTCGTTTAGTACATCTGACAAAATGCAAGTTAACCTCACAGTTTGTTAATAACCACAAATTTAGGTTATTCCAAATAAATTAAAATAAAAAAATAAATTACTATATAAAAACAAACATTAAGTCAACTTTATAATTCCACACGTAATTTTCCTTAATTATGATAAACATGGTAAAAATAAAAGTTCTCTTTTACTTATTAACGAACTATCATTAACTTATTAACAAATTTTTGAAGATTTGGAATTTTCCCAAAATTTATAAAGCCCCATGAAAACTAATTGACATATCATAGAAATTTTTTTAACAATGCAGTAAATTATCAAGAAATGAAAACTGATTCTAAATAAAATAAATAAAAAAAATAAGTTACTCTATTTACGACAATATTCTCCGAATATATGAATAAACAATTTTTTTCAATCACAATACTGAAATTTGTACTCAGAATTGATGGAAAGGCAGAGCACAATTTAAGATATTTCAGCCTCTCTTTAAGAGCAAAAATAAAATAGAAAAGTTGTTAAAACATTAAAATAAATACCTCAAGTGAGTAATTTTCTCTTATGGTTTCGTAGGATCTCCAAGCCTCCGATGCTGATGTTGCATCCATATTCAACTTTTGACATAATTCCTGATGTCTACTATAAGTAGAATCATCAATATCGTCTGACTGACCCATTATTTTAAATTAATATACACTCAAAAAATATGCAAACTATATAAAAATATACTAGAAAAACAAAATGTTTGTACGACAAGGGCGCGCCATACATGCCAATACATGCGACTGAGCTTGCTTACTGAATGCTGAAACACTAGTTTGGCGCGAAAATCTTGGATCCTGATACGTTGAATACCCGCTTCACTATACACAACTACGCAGCCATTTTACTTTGTCGATGTTTCATCTATCACATTGGCGGGAAAATGAGTCTCACTTTCCCTTTATCATTTTTTCATATATTAATACTGAATTTTTATTTCTTTTAAATAAAAATTATAATAAAAAGTATTTTTCATTCTATTTTGAAAAAATTATTATTAAAATTTCTGCTAGTTTATCTAATACCATAAAACTATTTAAATTTAACCACCAATTAGATTTTAGGAGTTTAGGTTAGTTTCAGCGGAAAAAAGGTTTATTAACATTAATTATGTGTAATTATATCAATTATTCATAAAGTTAAACAAACTTTTAAAAAAATTATTATTATGTGCTATGAATTAACTAATTCTATAATTAAAAGTTAGTATTTCAAGCGCGCTATTTTCCCTTTCCATGTATACATTAAAGGTGCAGTCACAACTTTTTTTCAAAGAGGAACGTTATGAACGTACTATGATCGTCATATGTTCGTCTGCTAGATAAAACTTTGATTTTACAAATTTACGCAGTTGATAAATTCATAATTAAATAATTTATTTACAATAATTCTAAAACAACAATTTCGAGAAAAGTATACATTTAGGTTGTGTTTATATGTGCGTACGTGTAAGGGTGCAGTCACATGGAGCTGATTAGTGAGTTAGCGGATGACCAATCAAAACACAGTCTCTTGCGGTAAGTAACATTTTCCTTTAGAGGCTTAATTTTGATTGACTAAAATCATTTCTGCTAATCTACTAAAGGTGAAATCACATGAAGGCATAAAGCGGCTATCGACAAATTACGTAAGGCTTTTTATGGAAAATTTTAATCCCCTCCCTTGACCTCCCTCCCCCTTTAAAGTCTTACGTAATATGTGGACTGCTCCAAAGCAAAAAATCATGAGTGCAAGTAGGGGTAAAGGTGGTTCCACAACAACTTGCTTAAAGTTTTGCTTTAAGAATGAGCACGCAACGTTACGTTATAACGTTAACGTGCTGACGTCACAATGCTACTAACGTTCCCAACTAGCTATAGGCTACGTCTAGAATGGGGCTGACGCAAACGTATCCCAATGCTAATCGAATGAGGACGCGTCACGTAGCGCTTGCGTCTGCATTTGCATCAGCCCCATTATTGGCTGGTTCCAGAATGGAGCCAAACGCAGACGCGTTTCCCTTCTGAAACTAGCCTATGGCTACTTCCACAATGGGCTCGACGCAAGGTAAACGCAGCGTTGACGCGACGCATCCCAATGCTAATCAAGTCGGCTCTACATCCATGGTACGCGACGCGAACGTGAACGCGACGTGCTGACGTCACCCATTTGATTAACATTGTGACGTCAGCACGTCGCGTTCACGTACACGTTCAATGTAGAGCCAACTTCAAATGGGGATGCGTCGCGTCAAAGCTGCGTTTACCTTGCGTCGAGCCCATTGTAAAAACCAGCCATACATTGGCTGCGCAAACGTGAACGTGAACCTGATGACGTCACAATGTTATTCAAATGGGTGACGCCAGCACGTTCACGTACATGTTTGCGCAGCAATGAAGACTCAGCATAAAGGAGCGTCTCCAATTTAAACCTAAGGCACTGAACTCTATATATCTGGAATGCTGTCTGCCATTGATGGTCACGAACTTTCAATGTCAGACAGCATTCCAGATATATAGGGTTCAGTGACCTAAGGTCTCAGTCCCATAAAACAACGACAATAAAAAAATTCTGGAAGTTACTTAGGAATTTTTTTTATCGTTGTTGTTTCCCATCTCTGGAATCCGGAAGTTCCTTAGGACGCCGAAGGCCGTTTCCGAATTGGGATTTTCAGCGCACTTTTGATAAAGTATATACTCCGGAAGTATGCACTTTAAGGCCTAAGCAGAATAGATTCTTGAACGGGAACGCAATCGTGAAAGCAAACGTCAGCATGTGTGAGAGAAGAATAAAGATATTTGCTATCCTTCTCATACACATTCTTACGTTTTCGTTTACGATTGCGTTCCCGTTCAAGAATCAATTCTGCTTAGACCTTTATCAAAAGTGTGCTAAAAATCCCAATTCGGAAACGGGCAAGTAGCACGTAATAAATACAGTAATATTAAAATGTCCGCCTCAGGATGTTGATGTTGATGTAAATACAGAATGCAAAACCGAAAATAATGAGAGTTAAAAGGATAGTGATATATCCCTGTTCTTTTCACTCTCATTATTTTCGGTTTTGCATTCTGCATTTACATCAACATCTAAATCCAACCTCATGGTAATATTCCCGTTAATATAACTGCAATATTACAGTAATATTACTGTATAATATTACACGTTTATTTGAAATACATAAAAATTTCAAAGTTTTTTATGATAAAACACAAAAAGATAAGAATTAATCAGTCAAGTAGGGTAAATGTACTAATTACGACGCAATTTGAGTCAAAATACCTTTGAAATAGAAAATTTGACATTTCTATTGTGTCAATTGAAGACTTATTAAACTAAAAGCTTATGTTATTTAGATATTAAAAAAAATTTTAACTTTATAAAAATCGATTATTTGAACAAATATGAGAAATTAAAACTAATGTCGTAATTTTCTATTACGGCGCGTTTGTATCAGTTTCGGTGTATCAATTTCGGTGACTAAAATTACGTGTATTTTGAAGATACTTTGCCCGCCGTAATTAAAGCCAATGAAAATCTTAAAAATATTTCAATTACGGAGATGGAAAAAATTTGGTCTCAAATAATTAAATTAATAATTGTTTAAATGTGCATCCTTATAAGTAATTGTATCAAAAAAAGATTAAAATAATTTTTTTCAATCATTTTGCAACAGTTATATTAAATATAATAGTATTAATAGTTTTTTTTATGAACGCGCCGTAATTGGTACACTGACCCTATTTTTAAGTGTTTTTTGAAATTTTTTGTAATATTCCAGTAATATTCCAGTAATATTAACCGAAATATTACCATGAGGCGGACATTTTAATATTACTGTAATGGTAACGTATAAGAGTGAGAGAAATAAGGAATGTTCTTATTTCTCTTTCTCTTATGCGTTACCATGACGACCCTACATATGTAGCACGTGTTGCCATGACAACACGTGTGTTAGAAAGGGTTAAAAAAATGTAGGCATATCTGGCCACAAGTGTAAAGGCGTTTGTATACCTCACCTATTCCGAGTATACTTGTGTCGTGTACCATTGGAGTAAAAGAGACAGAAATATCTTTTGTTTCTTTTACTCCAGTAGTACACGACAGAAGTATACTCGGGATCGGTGAGGTATACAAGCGTCTTAACATTTTCATACATTTTGAGGTTAGGAGGTAGAGTTGTGTAGTTACACGTAACTCGAAATTTTCGACATATGTAACAATGTTGGTTACATGCGTAAAATACGTAATATACGTAGAAAAGGTACAGTCTTGGCCATATATGCCTACAGTTTTGTCCTTTTCTAACGCACGTATTGTCATGGCAACACGTATGTAAACCAAGGACAGAAAATAATAATAATAATATCAAGATCAATGACCACGAGTAAATTTTATCTATAGTTTTTCAAGATTTTTACGTATGTTACATAGTAACATACCGTAACAAACCCATTAATATACATGAATTACCTACCCATCTCTGTTTTCATGTTTATTGTGTACGTCACATATTTCTTTACCTGGCTGTACTCTATGCTTTGATCGGAGCCACGTCATATTTGTTGGTTGTGCAGTTGGATTCGCGGGGTCTTTTTTTCTCGCTTTTCCCGTTTTTAAATCGGTATATTGTGAAAATTTCAAGCAATGAATATATTCCGCCTTTTGGGTGATTTATCTCACCTTCTTGCGATTATAGTTCTTCTCCTTAAAATATGGAAAACAAGGAGTTGTGCCGGTAGGTGTTATTTTATACATAGCGGGCGCCCGTTATCAAAAAAATGACAAATTCTTTTGTGTTATTAAACATTTAAATATATAATATTCATTCAGATTAAACAAACTATTTTTTATTTTGAAAATTGGATAATTGATTATGAATTATTTACAGGCATAAGCGGTAAATCGCAAATTTTATTTGCGATTGTATACACAACGCGGTACTTAGATCTGGTAACCACGTACATTTCGGCGTACAATACTTTTATGAAAGTAATATTTATTGCTGCTTCTGGTGCTACCGTTTTTCTAATTTATATTAAATTCAAAGCAACATACGATCATAACCACGATACATTCAGGTAAAACAAAAAGTTACTTCATAGTTCTTTATTTTCTTTTTACATTAATATTAGTTTATTTTTATTTTTTCCTTCAATTGAAAAAAAAACATTTCAAAATCTTGTAACAGGTATTTTTTTTCTTTTTATATATGCACTTTACCTTGACATTAATATTGTCAAAAAATTTTTCCTGATTGATAATCAATTGCTGGAGACAGTCTTTGTTTTATTTTTTTTTAGACATTTATTCCGAATAAGAATATTTTTTTTCCTTGAAAATTTCTCTTGTAATTTATTTTTAAATATTGAATACGTCATTTGAAGTAAAACATATGGACACTTTTATAAGACTTGAAATATTTCTTTATTTTAAAGAACTAATATATATTAAAAATAATAATAATAATTCTATATTATTTAATAGTTCAATTTTTATTTTAGTCAGATTTCACATTACTTAAAAGTATTTTGAAAATTGTCTATTCATTATACATAAAACAGTATTTTTTAAAGCAAGGTAATCGTTATCTTATACTATGTGTTCTAAAAGTCACGAATGTTTCTGATAACATTACCTCTTTTTATAAACCTAGATATATATATTAGCTTGAACACTAGCAAAAGTAAATAAATTAATTACATATAAATTGATGATACAGTTTTTCTGAAAAATACAGAAAATATAGAAATATTTATTTTTTAACTTTAATATTAATACTTTTAGGGCCAATTTCACCAATTCCGGTTAAAAGTAAATCAGCGATTAAATCCCTAACCGACCAATCATGAGCGGTTAAATTGACTAATCGATGATTAACTTTTAACCGGAGTTGGTGAAACTGGCCCTTAATCTCTACAAATTAATTATGATTAATTAGGCCTTTTATTTATTTATTTATTTATTTTACAATTAAGCCCGCAGTCCAATAGGACCATAAAAGGGCAACTAAAAAAATGCAACTACAAAATTTTTTGATTAATAAATTAATTATGATTTAATTAAATATTAGGGGGAACAATTTTTTTATAAGGGATAAATTTTATTCGATTATTGGAAGAGAAGAAATTGAAAAAAATATTTGACACTATACTTTATTTAACAAAAATAAAAAAATTAACGTTTGACAATTTATGGAATACAAATTTTCATTTTTTTTGTAATAATTTTGTTTTAATAACTTTTTTTAATAATTGAAAAATATAAATGAAGGTTTGTATTAAAAAAAAAACCTTTAAACTGACAATTGTAAAACATTTCTTTACCAAATTCATTTTTAATATTTATAAGACAAATTTTTTTTTCAATTTAGTGAATTGCATTATGTACACTCATGCTTAGTATGATTTTCCCACCTAAAAACAATTAAAGTTTTTATATTTTTGTTAATAGTTAAGATACAAAGTTTATTTTAAAATTCACTCTAATTGTAAGGACTTAAACATTGCCAAAATTGTCATTTTTTGAGGAAAAATCGCACATTAATTTGATAAATTGCATTTGAAGGCATATTTTATCACCCTTGAAACATTCTTTTGAAAATTGTGGTACAATAATTTTTAACCAAAATAAGGTCATTTGCTTTAAAAAAGTAGTTTTTTAAAAAAAATTTTAAATAACGGATTCAATAGTGTGGAAATTTTTTTTTAAAATTAATTTGATTTTCATGAAACACATTATTTGGGAATTTTCGGGGCCTTTAATTTCAAATGCGCCTTTAAATTCGTAATTACAGACTTTAATATTCAAATTTTTAAACATTTTTTTAAAAATGTATATTTAATTTATTTTTTACATTCAATTTTTATATCTTCTAAGTTTTAAAATTCTTCTTTTAACCTATTGGCGAATACTCTATTAACTTTTTATAAAAAAAAACAAACCAAAAATAGTCAATTTTTTAAAAAAAATTCAAAATTAAAACATTTTTTATTTTTTTAAAAATAATTTTAGTTTAAAACTTTTGTATAATTTCTGATTTATTTTAAACAATAATTAGTTATTCAAAATTTTTTACGGAATTACTTTTTAAAAATCGACAATTTAAAAAAATGAATTGTTGGACAGTTTTAATTTTTCGTTGAAAAATATTATTTTCTTTGATAAAAATATAAATATTTCCTTATGCTTGTATTATTAAATTTATGATTTAAGTAGGTATTAATTAATATAACGGTAAATAACAATTATTTATTAAAATAAAATATAAATTATTTAAAATACATTATTTTAAACAAAATTGTATTTCAGGGGATAAAATAATTAAGTATTTGACAATATTTAATTAAAAATTTTTTTAAATAACTTAATTTTCAAAGAATTTTATTATTTATTTATTTATTCATAGTCGACACCTTTCGGTTTCGAACCATTTATATCTTACATATTCTTATTTTTACATAATCTCATATTACTTTAATTAAATTAAATTAAATTTAAATAAAAATTTTATTAAATTTATAGAAAATAAATAAATTGGCACTAAATTTTTTAAAATTATTAAATTTTAGGAAATTAGCAGTTAATTCTTTTTACAATAAAATTTCTGACGATTTTCACTTAAAAATTTGAATGCATAAAAAACTATACAAATTTCTAAAAAAAATTTAATTTAGATTTTTTTAAATAATTTGATATTTTGAAGTCTGATGCAATGAAAGATTTAAAAAAATGTATAATACAACTTAAAAAAAAAAAAATAAAGTTCTCTTGGAAATAAAATTAATGTTAAAAAAACAGTTAAAAAGGTTTATAAATAATATAATTATTTAGATTTCATATAAATAATTGAATTTTAAAATAGTTGTGATGAAAAGTTTTGACATTTGTTTAAATAATATTAAATTAAAAATTTCAAATTAATTCAAGTTTCGAAGAATTTAATTAGAATTATTTTATTTTAAAATAATTTAATTTTTAAGATATTTAATTACAAGGATGTTAATAAATTGAAAATTTTATTAAAATTTTTAAATTAATATATACTTAAATTTTTAAAGAATTTTAATGTGAAAAATATTTTAATAATTGGATTGTATACCTATTTAAAATCATGCTTGATATAAAAAAATTTAGATTTAAAAGTATTATGAATCACTACGTTAAAGGTGAATCTTGAAAATTGCTAATTTTGAAAACTAGGAAAATGTTTAGAATTTTTTTCTTAAAAATTTGATGAACTCTGTTTGCTTTTTGTTGATTGATATACCGTGGATGTACCAGTTACTGTCCATGTCCCAGTTTCCGTCCATTTTACAAATATCTCGTATAGTAATTTAAATTATTTTTTAACAATAATTTATTCCTTTTGGCACGCAATCGACTTATTAGTTTAAGTAAACAAATAAAAGAAAATAATTTTTTTATAAATGTTATTTTGAAAATTAAACTGGACGGAAACTAGGTCTTAGGTGGACGGTAACTGGGACATCCACGGTAATGATAGTTGAAATTTTTTGATACTTTTTTGTTTCATTAATTCAATTTAAAATTTATTAGATATATGACGCTCCGCGACAAAAAGTACCTTAGCTCGTAGTTTTTCCTTAAATAAAAACTTTTTTTTTTGATTAGACAAAATCAAGAATAGATTTTATTGATTATTTTGGTTGTAATAAAGAGTTAAACATCAATGCTTTGTGTAAAGAGTTGATCCTCTTTATTTTCACTTCAAAAATCAAAAACATAAGTTTTTTTTGGAGCTTATGTACCTTTTGTCGCTGAGCGTCACATATATTTAATAATTTTGAGTAAACGTTGAATCCTAAGTAGAGAATTTAAAAATATTTTTATTTGTTACAACAGAATTGAATTCCTGGTGCTACCAGCTCTAGTCCTAGCTTTGGCAATAAACCACAGTTTCTCATTTGTGGAAGTACTTTGGACCTTCAGTATTTATTTGGAGTCCGTGGCCATTCTACCCCAACTATTTCTCGTATCGAAGACAGGAGAAGCTGAAAGTATCACTAGCCATTATCTTTTCGCACTAGGATCATACCGAGGACTTTATCTTTTGAATTGGGTTTATCGTTATTATGCAGAGGATTATTATGATTTGATTGCAATTGTTGCAGGTCTAGTACAAACTGTTTTGTATTGCGACTTTTTCTATTTGTACATTACCAAAGTTCTTAAGGGCAAGAAATTACAGTTGCCCGCCTAGCCGACCAAAAGTATTATATTTAATACTATTTGCCTGCAATTGGCTCTCGATCGAGCTTCAATTGTATACATGTGGGGCTCAACAAAAGAAAGCGAACGTTTTATACAAATTGTGCGTTGTTCGTACCAAGCCCAATATTTCTTGGACATGAATTTTTCATCGCGTTTCTCATTATCTTTGCATCGCGCTGCACAAATCGCATACTGAGTAAACGTTTAAGTTAATCTAGTGCTTAAAGTAATAGAGTGTACTGTACATTGAAATTGTATAATAATTAATCATCTTGAATAATAGTGAAATTGGTATTGTACGCTAGAAGCGAAAGGATCAGATAGATAAACAAATAATGTCTGCCTATAATATTTAAGTTGTTATAATTACGATTTTTATTAATTAAATGACTATAATTATTGAACTATTTAGAATTTTTTATGTCCTTTATGAGCCTGCGGTCGAATTCAATATGCAAATCATTTTAGAGTGCCAACTTTCAAGAGGTACGTCAAGTGAGAAGACTTATACTAAAAATTTATTATGTCTACTATGCCAACAAAAGGCTTTAATGTCCCAATGACAAGTTTTAGGTATATATTTTTGTTTTAAAAAAAAGAGGCTGATTCTGATAAACTTAACTTAATCGAAAACTAGATTTATTTCGGTGGATAGACCCTTAAATAATATTATTAAAACCTATAAAAAAAAATTTTAATTTCAAAGAAAATTTTGAACAAGTTTACGATAATCTTTGTGAAATAAAATGTGAAATAAATGTAGAATGTTTACTCAATCAATGTATCATCTTTTATACTCTTACAAGAGATGTTTCACATACAACAAACAACACTGTTTCAATTGTAACAAGTTCAACAATGAAGAAATAAAAACTATAAGGGACTAACAATGAAGAAATTTACATCATGAGGTAAAGTTTTATAATTTCTTTTTGGTAAAATATAATTGTATATTAAAATACAAACATGGAAAAAATTTCAGTACATCAGATAACATTGTAACATCAGTAGCAACTATAGTTTTTTGTAACTGATATACAGAAACAGACGAATTTTTTTGAAGCGCATAACTTCTGTAACGTATATCGTCTGCTATCGTGTAAACACTAACTAAAAGCAGAAATATTTCAGTGAAATAAGTTGTGAATTTTAGTTAAAATTCAATTTAATTAAATTGCATATTGTTAGAGTTTTATTGATAAAATTTAAAAATGTGAAATTCTAGTTAAAATTCGGCAGAAGTGATTAAAATTATTTAATAATAAAGTTTACATCAAACCATTTTTATTTTTAAATGTAAATGATTTTTCATTAATTATTTTTTACAATTTTTAATCAAAATTATTTGAAAACTGATTCTGTGACGCTTATTTTTTGATTTTCAATATGTAAATACTTCACTTCGTTTATTATTCTGTTTGCTCATATTTTATTTTACAGGTTACTTTTTATGTAACGAATGCTTAAATAAAAATGTTTATAATTTTTACAGTTTTTGACTGAACGATCTGAAACTTTAGGAAAAACTGCTCTATTAGCATAAGGAACAACTGTCGCTTGAAGTTTTTCGTTGGTAAAACTTTCTCGCATATGTACTTTTTGTTGGTGAAATAATAAGAGCCCAAAATCAAATATTTTTTATTAAAAAATAATATAAACGAGTAAAATATTTTTAATTTTTTTGAATCCAACGGTTTCGTCAACTCAAAATTTATTTAAGTACGAAGTAACAAAAAATTTCATTTACAAAAAAGGGAGATATGGTGATATATGTTTCAAAAAGTTATTGATTTCAAGTTATCACGATTTTGCAGTTTTTATTTATTTTTTTTGCAAAACCTGCTAAAAATTAAAGAAAATATTATTAGGAAAACTTGTGCGTTATGTAATTGTCTACAAGTTAATATTTTTTTTCTACTTTGAGACATTTTATTTTTTAGATAATTTTTCTGTTATCTGGTTGTGGTGGGGGTTCATCCCAGGGTTGCCACGGACCTGGTAAACCTGGAATTGTCATGGAATTTTTTTTCAGTCATGAAAAAACTTGAAAACCTGGAATTGTCAGGGAATTTTATCAAATCTCGTTCTAAAAATTTAATTTCCAGTATGTGAATCGAAAAATCTCAAGTTTTCAAGTTCACGGTGCGCCAGAAGGTGGTTGAAATAAAAATGAATTGGCACTTAAAAATTCTTTTTGATTATGATTCTTAGATAAATAACAAACATTTCTCAATAGTTTTTAAAATCAGTTTACGTGTCCGATTTAAATAAAATTGAGTTTTTATATAAAAACAGTGTTTTATGGGGAATCAGAATTTATTTAATCTAATAAATACTGTATTCAAAATTTATTTAAGAGAGTCGAATGGTCTCTGAAATTTTTTGGCAAGAAGAGACCTTTAATTATCGCTCTATAAAAACGGCACTAAACGTGAAAATGATAAACATTGATTTTAAAATACTTTCTTCTCGAAAGACGGACACTTTTTACAAAAGCAGCTAGAGATCCTTATCTTATATAAATTTCCTAAATCCTAAAGATTATACGAATCCATACAAAAATACGATTGCAAAACGAAAAGTAATATAATGACAGGTACATTACCTCCTGCCGCCGTCAGATGGCAGCAGCATGCAGGATTACTTTTCTACTTTTTGTTTTGCAACCATGTTTTTCTATGGATTCGTACCGTCTTTTGGATTTAGAAAATTTATAAGATGAGGATTTTGGCTGATTTTGTTAAAAGTGTTCGTGTTTCGAGAAAAAAGTATTTTAAAATCAATACTATTTCACGTTCAGAGCAATAATTAAAGCTCTCTTCTTGCCAAAGAATTTCAGATACCGTTCGACACTCTTAATGCATAAATATAAAAACGAAACAAGAAAATAACTTCATTGTTAATAAATTTATATGAACCCAAATCTAAAACATCTATTATCTATACGCATATAAGTATACATTAAATAAATTCTGGTTCCTCATAAAACACTATTTTTAAATATTTAAAACTCAATTTGTTTTAAATTGGGCACGTAAGCTGCTTTTAAAACCTATTGAGAAAAGTTTTTTATTCATCTTAGAACCATAATCAAAAAGAATTTTTAAGTGCCAATTCATTTTTATTTAAAACTCCTTCTGGCGCACCGTGAGTTGTCATTACAACTTTTCGGTTTTAAATTTAGTGCTTAGAGTTGAAATCAATATGGCGTTTCTAAATCTTATAGTTTCTATTGGTCAAATATTTTCTTTTGCGTAACACGGTGTAGCTGTCTTTATAAAATTACGTAAAATAAATATTTTGAATCGAGCATGAATATGAAATTATTAGGGTCAGTTGGGGTAAATAGAAACAGATTTGCTAAGTTTCACCAATAATATAAGTTTTTTCTTTTAAATCGCAATACTTTCGGTTTTTTTGTGTATTGAGTTATTATTTAACTTCCGTGGAACAATTTTATGGGGCAGTAGAAAATATGGGTATCATTAATTCGCAATAATCAACTGTTTCTATTTACCCCTAAATTTTTCAACTTTGCTAAAATTTAGGGATAAATATGAAACAGTCATTATTTCTTACAAAATTTAAGAAAAAATTAATTTGTAGTATGAAAATGTTAAAAAATACAAAAAAATTACGTAAAAAATGGTGTTAGTTATAAAATAATTCAAACTAATAAATAATAATGCATTACATAAGTTTAAAAATAAACCATGTTAAATACTATGTACTGATGAGAATATAGATGAATACTATTTTCAATTCATTTTTATAATGCTGAAAATAGTGTTGTAGTTGATAGAAACAATTTTCTCTTTCTCTAATATAAGAAATATTGTTGAAATTTCTGTTTCTATTTACCCCAAATTTCCAGTTTTTAGGGGTAAATAGAAACAGTTTCCTATTTTTAATTAAATTTTGCAAAATGAAAAAATCAAAGGTGATTTTTGTTGTAGTATTAATAAGAGATAATTATAATTAATAATATGAATATTATTATTAAATTCATAACAAAGTTCGAAATATTTAACAAAATATGAATTTTTAGTTTATTTTTTTCCAAATGCGAGTCAAAAAAGTGAAAGGGTGTCTTCTTTGATTTTCAATTTTTTATGCAATAGGAAATATCTTTGTTTATATTGCTCCTAATTGACAAAAGGAAAATGCGAGAATACTTAGAACCTGTTGGGGATGATCTAAAGTTCAAGGTTTAAGGCCGTATTTATTTTGCTTCCTCGTGGAGGAAGCTTTGTAGTCCTTTCGTTTATAAAACTTTTCAAAGTGGAGGAAACAAATTTTTTTTTTATAGAAACATGTTATATGAGATCCTGATCAATTGTCCGGATGTATGTATGTGTGTGTGTGGATCCCTTTTTTGTTTAGAAGATAACTTTAACAGGTTTTAATGGATTTAGATAAAATTTAGTAGGCTCATTTATCATATTAATATCTCAAATCTGACCAAAGGATTTTGAAAAATACTCCAAAAAAAAAATTTTATGCTCTTTTTTCCAAAAATTTTTTTTTAATCGAAAAAATTTTTAAATAGAAAAATTTAAGGTTATATATAATAAAATCGTATTCTATACGCACTCTATACGTCAAGACGAATCGATCGATATATATAAAGTATTCATTTGTGGTAAATTTAAAGAATTAATGAAAGTTAAAAAATCAAAAATTCACATTTTGTCAATAAAATTTTGCTTTCTCCACGAGGAAGCAAATTTTTTTGCTGATCGTAAAGAGGAAGCAAAATGTTCATCTAATGAACATCTGAATTTACAACTTTTTGGTAAGTTTTTTATGCTTTTGGATGCGTTTTTGATGGTAAAAAGGGTCTTCCTCTACTCGGATCAGGGTGTCAATTTTTTTCTACACTTTTCGGAGTATTTTGTGCAAGAATATGCAATAAAATCGTCTGCCTAAGAAAAAATGATTTTTTTTGGTAAGTTTTTTATGCTTTTGGATGCGTTTTTGGTGGTAAAAATGGTCTTCCTCTACTCGGATCTGGGTAGGCACATTTTTCATATTAATATCTCAAATTTGACCAAAGGATTTTTAAAAATACCTCAAAAAAAAATTTTTATCGTCTTTTTACCAAAAATTTTTTTTGGCGGTATTCCCGAACGATTATCTCGCGAATTAAGTTTTTCGAAAATTTTTCCAAATTTGTTTTCTAGTTTAGCTCAGCATCCACTGGACCAATCAAAAAGTGCGCCATACATTTTTGGTTCGAAACTTTTTCCCTATTTTATTGGCGGTATACCGGAACGTTTATCTCGCAAATTTAATTTTTCGAAAATTTTTCCAAAATATTTTTGAGTGTAGCTCAGCATCCGCTGGACCAATCAAAAAGTGCGCCATACATTTTTTGTTCGGAACTTTTTCCCTATTTTATTGGCGGTATTCCGGAACGTTTACCTCGCAAATTTAATTTTTCTTTATTTTTTCCAAATTTGTATTCTAGTGTAGCTCAGCATCCGCTGGACCAATCTAAAAGTGCGCCATACATTTTTTGTTCAGAACTTTCTTCTAATCACTATGGCGGTATTCCCGAACGATTATCTTGCAAATTTAATTTTTTGAAAATTTTTCCAAATTATTTTTTAGTGTAGCTCAGCATCCGCTGGACCAATCAAAAAGTGCGCCATACATTTTTTGTTCAAAACTTTTTCCCTATTTTATTGGCGGTATTCCGGAACGTTTATCTCGCAAATTTAATTTTTCTATATTTTTTCCAAATTTGTATTCTAGTGTAGCTCAGCATCCGCTGGACCAATCAAAAAGTGCGACATACATTTTTTGTTCGAAACTTTTTCCCTATTTTATTGGCGGTATTCCGGAACGTTTATCTCGCAAATTTAATTTTTCTTTATTTTTTCCAAATTTGTATTCTAGTGTAGCTCAGCATCCGCTGGACCAATCTAAAAGTGCGCCATACATTTTTTGTTCGCTACTTTTTGCTAAAGAATTTGGCGGTATTCCCGAACGATTATCTTGCAAATTTAATTTTTTGAAAATTTTTCCAAATTATTTTTTAGTGTAGCTCAGCATCCGCTGGACCAATCAAAAAGTGTGCCATATATTTTTGGTTCGCTACTTTTTGCTAAAGAATTTGGCGGTATTCCCGAACGATTATCTCGCGAATTTAATTTTTCGAAAATTTTTCCAAAATATTTTTTAGTGTAGCTCAGCATCCGCTGGACCAATCAAAAAGTGCGCCCTACATTTTTTGTTCGGAACTTTTTGCCTATTTTTTTGGTGGTATTCCCGAACGATTATCTCGCGAATTAAGTTTTTCGAAAATGTTTCCAAATTTGTTTTCTAGTTTAGCTCAGCATCCGCTGGACCAAGCAAAAAGTGCGCCATACATTTTTTGTTCGAAACTTTTTCCATATTTTATTGGCGGTATTCCGGAACGTTTATCTCGCAAATTTATTTTTTCTATATTTTTTCCAAATTTGTATTCTAGTGTAGCTCAGCATCCGCTGGACCAATCTAAAAGTGCGACATACATTTTTTGTTCGAAACTTTTTCCCTATTTTATTGGCGGTATTCCTGAACGATTATCTTGCAAATTTAATTTTTTGAAAATTTTTCCAAATTATTTTTTAGTGTAGCTCAGCATCCGCTGGACCAATCAAAAAGTGTGCCATATATTTTTGGTTCGCTACTTTTTGCTAAAGAATTTGGCGGTATTCCCGAACGATTATCTCGCGAATTTAATTTTTCGAAAATTTTTCCAAAATATTTTTGAGTGTAGTTCAGCATCCGCCGGACCAATCTAAAAGTGCGCCATACATTTTTTGTTCAGAACTATCTTCTAATCACTATGGTGGTATTCCCGAACGATTATCTCGCGAATTTAATTTTTCGAAACTTTTTCCGAATTTGTTTTCTAGTTTAGCTCAGCATCCACTGGACCAATCAAAAAGTGCGCCATACATTTTTGGTTCGAAACTTTTTCCCTATTTTATTGGCGGTATTCCGGAACGTTTATCTCGCAAATTTAATTTTTCTTTATTTTTTACAAATTTGTATTCTAGTGTAGCTCAGCATCCGCTGGACCAATCTAAAAGTGCGCCATACACTTTTTGTTCAGAACTTTCTTCTAATCACAATGGCGGTATTCCCGAACGATTATCTTGCAAATTTAATTTTTTGAAAATTTTTCCAAATTATTTTTTAGTGCAGCTCAGCATCCGCTGGACCAATCAAAAAGTGCGACATACATTTTTTGTTCGAAACTTTTTCCCTATTTTATTGGCGGTATTCCCGAACGATTATCTTGCAAATTTAATTTTTTGAAAATTTTTCCAAATTATTTTTTAGTGTAGCTCAGCATCCGCTGGACCAATCAAAAAGTGCGCCATATATTTTTGGTTCGCTACTTTTTGCTAAAGAATTTGGCGGTATTCCCGAACGATTATCTCGCGAATTTAATTTTTCGAAAATTTTTCCAAAATATTTTTGAGTGTAGTTCAGCATCCGCTGGACCAATCAAAAAGTGCGCCATACATTTTTTGTTCAGAACTATCTTCTAATCACTATGGTGGTATTCCCGAACGATTATCTCGCGAATTTAATTTTTCGAAAATTTTTCAGAATTTGTTTTCTAGTTTAGCTTAGCATCCACTGGACCAATCAAAAAGTGCGCCATACATTTTTGGTTAGAAACTTTTTCACTATTTTATTGGCGGTATACCGGAACGTTTATCTCGCAAATTTAATTTTTCGAAAATTTTTCCAAAATATTTTTGAGTGTAGCTCAGCATCCGCTGGACCAATCAAAAAGTGCGCCATACATTTTTTGTTCGGAAGTTTTTCCCTATTTTATTGGCGGTATTCCGGAACGTTTATCTCGCAAATTTAATTTTTCTTTATTTTTTCCAAATTTGTATTCTAGTGTAGCTCAGCATCCGCTGGACCAATCTAAAACTGCGCCATACATTTTTGGTTCGAAACTTTTTCCCTATTTTATTGGCGGTATACCGGAACATTTATCTCGCGAATTTAATTTTTCGAAAATTTTTCCAAAATATTTTTGAGTGTAGTTCAGCATCCTCTGGACCAATCAAAAAGTGCGCCATACATTTTTTGTTCGGAACTTTTTCCCTATTTTATTGGCGGTATTCCGGAACGTTTATCTCGCAAATTTAATTTTTCTTTTTTTTTTCCAAATTTGTATTCTAGTGTAGCTCAGCATCCGCTGGACCAATCTAAAAGTGCGCCATACATTTTTTGTTCAGAACTTTCTTCTAATCACTATGGCGGTATTCCCGAACGATTATCTTGCAAATTTAATTTTTTGAAAATTTTTCCAAATTATTTTTTAGTGTAGCTCAGCATCCGCTGGACCAATCAAAAAGTGCGCCATACATTTTTGGTTCGAAACTTTTTCCCTATTTTATTGGCGGTATACCGGAACATTTATCTCGCAAATTTAATTTTTCGAAAATTTTTCCAAAATATTTTTGAGTGTAGTTCAGCATCCGCTGGACCAATCAAAAAGTGCGCCATACATTTTTTGTTCGGAACTTTTTCCCTATTTTATTGGCGGTATTCCGGAACGTTTATCTCGCAAATTTAATTTTTCTTTTTTTTTCCAAATTTGTATTCTAGTGTAGCTCAGCATCCGCTGGACCAATCTAAAAGTGCGCCATACATTTTTTGTTCAGAACATTCTTCTAATCACTATGGCGGTATTCCCGAACGATTATCTTGCAAATTTAATTTTTTGAAAATTTTTCCAAATTTATTTTTTAGTGTAGCTCAGCATCCGCTGGACGAATCAAAAAGTGCGCCATACATTTTTTGTTCGAAACTTTTTCCCTATTTTATTGGCGGTATTCCGGAACGTTTATCAAGCAAATTTAATTTTTCTTTATTTTTTCCAAATTTGTATTCTAGTGTAGCTGAGCATCCGCTGGACCAATCTAAAAGTGCGCCATACATTTTTTGTTCAGAACTATCTTCTAATCACTATGGTGGTATTCCCGAACGATTATCTCGCGAATTTAATTTTTTGAAAATTTTTCCAAATTATTTTTGAGTGTAGCTCAGCATCCGCTGGACCAATCAAAAAGTGCGCCATACATTTTTGGTTAGAAACTTTTTCCCTATTTTATTGGCGGTATTCCCGAACGATTATCTCGCGAATTTAATTTTTCGAAACTTTTTCCAAAATATTTTTGAGTGTAGCTCAGCATCCGCTGGACCAATCAAAAAGTGCGCCATACATTTTTTGTTCGGAAGTTTTTCCCTATTTTATTGGCGGTATTCCGGAACGTTTATCTCGCAAATTTAATTTTTCTTTATTTTTTCCAAATTTGTATTCTAGTGTAGCTCAGCATCCGCTGGACCAATCTAAAACTGCGCCATACATTTTTGGTTCGAAACTTTTTCCCTATTTTATTGGCGGTATACCGGAACATTTATCTCGCGAATTTAATTTTTCGAAAATTTTTCCAAAATATTTTTGAGTGTAGTTCAGCATCCGCTGGACCAATCAAAAAGTGCGCCATACATTTTTTGTTCGGAACTTTTTCCCTATTTTATTGGCGGTATTCCGGAACGTTTATCTCGCAAATTTAATTTTTCTTTTTTTTTTCCAAATTTGTATTCTAGTGTAGCTCAGCATCCGCTGGACCAATCTAAAAGTGCGCCATACATTTTTTGTTCAGAACTATCTTCTAATCACTATGGTGGTATTCCCGAACGATTATCTCGCGAATTTAATTTTTCGAAAATTTTTCAGAATTTGTTTTCTAGTTTAGCTCAGCATCCACTGGACCAATCAAAAAGTGCGCCATACATTTTTGGTTAGAAACTTTTTCCCTATTTTATTGGCGGTATACCGGAACGTTTATCTCGCAAATTTAATTTTTCGAAAATTTTTCCAAAATATTTTTGAGTGTAGCTCAGCATCCGCTGGACCAATCAAAAAGTGCGCCATACATTTTTTGTTCGAAACTTTTTCCCTATTTTATTGGCGGTATTCCGGAACGTTTATCTCGCAAATTTAATTTTTCTTTATTTTTTCCAAATTTGTATTCTAGTGTAGCTCAGCATCCGCTGGACCAATCTAAAAGTGCGCCATACATTTTTTGTTCGCTACTTTTTGCTAAAGAATTTGGCGGTATTCCCGAATGATTACACAGCCACACAAAAAAAAAAAAGTTCTTATCTGGGGGTCTGACTATATATTTTCTATGTCTTTTGGGTCGCTGAATCCGAATCCGAGGCCCATTCAACCCCATCACATCAGGTTTTTGAAAAAACCTCAAAAAACCAAAATGGCGGACACTTTTTTGGAAAATTTATCGGATTTGCTTGAAACTCGCTACTCGGGAGTTTTTGGGGTCGCTGATTACGAATTTAAAGTCAGTTTTCAAAAATTCAAAATGGCGGATCCAATATGGCGGACATTTTTTTGAAAAATTTGCCGGATTTGCTTGAAACTCGCTACTCGGGGGTTTTTGGGGTCTCTGATTACGAATTTGAAGTCAGTTTTCAAAAATTCAAAATGGCGGATCCAATATGGCGGATATTTGTTTGAAAAATGCTGGATTTGTTTGAAACTTGCTACTCGGGGGTTTTTGGGGGCGCTGATTACGAATTTGAAGTCAGTTTAAATTTATCATATCAGGATTCGGACATAATCTAAAAAAACCTACAATTTGTGCTATTAAACGCGCGTAATATCTTTAGTTTCAATGTTTATGTTATCACGTCTATTTTACTATATAATGTACCGTCGGCATTTGCGTTACCCAATGTACACCACGTGGAGGTGCCCTGGACGCAGGCACACGCAAGATACAAAGTAAATACGGGTGAATTAAAACACTCAAGTTTTTGATTTCTCAAAAGAACATCTTTATTGGATTCGTCATTTTAAATTTTGTAAATTGGACTTCAAATTCGTAATCAGCGACTTCAAAAACCCTCATGTAACGAGTTTCAAGCGAATCTAATAAAGTTGACAAAAAATCCTGCCATAATGGATCCGCCATTTTGAATTTTTGAAAACTGACTTCAAATTCGTATACAGAGACCCCAAAAACCCAAGAGTAGCGAGTTTCAAGCAAATCCGGCAAATTTTTCAAAAAAATGTCCGCCATATTGGATCCGCCATTTTGAATTTTTGAAAACTGACTTCAAATTCGTAATCAGCGACCCCAAAAACCCCCGAGTAGCGAGTTTCAAGCGAATCCGATAAATTTTCCAAAAAAGTGTCCGCCATTTTGGTTTTTTGAGGTTTTTTCAAAAACCTGATGTGATGGGGTTGAATGGGCCTCGGATTCGGATTCAGCGACCCAAAAGACATAGAACTTATATAGTCAGACCCCCAGATCAGAACTTTTTTTTTTTTTGTGTGGCTGTGTTATCTCGCGAATTTAATTTTTCGAAAATTTTTCCAAAATATTTTTGAGTGTAGCTCAGCATCCGCTGGACCAATCAAAAAGTGCGCAATACATTTTTTGTTCGCTACTTTTTGCTAAAGAATTTGGCGGTATTCCCGAACGATTATCTCGCGAATTAAGTTTTTCAAAAATTTTTCCAAATTTGTTTTCTAGTTTAGCTCAGCATCCACTGGACCAATCTAAAAGTGCGCCATACATTTTTTGTTCAGAACTTTCTTCTAATCACTATGGCGGTATTCCCGAACGATTATCTTGCAAATTTAATTGTTTGAAAATTTTTCCAAATTATTTTTTAGTGTAGCTCAGCATCCGCTGGACCAATCAAAAAGTGCGCCATACATTTTTTGTTCAAAACTTTTTCCCTATTTTATTGGCGGTATTCCGGAACGTTTATCTCGCAAATTTAATTTTTCTATATTTTTTCCAAATTTGTATTCTAGTGTAGCTCAGCATCCGCTGGACCAATCAAAAAGTGCGACATACATTTTTTGTTCGAAACTTTTTCCCTATTTTATTGGCGGTATTCCGGAACGTTTATCTCGCAAATTTAATTTTTCTTTATTTTTTCCAAATTTGTATTCTAGTGTAGCTCAGCATCCGCTGGACCAATCAAAAAGTGCGACATACATTTTTTGTTCGAAACTTTTTCCCTATTTTATTGGCGGTATTCCCGAACGATTATCTTGCAAATTTAATTTTTTGAAAATTTTTCCAAATTATTTTTTAGTGTAGCTCAGCATCCGCTGGACCAATCTAAAAGTGCGCCATACATTTTTGGTTCGAAACTTTTTCCCTATTTTATTGGCGGTATACCGGAACGTTTATCTCGCAAATTTAATTTTTCGAAAATTTTTCCAAAATATTTATGAGTGTAGCTCAGCATCCGCTGGACCAATCTAAAAGTGCGCCATACATTTTTTGTTCGAAACTTTTTCCCTATTTTATTGGCGGTATTCTGGAACGTTTATCTCGCAAATTTAATTTTTCTTTATTTTTTCCAAATTTGTATTCTAGTGTAGCTCAGCATCCGCTGGACCAATCTAAAAGTGCGCCATACATTTTTTGTTCAGAACTTTCTTCTAATCACTATGGCGGTATTCCCGAACGATTATCTTGCAAATTTAATTTTTTGAAAATTTTTCCAAATTATTTTTTAGTGTAGCTCAGCATCCGCTGGACCAATCAAAAAGTGCGACATACATTTTTTGTTCGAAACTTTTTCCCTATTTTATTGGCGGTATTCTGGAACGTTTATCTCGCAAATTTAATTTTTCTTTATTTTTTCCAAATTTGTATTCTAGTGTAGCTCAGCATCCGCTGGACCAATCTAAAAGTGCGCCATACATTTTTTGTTCAGAACTTTCTTCTAATCACTATGGCGGTATTCCCGAACGATTATCTTGCAAATTTAATTTTTTGAAAATTTTTCCAAATTATTTTTTAGTGTAGCTCAGCATCCGCTGGACCAATCAAAAAGTGCGACATACATTTTTTGTTCGAAACTTTTTCCCTATTTTATTGGCGGTATTCCCGAACGATTATCTTGCAAATTTAATTTTTTGAAAATTTTTCCAAATTATTTTTTAGTTTAGCTCAGCATCCGCTGGACCAATCTAAAAGTGCGCCATACATTTTTGGTTCGAAACTTTTTCCCTATTTTATTGGTGGTATTCCCGAACGATTATCTCGCGAATTAAGTTTTTCGAAAATTTTTCCAAATTTGTTTTCTAGTTTAGCTCAGCATCCGCTGGACCAATCAAAAAGTGCGCCATACATTTTTTGTTCGCTACTTTTTGCTAAAGAATTTGGCGGTATTCCCGAACGGTTATCTCGCGAATTAAGTTTTTCGAAAATTTTTCCAAATTTGTTTTCTAGTTTAGCTCAGCATCCACTGGACCAATCAAAAAGTGCGCCATACATTTTTTGTTCGAAACTTTTTCCCTATTTTATCGGCGGTATTCCGGAACGTTTATCTCGCAAATTTAATTTTTCTTTATTTTTTCCAAATTTGTATTCTAGTGTAGCTCAGCATCCGCTGGACCAATCAAAAAGTGCGGCATACATTTTTTGTTCGAAACTTTTTCCCTATTTTATTGGCGGTATTCCGGAACGTTTATCTCGCAAATTTAATTTTTCTTTATTTTTTCCAAATTTGTATTCTAGTGTAGCTCAGCATCCGCTGGACCAATCTAAAAGTGCGCCATACATTTTTTGTTCAGAACTTTCTTCTAATCACTATGGCGGTATTCCCGAACGATTATCTTGCAAATTTAATTTTTTGAAAATTTTTCCAAATTATTTTTTAGTTTAGCTCAGCATCCGCTGGACCAATCAAAAAGTGCGCCATACATTTTTGGTTCGAAACTTTTTCCCTATTTTATTGGCGGTATTCCGGAACGTTTATCTCGCAAATTTAATTTTTCTTTATTTTTTCCAAATTTGTATTCTAGTGTAGCTCAGCATCCGCTGGACCAATCTAAAAGTGCGCCATACATTTTTTGTTCAGAACTTTCTTCTAATCACTATGGTGGTATTCCCGAACGATTATCTCGCGAATTTAATTTTTCGAAAATTTTTCCGAATTTGTTTTCTAGTTTAGCTCAGCATCCACTGGACCAATCAAAAAGTGCGCCATACATTTTTGGTTCGAAACTTTTTCCCTATTTTATTGGCGGTATTCCGGAACGTTTATCTCGCAAATTTAATTTTTCTTTATTTTTTCCAAATTTGTATTCTAGTGTAGCTCAGCATCCGCTGGACCAATCAAAAAGTGCGCCATACATTTTTTGTTCGCTACTTTTTGCTAAAGAATTTGGCGGTATTCCCGAACGATTATCTCGCGAATTTAATTTTTCGAAAATTTTTCAGAATTTGTTTTCTAGTTTAGCTCAGCATCCACTAGACCAATCAAAAAGTGCGCCATACATTTTTGGTTCGAAACTTTTTCCCTATTTTATTGGCGGTATACCGGAACGTTTATCTCGCAAATTTAATTTTTCCAAAAATTTTTCCAAAATATTTTTGAGTGTAGCTCAGCATCCGCTGGACCAATCAAAAAGTACGCCATACATTTTTTGTTCGAAACTTTTTCCCTATTTTATTGGCGGTATTCCGGAACGTTTATCTCGCAAATTTAATTTTTCTTTATTTTTTCCAAATTTGTATTCTAGTGTAGCTCAGCATCCGCTGGACCAATCTAAAAGTGCGCCATACATTTTTTGTTCAGAACTTTCTTCTAATCACTATGGCGGTATTCCCGAACGATTATCTTGCAAATTTAATTTTTTGAAAATTTTTCCAAATTATTTTTTAGTGTAGCTCAGCATCCGCTGGACCAATCAAAAAGTGGGCCATACATTTTTTGTTCGAAACTTTTTCCCTATTTTATTGGCGGTATTCCGGAACGTTTATCTTGCAAATTTAATTTTTCTCTTTTTTTTCCAAATTTGTATTCTAGTGTAGCTCAGCATCCGCTGGACCAATCTAAAAGTGCGCCATACATTTTTGGTTCGAAACTTTTTCCCTATTTTATTGGCGGTATTCCGGAACGTTTATCTCGCAAATTTAATTTTTCTCTTTTTTTTCCAAATTTGTATTCTAGTGTAGCTCAGCATCCGCTGGACCAATCAAAAAGTGCGCCATACATTTTTTGTTCGCTACTTTTTGCTTAAGAATTTGGCGGTATTCCCGAACGATTGTCTCGCGAATTTAATTTTTCGAAAAATTTTCCCAAATATTTTTGAGTGTAGCTCAGCATCCGCTGGACCAATCAAAAAGTGCGCCATACATTTTTGGTTCGAAACTTTTTCCCTATTTTATTGGCGGTATACCGGAACGTTTATCTCGCAAA
The DNA here is from genome assembly GCF_019393585.1 of Leptopilina boulardi. Classification (NCBI taxonomy): domain Eukaryota; kingdom Metazoa; phylum Arthropoda; class Insecta; order Hymenoptera; family Figitidae; genus Leptopilina; species Leptopilina boulardi. Next base: position 4,628,866 of record NW_026137951.1, on the reverse strand, counting down.
TTTAATTTTTCGAAAATTTTTGCAAAATATTTTTGAGTGTAGCTCAGCATCCGCTGGACCAATCAAAAAGTGCGCCATACATTTTTTGTTCGAAACTTTTTCCCTATTTTATTGGCGGTATTCCGGAACGTTTATCTCGCAAATTTAATTTTTCAAAAATTTTTCCAAAATATTTTTGAGTGTAGCTCAGCATCCGCTGGACCAATCAAAAAGTGCGCCATACATTTTTTGTTCGCTACTTTTTGCTAAAGAATTTGGCGGTATTCCCGAACGATTATCTTGCGAATTAAGTTTTTCGAAAATTTTTCCAAATTTGTTTTCTAGTTTAGCTCAGCATCCACTGGACCAATCAAAAAGTGCGCCATACATTTTTTGTTCGAAACTTTTTCCCTATTTTATCGGCGGTATTCCGGAACGTTTATCTCGCAAATTTAATTTTTCTTTATTTTTTCCAAATTTGTATTCTAGTGTAGCTCAGCATCCGCTGGACCAATCTAAAAGTGCGCCATACATTTTTTGTTCGCTACTTTTTGCTAAAGAATTTGGCGGTATTCCCGAACGATTATCTTGCAAATTTAATTTTTTGAAAATTTTTTCAAATTATTTTTTAGTGTAGCTCAGCATCCGCTGGACCAATCAAAAAGTGCGCCATACATTTTTTGTTCGCTACTTTTTGCTAAAGAATTTGGCGGTATTCCCGAACGATTATCTCGCGAATTTAATTTTTCGAAAATTTTTCCAAATTTGTTTTCTAGTATAGCTCAGCATCAGCTGGACCAATCAAAAAGTGCGCCATACATTTTTTGTTCGCTACTTTTTGCTAAAGAATTTGGCGGTATTCCCGAACAATTATCTCGCGAATTTAATTTTTCGAAAATTTTTCCGAATTTGTTTTCTAGTTTAGCTCAGCATCCACTGGACCAATCAAAAAGTGCGCCATACATTTTTTGTTCGAAACTTTTTCCCTATTTTATTGGCGGTATTCCGGAACGTTTATCTCGCAAATTTAATTTTTCTTTATTTTTTCGAAATTTGTATTCTAGTGTAGCTCAGCATCCGCTGGACCAATCTAAAAGTGCGCCATACATTTTTTATTCAGAACTTTCTTCTAATCACTATGGCGGTATTCCCGAACGATTATCTTGCAAATTTAATTTTTTGAAAATTTTTCCAAATTATTTTTTAGTGTAGCTCAGCATCCGCTGGACCAATCAAAAAGTGCTCCCTACATTTTTTGTTCGGAACTTTTTGCCCATTTTTTTGGCGGTATTCCCGAATGATTATCTCGCGAATTTAATTTTTCGAAAATTTTTCCGAATTTGTTTTCTAGTTTAGCTCAGCATCCACTGGACCAATCAAAAAGTGCGCCATACATTTTTGGTTCGAAACTTTTTCCCTATTTTATTGGCGGTATACCGGAACGTTTAACTCGCAAATTTAATTTTTCTTTATTTTTTCCAAATTTCTATTCTAGTGTAGCTCAGCATCCGCTGGACCAATCTAAAAGTGCGACATACATTTTTTGTTCGAAACTTTTTCCCTATTTTATTGGCGGTATTCCAGAACGTTTATCTCGCAAATTTAATTTTTCTTTATTTTTTCGAAATTTGTATTTTAGTGTAGCTCAGCATCCGCTGGACCAATCTAAAAGTGCGCCATACATTTTTTGTTCGCGACTTTTTGCTAAAGAATTTGGCGGTATTCCCGAACGGTTATCTCGCGAATTTAATTTTTCGAAAATTTTTCCAAAATATTTTTGAGTGTAGCTCAGCATCCGCTGGACCAATCAAAAAGTGCGCCATACATTTTTTGTTCGCTACTTTTTGCTAAAGAATTTGGCGGTATTCCCGAACGATTATCTCGCGAATTAAGTTTTTCGAAAATTTTTCCAAATTTGTTTTCTAGTTTAGCTCAGCATCCACTGGACCAATCAAAAAGTGCGCCATACATTTTTTGTTCGAAACTTTTTCCCTATTTTATTGGCGGTATTCCGGAACGTTTATCTCGCAAATTTAATTTTTCTTTATTTTTTCCAAATTTGTATTCTAGTGTAGCTCAGCATCCGCTGGACCAATCTAAAAGTGCGCCATAAATTTTTTGTTCAGAACTTTCTTCTAATCACTATGGTGGTATTCCCGAACGATTATCTCGCAAATTTAATTTTTCGAAAATTTTTCCGAATTTGTTTTCTAGTTTAGCTCAGCATCCATTGGACCAATCTAAAAGTGCGCCATACATTTTTTGTTCAGAACTTTCTTCTAATCACTATGGCGGTATTCCCGAACGATTATCTTGCAAATTTAATTTTTTGAAAATTTTTCCAAATTATTTTTTAGTGTAGCTCAGCATCCGCTGGACCAATCTAAAAGTGCGCCATACATTTTTTGTTCGCGACTTTTTGCTAAAGAATTTGGCGGTATTCCCGAACGATTATCTCGCGAATTTAATTTTTCGAAAATTTTTCCAAAATATTTTTGAGTGTAGCTCAGCATCCGCTGGACCAATCAAAAAGTGCGCCATACATTTTTTGTTCGAAACTTTTTCCCTATTTTATTGGCGGTATTCCGGAACGTTTATCTCGCAAATTTAATTTTTCAAAAATTTTTCCAAAATATTTTTAAGTGTAGCTCAGCATCCGCTGGACCAATCAAAAAGTGCGCCATACATTTTTTGTTCGAAACTTTTTCCCTATTTTATTGGCGGTATTCCGGAACGTTTATCTCGCAAATTTAATTTTTCTTTATTTTTTCCAAATTTGTATTCTAGTGTAGCTCAGCATCCGCTGGACCAATCTAAAAGTGCGCCATACATTTTTTGTTCAGAACTTTCTTCTAATCACTATGGCGGTATTCCCGAACGATTATCTTGCAAATTTAATTTTTTGAAAATTTTTCCAAATTATTTTTTAGTGTAGCTCAGCATCCGCTGGACCAATCAAAAAGTGCGACATACATTTTTTGTTCGAAACTTTTTCCCTATTTTATTGGCGGTATTCCCGAACGATTATCTTGCAAATTTAATTTTTTGAAAATTTTCCCAAATTTGTATTCTAGTGTAGCTCAGCATCCGCTGGACCAATCAAAAAGTGCGCCATACGTTTTTTGTTCAGAACTTTCTTCTAATCACTATGGCGGTATTCCCGAACGATTATCTTGCAAATTTAATTGTTTGAAAATTTTTCCAAAATATTTTTGAGTGTAGCTCAGCATCCGCTGGACCAATCAAAAAGTGCGCCATACATTTTTTGTTCGCTACTTTTTGCTAAAGAATTTGGCGGTATTCCCGAACGATTATCTCGCGAATTAAGTTTTTCGAACATTTTTCCAAATTTGTTTTCTAGTATAGCTCAACATCAGCTGGACCAATCAAAAAGTGCGCCATACATTTTTTGTTCGCTACTTTTTGCTAAAGAATTTGGCGGTATTCCCGAACAATTATCTCGCGAATTTAATTTTTCGAAAATTTTTCCGAATTTGTTTTCTAGTTTAGCTCAGCATTCACTGGACCAATCAAAAAGTGCGCCATACATTTTTGGTTCGAAACTTTTTCCCTATTTTATTGGCGGTATACCGGAACGTTTATCTCGCAAATTTAATTTTTCTTTATTTTTTCCAAATTTGTATTCTAGTGTAGCTCAGCATCCGCTGGACCAATCTAAAAGTGCGCCATACATTTTTTGTTCGCGACTTTTTGCTAAAGAATTTGGCGGTATTCCCGAACGATTATCTCGCGAATTTAATTTTTCGAAAATTTTTCCAAAATATTTTTGAGTGTAGCTCAGCATCCGCTGGACCAATCAAAAAGTGCGCCATACATTTTTTGTTCGAAACTTTTTCCCTATTTTATTGGCGGTATTCCGGAACGTTTATCTCGCAAATTTAATTTTTCAAAAATTTTTCCAAAATATTTTTGAGTGTAGCTCAGCATCCGCTGGACCAATCAAAAAGTGCGCCATACATTTTTTGTTCGAAACTTTTTCCCTATTTTATTGGCGGTATTCCGGAACGTTTATCTCGCAAATTTAATTTTTCTTTATTTTTTCCAAATTTGTAATCTAGTGTAGCTCAGCATCCGCTGGACCAATCTAAAAGTGCGCCATACATTTTTTGTTCAGAACTTTCTTCTAATCACTATAGTGGTATTCCCGAACGATTATCTCGCGAATTTAATTTTTCGAAACTTTTTCCGAATTTTTTTTCTAGTTTAGCTTAGCATCCACTGGACCAATGAAAAAGTGCGCCATACGTTTTTTGTTCAGAACTTTCTTCTAATCACTATGGCGGTATTCCCGAACGATTATCTTGCAAATTTAATTTTTTGAAAATTTTTCCAAATTATTTTTTAGTGTAGCTCAGCATCCGCTGGACCAATCTAAAAGTGCGCCATACATTTTTTGTTCAGAACTTTCTTCTAATCACTATGGTGGTATTCCCGAACGATTATCTCGCGAATTTAATTTTTCGAAACTTTTTCCGAATTTTTTTTCTAGTTTAGCTCAGCATCCACTGGACCAATCAAAAAGTGCGCCATACGTTTTTTGTTCAGAACTTTCTTCTAATCACTATGGCGGTATTCCCGAACGATTATCTTGCAAATTTAATTTTTTGAAAATTTTTCCAAATTATTTTTTAGTGTAGCTCAGCATCCGCTGGACCAATCTAAAAGTGCGCCATACATTTTTTGTTCGAAACTTTTTCCCTATTTTATTGGCGGTATTCCGGAACGTTTATCTCGCAAATTT